>NW_027361810.1:20825000-21535000 GCF_039654945.1 Dendrobates tinctorius | reverse complement strand
AATACATTTATGAGTAATGTGTTAGAATATGGCAGTCACCCAATTAATGGGAACTTGACTTTGCTTAAAGAGGTTGTCCACTACTTTAAATTAACCCCCCAATGTATCCCCTCAGGGCCCCTAATGAATTTTGTAAATACCTTATGTTGCCTATACTGCCCGTACAGCGGCGCTATCCGTGGCCGCTCACAGGCAGCACGTGACCCAGCACTGACGTCACGACAAGTTACTAGTAGAAACAACAAGGCACTCAATTTATCAATAAGTCTGTAGAAGGTGCACAAGTAGGGTATCCAGCCCGTATCACAAATATATAAAGAACTTGGCACTCAAAATGGTGAGGATAGATGATTCCATTTTATTGGCATCCAGATAATATTTACTAAATGTTTTTGGTGCAACACTGGACCTTCATCAGAGATTCTCTAAGGATTTGCTGTAAGAACATATACAAAAGAGAAATGGTTCAATATCACAGAGAATTCAATATCTCATGATGCACAAGCAAAAAATAGACAAAACAAACATCGTCCGTCGAATCGGCGTGTTCTAAGGCTTGGACTCATGAGACTGATCCAAAGGAATACGTATTCTATAGCTTATCTGTGACGAATATATATAAATCTGTATAAGACGGTATTAAGCAAGTCAACCATTAATATATTTTAGTGAGAAGCAAATAAAGAGAAGGCTTCAATGTAGCAAAGAAAGGATATGGGTGCTTCATATCCTTTCTTTGCTACATTGAAGCTTTCTCTTTATTTGCTTCTCACTAAAATATATTAATGGTTGACTTGCTTAATACCGTCTTATACAGATTTATATATAACAATAACTGTGGTCATTATGAGCGCTTTTAGGCTACTTTCACACATCAGTTTTTTGCCGTCAGGCAGGATCCGGCTATTTTTAGAAAAAACGGATCCGGTGTAAATTTTGGAGAACTGTAGAAACGGATCCGTTTTTTCTGCCGGATCTGTCTAGCAGGTTATATCTGTTTCCTGGGGGCTGGCCAATTGGATCTGAGCATGCGCAGACTTAAAAAAACGGATCCGGTGGCTGGATCCGTCTTTTTCTATATCCGGCACATTCCGGCGCCCATAGACTTTCATTGTGGCAAAAAGCCGGAAGCAAAAAACGTTACAGTAGCTGTTTTTTCTAGACGCCGGAATGAGACAAATAGCCGGATCCGGCAAAAAACGGACGAACCGCAATGCCATCCGGCGCTAATACAAGTCAATGGGGAAAAACCGGATTCAGCATTGCATTTCGCCGGATCCGGTTTTACAAAAAAAAGCCGGATCTCGCCTGACGGCGCAAAACGGATGTGTTAAAGAGGCCTTATCCCCGTGATGCAGACGTATTGGTTCCCAGTCATATGACGCCCACTCTCTCCCCCACTGACATGCGCACCTCATTCAGCGCTGAAACCCTTGTGAGCGCTGTTTTCACACAGCACTGTGGTCTAACAGCGCAGGCGCATTAACTCCGGTCACATGACCACTATGATGCGGTCCACACAATGCAACCTTCCCCACTGACATGCGCAGTTCCTCCTCACACTGCGCAGGCCCGAAGCCTCATCACATGACCGCCATGATGCGGTCCAGGGGGATGTCCCCGCCGGGTTATAAACCTGGAAGTGCCCATTGCAACAGGGCGTCCTCTACACCTAGCGGTACACACTGCACACCGGAGGGACCTCCACTACAGGTAAATCTATGGACCAACGCCACATACCGAGCTCTCACCTATATAATTTATGACACACTCAGTTTGTGTATTTCCTTTCCATTTCAGCGCATATCCATATGCGACGTTTGTCGCCATACTGTAGCGCTAATTACCTTTGCCTATCAGTGCAGCATCCAGGTAAAAAGCACGAACCTTTTACTTCCCTCTCATTAATTTCTGGGGCATTTTCTCCACAAGGATAATCACCGCACTTGTACAGTGTTATTTATAATGTTGACGTAATGTTACTCTCCCTCTTGTTTTTCCTCTTAGGAGGACCAGCGCACCCAGTCTACGTATAAAATAAGCACGACCATATACCTATCTGGCACAAATTTTTGCACCTAGTACTGTGGAGCACCCATATCCTTTCTTTGCTACATTGAAGCTTTTTCTTTATTTGCTTCTCACTAAAATATATTAATGGTTGACTTGCTTAATACCGTCTTATACAGATTTATATATATTCAGTCATAGAATCATAGAATCGTAGAGTTGGAAGGGACCTCCTGGGCCATCTGGTCCAACCCCCTGCTCTCTATTCGTCACAGATAAGCTATAGAATACGTATTCCTTTGGATCAGTCTCATGAATCCAAGCCTTAGAACACACCGATTCGACGGACGATGTTTGTTTTGTCTATTTTTTTCTTGTGCATTATGAGATATTGAATTCTCTGTGATATTGAACCATTTCTCTTTTGTATATGTTCTTACAGCAAATCCTTAGAGAATCTCTGATGAAGGTCCAGTGTTGGACTGAAAACGTTTAGTAAATATTATCTGGATGCCAATAAAATGGAATCATCTTTCTTCACCATTTTGAGTGCCAAGTTCTTTATATAGTAACGACAAGTGAGGTGTGACTCAGCGCTGGGCCCCTGCGGTAGCTGCTGGGTTGTGGGCAGGGTTATCCACCTGGTCACACCCAGCATCCAACGTGCACTTTCTCAATGAATGGGTGCGCGGTGGATGCCGGGTGTGACGCGGGGGGATAACCCCACCCATAGCCTGGCAGCCAGCGCGGAAGGAGGAAGAGGGACCACCGGCTACTGCCAGCACGTGACAGGATGTCAGTGGAAGCAAGAGTCGGCTGCAGCCGGGGGTTGCGTGCTGTCTGTGAGCTGCTAGTGATAGAGCTGCTCACAGGCAGTATAGGCAACATGAGGTATTTACAAAATTCATTAGGGGCCCCAGGGGATACATGGGGGGGAGTTAATTTAAAGTAGTGGACAACCCCTTTAAGTCTTAGCCACTCTTGCAGAGTTGTCTCTATTTTAGCTCATTGATGAAGGAACCCATGCAGGGGACCTCCTCTTTGACATTCATATACCTTAGATAAGGGTTTTATTCATAAGATAACCCCTATGAAGTAAAAAAATGAGATTGACAGTGAAAGACGTATATACATCTTGAGAAGACTTTGGTAATATCAAACCAATCCCTCCTTCGTAGGACTTTGGAGAGGTGACATTAGAGCCATACGCCCACTTTCTTGAGACCATGGAAAAGAAAGGGACAGTAAGTTCAGAAGGGGGCCTCCAGTTTGTTTAGCTGTTGGGCCTCTTTTGGTGGCCATAGTCGTTTAACTTTGATCATTCATTTACTAATACTTATGAACTAACAATCATTTTTGCCATCCTCTTCTGAAATTACTGTAAGTCATCTGTGTCTGGCCAAAAGTTGCCTGAAAGATCTTTTGCTGAAAGAATACAGTCAAAAAGATTATTAATTTATTGTCAGGTTTCCGCAAAGATGTTTGGTCAGACTGAACGACTGGCTGTAAAGGCCTCCAAACAAATAAGTGAACATTATCCTAACTCAGTAAAATTGGCAAACAATCTTATGTGCATGTGGGCTTCCAAACCCTTCCTTAACAGATGGTTTTTGGAAATTCAATGGCTGATCTATTTCTTTTGCAGGACATAAGCCACCACCAGAAAAGTCTAATCTAACGGTGGCGGCTCTCTCATAGAAAACACAGGAGAACTCCACCATGCTAAACATTCTTGTATATAGAGGATTTGGGAGAGATAGCTGTCAGCTGAATGATCATTCATTTGACAGCTGTCTAATGTGTATGGAAGCCTTAAGACCAAACCACCGTTTTAGATGACTCATCATTGCCCAAAACTAAATTATTTTTATCCAATTGTTATGTCCAAAAGTCAGCCAAGTTTTTTTCGTTCACAAAAGATTTTTGGTTTAAACAATGTAATCAGAATGATTTTTCATCCATCACCCGGTTTTATTGAGCATGACTGGCCAAGATGATGGATTGGAATGGCCAATAGTGTCTGACTGTGTTGGCGTAGCAATCATTCACAGGATGGTTGTTCAACCATCAAACTATTTTTGGCCAATAGGCCACCTGTAGGGTATGCACACACAACATATTTTTCTGGGGCTACGCTCTGTAACCTACCTGAAAAAGCTCTACACTGTGTTCCAAATTATTATGCAAATTGGATTTAAGTGTCATAAAGATGTAATTTTTTGTTTTTCAAATAAACTCATAGATGGTATTGTGTATCAGGGCTCTTTGGATCACTGATATCAATCTCAAACGCCTGTGATAATTAGTTTACAAGATGAGCTCAATTAAAGGAAAACTACTTAAGAATGATGTTCCACATTATTAAGCAGGGCACAGGTTTCAAGGAATTTAGGAAAGAAAAAGGATCTCTCTGCTGCTGAAAAGCATCAAATAGTGCAATGCCTTGGTCAAGAGATGAAAAGATTAGATATTTCCCAAAAACTTAAACGTGATCATCGTACTGTTAAGAGATTTGTGGTTGATTCTGAGCACAGACATGTTGTGCTGATAAAGGCAGAATGAGGAAGGTTTCTGCCAGGCAAGTTCATCGGATTAAGAGAGTGGCTGCTAAAAAGCCATTACAAACCAGCAAACAGATATTTAAAGCTGCTGGTGCCTCTGGAGTCCCTCGAGCCTCAAGGTGTAGGATCCTTCAAAGGCTTGCTGTGGTGCATAAACCTACTATTCGGCCACCCCTAAACAGTGTTCACAAGCAGAAATGGTTGCAGTGGGCCCAGACATACATAAAGACTAATTTTCAAACAGTCTTGTTTACTGATGAGTGTCAAGCAACCCTGGATGGTCCAGATGGATGGAGTAGTGGATGGTTGGTGGATGGCCACTATGTCCCAACAAGGCTGCGACGTCAGCAAAGAGGTGGAGGAGTCATGTTTTGGGCCGAAATCATGGGGAAACAGCTGGTAGGGCTCTTTAAGGTTCCTGAAGGTGTGAAAATGACCTCTGCAAAGTATATAGAGTTTCTGACTGACAGCTGTCTTCCATGGTATAAAAAGCAGAAACGTGCCTTCAGGAGCAAAATCATCTTCATGCATGACAATGCCCCATCTCATGCTGTAAAGAAACCCTCCGAGCCATTGGCCGCTATGGGCATAAAAGGAGATAAACTCATGGTGTGGCCACCATCTTCCCCTGACCTCAACCCTATAGAGAACCTTTGGAGTATCATCAAGCAAAAGATCTATGAGGGTGGGAGGCAGCTCACATCAAAACAGCAGCTCTGGGAGGCTATTCTGCCTTCATGCAAAGAAATACAAGCAGAAACTCTCCAAAAACTCACAATTTCAATGGATGCAAGAATTATGAAGGTGATATCAAAGAACGGTTCCTATGTTAACATGTAACTTGGCCTGTTAGGAATGTTTTGAAGTTAAATAGCTTTTTTGTTCAGTGAATGTGACCTCTTAATGCTGCAAATTCCACAAATGAGCATTTTCAGTTCTTTAAAACAGATCAAATGTTTAGAAATTCTAATGTGCCTAATAATTTGGAACAGTGCAATTTGAGTTTTTATTCATTTTGGAGATTATACAGTTATCATTGAGAGGTTTCCTCAATAAAATTTGATGTATACTCTAACCGGTGATGACCCTTATTAGACTGACTGTCATTTGTACCGACTATTTAGGAAAATCAGAGAAAAATATAATTTGCTTAATAATTTGGAACACAGTGTAAATAAATGATAAAAAGAGTGAACATATACACTGTACTGTAAAAATGACTGTGTAGATGTTCTGTCTTTTGAGCTTCATTTAAAGGGAATCTGTCACCTCATTTTTGGGCTATGAGATGCCGCCACCGCCATCAGGGGCTTGTCTCCAGCATTCTGTAATGCTGTAGATAAGCCCCCGATGTAACCTGAAAGATAAGAAAAGCGAGTTAAATTATACTCCCCGGGGGTCGTGGTCTGATCCCATGGGTGTCGCAGTCCGGTCTGGCACCTCCCATCTTCTAGCGATGATGTCCTCCTTCATACTTCTGCCGCAGCTCCTGCGCAGGCGTACTTTATCTGCCCTGTTGAGGGCAGAGTAAAGTACTGCAGTGCGCAGGCACCAGACCTTTCTGACCTTTCCCGGCGCCTGCGCACTGCATTACTCTGCTCTGCCCTCAATAGCGCAGATAAAATATGCCCGTGCAGGAACCGCAGCAGAATTAAGAAGGAGGACGTCATCGCTAGAAGATGGGAAGCGCCAGACAGCGACACCCATCGGATCAGACCACGCCCCCGGTGAGTATAATCTAACTCGTTTTTCTTATCTTTCAGGTTACATCTGGGGCTTATCTACAGCATTACAGATTGCTGTAGATAAGCCCCTGATGGCGCTGACCGCATCTCATAACCCAAAAATGAGCAAGAACAATATATGGTTCCGTTGCAGTCCAAAAGCTCATCATAATGTACCATTCCACCTGCTTCGGAGGTGGTAGTGGGCCCCTTACCTTAGGGGCCCCTGTGTGACCGCACGAGTTGGATTGATGCTATGCCTGCCCCTGCATTTCAGGTTTACAAAGATGGAAAGTAGTAAAAAAGAAGTGACTTGATTACTCTTCACACTAGGTTATACTATTCAAGTTAAAAAAAATGCTAGGAGCAAAGATGCAACAAGAACAGACCAAAAAGACACAAGAAAAGATGTTTCAGGAATCGCCAGCATTTTCTTGAAGCACTTTCTGCTTAGAAAAACTCGACAGGTATGCCAGTGAGGCGCCCCTGAGGCTCAGTCGCCACAGAGGTACTGCACCTCCTCCTGAGGTGTGGTGCCCCACCATCCAGGTAAGTTGGAGGCTCCTGACCACGCTCCAACACCTGCATCCCACACAACACGGTAGTTCAGCAAAGCCACATTGCGGCTCCCTGCTTGGAGTGTAGCAGAGCACCTTTGGTGGCTCCCTGCTTGGAACATGAAACGTGCTGGGAGGCGGGTGGAGTTAGAATACATAAAAGAGCGGGAAGGTTTAGGATTAGAGGTCAGTCAGTCAGAGAGTCACTTAGAGAGGACTGAGGACAGAACATCCCTGAGAGAGGGATGGAGGAAGTAGGTGCTGCAGCAGATCTCAGTGACCTGGGTCTGCTGGCACGGGAAAGGAAAGAAGGAGAAAGACATTGAACCGAAACCTGATCTTCCATAAGAAGGAAAGACAAGTACGGAACGTAGGAGTAAAAGGGAACAGAGGACGTGGGTTAGAGGAAGAACCCTGCCTAGAAGTTCTAAGTGCAAGGCTGGGGCCCGGTCCCCGAGGTTGTATGGACACTAATGGTTCTACAGCAGACACCGGTGGAGTAGTGGGCTGTAAATGCACTACTCCCATCTAAGACTTGGGGGCACAACAGCAACATTGATAGTGAGCCGGGACTCAGGAGTAAGGAGTCCCCGAAGCAGGCTACAGCTGTCTGCCGTACAAGTAGAGTTCTTGGGAACATCTGTCAGGAGGCACTCTAGTGTAACTGAGTACTAGGAGTGCTTCACACTTAAAGGCGCTATAAGAGGAGACATTCAGAAAGGCACATGTTGGCGGAGTGTTGGAAGGGAGCATTCCATCTGGCCTGGAGGTTGATTGAGTCCCTGACCCGGAGGACACAGCACGGAGGCAGGCACCTGTGTGTACTACAGACTGTGAGTAAAGCTTTGGAACTACAAGCCCTGGTGTCCTCCATTCATTCTTGCGCCAACGCACCCAGCACCGCTACATCTGGGTACCAGCTTCTACACCGCTTGTGCCTCTCCTCTCCCCCTACATCTACACTGCCCTGGGGCTACAGCTCCACCTGTGGGGAGCTTCACCATCTTGGCAGCAACACACCACCAGCCCCAGAGGATCTGCATGCAGCGTCGGCTCAACATCTCACTTGCCGAACACCACAGGTGGCGTCACGAACTATTCCATTAACTAAATTCCACCTTTCAATCTCCCCTAATACTTGGGCGTCCAGGGCCACGGACCGGGTCACCGCTGCTGTGACACATCCCGCTGACACCGGCCCGGTACCGAGTACCCCACAGCCCTGGGCGGGCGACCCACCAGCCGCTAATAAATGTCACATGCACATACCCTTAGGACTCAGACGTCCGTTTTTTGCATGAGTGCTATCAGTGTGAATGAGGTCATTCACATGTCTGAAGAAACTTTTCTCAGATCAAGAGGTCCATGCAAAATCGTGGGGACATGTCCAATTTTGATCCATGTTTCGAATAAAAATCAGCAATGCAAGTCTATGGGTCTGGGAACAAATCGGACAGCACTCGGAGGTGAACACATGCAACAAAAACTGATGAAACTCAGCCCAAACTGTGATAAAACTGAGAAGAAACTGACTGAAACACTGATGAAACTGGGTCAGTTTTTCTCACATGTGAATGAGGCTCTATTTTTGTCCTGCCACCAGAGCTCTCTGACCCCAGACACACCCCGAGAACATCAATTACCAACATGTGTCGCTCAATTAATAGATTAGGCACATATCCTTGCTAACACAGCTCCTCTACATAATTTCCAGTGTGATTCAGTGTATCCTTGGGTTGTAACAGTGTAATCCTCCATGTTCTCAAAGTCTCCACTCACTGAACTGTATTTTTAAGCTTTTGCTTTCCTCCTTCTTCAGCTTCTTTAGAGAAATGAATCCTTCACGCAAACCACAATAGTATGGACAGCAGCCAGACCACCTGGGAATCGAACTAGGTTAAGTGTCTATCCCATAATTTAAAGGGAAGAAATGTTAAATTGCTATCACATGCATTTTTCTCTCCTTTGGCCCATTTGTGTAATATGTGGCAATTCAAAAGTGAATGTTCCCTGCCAGTGCCTATAAAATGTAAGACAAAGTTCTCTCCCTCGTGTTGTTCCCCGACACAAACTGAAGTGTAAAAGCGTCCGGGGTCCCTTTGATCTGTTATATTTTCATGATGTCGGATTATACGCTGTGAATAACACCTCGTAACCTTCCTCCGATGTATCTGCGCTACTAACCTTTACCATAGCGTTAGGCCAAGCAGCGGTGAAAAGTTACAAAAGTCTCTCCTTTGATGCTAGATGTACACCAAGTGCCAAATAGCCTCCGAGGGGCGCCGATATTACTATAAACCCTAGCACTTCCACTGAGGTGTGAAATTACATGTCCTAAAGACTGCAGGCAAATTAGAAATTACTTAAAAAATATCTCATTTGGCCTCGCAATGTCATTGCTAAGATTCGTCTGTGCCATAGGTCAGCACAGGAGTCCAGATCATTCCACTGATTTCTGCAGAGATTTCCACACTGCTCCAAAATACAGACAGCCGTGAAATCACATGCTCCCTGTGCAGACACAAAAGACTGTGTTCTATTTCCCATAAGTGTTGAGACAAAAACACATGCACTTAGGACCTTTAGAGACCTTGTACAGGATTGGAAAGACACCTCTGTTTTCTTCCAGAAATAGCGCCACTTCTGTGCTCAGGTTGAATCTGGAATTGCAGTTCAGATCTATTGAAGTCAGTGGGGCTGAGATGTAATACCATACTCTACCTGTGGTCAGATGTGGTGCTGTTTCTAGAGGAAAGCAGCTTTTTTTTCTTATCCTTTATAGCAACTTTGAAGAATACTTCCAATAGGGGTTATGATCAAGCCTCATAATCAAGGGGTCTAGTGTCCCCATTATTAACTAGAATGAGTGTGTTACATCCATTGGCGAGCATCAAGGTCAACATCCACCCTGTCGCTCCCCCACCACAGTACATTGGTACCTCATACCCATGTCCCTGTGAGTGTTGACCATGGATGACTCCAAAAAAAGTAGACATGACCAATGTTGGAGGAGCAGCAAGATGGCTCTGGGCATGGCATATGCATACTTCAATATTGAACATGGCGCCTTTGTCCACGTGCTACTTTGGCAACCTCATACCAGAGCAGCCAACAGACTATGGTGGGTCCAAAAAAGCCCTATATCCTGCTGGTTTCCATAAAGAAAAGTGCTTAATGCACTGGAGAGCAGCAGGCCTGGGAAGAGAAGATCAAAGGGCTAAAATCATCAGTCTGCGGGACTGGAGGCAACTAAAAATTTGCTCTCAATGTTGTTTGTGGTAAATTCTGGGGGTCTCCGTACTTTCCATTGTGGTCCATATGGGGTGTATTACAAGAATAGGGTGTGCAGAGGAAGCAGCCACACTTGGGTCTTTGAGTTGGAAGTTGCCCACAGGCCCTTCTGATACATTATAACAGTGGTATTATACAGTAAATTGTACATGGTGGGTCACCGGGCCGCTGCAGGATTTGCTTTGAGTACCAGAAGCATCATGGTGGTGCCTAGTGATTGAAAATCTCAGGAATATTGTCAGATTTTTGCTCTGAAGCCTATAAACTTGAGAAGGCAACTTAACTGTAAGGCAATGTGCACATGTTGAGTATCTGCAGCAGTATATGAATGAGTGAGCTCTCACAATGCACTGGATTCTTATTAGTAAAGAAGAAAGATTCAGACTTTAGCCTTGGATGTGAATAAGGGGAAATCATCCAGTTTGAGCTCTGTGCAAGATAAGCAATTCACTTGTGGTTCAGTGGCCCTTTAAATATTCACGCATAGGCCTAACATTCCAATAATCAGCCCTATCCTGCATAGGATAGATCATCCATGTTGTTGGTATATAACACCGATGACTTGCAATGTATTCTAACCAGTTACAGTATTTTGTATATCTTACAATCTTCAATTGAAGCATAAATTGCCCTTGCTTGAAAAGGATGCAGTGGCCAAGTATCGGTGGGAGATAGAACAGCCTGAGAGACAGCCCAACAGATGTCAACAGCACAGCCCGGGGAAATAGGAACAGATGGTGTAGAAGGCACTGAAGAGAAAAGATGAATGAGAGGTTGCATGTTAAGATGAAATGTTGATTTATATCTACAAAAATTAAGAATTAACCTGCATCACATCAACGTCCGCAAACATGTAAATCACAGCCTCCGTAGAAAGCTGCCTCTGCTGGCTCGTCAGGTTACCAGTCTTAGTTACGAATAGCAAGCTGTTTTCCGTGTGACTGGAGTATAAGTTATATCTATATTACAGCAGGGAGCAGGAAAACTAACTTGTAGTCTTCTCCTTTATAGGTTAGAGTCCTTACTGGGGACTGTCCTTAAGAAGTTCATCAATAATTGACAGGAACCATCTTGATGCCACCTGGCCGCTCCCAAGTCCAAGAAAAATCTCTTTTTTTGTGTTCCAAAGGAACTTCCAGTTCCCTGGTTATAATTAGGAGCGTTGTATAATAAAAGGAAGATGAGAAATTAGAACCTCGCTCTTTCTATAGGGGGCAGTATGATGAGGTGGCTGAATCATCATTGTTCTATGAGGATCTTAACTGTGTCTTCCCTTTTGAACAACTTTATTGTCTACACAAAGAATTAGTGAAATCTTAATGAAAAAACAAGAGTCCAAGAAATGAGGTTATTAAATTAGTCAAATTTTTGACTCCCTGAATAACATATACCAGAGAATGAATCGGATACAACAGGAGTGGGTTGGGGATAAGTTAGTTATGGGTAGCTCGGTTAGTGTAGAATGTAGAGTCTGCGGCGTTGGTTGTAATGAAGGACAAGCACAACTGGTTATGTGGTTCTATGTAGCAGACAGGAGAGAATATGAGCAAGTCAATTGTCCATTGGTGAGGTCAACCAGAACCAGGAAGCAGTACTGTGGAGTAGATGTAGATGGGTCAAGAAAAGCCAAGGGCCAGGTAGAACTAAGATGCAACACTATACAGAAGATGTAAATGCTCTCAAAACAAGCCAAGGATTAGGTAACAAGGCCAAGTAGAACCAGGATGCACTACCATGGGGAAGTGAATGTTGTCAAAACAAGTTAAGGGTCAGGTAACAAAGTCAAGTATAACCAGGATACTGTACCATGAAGAGGATGTAAATGTGGTGAAGGGAAGCAAAGGTATTAAGTTCAGGTATAACCAGAATATGTCACCATGGAGTAGATTTAAAAGTTGTTAATACAAGACAAGAGTCAAGTAGTTGAGACTAGATAGAACCCGAAGGCAGTACCATGGAGAAGACATAAATGTGGTCCAGACAAGCCAATGGTCAGCAATTGAGGTCAGTTAGAATCCAGATGTATTACCACGAAGAAGGCATAAATGTGGTCAAGACGAGCCAAGGGCCAGGTAGCAAAGTCAGGTGGAACGTGGATGCTGTACCATGAATACAAAATAAATGTGGTCAAAACAAGCCAAGAATCAAGTAATAAGATCAGGTGGAACAAGGAGGCAGTACCATGGTGTAAATGGAAATGTGGTAAAGATGAGGCAAGGGTCAGATAATGAGGTCAGGTATAACTAGGATGAAGTTACATCAAGTAGCTCTAAATGTGGCAAAGACAAGAGAAGGCTTGGGTAACGGGGATGAAGTAGAACCAGGAGTATGATAACTTAAATGGTAGGCCATAAACTGTTTGAGATTCATTGGTTGGTCATGAAGGGTAAGAATACATTAACATCTGTGCTAAACATTTCATGTCTTTGCTATCAGAGCAGAAAACTAAAAATGATTGGATCCGTTTAGGTAAAGAACAATAGCCATAACAACCACCATGACAGCTGCTATGGGTCTGTAATTGCAGAGGAGCCTGGAATGTCATGTAGGCAAAAAGAACAAAGGTGCACATGTCACAGCCAGACACATAAGCAAAGCAACCTTTTCAGTGCACACAAGTGCCAACCTGCACAAATTTGCCATCTTACTTCTAACCCCCAATTCTGCGGCTTGATTAATAATTTTATTTTCAATAATAAAGCTCCCAGAGTGCCCCCTCCAATTAATAATGTCTCTAGAGGGTCCCCTGCAGGAATCTTTGATCCATTAGTCCGGTCTTCAGTAATAATGCTACAGGAGTGCCTCATCAGAGTAAGAATGCCCTCTGAGTGCCACTTCTATTAATATTTGATCCATTAGTAATAATGCCCTCAGAGTTCTGCAGACCCCACAAAAAATAATGTTTATACTTCTTCCCCTCGATGTCTACCGCCTCCATATCCTCTTCTATCCTTGAAAGAAAGATCAGGTGTCACAATGCAGTGACATCATTGCACCACCTGTGTCGAGATGCTGACATCTTATAGGCTGTAGGTCTACAACATCCTTCAACCTACAAAATAGTGAGTGCTGTGACCGGATTTCACAGTATCGGCGTCAAGTTAATGCTGATGCAGTTCAAAGTGTCGCTTGTCAGAGATCATAGAATCATAAAATGTTATAGTTGGAAGGGATCTCAATGGTCATCGTGTCCAACCCTCTGCTCAATGCAGGAGTCACTAAACTACTCAGACAGATGTCTGTCCAGCCTCTGCTTGAAGACTTCCATTGAATGAGAATGCACCACCTCTCGAGGCCGCCTGTTCCACTCATTGATCACTCTCACTGTCAAAAAGTTTTTTCTAATATCTAATCTGTGTCTTCTCCATTTCAGTTTCATTCCATTGCTTCTCATGTTTCCATGTGCAAATGAGAATAATGATAATCCTGCTACACTGTGACAGCCCTTCAGATATTTGTAGACAGCTATTAAGTCTCCTCTTAGCTTTCTTTTTTGCAAGCAAAACATTCCCAGATCCTTTAGCCGCTGCTTGTAGGACATACTTTGCAGTCCGATCAGCATCCTGGTAGCTCTTCTTTGACTCAGCATTCCAGATGAGGCCTGACCAAGGAGAAGTAGAGGGGGATAATTACTTCACGTGATCTAGACTGCTTCCCTTAACACATCTTAGAACTGTGTTAGCCTTTTCTGCTGCTGCTTCACACTGTTGACTCATGTTCAGTCTGTGATCTATTATTATACCCAAGTCTTTTTCACATGTGGTGTTGCTTAATTCTATTCCTCCCATTCTATAGATGCATTTTTTGTTTTTCTTGCCCAGATGTAGAATCTTGCATTTCTCACTGTTAAATACCATTCTATTAGTTACTGCCCATTGTTAAAAGCTTATCTAGATCCTTCTGAATCCTTTCTCTGTCTTCTATAGTCTTAAGGCCCCATCTCACTAAGCAATCTCGGTAGCGAGATCGCTGCTGAGTCACAACTTTTGTGACGTAACAGCGATCTCACCAGCGAGATCGCTATATGTGACAGCGATCAGCGAGCGGCCCCCCTGCCGGTATCGCTGATCGCTGCAAGAAACCTCTGGACATTTCTTT
The DNA here is from genome assembly GCF_039654945.1 of Dendrobates tinctorius. NCBI lineage: Eukaryota > Metazoa > Chordata > Amphibia > Anura > Dendrobatidae > Dendrobates > Dendrobates tinctorius. The sequence goes on along the minus strand of NW_027361810.1, from coordinate 21,520,759 downwards.
GGTCGCTGGTCTCCCGCTGACCAGCACGCATCGCTGTGTGTGACAGCGGGAGACCAGCGATCCGGTGTAAAAAAATAATAAAAAAAAAATAAAAAATATAGTTATTCTCACCTTCCGACGTCCCGTTTAGCCATCCCGCCTCTCTCGACGCTCCGGTCCCAGTGATCCTTTGCATGAATGACCGCGAGACTTTGTTATCCCGCGAGACCGTGACATCTCGCGGTCATTCTCGCAAAGGATCACTGGGACCGGAGCGTGGAGAGAGGCCGGATGGCTAAACGGGACGTCGGAAGGTGAGAATAACTATATTTTTTATTTTGATACTATTTTCTACAGCGATAGCCAGCGATGCCGGGGGCTCGGCATCGCTGTGCTGATCGCTGGTGAAGCTGTCTGTGTGACAGCTCACCAGCGATCACATAGCGACTTACCAGCGATCCTGACACCTTCATATCGGTGTCGGGATCGCTGGTGAGTCGCTTAGTGTGACGGGGCCTTTAGCTATCCCTCCTAGCTTTGCATCATCTGCAAATTTGTTTAGTTTACTTTCAGTTCCCTTATCTAGATCATTTATAAAAACATTGAACAACACTGGGGCCAGGATAAAGCCTTGTGGCACCCCACTTGAAACACTTTCCCAGTTGGATGTGAAACCATTTATTACCACTCTTTGAGTATAATCACTGAGACAGTTATGAATCCAGCTAGCCATAGCCTTGTGAATCCCAAACTTGGTAATGTTTTCAATAAGGATAGTATGAGATACTTTATCAAATGTTTTTCTGAAGTCGATACATACTATATCTACCACATTTCCTGGTCCACTCAGTCAGTGATTCCATTATAGAAGGAAATTAGATTAGTCTGGCATGACTTGTTTGCTACAAACCCATGCTGGCTCTAGTTAATTGCTGTTTTCTTATCCAAGTACTTACATACATGTTGTTTAATAATTTATTCAAATATGTTTCCTGGTATAAAAGTAAGGCTCTCTGGTCTGTAATTTCCTGGCTCTGTCTTCTTTCCTATTTTGAAAATAAGAACAACATTTGTCCTTCTCCAATCTTCTGGGATTCTCCTGTTCTCCAAGATTTGTCAAAGATTCTGGCTAGTGGTTCTGCAATTTCCTCTGCTAACTCTTTCATTACCCAATGATGTAATTCATCTGGACCAGGAGATTTAAATAAATTTAAAAAAGCTAAGTGTTACATCACCAGCTTTCTATTTAAGGATAGAGTGGATTATTTTATTCCTTCAATGGTACCATGAAGATCAGTTGATATTACAATTGATTTCTTAGACAACACAGATGGAAAATAGGAATTTAAAAGTTCGGCTTTCTCAAAATCATTTTTGACCACTTCACCCTTTTCATCCTGTAAAAATCCAATAGCATTTTTACTTTCCTTTTGCTTTTGACATACCCCTAAAATCCTTTTTTGTTGCTTTTTGGTCTTCCTTGCCAGCCTTACTTCATTACTGGCTTTAGCTCTTCTAACACTTGCCCTGCATTCCCTGCAAACAGCATTATTTTCTTGTTTAGATGTGCCCCCCTCTTTCCATTTGATATACATTCCTTCTTTCCTCTGTAACAAGTGATTGAGTTCTGTGTTCATCCACCCTGGTCTCTTTAAATGCTTCCAATTCTAAATTCTTTTTGGAATTGCTAGAATTTCATTTAGCAAAATCTCCCATGCTTCTTGGACATTTCTGTTCTTTAGAACATCCGGCCATTGCACTTTTCCTACCCTTTCTCTGAGTCCATTAAAATCAGCCTTTTTGAAGTCCAACTTTAAAGTCTGAGTCCTCGGTGGTCTTCCTCCTCTTGTAATTCAAAATTCGAGAATAGCATGATCACTGCCTCCTAAATTCCCATCCACTTTTACTTCGTCCCTGTTGATAAGAATTAGGTCCAGGATCGCAGATCCTCTTGTTCTCTCTTCCACATTTTGAAAAATAAAGTTGTCACCAAGAGAAGATAAGAATTTTCTGAACCCATGATCATTATGTTGTACCTTTTTGACAACAGAGACATCTGATGTAAAAACATCCAGGGCTCCAAGCCAGAAGTGAGCTATGGTTAAAACTGCCGTAGACTTATGGGTGGAGTGCTCAGCCAAAAAGTCTGTGCATAATTATATAAAAGACTGACCGTCACTTGCAAACATACTATGGTGGTTTTTATCACAGCTCGATCCTACCTACCCATATAATTGTAGGGTATCAGCCCAGGAGCTACCGTATATCATATTAGGTTAGGCTCCCATCAAAGAAGGTCTTCTGTCGATGGCTCTTGGGCATATATGAATTGGCCAATTTCTGCCCTAAATATCTTCATTTTACGTTTTTCCTAGAGCAGCAATGCAGTCCAAATTTCATGTATTACATGTTTGCATACTATAGTGTCACAGAGTGCAGCTTTAGTTTGTTATAATTAGTATGTGATATGTCTTTAAGCCCACATCACTCATATAATCTGACCGCTAGGGTCCTGACCCACAGATACACAATCTATTATGCCACCGATAAACAATGGTGCCAGTTAAACCTAGAGTTGTACAAAAAGGCTTAAATGACACAGTAAAAAGACCTTTTGGCTATCAATGAAGAGTTACATCATTGTTAATGTTGCAGTTATACAAAGACACTGATTATACCGTCAATATCGATTTAAGTTAATGTCCTTTTTCATGTTTTTTTTCCCGTCCGCTTGTCCTTCCCTTGCATATCTGCCTCGAAAAAAGTAATGTTAAATGTTTGCATCGTTTGAAATGTGGTGAAAATGATGTTTTCGGTAACAGATTGCAGTTTACACGTCGTCAGCTGTGTTCCTTTCTGAGCGGCTGTGTGCAAGCTACTCCTTTCTTAACTAATTAGCCATCTAATGTCAGGTATCTTGATGAAACTCGACTGAAATATACATTAAATTCTGAAAGCTGAATGGGATCCCCCCGTACGAAACCTGTCATCTACACAGAGCACTGGAATTATGCACATGAGTAAGTGATCTTTGCATTTGATATTTTAATGGCCATACTTCAAAGTACTTTCTCCACAGTTTCCATGTCCATAAACGTATTTATCTTTTCCCTAAAGTTCATAATCTGAAGTTCTGTTCGGGTTACTCGCTGCATTAAACTCCAACAGCTTTTAGAAGGAATATTGAAAGATTTGGATTTTTATAGATAAGCATTAATAACTGTGAATGTCAAGGAGTCGATGTTTTAGATGGTTACATAATTAAAATGAGGCCTAATAAACTTAAGGATGGGAAAAAGCGCTGGTGGCGAGTATAATGAGGCAATGAAAAATGGGTAGAAGTAAAAGAAATAGTGCACAGAACTATCAGGCAAAGGAAACTATGGGTCTTGGGTCTCAAAAATGTGCTTTACTAAAAAGAATACTAACACTCATACACTCCAACAATCCCAGAATGTTCTGGAGGCTTCTGGATAAGGAAAGACATTCCAAAATGCCAAAAGAGTTAGCAAATCTCTCGAGATCACCAAAAGTGTCCTAAAATCTTCAGCTCTTCCAGAAGCTTTCTAGCAAGTGATGCCTTTGATGCTCTGATGAGTCCAGGATGGGGTTCCCAACCATCTAGAAATTCTGGGACAGTCCGTAAAAGTAGAGCACTTTTTTAACCTGTCTATAAGAAAAGTTTAGGGCATCAGTGATTTTTTTTTCAAGCTTATACAGATTATTTTGACTTTAATTTTCATCATTTTACAGTTCACAGTAAATGCAGCTGACGTCTTCATATCAGGACTATGGGGTGTAGACATGTATCACTTATAATAATAATGATTTGTTATGGTTTTCCAATGTGTCCGTAAAAAATATTTTCTGTCTTTGATTTTTTGATAAGTTGTCCAGAAAAAAATAAAAAGTCAAGTTGGCAACCCTAGCCCAGTTTCCCCAAAAAAATTCTTACATAGGTATTGTGGCTATAGGCAAACACTTTTGGTATCCAAAAAAACCCTGCTCATTAAAACCAGACCATTTTTGCTTCATTGGCCAACCAACCAACCAAGATTAAGATCAGGCCGTTGAAGTTGAATTACTTTTATGATCAAATGATTCTGGTGGTGACTTGCTCCATTCTTCCTATAGAAAACACAGGAATGCTTGGCTTAACACGGTGAAGTTGTCAGAGATAGCTGTCAACCAAGCAATCATTCTGCCAAAATAACCTGCATGACCAGCTTTTGATTTCAAACATATACCTACAATGAAAGTTTTTCACATATGCCCATTGAATAGGGGAAAAAATACCACAATGTTAAAAAAGCATACCTGCATATGCCTTACAATGCATTACCTATACAGTAGAAGAATAAAGTATGAGGAGGAATATGAGAAAGTTGTAAGCCAAAAAGGCTCTCTGGTCTGGAGAATGGAACTTTATGCCTGACCTTCTTCCCAAAGACAAGATCTGTCAAGAAGAATGAATCAGTAGATACCCATACACATTAGATGGCCAGTGTAAATTTGTGAGCTCATCCAAACTTTCCCTAAAGATTATAGGGGCTTGAGTTTTCCTGTCTAGATCCTAATACATTGTATTCAGGATGTTGTATTACTTCAGAATGCAGCAGACCCATGTAGTTAAGATGGCGGCAACACAGGTGCAAAAATACCAATCTCATCGGTATTTTTGCACCTGTGTTGCCGCCATCTTAACTACATGGGTCCGCTGCATCCTGTTAGTGCATTTGTTTGGAGTCCTGGGCAGGTAAATATTGCTGCCTTTTTTTCTGCTGTTTGTGAATTTTTGGAGAATTTTTAAGTAATTGTTTTGTGGTTTTGTTGTTTAGTGTTAGAACTCGCAAGTGTGAGGACAGTTGACGTGGGTTGTGAGCTTGCATATCTTGGCCAAAATATCAACTAATACCTCATATGTTTTTATATGTATTTTCTGCACTTTATTTTTGAGGGTGCAGCCAGGCCCATTGGATCTTGTAAACTGTGGCGTCTGTTCACATGGGATGCATTTGAATAGCGCTGGGCAGCCAACTTGATAGAATAGAATGGGCGTCACTAATAGGCTGCTAACCTGAATGCTGTGCATCACCTGTATGTGAATGGCACCCCACACAAGCCACTATTGTGCATTAATATGCCAAGCAACCACCCGCTCCATGGATTGGCAGGCCATGAGTGGTTGTCTCATCGGTATTTTTGCACCTGTGTTGCCTCCTTCTGTCCTCCAACATCTATTGCTCAAGAATTTCCGCACCTGTCTTGCTTTTATCACACTGTCCTGCAATCTCACTGCCGTGCATTGGGCCATGTATAAACACAATGATATTCTTTTCCTAAGTTAAGGCTAGACATTAAATATTAATATATTAATTAAGACATTTATGTTCGAAATTAATTAATGCATTAAATCAAATTAGAAGCTAGTGCAAACAAGAATTGTGGCCCAAGAAATAACAACTCCTAAATATTATAAGCACATTAGTTATAGACTGACAGGAGGAGAAAGAGAGAATCGTATAGCTGGAGATCCAAGTATTATTACAGATGTTAGAAACTTACAAGGAAATAAATATCGATGGCTTCTTGGACATTGGTGGCTTGTGATAGTCACACTCTGAGATGTACAGTGCATCATGTATGCCACCTTACAGGACTACTTAGTAGACAACTGTGGCTAATGTTGGGAAAGCACTGGGTAAGAAAAGCAAGAAACACGTTAGGGCAATTGGTGACTGGGAATTTGCAGACACAGATGGAAATGATGGTCACCGGTATTGAGACAACTGGCCCACCGGACAAGAGAACCAAAGAACGGAATCGTTTTAATGAAAACCTCATTGGGTATGAACTTAAATTGCAATGAGCTGTGTTCTATATAAAATTGGGCACAACAGCCCCCATAATGTGGCAACCCAACCCCCTCAAAAACTGACCTATTAAGAAAGGCTATGTGGAGGTGAAACGTATATGAGGCCTATTAAAAGTTTCACTGGACTTTTGATAGATTCCCAAGCCGCCTGATTTTTTTCCATTTTTTATATTATCTGTTTTTTTGGGTTACAACCAGAGGGCTGGCACCTATCCCTAACGCTGAAGCAAATTTTGTGGCAATCACAGTTGTGATACTTGCCATGCAATCGCTTTCCTGCGAGGGTCAACAAATTCAGAAAACAGGTTTATTGATTAAAATCCCTGAGGATATAAAGCCTGGATTATGCCCAAAGCCCAAAATTGTCTATTTTTCTGTTTAACTGGTTTTGTGACTTTTTAGAGGGTAAAGTCACATATTTCAATATTGGAACAAAATGTCTGTCGTACATAAAATCACTCTAGAGGGGGGACTGAAGTAGAGTTGGGATAAATTTTGAGAATTTTTAAATAAGTCACATTTTATTAATCTGTCTAAAACATCTGAAAAAGCCACATTGATCTAAAAATCAGAAAACTTAACCACAAAAGACAACTTGAAAAAGCACAAAATATTTGATAACTTTGTCGAGAATCAAAAAGTCACTAACTAAGGGGTACTCATGCCAAAAAATGGTGAAAATGCAAAGATGTTGCAAGCCCTTTGTACAGTATGTAAAGTGCCTTGAAATATTATTCATACCCCGTGTACTTTTCCACATTTTTTCACAATACATCCACAAACTTATTGTAAATGTATTTTATTGGGATTTTATGTGATATGCCAACACAAAGTAGCAAGTATTTGTAAGTAGAAAGGAACTGATACACGGTTTTCTAAATATTTTAAAAATATAAATCTGAAAAATGTGAAGTGCAATTGTTTTCAGCCCCCCTGTGGTCTGATAGCCCTAAATAAAATCCTGAGTGACAAATTGCCTCCACAAGTCACTTGGTTAATAAGTTGAGTCCACCTGTATGTAATTTCTTCTCGGTACAGCTACAGCTGTTCTGTGAAGGTTTCAGAGGTTTGTGCAAGAACATTAGGAAAACATCATTATGAAAACCAAAGAACTCACCAGATAGGTCAGGGATAAAGTTGTGGAGAAGAGTAAAACAGGGTTAGATCATAAACAATAATCGATAGTCTGAACATCTCAAGAAGAATTGTTCAATCCATCATTGAAAAAAAATGGAAGGAGTATGGTACAACTGCAAACCTACCAAGACACGGCCGTCCACCTAAACTGACATCCCAAGCGAGAAGAGCACTAAATAGAGAAGCAGCAAAGAGGCCCATGGTCTATCTGGAGGAGCTGCAGAGATCCACAGCTCAGGTGCGAGAATCTGTCCACAGGACCACCATTAGGCCACGATCATACGTTCAGTAATGGGTCAGTTTTTGTAAGCCAAAACCAGGAGTGGGTGATAAATACAGAAGTGGTGATGTATTTCTATTATACTTTTCCTCTGATTGTTCCATTCCTGATTTTGGATTACAAATACTGATGTAAAATACTGACTAAATACTGAGCGTGTGAATTTGGCGTTACTCGTATAATCCACAGATCTGGAGTTTATGGAATAGTACCAAGGAGAAAGTCTGATGTGGTTAAAAGACAAAATACAAAAGTGACAAAAGACGGAACATCTGTGCAACAAGTCGATTCAACATACTTATTCTTTTTGGTGTTTTTGTGGTGCTTTTTTAGCGTGTTGAGGAGTAAACCTGAGGCTTATAGAGGAAGATCTAGAGCTCCATATCTCATGTGTTACAATTCCATGCGATGTTTAGGTTGTTTGGAGAGTAATATGGTTATGTGCTCGAAACTTTCTAAAAGCCCAATCACAGTGGTATCAAGAAATTGTAGACCAGGTCTTCTACACCGAAAAGCTCGCAGATGACATGTAATGTGACTTTAAATGTACAAACAATTAATTACGAATAAACTGGAAAGTCGCCTCGACAGTCGACACTCTGAGGCTGAGTTCACACGTGGCGTTTTTTTCGCGTTTCCGCGGCGGTTTTAACCGCGCGATTTTGACGCGAAAACGCGAAAAATAAGCATCCCATGCATTCCTATGGGATTCCGCAATGCTGTGCTAATGCTGCGGTTTTTACCGAGGCGGAATCGCTTCGCGGTAAAAAACGCAGCATGCTCATTAATTTGCGGAATCGCGGCGATCCCGCACCCATAGGAATGCATTGTTCCGCTTACTTCCCGCTTGTGGCTGTGCACACCATGCGGAAAGTAAGCAGAACATTTGCGGATGGTACCCACGGTCCGGAGGAGAGGAGACAGTCCTCCGGGCTTTGAGTACCATATACCTGTAAAAAAATAGAATTTAAAATAAAAAATATTGTTATTCTTACCTTCCGGCGTCCCGCGCAGCCTTCCCGCCTCTCTCCACGCTTCCGTTCCCAGTAATCCTTTGCGAAAATGCCCGCGATGGCGTCCGTTCTCACGGGATCGCGAAGTCTCTCGGTCATTCGCGCGACGTCATCGTGAATTACCGCGAAACATCGCGATCCCGCGAGAACGTACGTCATCGCGGGCATTTTCGCAAAGGATTACTGGGAACGAATGCGAGGGACGTCGGAAGGTAAGAATAACACCATTTTTTATTTTTTTTTACATTCTATCTTTTACTACTGATGCTGCATAGGCGGCCTCAGTAGTAAAAAGTTGGTCACACTCGTCATACACTATGTATGACGAGTGTGACCAACCTGTCAATCAGTTCTCCAAGCGATGCTACAGATCGCTTGGAAAACGCTAGCATTTTGCAAGCTAAATACGCTTGCAAAATGCTAGTTTTTCCGCGGGAAAATCGCGGGAATTTAAAATGCGATTTTCCCGCGGAATGGAATTCCGGAATTCTCGCGGTAATTTCCGCGAGAGTTCCGGTACATGTGCACTTAGCCTAAGTGATGAAAAATGAGGATGAATGAACTCATGGAGATCAACATCCAACACTGCGGAGACACCATCACATGTTTCTCAACGCAGTGATGCTAGAGCATTGCCCCCATCCCTTATGGGAAATATGCAATAACATGTAAATCAAGAGCCGCGGAGACACCATCACATGTTTCTCAACGCAAGCAATGACTAGCCAGGTCTTTCACCGGGAAGGAACAACCATGGGAAGAGCAGTCTCCAATGAAGGAAACCACCTATGCCAAAACATGGTATCCATCCACAGACAGCTGTTTCGGGGTATTGCCCCTCATCAGTGTGGAGTAGGAAACTGGCTAGTAGGAGCAATGCTTAGTAAAAGACTGTGAAAAATGAGGATGTATGAACTCATGGAGATCAACATCCAACACTGCGGAGACACCATCACTTGTTTCTCAACGCAGATGACAGAAGACTATTAGAATTAGATTCAGAAAATATTCTACATTCCTTACACATATGCATTATTTTTCCAAGACAATAGCTTTTCCTATTCAGCAGCTTCAGCATCAACTTGACTTTCTCTAGACTGCAAATATAGCAATTATATAAAAGTTATGCTTTGACGCTGTTAACACAGGCAAATAACTACATCAGATCAGATCAGCAGTCACAGAGCAGATTGCTCTTGTTTTAAAGAGCCGTAGAGGAGGAAAAGTATTATTAGCATGAATAATAGTAATATTAATGATAGTATCATTATTAATAACAACACTAATATTAATAAAATAATATATACAGTATATTAATAACAATACTTCTACAAAGTTTAGTATTATTATTATTATTATTATTATTAATAATAATAATAAAAGTAATAATACAATGTTTAAAGCAGTTGCAATACTTTTCAAATATATATAAACATATATATACATAGTATTGAGTAAAACATTGTTGTTCCAGTTTAGCAATTAATAATATTTTAGCTATTATTGATTTCATTATTATTCATTCTATTATTATTATTACCGTATTTTGCGGATTATAAGACGCACCGGATAATAAGACATAGGAAAGAAAAAAATTTTAATAAAATGGTGATGGCTCTTATTATCCATGCATCTTATTGCTTACCGGAGGTGGCAGCTGCAGTGAAGTGGGGTCCCAGGGTCGCTGCTGGAGGAGGCAAGAGTGGCACGTTGCTGCAGGCCACAGGAGGCTGGGATGAGGGGGTGTTCCGATATGCGCCGCTGCGGGTGAAAATGCCGAGTTCTCAATCCGAGCATGCTAATAATAGTAATCAAAAAATATCAAAATGTGAATTATTGCTTGCTGTGTAAAAACAATTGCCTAAAAAAAATATTACACCAACTTTAATCCCTCAAGTTTGTTTTACCCAAATATTTACCACTTAATTTTCTTTTATATTTAAATAAAAGGAGTCATGTTTAATTTTTTTTTTCGCTCTTTTTTCATGTTTTTGAAGAGCCAGACAGGGAAAGGGACGATCCTTAGACAAAAGATGCTGAAATTCAATAAGTGGATTTCTACCAAAACAAATTCAGAGCAAATTATTATTTTTTTTTGTCTATTGCTAGATATATCAGGTTTAATTAGGTGAGCCGTGTTGATGGGGTGCAACAAAAAAAACAGACAAAAAAATCACACAAAAAAAGATTTCGGTCCCATATAGACTGCATTCATTCTCCCTGCGGCACAGACGGTAATTGAGCATTTTAAGGGCATGAAAATGGAAAAATAGAGTCTGCGCCTCCGACAAAAGCTTTCAACTAAAATTTATTTTGCTTTCCCACCAGGTGATATTTTTGCTCCTAAAATCACAACAGATATAAAAAAAAAACAACGAAAAGAAATCAGAGCAATAAAGAAAACAAAGCAGGCCTGACCGGCAGCATTATTGCAGGCGACTAATCAAATCTACTTAGTCAGGCTCCTTTTCTTTCTTTTTTTTCAAGATAATCAATAGTTAGACAAAAAAACAATATCTCTTCTGCAAGGAAAACCTTTTTTTGCCCAGCGTGAATCCTTCATTGCGCGGCTTAAAACCCAGATGACGCTTTAGTGCTAGAGAAGAATTTATTTATTTTTTTTAATTTTTTCTACATTTTTTTTAATTACCGTAAAATAAAAAAGATGATGAATATTCATGCAAAATAAGAGAATATGGCGATGTGTTTTGTGATTGAAAAAAGATTTTATTCTAAAAGATTCATTTTAACTTTTGAAACTTTTTGGATATTTTTTTATTTTAAATGATCCCATCTACAATTAAAAGTACTAAAAGTAGTATAATATATTTTCATGGAATGAGACAGCTCTGCTCACCCCCGAGGGGTAAGCTACAATCGAGACCCCTACGTGCACCCATCCTTTTCAGGATAATCCCACGGGTTAGGATGGGTTAATCTCACTTGTCTTAAATTTTGTAGAGTTGAACAAGACTTAAAAAAGAAAATACAGATTACTAAATATGACATTGAAAATATATCGTGGGAGTTATGTCTGGAAAAAATACCGCTGCATGTTTCCAGAGCTCTGGTTCTTAGTGGTGCCAAAGAGGTTAATGTCTTCAATATTAAGCTTTCCTAAGCATATTGAACCCTGGTACCTGCCTACTTTACTGCTAGAATATCAATAGATGCCAAAGTAAGATGTGTAGAGTTGTGTGTTAATTTGTTCACACCTTCTAATTTTGGTTAAAGGGGTTATCCACTTTAGACAATCCCTTTTTGTTAGAAAAGCCCACCTAACTTTAGATTAATTGCCGAGATTACCGCATCTGAAATCACTAAAATAATCAGTTAGTGAATCCTGCAACAAGTGTTTGATTTGCCTACAACTCCCCCACAGGTGAAATGAGGCATTACACAGTTTCCATTAAAATTAATGGGTTGCCATATAACACAATAATGTTCTAGGTCCTCCAGGGAGGATGACGCTTTTTGCACCCAAAAAAAGAGAGCGAAGAATGATGAAACCCATTTTTATATTAGAATTATGGTACTTTCTTCCTTAGGCTTAAGATTAAAAGCATGCAAAAATTGGTGGGCTCAATTAACAAACTAATTTGTATGGGGACTTCCTATAACACTGATGGGTGTGGATTCACTTCGCCACGGGCCGTGCTTACCTTGAAGGGGCGTAACTAAGTGTCTACTGGGTATTCATTAGTGCTTTGGATGTTGAGGATAGGCTGGGCCACCGGTAGATACCAGGTACCACTCCAGGGCAGTCAGCTGGACAGCAGCAGCTGACCAATGGATCAGAGCAGGTATACTAAGAACAGGAGGGGGAGACAGAAGTGTAGTCAGACTGTCCAGGAGGCAGCATGGGTTCAGAATTCTAAGCCGTGGTCAGGAGCAGAAGCCTCAGACAGAACGAGTACCATATTTTTCGCTTTGTAAGATGCACTTTTTTCCCCAACACTTGGTGGGAAAATGGGGGTGCGTCTTACAAAGTGTACATGCCTTAACATAGGCCGTGATCAGGGGGTGTCCGGGTGTCCGGCAGGTGCTGGCCGCTGCTGCGGGTGTCTCCGGTGCCCAGCAGTGCTGCATGTGTGTCTGGTGCTGCCTGGGGCTCTGCCGACATTGTGCGACAGGCCAGAGCCCTGGCATTTCCACGGTTCCCCTGTGTGTGCTGTAGTTCTGGTAAAAAATGGCCACCGGCGCTTGCGCAGATGGGATCTCGGGACCCAGCTTTCGAGAGATGAGATGAGAGCTCATCTCGGGACCCAGCTCTTGAGAGATGAGATGAGAGCTCATCTTGGGACCCAGCTCTCGAGAGATGAGATGAGAGCTCATCTCTCGAGAGCTGGATCCCTAGATCCCATCTGCGCAAGCGCCGGCGGCCATTTTTTACCGGAACCACTGCACACACAGGGGAAGCGTGGAAATGCCGGGGCTCTGGCCTGTCGCACAATGTCGGCAGAGTCCCAGGCAGCGCCGGACATACACGCAGCACCGCGGGGCACCGGAAACACCCGCAGCAGCGGCCAGCAAACGCCGGACACCCGGAGAAACCCAGCAGCAGCACAAGACCCTGCAGCAGCACAAGACCCCGTAGCAACGGCACACATCAGAGGCCCCCACATCCCTGAATGCAGCCTGCAGCATCACTCCACTCCTGCCTCCTCTAGCAGCGAGCCTGGGACTCCGCTACACCGCAGCCACCAACCCCGGTAAGCAATAAGATGCAAGCATTATAAGAAACACCACCATTTTATTAAAAAATATTTTTTCCTTATTTTTCTCCTCAAAATTTGTGGTGCGTCTTATAATCCAGAGCGTCTTATAAAGCGAAAAATACAGTAAATGAGTCGGGTCGGTAACAGGTAAGATGAGATGACATAAGACATAACTGATTGCTGAGACTGACAAAAACCAGGAACCTAATCTCAGGGAATGGTGTGGAGGGCGGTGCTGCCTAATATAGCACCTGCTGTATGGTGATTGACTGTGCTTCCCTATAACCATGTGGAGACATCAGGGATATGCAATTGAAATGGAAGTGCTGCATGGACTAAGCATGGCGGCCTAGCAAAGCAAACACAGGGAGTAGCACAGCGGTGGGAAAGTATGTGAGTTACCACCGTGACATTTCCCAACAGATAACATCAATGAAGATGAGGATCGGGCTGTTTGTATGCAAATGCCCATGTTGTCAAGGTCAGTATGCCACCGCATGAGGAGACTCGTTCTGTTTTGCCCATAAAAAACAAGTCAACATTTATACAGTCAAGGGAGATAGTTTTTGACTAAACAAGTGTTTGGCCAACAGGTAACACAAGTGCATGGCCAGCTGTAGTATGGATCGAGATTGTACTATTGGGGATGCCTAAACACTATGATCAAACTCTGATCATAGCGTTATTAGTATTATCTTCCTGATTCTCTCTGATGAGAGAAAATACGCTGGTGTGACCCTACCCTTAGTCACATTCTGTGATGTAATCCCTTAGAGTGAATGCTACTCTTTATAAGCTGTTATATAGACATCTATGTTCCTTAAGCATACCATCATTACTATATTATAATAATATACAATAATGAACATTTAAAATAACCTTGGGCAACTGTCCCCGGCTGCCTTTCCCATAGCCTGGCTACTCTAAGCCCTATTTCGGGACGTGGTTAGAAAGTTGGTAACGCAAGGCACGATCTGACAACGGTATTTACTGAGCAAACCTGTTATTCTCAGCATACGTATAATGAAATGATCAGGTTTCTGTGTGTTCAGTCAGAGCACAGTTATGTAAACCACACTTACACATCAACCGTATTTAGACCTTTTTTCACATTTGCTTTCACTGTCAGTGGAGAAACCTGCATTTTTCATGAAGCCAAGTCATTCTTCCTGCATTTTATTATCCAAACTTAAAGGAAAACTTCAGTCCAAACCTTGTTTCATCCTTTCTCACTCATGGTAAAGACTTTATGCATTCTATATTCCCTGCTGCAATATTGTAGTGACTCGTAATCATGTGTCAATTAAGCATCATTCAGACTGGGAAGGTTTTGGAAAGTTACTATTAAAAAGAAGAATCATGGATACAAGGTCAAATGTAGAAAAAAATGTTTATGCATTTATATTCTTCTATGTCCAAGCCCAATACTCACACCAGGGAAAGTATCGGTTATATTATATGGTCAATAGAAGGTTCGGACTGGCCAACAGGAGAACAGGAGAATCCTCCGGTGGGCCACCACCCTCTTATATAAGCAGTACTTGACACAGTTTTCTTGTATCACTATGTACAGACAAAGGCGGCATCTTATTCATTTCACAATCTACCCAGTTCATTGCTATATAAATTTGTGATTAGGGATAGCTTCACATTTGCATGTAGGTGAAAAGTGGGGCCGTGGAGTTGGTGACTGGTGGGCGCTTGGCATCCCAGTCAGAAGCCTCCACTTATGCACCATAGAAGCAGAGCTGGAAGGCGGCTTTCAGATCATGCAGACACACTCAGGGCTGCCATCTGAGGGTTTTTGGGCACCATGTAATCAAATTGCCATTGTCAAGACCAAGAGTGAATAAACCGCATACAGCTTGGCTTGTCAAAACTAGATGGCAGACCAAGATGTTTTTGACAAATGTGTCCCCAATGGGGACCCTTCATTTTTGTGAAATGGCCCCACTCCATGTGTCTGTACTAGATGATAGGGGTCTGGATCCATTTCAGTACTCAAGGATTTGGCTGGGGTGAATACAACCAATGGGATTGGGTGTTCTTCAAAGTTTACCCCCATAATGAGGTGAAGATGTTCCCACAGGGATTGGGTTGGACCAGGCAGAGTATAGTTGAAAGCTGGAGACATACAGATGTCAGGAAGGCAGCTGGTGGGTAGGTTCAGTCAAATATGCACACCAGGTTCGTAACAGTATTGCAGAAGCAAAAACATGTTAGCAGATGGCAGGAACATTATTGCTCAACACCAGATCCACAGGAAAGGGTCACAACTGGCTGAAGTCATTATTAACTTCTCATTGGCCCTTAAAGAAGTCAGGAAGACTGCCCAGGCATTGTGATCAGGACTAAGCTGCCCAAGCATGTGGACAGCACCAGATAGGAGCATGGTCCATAGTTCTAAAGGGGGTAAGTCGGTTGAGCATGGCATAACTATCTGTTTCCTCTTCACGGGGAGGCTGAGTCATGTTTGGTGTCATCCCCGCTGAGACTGGCTGGTGACAGCTGCCAGACTGGGTTTCATTTGGGCTATCAAAAATATAAATTCTTTGTATCTTGGGACCCATCCTCTATTCAAACAGAACATGTCCACTTTTAATGATATTATAATCTCTATTATCTTTGTGCACTGATGATATCACCAACAAGGTCCAATAGGTCATCATCCCATAAGAAGTTGACCCTAGTAATTGCCTACAAAGTCAACTTCAAATGGTCTTCTGCTGGAGCATTGTTGTATAAAGGTCCGTGTCAAGCCCTGGACCCATCATTGGATCTTTTAGTGCTCTCATGGGTCAATCTGTCAAGAAAATGTCCAGAACCCCTCGCATTGTTACAAAAGTTGGGAAAATATCCCAGGAGTCATGAAAAGGTCATGATATTGGTTCCTTCTTCTACATTTTTGGGTTACGTAGCCCAATATGCAAGCGACCGGCCACTGGAGTTCTTATTTAGGTCGTGCTTTCGGATAAACATTGGAATATGTTTAGAACTGACAAATAATAAGGCTTTATGACAAAGATATCAGTAAAGACTTGATGTACCTATATTTTCTACATGTTGCTATTGCCTTGGCTGCAATATCCACATGGTCCCCGGTGCAGCGCTGTCTTGTACGGCACAATCCAGGACCTCTCAGCAACAGTAATTTAAACCTTTCCCTTTTTGTAACACACTAAACCGTCATAACCTGTCTTTTCCCATTTAGTTTAACCTACAACCACCACATACTGATTTGGCTGTGTGTGTGGCTCTCTCTGTAGCCATTTATTACTCTCCTCGACTCCTGAAATTCTGTTTGCAATTTAAGGCCACAAATTAGAAGCGCAAGTCATCTGTTTCATATAATCCCCTGTCAGGAATGAAAACACATTTTAGAGCTGTTCACCAAGCAGTCCCGTTCAGCCTCTCAAATACTTTAACCAGTTCTCTGCTATTACAAGTGGAAGCAGCGCGTTCTGTCAAAACCTGCAAGAAAAACTTATAGAAAAAAATATATATATATTTTCAAGTTTTGGTAACTGTGACGGGACCTGCATTAGGAACCAGCAGACAATGGAGATGACCGGATCTCAGGGGTCCCGAGCTCACCTATCTCTGAAGCTGCTCGTGTTGGATGGGACCCTACGGCATATTTTGCCATTATTCACCGTTCCCCTAATAGTTAATGAGCGATAACCAACCCCTATAAAATTGTGACTCCAACAATAAACTATAGAGAGTAAATGAAGTCCCATACCGAAGACTGAAATGAAACTCGCCAGATTTTCCACTAACAGATACGTTTCCTAGTATTTTCTGCTTTAATAAATATATATTTTTCTTATGTTATATTTTTTATTTCTTTTTTTTCCTGTATTTGTTGGATATGTCTTACAGCAGCCACATGGACCACAGGAAACGATAACCAAGAAATGTTCATTGACTTCTATGGGGAAGCGTTGTGAATATACTCTGGGATCTGTGTACTGGTCACTGTGCAAGCAGAAGAAGGAAGAGGTGAGCTGTGACATCATCTATTGGTGATTGGTCAAACTTTTGTAAACTATTTCATATGGTGGTGTTATCAATCAATATACAAGATGGGAGCAGGTGAGCTGTGACACCATTAATTTTTAACGTTGGAGCCTGTGTAAACTATTGCATATGGAGGTATTATCAGTAATTGTACAGGAGGGAAGGAGGTGAGCTGTGACGTCACCTATTGTGAATTGTGGATCCTGTATAATATATTCTGTATATAAAGGTGTTATCATTTATTGTACAGGAGGAAGAGGCGGTGAGCTGTGACATTACCTATTGTGAATGGTGCAGCCTGTGTTATCTACTGTATATAGAGGTGTTATCAGTCATTGTACAGGAGGAGGAGGTGAGCTGTGACATTACTTATTGTGAATGGTGAATCCTGTGTAATCTACTGTATATAGGGGTCTAATCAGTCATAGTACAGGAGTGGGAGGAGGTGAGCTGTGACATCACCTGTTGTGAGTGGTTATTCTTTTATGATCTACTGTATATAGAGGTGCTATCAGTCCTTATACAGGACAGGGAGGAGGTGAGCTGTGATTATATCTATTATGAATAGTGGATACTGTTTTATCTACTGTATACAGAGGTGTTTTCAGTCGTTGTACAGGATGAGGAGAAGGTGAGCTGTGACATCACCTATTGTGCAAGGTAGATCATGTGTTATCTACTGTATATAGCGGTGTCATCAGTCATTGTACAGGAGGAGGAGGTGAGCTGTGACATCACCTATTGTGAATGGTGGATCTCGTGTTTTCTACTGTATATAGAGGTGTCATTAGTCATTGTACAGGAGGAGGAGGTGAGGTGTGACATAATCTATTGTGAATGGTGAATTATGTATTATCTTTGCATAGGTGTTGTCTTTCATTATAATCTTGTATGATTGCTGAGAATTAATTTCTGTAGAACACATTTAAAACTCTGGCCTGAATGGCTAGTATATTAGGCCCACTATATTTGACCCACAATCCCAAGCGGGACCCCCACCTTGCATCGCACTTTCAACTGGCATACTGATACAATTGAAAGCAATGGTGGAGGAGGGAGCATCAGCTGATGCTTCCTTTCCCTTAATTCCCCATCTGTATCCAACATCTCAGCACAATGGGCGGGACTACATCTTTACAATGCACCCGCTGTACTGAGATGTGCAGAGGATCTGAAGACACTATGAAGAGACCGGAGCAGTGTGGAAACAGTCAAAGGTGAGTATATATATATATATGTATATATATATATATATACAGTGCCTACAAGTAGTATTCAACCCCCTGCAGATTTAGCAGGTTTACACATTCGGAATTAACTTGGCATTGTGACATTTGGACTGTAGATCAGCCTGGAAGTGTGAAATGGACTGCAGCAAAAAAGAATGTTATTTCTTTGTTTAATTTTTTTTTAAATTGTGAAAAGTTTATTCAGAGGGTCATTTATTATTCAACCCCTCAAACCACCAGATTTCTGTTTGGTTCCCCTAAAATATTAAGAAGTATTTCAGGCACAAAGAACAATGAGCTTCACATGTTTGGATTAATTATCTCTTTTTCCAGCCTTTTCTGACTATTTAAGACCCTCCCCAAACTTGTGAACAGCACTCATACATGGTCAACATGGGAAAGACAAAGGAGCATTCCAAGGCCATCAGAGACAAGATCGGGGAGGGTCACAAGGCTGGCAAGGGGTACAAAACCCTTTCCAAGGAGTTGGGCCTACCTGTCTCCACTGTTGGGAGCATCATCTGGAAGTGGAAGGCTTATGGAACTACTGTTAGCCTTCCACGGCCTGGACAGCCTTTGAAAGTTTCCTCCCGTGCCGAGGCCAGGCTTGTCCGAAGAGTCAAGGCTAACCCAAGGACAACAAGGAAGGAGCTCCGGGAAGATCTCATGGCAGTGGGGACATTGGTTTCAGTCAATACCATAAGTAACGTACTCCACCGCAATGGTCTCCGTTCCAGACGAGCCCGTAAGGTACCTTTACTTTCAAAATGTCATGTCAAGGCTCGTCTACAGTTTGCTCATGATCACTTGGAGGACTCTGAGACAGACAGGTTCAAGGTTCTCTGGTCTGATGAGACCAAGATCGAGATCTTTGGTGCCAACCACACACGTGATGTTTGGAGACTGGATGGCACTGCATACGACCCCAAGAATACCATCCCTACAGTCAAGCATGGTGGTGGCAGCATCATGCTGTGGGGCTGTTTCTCAGCCAAGGGGCCTGGCCATCTGGTCCGCATCCATGGGAAGATGGATAGCACGGCCTACCTGGAGATTTTGGCCAAGAACCTCCGCTCCTCCATCAAGGATCTTAAGATGGGTCGTCATTTCATCTTCCAACAAGACAACGACCCAAAGCACACAGCCAAGAAAACCAAGGCCTGGTTCAAGAGGCAAAAAATCAAGGTGTTGGAGTGGCCTAGTCAGTCTCCTGACCTTAACCCAATTGAAAACTTGTGGAAGGAGCTCAAGATTAAAGTCCACATGAGACACCCAAAGAAACTAGATAACTTGGAGAAGATCTGCATGGAGGAGTGGGCCAAGATAACTCCAGAGACCTGTGCCGGCCTGATCAGGTCTTATAAAAGACGATTATTAGCTGTAATTGCAAACAAGGGTTATTCCACAAAATATTAAACCTAGGGGTTGAATAATAATTGACCCACACTTTTATGTTTAAAATTTATTAAAATTTAACTGAGCAAATCTTTGGTTTAAAAAAAAATTTAACTGAGCAACATAACTTTTTGGTTTGTAAGATTTATGCATCTGTTAATAAATCCTGCTCTTGTGTGAAGTTTGAAGGCTCTAACTTATTTGCATCTTATCAAACCTGCTAAATCTGCAGGGGGTTGAATACTACTTGTAGGCACTGTATACATATTATTTTTATTCATTTGTTTTTAAATGTGGAGGATTATGTGGGCCCTTTATACCAATATATGGGGCCTATTACACTGTATGGAGCAATATATGGGGCCTATTACAGTGTATGGAGTACTATGTGAGGCCATTTTACTGTATGGGGCCCTATGCAGGGACCAGTATACTGTATGACCAATTTGGATGATAATAATGGCAATTGACAATTGTTTTTTACTTAAAAAAGACACTAGTGCAGCGTTGAAATGCGTGAGGAAATAAAAACTGTTCAGCTCATCTTGGTCCTAAGGATTCTTACTGAATGGAGCACTATGTGCGGCCCTTCATACTGTATGAAACAATTTTTAAGGCCATTATACTGCATAAAGCACTATGTGGGGCCCATTACACTGTATGGAGCACTATGTGGGGCCCATTACACTGTATGGAGCACTATGTGGTGGCCCTTTATACTGTATGGCGGACTATGTGGGGCCCTTTATACTGTATGGAGCACTATGTGGGGCCCATTACACTGTATGGAGGACTATGTGGGGCCCTTTATACTGTATGGAGGACTATGTGGGGCCCTTTATACTGTATGGAGCACTATGTGGGGCCCATTACACTGTATGGAGCACTATGTGGTGGCCCTTTATACTGTATGGCGGACTATGTGGGGCCCTTTATACTGTATGGAGCACTATGTGGGGCCCATTACACTGTATGGAGCACTATGTAGGGCCCTTTACACTGTGTGTGTGTGGGGGGGCCCTTTATACTGTATGGAGCACTATGTGGGGCCCCTTATACTGTATGGAGCACTATGTGGTGGCCCTTTATACTGTATGGAGCACTATGTGGGGCCCTTTATACTGTATGGAGCACTATGTGGTGGCCCTTTATACTGTATGGCGGACTACGTCGGGCAATTATACTGTATGGAGTACTGTGTGGGGCCATTTATACTGCATGGAGCATTGTGTGGGGCCATTATACTGTATGGATTACTGTGTGGGGCCCTTTAAACTGTATGGAGCACTATGTAGGGCCCTTCATACTGTATGGCGGACTATGTAGGGCCCTTTATACTGTATGGCGGACTATGTAGGGCCCTTTATACTGTATGGCAGACTATGTCGGGCAATTATACTGTACTGTATGGAGTACTGTGTGGGGCCCTTTAAACTGTATGGAGCACTTTTTCTTGACTTTATACTGTATGGAGGACTATGTGAGGGTTACAGTTGGAAAATCATACTGTGATGGGGTCACCATTCTTTGTCGCATCATATTTTATTATCTGTATTTTTCAAGGTTTTTTATCCTTTTTATAACATATTGGGCCAAATGCTTTTCCTGCTCCTATGTAACATATTATATTATTTCAATATTTTATTCTAAGATCTACTAATTAAAATGTACTTTGCTCGTGGGACGCCCCCTTTAGGTTTCTTTCTATATGAAAAAGTTAGATTTTATCATAAAGAAAAACTTCCTCAATTGTAGACTTATTTTTTTTAAATAAATATCAAGGTTGACATGCGTCTTTGTCAAAGCTTTTATTTTTGGCCCTCTGTGTATTTGAGTTTGACATCCCTGCGATAGAACAGGAACGGATCAGCCAGTGTTAGGAGTAAAAACTGCAAGATTTCAGGAAAAAAAATCATTAAAAATATTCTTAAAAAACATTTTTAACAAAAAAAACTTGAATAAACATTAAGTCATTATCTGATGACAAATTTTGTTTTTTTTTAACCCGAACATGACCATTCATGAATGCTGAGAGGTACCATGACCGGAGAGCAAACGAAATTATTTTTTGCTTTCTGTACACGGCTCTTCCATTTAGACGAGTTGTCTTCACTTCTTTAGTGATTAATATTTCTAAGTGTTTGTAAAAACAAGCAACTTTGTTCTTTCCTTTTTTATTTAAAATCCTCTCCATACTCAAGAAGAGAATAATTTTTGATTTTATCATTTCTTGCTCGTTGCCACTGCTACTGTCCATCAGAGGTGACTGGTTTTCCAAGAAAGGAGCTCACGTTTACTATACAATAAATAAGTGCTGCTCTGATGCTGGCCGGATCGCCGATGCTGTATGGTTCAGACCAGCAGGGTGACCATGATCTTGGTCCGAACTGTCAATCTTCAAGAGAGCACCACTTCTTTGCTAGCAGATAGCTGGGAGGAAGAGGAGTGATAGAAGCCAAGCTATGGTTTCCTAGTCTGAAGAAGAAAGGGGGAGCTGTCAGCTGTAGGGTGCCCAAAAATTGCATAAAAATAACATTAGTATAAAGCAGTGGCTCCCAAACTCCAGTCCTCGCGGACCCCAACAGGTCGTGTTTCCAGGATTTCCTTAGTATTTCACAGGTGATGATCATCAAGGCATCAGGAATTCTCTCACATGTGTAACACTATGGAAATCCTGAAAATATGACCTGTTGGGGTCCGCGAGGACTGGAGTTTGGGAACGACTGGTATAAAGTATCAAAATAACAGTTGCCAATTAAGTGGATTGTCCTGTAAAAACAAGTTATTACCTATCCGCACCAAAGGTGATAATTTGCTGACCGGTGAGTATCCGACTACTGGGACTCACTGGAACCCGCGAAGCCTATAAGGCGTTCCGGCCATCAGTGCCGGTAGCCTTCCATTTCAAAGTGACAGCACTGCCAAGAGATGAGCTACAAAATACGGTATGTGACTTATCACAAGAACTTGGCAAAAAAATGTGCATTCGAAACTATCTCCTTCCACTCTGCATAGAAGATGGGTGCAGTTTCCAGCCCGTTCCTCTTGTGATATTCATAAAACAAATATAAAATGTGATTAAATCATTCCGCGAATCTCTTTGACTTCCGTTGAACCATTTTAACTTTGTCACTTTAAATCAATTAACCAGGTACTTGACTTTATATTGGAAAGGGCGATCTGCCTAGTAGAGCAAATGAGTTCCTGCAACGCGGAGGCCTCTGCCAAAAATAACATCTTAGCTTCATGGCTTGAATAGCGTTTTATGACTGTTACCTGTTCAGAGTCATATCTGCCAAGTGAAGTGAATCCTTTCTTGCGCGCAGTAACCCGCAGAGGATTATTGACTACGGAAAAGATAATATAAGTCAGAAGAAATATTACAATGCCGAATTGACCCCAGGTTTATAACGTGAGCTTTATATTGGATGATCAATACCTTTTGGCATTCAAGTCAATTTTACGTGTTAGCCAACGACTTGGGTCATATGACCGGCATGCTAAACAGCCTAAATTGTATTATCCTTTTATTAGGAATCGCTTGTATTTTTTTTAATGCCAAGCAATTAAAGTGGATCTGTCATCGGATTTCACAATTCAAACTGCGCATTAGTAAGAAGCTTTCTGATACCTGATGGGACTGGTGTACTTTAGAGTTAAGCGAAAATAAATTGTATCAAATTTTTAGAGATTCGCTAAATCTGGAAAATTAGAACAATTTGATTTGCGCTAATTGTCAAAAAAAGGCTGCTGACATTTTACGCACTGCAGAAGATTAAGTCAGCCAGAAATTTATTACATGATTTCATGCATGGCTGGAGAACTTCCCCATAATGTCCTGCAGCTATTACATCGCATGGTATAGCATTGCCAATCAGGAGGGAAAATCATAGCCTGCATAAAAGCAGAAGCAGGGAATGCAGCAGCCATTTTAAGGGTGAATATGGATAGGGAGAAGACGTCACAACTTAGCAATAGAGATACGCAGGGAAAGCTATAAAAGACTGAATAAAGTGTAGAGATAGTGTGTGGGAAAGCACCAAATCAAAATTTTATGGAAAAATTAGTTGAAACTGGTGAAATTGAGTTTTAAACAATTCGCTCATCTCTTGTGTACTTACTTTGAAAATCCTTGTCAAAATGGATATGGCTGAGTAAGAGGACCTCTCACCAAAGTATTCTTGATAAATTGGACCTTGGATGAAACACTGGCTGCAGAGCGGAATAAAATGTTTTGTTCTTTTCTTTTATTTCTTTTCTGCATTGAGGAGATGAAAGTATTTGGCATCTTAAGAGTTTACTTCTTTTTTACTCAAAGTGGGTGTTATCAGACAGCACTCATACATGGAGAAAAAGTGCACACACACCCCTGGAAAGTATCTGATAACACCTAGGCCTTAACTAAAGTTAACTAATTAGGTGCCAAATGCTTTGATTGCTAATATCTGTGCATTAACACCGTAAAAAAGTGTAGCAGTATTCACCTGCCCGGGTGTCAGAACTAATGCCCTCTCAGGATGCAGCAAACCCATGTAATAAAGATGGCGGCAGCAAAACAGGTGCAAAATGGTGATGAGTAGTGCTGAGCATTCCGATACCGCAAATATCGGGTATCGGCCGATATTCGCGGTATCGGAATTCTGATACTGAGTTCCGATACTTTTTGAATATCTAATACCGGAATTGGAAGTTCCCATAATGCTATGAGCCAGTTTGATTTGATTCAGCCAATGAGGAATCCTCAGAAGTGTGGGCACATCCTGTTAGGCATGTAGGCATGTTAACTAATGGCATGGCTGTGATTGGCTGCTGAAATGATGTCATGATGCACTATAAAAGGCACTGCCGCCGCCATTTTCGGTTCACTCTGCTGTGAATTCAGTTAGGGACAGGCTGCTGTTCAAGACACTGAGGGACAGTTAGAGATAGCGATTTGCTATATAATATTGTGCTTTACCCAGGCTACATTATCAATCACTGTAGCTTTCTTTTGCCTTGCAGCGCTGTTCACAGCTGTCTGCAAAGTCTGTGTGAGTGCAGCTCACGCTGTAGTGTGTCCTGCAGCCACCTCTGGTTGTAGGCCGCTCAGTGTGCGTCACTGCCTCATACATATTTATTTTTGTTTTATTGCTGCCCATTTTTCATTAATTCTCCTATTAGTGTGCATCCATCCGTATCCATCTACATTGGTTGCAAACACTATAGGAGTAGACAGCGGAGCCTTTCTGCAGCCTTTCAGTGCTAGTGCCCAGTTCTCTGCACTGTTCACGGCAGTCTGTGAGGTCTCTGACTGTGTGTGAGTGCAGCTCACGTTGTAGTGTGTTCTGCAGCCACCTCTGGTTGTAGTCCGCGTCACTGCCTCATACATAGTCCTTTTTTTGTTTTATTGCAGCTCATTTTTCCTGATTTTTTTCTCCTATTAGTGTGCTTCCATCCGTATCCATCTACATTGGTTGGTTGCAAACACTATATAGGAGTAGATAGAAGAGCCTTTTTTCTGGCTTGTGCCCTGCAGCCGCATCCTTATTAGTATTAGCCTATCTTTTGGAGCCTCATCTATTGCATTGTAGGTTACGTTCCTGCATTGTAATAGCTCCAAAAAGTTTGTGATACTATCACTTTCACATCTTTGGTCACATCCTTTTTGTTTTTTTTAAAAAAAAACATGTAAATAAAATTCACCAAACACTCCACTTGACAGTTGTGTAGGCCACATTAGCTCATATTAAAGTGTAGTCCACACACTTTATAAAATTAGTGTTTCTTATACCTGTTAGCAGCTGTTCAGGAATAAGCACACTAAGCCCCCCTTTGTACTTTTCTGCCTATCTTTATCAGTCTACCAAGATGAAGAAGGCAGGCACGTGGTCGTGGGCGTGGAGTTTCAGCAGGGAGAGGATGTGGGGATTCTGTGCCTGCTGCGGGCACCAGTGACTCAGCATCCCCCAGTTTTACCAGGCAACAGTCCTTTATGCGCAGCTTTGTAGGACCTCGCCGTACCCCACTGCTGCGGGACGAACAAATTGAAGCCGTTGTCGGATGGATGGCAGCTAATGCATCGACTTCAATTACTTCCACATCCTCTCAGGGCCAGAGCATTGAAGAGCAACCATCTGTCTCTTCACCACCTGCCAATTTGCCCAGGCAATCAGAGAGCCCTGGACAGGAGCCATCTCTACTACTGTTCTCTGAATCTCTTGACTTGGAAACAGGGGGCCAGCCAAGCAGCATTCTAGAATGTGAAGAAGAGGGAGTATGCAGTGATGCGCAACTGCTTTGTCCCTCTGAATCTGAAGAGGCGAGTGGGCCAGTGCCTATGGTCAGCACACCTCAGTACGCATCAGATGATGAAACTCAGGTGCCACTTTCTGGTGCGTACTGTGCTGGCGAGACTACCCAGGAGAAGCAGGTGTTTGAAGAGGGGAGTGTAGATGATGAGGTCCTTGACCCATCATGGCGTGAGGAACAGGAAGGTGGTGGGAGCATCTCTGAGGAAGAGATTCCCTGAACGGCCAAAACAGGAGGGAGAGGGCAGACTTGGTTGCCTGTAGCCTCCACTTCGGCACCCGTTAGGAGCATTCCTCTTCCAAAACCCAAAACGGGCGCTCCTAGGACTTGCAGTGCGTGGTACTTTTTTGACACAGTTGCAGATGACATTTTCTTTGTCAAATGCAAGCTGTGTAATCATAAAGTCAAAAGAGGGAAAAGTGTCAGCAGCCTCAATACCACAAACATGTGGAAACATGTGCGGACCAAGCACGTGGTGGAGTTACAAAGACACACTGAAGACGTAGGCCAACCTACAGCACCACCTACCACCTCTTCAGCTCGTGTTGTAGCCTCTTCCTCCAGCTCACACACAGCTGGTTCGGCTTCCTCACAGGATCGCCATGGAAGAACCTCTGGCACTGTTGTCCAGAGACCCAGTGACATTCCACCACAGCACCACGTTCCCTGTCATCCTCACACTCCCAGGCCACTCTACAGCCATCGGTAGCACAGGCATGGAAGAAAAGGTGGCCATACTCGGCAAACCATCCCTGAGCACAGGCTCTGAATGCTGGCATTGCAAAACTACTGGCCCTTGAAATGCTCTCATTCAGGCTGGTGGAGACTGACACCTTCCGTAACTTCATGGCATTGGCAGTCCCACAATACACCGTGCCCAGCCACTTTTATTTCAGCAAGCAAGCCATCCCTGCCCAGCAAAAGCATGTGGAGGGAAAAATTAAACATGCGCTACTAAACGCCGTCAGTAGCAAGGTCCACCTGACCACCGATGCGTGGACCAGTAACCATGGACAGGGACGATACCTTTCCCTCACTGCCCATTGGGTCAATGTTGTGGAGCCGGGTACAGATCTTGAGAGTAGCGCTGTACGTGTTGTGCCAACTCCAAGGATTGCAGGAATCCAGTCTGTACACATTGACTCCTCCTCATACTCCAGTTCCTCAGAATCAGTGCTGCAGGAGCCGTCACGGCTTACCTCCACATGGACCCATGAACGCTTACCCGATATGAGCACAGCCATGGCCAAACGTCAACATGACATACTGAAATTAATTTCTTTTCAGGAATCGAAGCCACACAGCGCAGGAGCTCTGGAATGCCATCAAACAGGAAAGCGACGTGTGGTTTGTGCCAGTGAATCTCCAGCCAGGCTTGGTAGTGTGTGGCAATGGCCAAAATTTGGTGGCAGCTCTGGGCCTAGGCAACCTCACTCACATCCCATGTCTGGCACATGTGTTCAACTTGGTCGTGCAGAGCTTTCTTTGGGACTATCCGGATCTTGATGCACTACTGCGCAAGGTCCGCATAGAGTGCGCTCACTTGCGGCGTTCCAGCATGGCAAGATTGCGCATTGCAGCTCTGCAGCGCCGATTCCGCCTTCTGGAACATCGCATCATATGTGACCTACCCACCAGGTGGAATTCAACGTTACATATGTTGGAGCGGTTGTTTGAGCAGCAGGCATCAGTAATGGAGTACCAGCTGCATCAGGCGCAAACAAGTCGCACTGTGCGCCGGTCACACTTCAGCACCACTGAGTGGGCCTCTATGAAGGACATCTGCCACGTTTTGCGTGCCTTCGATGATTTCACGCGGATGGCGAGTGCTGATGATGCACTAGTCAGCATGACTGTCCCCCTTATCTGCCTGCTTCAAAAAACACTGCAAGCACTAAGGGAGGAGGTTTTGGAAGAGGTGGAGGATGAGGAGTCACAAATGCCATCTGCTTTTGGACAGTCTACGCAACGTGGTTCCTCACAAAGGCCTAAGCAGGGGACACTTTGTGAGGAGTATGAGGAGGAGTCAATGGAGGAGGAAGACATCTCTCCAGAGGAGGGAGGTACACAATGCTCTAGTAGTCAGTACGTAGAGCGAGGGTGGGGTGATGCAGAGCAGGCAGAGATGCCGCCTCAAGCAGGGGACAGCGTTTCTTGGGCAGTTGGGAGTCTGCAGCACATAGTTGATTTCATGCTGCAGTGCCTGAGAAACGACCGCCTCATCGCCCACATTCTCAACACGGCTGATTATTGGGTGTACACCCTCCTAGATCCTCGCTACCGGGACAACTTACAAAGCCTCATAACACCGTTGAACCAGGAGCGTAAAATGAGGGAGTACCAAGACACACTGGTGCATTCCATCATGTTCTCCATTCCACCCGAGAGCAGTGCTGCTAGTGCTTTACAAAGCAGCTCTGTGCGTCGAGGCAGTGGAGGAAGCTCTGCGCAAAGAGGGAGCAGAGGCAGCGCCTCAGCACAAGGCAAGACCAGTATGGCCCAAATGTGGCAAAGTTTTGTGTACCCGCCACAAATGTCTACACCATCACAGACGGCTCCAGTCAGCAGAAGGCAACGTTTCCGTCAGATGGTGACAGACTACATGTCTTGCCCTCTCAGTGTACTCCAAGACGGCTCTTCCCCCTTCAAGTTTTGGGTCTCTAAGCTGGATACATGACCAGACCTTAGCCAGTATGCATTGGAGGTGTTGGCTTGCCCTGCTGCTAGTGTATTATCGGAACGCGTCTTTAGTGCCGCAGGTGGTGTACTAACAGACGGTCGCACGCGACTATCCTACGATAACGTTGACCGGCTTACTTTTCTGAAAATGAACAAGGCCTGGATCTCACCGGAATTTGCCAGTCCTCTTCCAGAATAAATAATTGGTTGGCAACAGTATCCAGGTCTCCTGTTGTGTTCATGTTTCTACCATCTGAACTGTAATCCCTGGGCTCCAACACCGCCAGTTGTTGCTCAGAAGTGCCATCTGCACAGAGAAAAACACATGCTCCAGTGTTAGTGGGGTTCAGTAACGCCAGCTGCTCCCCTGCTATGTGTCCGGCAAAGTCTCCTGCTGCCTCCACATTCATCCCAACATCATATATTAAACTTGCTCCAATTCGGCCTTAGCCTACTCCATGAATGACCCTGGGCTCCAACACCGCCAGTTGTTGCTCAGAAGTGCCGTCTGCACAGAGAAAAACACTAGCTCCTGTGTTAGTGGGGTTCAGTAACGCCAGCTGCTCCCCTGCTGTGTGTCCGGCAAAGTCTCCTGCTGCCTCCACATTCATCCCAACATCATATATTAAACTTGCTCCAATTCGGCCTTAGCCTACTCCATGAATGACCCTGGGCTCCAACACCGCCAGTTGTTGCTCAGAAGTGCCGTCTGCACAGAGAAAAACACTAGCTCCTGTGTTAGTGGGGTTCAGTAACGCCAGCTGCTCCCCTGCTGTGTGTCCGGCAAAGTCTCCTGCTGCCTCCACATTCAAACTACATCAGATATAAAACTTGCTCCAATTAGGCCTCAGCCTAAACCCTGATTGAACCTGGGCTCCAACACCACCAGTTATTGCTCAGAAGTGCCGTCTGCACAGAGAAAAACACATGCTCCAGTGTTAGTGGGGTTCAGTAACACCAGCTGCTTCCCTGCTGTGTGTCCAACAAAGTCTCCTGCTGCCTCCACATTCAAACTACATCAAATATAAAACTTGCTCCAAATAGGCCTCAGCCTAAACCCTGATTGAACCTGGGCTCCCACACCGCCAGTTGATGCTCAGAAGTGCCGTCTGCACAGAGAAAAACACATGCTCCAGTGTTAGTGGGGTTCAGTAACACCAGCTGCTCCCCTGCTGTGTGTCTGGCAAAGTCTCCTGCTGCCTCCACATTCAAACTACATCAAATATAAAACTTGCTCCAATTAGGACTCAGCCTAAACCCTGATTGAACCTGGGCTCCAACACCGCCAGTTGATGCTCAGAAGTGCCGTCTGCACAGAGAAAAACACATGCTCCAGTGTTAATGGGGTTCAGTAACGCCAGCTGCTCCCCTGCTATGTGTCCGGCAAAGTCTCCTGCTGCCTCCACATTCAAACTACATCAGATATAAAACTTGCTCCAATTAGGCCTCAGCCTAAACCCTGATTGAACCTGGGCTCCAACACCGCCAGTTGTTGCTCAGAAGTGCCGTCTGCACAGAGAAAAACACTAGCTCCTGTGTTAGTGGGGTTCAGTAACGCCAGCTGCTCCCCTGCTGTGTGTCCGGCAAAGTCTCCTGCTGCCTCCACATTCAAACTGCATCAGATATAAAACTTGCTCCAATTAGGCCTCAGCCTAAACCCTGATTGAACCTGGGCTCCAACACCACCAGTTATTGCTCAGAAGTGCCGTCTGCACAGAGAAAAACACATGCTCCAGTGTTAGTGGGGTTCAGTAACACCAGCTGCTTCCCTGCTGTGTGTCCAACAAAGTCTCCTGCTGCCTCCACATTCAAACTACATCAAATATAAAACTTGCTCCAAATAGGCCTCAGCCTAAACCCTGATTGAACCTGGGCTCCCACACCGCCAGTTGATGCTCAGAAGTGCCGTCTGCACAGAGAAAAACACATGCTCCAGTGTTAGTGGGGTTCAGTAACACCAGCTGCTCCCCTGCTGTGTGTCTGGCAAAGTCTCCTGCTGCCTCCACATTCAAACTACATCAAATATAAAACTTGCTCCAATTAGGACTCAGCCTAAACCCTGATTGAACCTGGGCTCCAACACCGCCAGTTGATGCTCAGAAGTGCCGTCTGCACAGAGAAAAACACATGCTCCAGTGTTAATGGGGTTCAGTAACGCCAGCTGCTCCCCTGCTATGTGTCCGGCAAAGTCTCCTGCTGCCTCCACATTCAAACTACATCAGATATAAAACTTGCTCCAATTAGGCCTCAGCCTAAACCCTGATTGAACCTGGGCTCCAAAACCGCCAGTTGATGCTCAGAAGTGCCGTCTGCACAGAGAAAAACACATGCTCCAGTGTTAATGGGGTTCAGTAACGCCAGCTGCTCCCCTGCTATGTGTCCGGCAAAGTCTCCTGCTGCCTCCACATTCAAACTACATCAGATATAAAACTTGCTCCAATTAGGCCTCAGCCTAAACCCTGATTGAACCTGGGCTCCAACACCGCCAGTTGCTGCTCAGATGTGCCATGTGCACAGAGAAAAACGCTAGCTCCTGTGTTAGTGGGGTTCAGTATCGCCAGCTGCTCCCCTGCTGTGTGTCCGGCAATGTCTACTGCTGCCTCCACATTCACACTACTACTGATTTCAAACTTGCTCCAATTAGGCTTCTGGCTCCACTCTGTCTCTAGTATTTACCCTGGCCTCCAACACCACCAGTTGCTGCTCAGAAGTGCCATCTGCACAATCAACACTTGTTCCTGCGTTACTGGGGTTCAGTAACGTCAGCTGATCCCCTGATGTGTGTCAGGCAATGTCTCCTGCTCTGTCCACATTCCCACTACTAGTAGTGGGAATATGGACAGGGCAGGAGACATTGCCAGACACACATCAGGGGATCAGCTGACGTTACTGAACCCCAGTAACACAGGAACAAGTGATGATTGTGCAGACAGACGGCACTTCTGAGCAGCAACTGGCGGTGTTGGAGACCAGGGTAAATACTAGAGACAGAGTGGAGCCAGAAGCCTAATTGGAGCATGTTTAAAATCAGTAGTAGTCTACAACAGATATTAAACTTGATGAAATTAGGCCTCAGCCTACACCCTGACTGACCCTGGGCTCCAACATCGCCAGTTGCTGCTCAGAAGTGCCGTCTGCACAGTCAACATATGCTCCAGTGTTATTTGGGTTCAGAAATGTCATCTGATCCCCAGCTGTGTGTCCGGCAATTTCTCCTGATCAGTCCACACTCACACAACTACAGATTTTAAACTTGCTCCAATTAGGCCTCTGTCTCCACTCTGTTTGTAGTATTTTCCCTGGGTTCCAGCACTGCCAGCTGTTTCCCGGCATTGTCTTTGGCACAGGTGCTCCCTCCTGCCCAGCCTGGTTCCAGCACGCCTGCTGTTTCCGGGTAGTGTCAATGTAACTTTGCCACCAATATGTTGTCCCGTCGTGTTGCGGTCGGGTTAGCCGAGTCTATGGTGCCTGCAGTTTATGGGCTTCCTATGTGGGCTGCGGGATCTGGCAACAAAGGCTGGTTCCGTAGTGGCAATAAGACAAGCACCCCCTGTAGGACTGTGGGTTTCGGTAACTGCTGCCGGCTCATGGTCTTGCAACTTTGTTTTTCATGGGTACCTTCTGCTACCCATCCGGGTTCCAGCACCGTCAGCTGGTTCTTGGCAGTGCCTTTGGCTGAGGTGCCTCCTTCTCGGTATCAAAGTTCCAGAAACGTCTGCTGGTCCTTGGTAGTGCTTTCTAGCACAGGTACCTCCTGCTTAGTAACCGGGTTCCAGCACCGTCAGCTGGTCCTCGGTAGTGCCATTGGCTCTTGTTCCTTCTGCTGTCCCTCCGGGTTCCAGCACCGTTAGCTGGTCCTCGCTAGTTCCATTGGCTCTTGCAGCTTCTGCTACCCATCCGGGTTCCAGCACCATCAGCTGGTTCTCTGCAGTGCCTTTGGCTTAGGTGCCTCCTTCTTGGTATCCGAGTTCCAGCAACGTTTGCAGGTCCTTGGTAGTGCTTTCTAGCACAGGTACCTCCTGCTTAGTAACCGGGTTCCAGTACCATCAACTGGTCCTCGGTAGTGCCATTGGCTCTTGTTCCTTCTGCTACCCATCCGTGTTCCAGTACCGTCAGCTGGTTCTTGGCAGATCCTCAGCCTTATTGTACCTTCTGCTACATTTCCAAGTTCAAGCTTTTGGAAATGGTTTTTGGTTATCACTCTGGATCTCCCTGATGATGACCCTGAAGACGACGACCCTGAAGACCACCGCGAAGAAGACGACGACCACGAAAACGATGACCCTGAAGATGGCGACCCGAAAGACCACCCCGAAGAAGACCAAAAAGATGACCCTGAAGAAGATGACCAAGAGGACAAAGAACATGAAGACAACCACCAAGATACAGAACAACAAGAGACAGAAGACCAAGAAGCAGAAGACCAAGAAGCAGAAGAACAAAAAGCAGAAGAACAAAAAGCAGAAGAACATTAAGCATAAGACTAAAAATCAAAATCAAATTAAGATATTATCTAAATTATGAGCAGATGAAGACTAAGCAGTGTATAGGGGTGAGTCCGTTCCTCCTCGTGGTGCCCCTGGAAAATGCCTGCTGCTGCAGGCCAAACTGAACGCGGACAAATCCTGTTGTAAATCTTTTGTGACAGGCAGAACGGCTGGTGTAATCTTCAAACTTCTGTACATAACAACTACAGGAATGCCTGTCACAAATAAGAATATAATGAAGAAGAAGAATAGGAAGAAGATGAAGAAGTAGAATATGAAGAAGAATAATATTTGAATAAGAAGAATATGAAGAATGTAAAAAAGAATAATAGGAAGAAGGTGAATAAGAAGAAGATGAATAAGGTGAAGAAGTTGATGAAAAAGATGCTGCTGCTGAGGATCATGAAGGAGAAAGTGTGGGGGAAGTAAAAAAGAAGGTGAAGAGCATGGAAGTAGTGAAACATACATATCTAACAAAATATAAAAGAGGTTAACATAGTCAATATCTTTGTAACTCCGAACGTCTTAAAAAAAAATAATAATTCCTGCTATTCCATTTGATTGGGCTAAACCTCTATGCCTTTAATGTCTCCTCCACCTCCCCCAATACATTCTACATTATTATTGGTTGTTTTTCTTCATGTAGAATTAACCTACAAGGAAAGAAAGGGTTTATTTTAATTCTGATATTTCTGTCCCATTGACTTGCATTGGTTTCCGGTATCGAATCGGCAATATCCGATACTTTTTGGGTATCGGTCCAGACCAATCCCATCCGATATTTCACGCTATCGGATGGTATCGCTCAAAACTACTGATGAGACAACCAATCACAACCTACCAATTCATGGAGGGGCGATTGTGTAAGCAGGTGATGAGATGCAGTGCGCAGGGATTGCAGAGCAATGCGGTATAACAATATTGTTTAATTTATCAGTAAAGATGCAAATAATCTCCTCGCAGGGAGTTGATAAGCAGTAAACTAGAATTCGGGAAAGAACAAGGATTAATGCGACAGTCTGAGGTTTAAACAGCACTTAAAGTGACTTCTGCTGGTCCTCCTTCATATACAGTCCGATGGGGGTTGTAGTACCAGTAATGGCCGGCGTAGAGTCCTCAGATGGGGTCCACAATTAACAATCCAACTTCTGGCGGCAGCGGGCGGTCTTCGGTTCTGGTGGCAGCGGGCGGTCTTCGGTTCTGCCCGCTGAGCCCCTAATCCTTAAACCTGTGCAGCCAAAGTGAAGGATGTTGCAGGAGTCCCTGTACCAAGCGTGGGCTGATGCACGCTGGCTAGCAAAGGGAACCGCACCTCAGTGTCCTGTAGCCCGCCCACACTTCCGTACGAGTGCTGCCCGATGTTTATCCGGGCACACGGCACTCTCCACCATAACTGTCCTGCTGGAACGTGCAGGTAAGCCTGCTTGTGGCACGTCTCAGCGCTGCTGCTCTGGGTGCGGAGCAGACTGCACACCTTGCTGCGCTCTTCCTGACGGCGGGAAACTAATCGTTCCTTCGCGCGCTTTCTCCTCACTGCTCGGCTTAGCCATGTCCACTCTCCCTGGGTCATGTGGCCTGTCCGGTCCCCTATACTTTCCCCTTGGCAACATGGAACGTAGCCTCAGCAGTTCCAGACCTGGCATGATGCAGGCACCCGCCACCCGATCTTGCTCCTTACAATTGCTTAGTATTAAATTGCACAAAAGCAGCTTGTTTAGGGCACTAGTCACACACAGGTAATGCACAGTGTCTGGCTTACAGCCTATTAGTGACACCCGTACTATTAGATTAGGCATCTAAGTACACCCCATGAGAACAGACACTAATTTAGAAGGCCAAAAATGCTGGGCCTGGCTGCACCCTGAAAAATGATGTGCAAAAAAAACCTATAATATATGAGTTATTGGTCGATATGTTTGCCAAGAAATGCAAGCTCTTAACCCGCATCAAGGGTCCTCGCACTTGCAAATCCTAAATCTAAAACCCCGACCAAATCTGAAAATGAGTGGCCAGAGGCACTATTCCTACACAACAGCAACGCTCTCAGATACCCGCAATCTGCCACACCTGAATGGAGGTGATCTGATACATCATTTACCGCCACTACAAAATGGAGATGTGAGATGAGCTGGTTCCAATGTGCTGAGGACCCTTCAATCAGCTAATCAATGGGGTGACAGGAGTCAGACCCTCACCATCTGATATTGACGACTTCTACTAATGCTAAGTCAACCAATTAAAGTTCAAAAAAGAACCTTTTTTGGTTAAAAAGTTGGGTAACTTTTTAAATAAATTGCATAGGAAACAGTTACTAGGTTAATCAATCTATGAATCCGAGGAGGAATTATAGAAGTTCAGAGAAGTCTTGTAAAAATACAAAAGGAATATGACACAAATACAGATAAATCCCTGAAAGGATCCATGATCCCTCATCTACAGAGCTATGTAACCAATCGGTTTTTCCTTTACATTTTGGAAGTCATGCATCAAAATATAATACATTAGTAGAATTTGTCCTAAAACCTTGGATGTAGATTGATGAACTCAAGCCCAAGGACATGGCCATCAGTATCTCAGTATATCAGTATAAGGTTGATCTGACCTCGTTTTCTGGTTTAGCTTTTTCAAGGCTTTTCTATTAGCCCTTTATGTGAGCATTCACCTTTTAAAAATCATGTTATATATATATTTTTTGGGGGGGATCCAGAAGCCTGCATTGATTAAATTAATAACTAAATAAGTTAACTAATTAGTGATTAACTAAATTCCATTTAAAGCTTATGTAATCTATTTTCTGATGTACTGTTCCAAATATTATAAATGAAACAATTGATGTCTTCTGCCACCACTAGGGGGAGCTTATAAGCTTTCAGCAAACAGTTTAAACGTTACTCAGCTCCCCCTAGAGGGGGATGATAGTATTGAGAAGTTTATTACTTATTTGTAGGACTTTTTGTGGCTTGTATCGGCTCTAGCTGCTATAAAGGTAAAGTAAAGGGTAATTGCTAACACTAGATCATAGGATAAGTGATAACTTGCTGATCAGTGGGGATTCAACCACTAAGACCCCCACTAATCCTGAAAATGGGGCTCTGACATGCCTCCTCTGACTACTCTGTTTTCTGTGAAAGTTCAATAGATAATGAATGAAGCATTGACACATAAACGTGTGTATTTCAGAGCCTCAATGTTCGGATTTGTAGGGGTCCAGCAGTCATACTTTACCTGATCAGCAACTTATCACCTATCTCATATTTATAAATAATATTTATAATAAATTATGATACAAATTTGGACTCTATTAAATACAGCAATAATCAAAGTGAATACTAACCCTTGAACACCATTTTTTTTAAATATTTACTGATACAGACCTCCAAAACTCTTGCATGTCAGTAGAATTAAGTTACAATTTTGCCACCACCAGAGGGCGCTTTAAATGCTTTAGCGCTGACTACATAATGCATACAGTGTATTCAGTAAGCTCCCTAGTGCCCTCTAGTGGTGGCATTAAACGCTGCATAATATACAAGAGATTTGGTGCTCTGTAATAGAAAAATAGAGCTGTAAAAAGCTAAAAAGGAAAGGTGACAGGGAATGAACTAACGCAGGTATTAAAAATGGCACAGTTGGCATTTTCTTGGGGTTCAAACACTAAGTGGGTCAAACTTGGATTTATATTATAAATAGGATGTTGTTTTATTTCACAATCTAGGCTTAAATCTTAAAATCAAAAATATCTGTTGACACTTCAGAAACCGAGCCGGCTGCTTGTAAAATAGAGCAAACTACCTTCTTGTGTTCGAGCTCTTGCAATATTGAAAGACTACCTGGAATCCCTTTCACTTCTCCCTTGTGGGTATCCTAATGTGTCAGGATTCCCTGCTGCATGAAGCTTTTAACCTTACTCCTACAACAGATCTTCTTTTCATCTTCCTTATTCTTTCAGGTTTTTTCTCATCTCCCCTCTAGGGATGATAATGAACTGCAAGCGTCTACTGGAGAAAGCGGCGTCCTCAGACAGAGGTTGTGGCGCTTGTTAGATACCTGCACTAAATGGCGGCTTTTCATCTGTTCCTCCGATGTTGATTGTGCTCTTTAAAACTGCCGCTCAGAGCCTCCGCCGCCGCAGCCACCGCCGAGCTCGCTTCATTCATTTCATCAGCAAAAACTCTGTTTTTTATCTTTTTTATCTGTGGCTTATTATTGCCTAATCCGCGAGTTGCATAATTGCTTATTATTGAAAACTAATATTTAGATTTTTAGTAAAAGAATAAATTAAAGTTTTGCCGATTCTCCTAAGTTACTAAACACTGACGTTCTCTCTAGTTCCATTGTCTGTCCCAGCAGCCCCAAATCTCTGTTCTTTATTAGGGGTCTCCAGATTGGGCACGTAGTGGGGGGTAAAGTACGGGACCCCCAGTTTGATGTCACCTATTGGGGAAAGGAGAGATGACGTTTATAAATAAAGATTTTTATAATAATAGTGCAGTGTTCTAAGAATGTTAATATTCTACATTTAAGTAATATTTAAAAATCGAAATATCTGCAAGACGAATTGGATATATATATAAATATCTAACTAAAGACATTATCTAAGAGAGAGACAGAGATAGAGAGACACACACACAGAAAGAGACAGAGATGAAGAGCGTCAGAGATAGACACAGAGAAAGAGACAAAGATGAAGAAACAGAGAGGCAGAGAGAGAGGGAGAAAGAGACAGAAAGAGATACAAAGAGAGATAGAGAAAGAAGAGAGAGATAAGAAGAGAAACACAGAAAGACAGACAGAGAGAACGGCAGAGTGATGGCGGCATAGAATGTGAGTGTTTACAGTAGTAACATTATGATATAATCTAACACGACTACAATGTATTTGAGCGCGAGAACAGGAAGAGAAGAGTTCTCCGAAGGAGACAGAGGTGGATCTCCGAGCTCCTCGGCCCAGTGTATTTCTATAGTTGTATAGTATTAATATTTTAATTATAGTAACCTGCATTTATTATATCATCTTAATATAAAAAGTATTTTATTAGAGAGGCTGATGATGTAAACCTCCCCGTGCTTTAATGGCCTTTGTGTATAATCACAAGCCCAGACAGAACGATCCCAGGAACAAGCAGTAACTTCCCGCCTGTCACCCGCCAGTAGCATCATATGGGGACAGAGAGGAAACATAAAGGGAACCTGTCACCAGGTTTGTCCCATGTGAGATTCGGCCACCACCTTTCAGGCCTGATGTCCAACTTTCTATAATGCTGTATATCTGCCCCAACTCGACCTGTAAGAGAAGAAAAACATCCTTCATTATACTCACCTGCGAGGCGGTCCGGTCTGAGGGGTGTCGCTCTCCTTGGTCTGACGCCTCGCTTCTTCTTGCGATGCCATCCTTCATCTGTGCATCCTGTGGGTGACAAATCCCGGCGTCATCCACGCAGTCTCCCCGCCATCGCTCTCCTGCGCAGGCGTGCTTCTGTGCCCTGATGACGGCAGAGCAAAGTCCTGCAGTGTGCATGTGCTGAGAAAGGTGAAAGAGCCCCAGCACTTACTCACTGCAGTACTTTGCTCTGTCCTAGTCGGGACAGAGAAGTACGCCTGTGCAGGAGCGCAATGCCGGGGAGACTGTGTGGTTGACTTAGGAACATATTCACATGAAGCAAAAAGGGGGACGGCATCGCAAGAAGATGGGAGGCATCGGACCAAGACCAGAGACACCCCTCGGACCGGATCGCCCGGCAGGGGAGTATAATAGGAGCTCTTTCTCTTGTCTTACAGGTCAGGTTGGGTACAATATTTGTGGTATGTACTGATGAAGGGGTCACCTGAACCCTGAAACGTGTAGAATAAACCATGCTGAAACCTCTACAATTTTTGGAATTCTTCTTGCGGCAGCGCGGGGATGATCCTTCCTTCCTACCTAAGTGTATAGGTCAGGTTGGGGGCAGATTTACCACATTATAGAATGCTGTATATCAGCCCTGAAAGGTGGTGGCTATATCTCCTATCGGCCCAACCTGTTGATAGGTTCCCTTTAAAGCTCTCCTCCTCAAAGCAAACTTGGCACCTTCGCTCCCGCCTACTACTTGGTCTATAATTCTGCGCCTTCTTACACTGTGCTCAATTATTAGACAATGACTTAGACATTAGCAAGGAGGAGGGCACTGCTGTAGGCTGGAATTATTAAAGAGGAGCTCGTTGGACCTTTTTCGGGTTGAAGATGTTCTCAAAATCATCTCCGACCTCCTGCCGGTGTTTAGAAGACAATTTCATCCAGCAGTGAAACAGGAAAAAGTCTGAGTCTTTCAAGAAAACCCTGATTTTTCTGCAGAGCAAAGGTTTATTAACCTTTTGGAATGATCAACAGCACTGGACGTTTTTAATGACAAAATTAATCACCAAAAATGCAAATTGCCTAATAATTGCGCACATAATGTATATGAGAGAGGATTCTGGGGACCCCGTGACTTACCAGGTGTGAATACAACATCTGCACCTGTTGTAGCAACACACATTACTAGCAAAGAGCTACGGTAAAGGGAAATAATACAAGGCGTTGATTTGAGCGATATTTTGAACCTGGCGTCATATCTGGAAAATCAATCTTCAGTGTAAGGCCGGTTAGAGGAACACGACTAGTTAATTGCATATGTAAATAAACTGAAATGTCATTCTAATTCATCATATGTCACTTTCTATAAACAGACTTCAGCATATGCAAGAAGTGACAGCATTGTCAGCCTTCCTTTATACCCATTTTGTAATTTTTCACGTAATTAAAGAACTCTGGCAAAAATGGCATAAAAGAAAAAGTTTCCCATAAAAGCTATGCAATAAATCAATCTTTCTGGCTACTTTGAGATTCTCAAGCATGGCAGGGAAGAAAAAATGCAATCTAAAGCAAATGCTGAAACTTACCATAAATAGGTAATTTTTTAATCTTGCGTAAATGCCGCTGTTCCCCAAATTCCAACAAAATTTTTCTCTTGTTCCTGCGCCTCTCCATTCCTAAAATATGGCCAACTCTTCACTTCATATAAACCTGGGGGGGCGGGAGATTAGCAAAGTTGGTGTGACACTCAACTCTGTTCTTGCAACAGTATCCTGAAAACCACACCCAGTTGGCTAAAAAAGATTTACAGGAGGCCATATCTCTGGAATGAAGAAGCACAGGAAGAACAGAGAAATATCACCGGAATCAGGATAATAGCGCCATTCACACCAGATTTAAAAAATACATATTTATATCAAATGACAGGCCGTCTTTAATGGAGGTAATACCAAGGTAATCAACAGTATGATCGCTTCCTTCCACAAACAGCGCCACATCTAATCATAAGTTGTGCCTGGTATTGCTGCCTAGCCCCATTGAAGAATTGCAGTGCCAGACAAAACCTGTGGACATGTGTGGCGCTGTTTGTTGCGGAAAACATTCTTTTTTTCTATTTCTGAATAACCTTTTTAAACAAGTACTTGGCTAC
The DNA here is from genome assembly GCF_039654945.1 of Dendrobates tinctorius. Taxonomy (NCBI): domain Eukaryota; kingdom Metazoa; phylum Chordata; class Amphibia; order Anura; family Dendrobatidae; genus Dendrobates; species Dendrobates tinctorius. Next base: position 21,480,179 of record NW_027361810.1, on the reverse strand, counting down.
TGCACAGCAAGAAATGACATAGGAAATCATTTGATTCTGCAAATTTTATTAAAGGGTGTAGAATATGTTCTGATGTTCCTTTAATACAGCCATTTTTTCTGGGGGGTTTTTCGGGGTCCCCGTTAAAAAATGAAATGTCTACATACATGGAGGATACAAGCAACAACTTTTTTTTAGCCAGTCATGATGTCACAGGAGTAACTTGCATTACTCCTCAGCGCCACCCTACTCACCATGGTCACCGTGCGGCTACTCCTCGCATTAGGTCGGCTCTCTGAGTTTTGCATCTTGCAGCACTCCTCTGCACTGCTGCAGCAGCATGTTGCCTCCATTTGGCCTTAGAGGGGCGTGACCTGTCTCTGCAGGAATTTAACCCTGCTGTGTCCTGTAAAGACTAGGTACCCTGGCTTATCCCATGCCAGCAGGCTCTATATCAGGCAGCTCCTCCCTGCACTCCTTGCCCGAACTTGGTTCCTTGCTTGATAACACCTAGTTTATTCATTTCACCATATTCTGCTTCCCGCTAGTGACCCGGCTTGTTCACCCGTCCAATGTGACGTCTCTTCTCCTGACCCCTACTGTATTGAACCTGTGCTGCCTGCCCTGACCTTGGATTGTCTGACCATGTCTTTGTTTTTGCCCTCCTGTATCTCATATCCACACATGTAACCCTTTGGTCAGCTGCTGCAGTGCTGGGAACTGCCCTGAAGTGGTACCTGGTGTCTACCAGCAGCCCAGCCTATCCTCACCATCTGATTCCCTAGTGAAGACTCACTAGATGCCTAGTCACGTCTCTCCAGGGTAACTCTGACCTGTGGGGCAGTGGGTCCACATCCACCAGCAATACACATGATAATTCATGGTTATTTCTAAATTCCAACATTACGTAAAAGGATTTTTTTCTGCTGCTCAAGGCAAGTAAGAGAATGATCAGGAGGAAGCTAGCATTATTGTGACATGTCCTTAATGGTCCAGCAAATAAAGGTGATAGACCAGATAGCACTCAATAACCACTAATGTAACACTGGAGTCTTGTATGAAGAAGGACAAAGATGATGACTTATATGACCAGATGGGTATCCAAAATGAGAATTCTCTATTTAGCTGCAAATAAGCAATGAATAAACTGCAGTCAAAAGCCAAGTAAACATCAAATAGTTGTGTAGCATGCAAATTATTTTATTTGACCTGTCCAGAATACTAGCTGGTCACAATTTGAAATATTTTCAAGATCCATAAAAATACTTGTTTCACTGAGTGGTTGGCATAATTTTAACAACTATTAGGATAAAAAGCTCCTCAAGGGTGGAGCCATAACTTCCTGCATGCCCCTCCCACTATATGTTGAGAATTTTCATATACATACTGTATATTCATATACATGCTTGTCCTTATAGCGGACATATGACACAAATATCCTAAAAAAACGAGCATCCTGATTTCAAGTGGTGTGAGTTGGGCATAACGTTTTTTTTTTGCTTTTGCCCATGTGCAACAGGTTTATTTTGTCCCAAGAAGAGTTAAGCAGAAAGATTTGCGGTGCCCTAGTTTAGCATTCAGTCTGTTCCTCTTTGGCACCGAAGATGTCAGGCCAAGGATGCCGGCCACAGAAGGGGAGACTTCCCTTGTCCTTCCTCCACAGAGGATCAAAAGCTAAAGCAGCTCAAGTCTTTCTCTGCTATTCTAGTCTAAAATAAATAAAATCTGTAGCGACCACATTTCTTCCTTGGCCTTATAGATTCAGGTATATGAACAGGGGAAACAATGGCATACTTGCCATGAAACATACTTTCCAACTGACCTGGATTTGCTGGGACTGTCCAGATTTTTTGGAAACAATCTCAGGGATGTCCTGAGTAATAGGAAATGGAATTTTAGAAAACCCCTAGCACAAAATGGTGATGCTGTATGGTCAATGGGTCATTCAGGGGCCAAACTGAAAATTAGTTGCTCTGGGGCCATTGGAAAAAATCCTTGGTTGGTCTTATACCTTTGGTTCTTGGGTGATAGAACTCTACACTACACAAGTATTTGAAAAGAGAAGCCAAACCAAATTTGCAAGGATCAGGACAGCCAGGTTTGCAGGTCAGCAGATAGACAACCCAAGACGCAAAGCCAGGAGTGTAGCTATATACAGGAATAGTAGATGTATAGTCAGTCTAGGGCTTACAGCAACCAATAGGTAACAGTCAGAGTTGTATGCTATCAGCAAAAAGATGGTCTTTGCAGAAACTTAGGACAGCAGTGACGACCAGGCAAACATAATACTTGCTTATAGTGAAGATAAACCATGTTGCAGAAGTGTTGTAGTGTGAACAGCACCAGAGAAGAGTTTGCTATGCTTACAGATGATGAAGGGTTAACTGCAGGTCTGAGCCAGTTACTAAATGCAGAAAGCTGAGAAACAAACAGATGTTTATAGAGATGAATAGCCAGTTGGAAACAATAGTTTGTGAGGAAAACTCTAGAACGCGATATCTGAATACAAAGCTTCCTGAATACTCAGACAGCACATGGCTCTCTCAGTCAGCCTTAAAAGGCTTTCGATGATGATGTCACAGGAGTTTGCTTGGCTTCTTGAGAAATCCAGCGTTGACTACTGCTAAGAGAGGCTGCAGTAGGAAAAAGGAAGCAAGGTCCAGGTAATAGTAGAAGGCAAATAGTCCAGGGGTCAGTCACAAATTCCTTGAGTCCTCATGGCTGTAAAGAGATGGGGGCACATTTTGTTTTTTTGCTATATACACTGATATAAAATAATTTTCCCTTAAAGTTTTAGAGCACAGAATAAAAATACTTGCTCTCAGGTTTTGCAGGGTGCATCTTCCCAGGGCTCCATTTATCAGAATGAAATATTTTAGTGTTTAATGGTCCATAAATACATTTTCAATAAGGATATCAAGAGCAAGGTTGTTTGTAATAAGTCACGGCCAAATCTCCGAGTCTTACACGTCGCTTTCCGAAACACATTTGCAAACCTAAATGAAAATGTTTTAATGCTCTTACGATTTTTCTTGCGGAGAAGACATAAAATATCCGGAAATTATTCTAGATTTCGTAGTAATTCTTCTTCTTTGGTGCAGAATATGAATTATGACCGCCACAGACACGTTCTGACTTTTTTTTTTTTTTTTACTTAAATGAACACAACGCTGAAGCCATTGTAAGCGTAAATTGACCTACAAGAAATCTGACAGCTTTATAGACTCATGCCTCTGATTGAAATGTTGAGAAATCTTTTGGCAATTTTCCCAGACATCCAGGTAGAACAGTGAGTTCACTGATTATGCTAACGAAAACAATCTGGCTTTACACAAACGCACCTCAGGCCTACCCAAGTGTGAAGACCCCATCAATGTGCCAGATGAAGAGAGGGACCTACTTACCACCGAACAGCTAAGTGACAAGACTTCATGAGATACCGCAGCCATATTAATAAGCCGTGCCAACAAATCACTCTGCAAAGAGAGCTGCATAGGGCATATATACTCTCTCTCTCTCTCTATATATATATATATATATATATACAGGGGTTGGACAAAATAATGGAAACACCTAACTTTTTGGCATCATAATCTTCGAACATGTTATAAACATGCAAACCGTGACATATGGTAATGTTTTGTAGTTGATTATTTGTGTTATGTGATATGTGTATGTAAATTAACTGTTTGTTTTGCAGAATTGTAAGAACATTGATGAGAACCTGATACCAATGGCAGACCTCTCGGATTTTCAAAGAGGCCAAATTGTTGGTGCTCGTATGGCAGGCGCTAGTGTAACAGAAAGTGCCCGAATTCTTGGCGTGTCAAGAGGTACTGTCTCCAAAGTAATGACTGCGTTTGAAAGAGAAGGAAACGTCCGCAGCAAAGCACAGGTCTGGCCGAAAGTCGAAGGTCCGGCCGAGTGTACGTTTGGAGACAGCCGAAAGAAGCATTCCATCCAGACTGCCTTCTCCCAACTGTAAAACATGGCGGAAGTTCTGTGATGATCTGGGGTGCTATTTCGTGGAGATGCGCCGGGCCAATGATATCCCTTCATGGAAGAATTAAGAGCCGCGATTATTTAGGCATTTTGGGCGACCAAGTGCATCCTATGGTTCAAGGACTGTTCCCGGAGGGTAACGCCATCTTTCAGGATGTTAATGCACCAATACATACAGCTAGAATCGTTAAAGCATGGCACGAGGAACATTGTAATGAAGATGAGCATCTCATCTGGCCCCCACAATCCCCAGACCTCCACATTATTGAGCATTTATGATCGATTTTAGAGATTCAAGTTAGACGTCAATTTCCGCCACCATCGTCGCTCATAGAACTGGAGGGTGCTTTAACTGAAGAATGGGCTACAATTCCTTTGGAAGCAATTCACACCTTGTATGAATCCATACCTCGGAGAATTGAGGCTGTAATCGCCGCAAAAGGTGGACCTACACCATATTAAACTAACTTTTCTTGATGTTTCAAGTTGTTTCGATTATTTTGTCCAACCCCTGTGTATATATATACACTCACTGGCCACTTTATTAGGTACACCTGTCCAACTGTGTGTTAAGACTTAATTTCTAATCTGCCAATCACATGGCGGCAACTCAGTGCATTTAGGCATGTAGACATGGTCAAGACAATCTCCTGCAGTTCAAACCGAGCATCAGTATGGGGAAGAAAGGTGATTTGAGTGCCTTTGAACGTGGCATGATTGTTGGTGCCAGAAGGGCTGGTCTGAGTATTTCAGAAACTGCTGATCTACTGGGATTTTCACGCACAACCATCTCTAGGGTTTACAGAGAATGGTCCGAAAAAGAAAAAAAATCCAGTGAGCGGCAGTTCTGTGGCCGGAAATGCCTTGTTGATGCCAGAGGTCAGAGGAGAATGGGCAGACTGGTTCGAGCTGATAGAAAGGCAACAGTGACTCAAATTGCCACCCGTTACAACCAAGGTAGGCAGAAGAGCATCTCTGAACGCACAGTGCGTCGAACTTTGAGGCAGATGGGCTACAGCAGCAGAAGACCACACCGGGTACCACTCCTCTCAGCTAAGAACAGGAAACTGAGGCTACAATTTGCACAATCGAAATTGGACAGTAGAAGATTGGAAAAACGTTGCCTGGTCTGATGAGTCTCGATTTCTGCTGCGACATTCGGATGGTAGGGTCAGAATTTGGCGTAAACAACATGAAAGCATGGATCCATCCTGCCTTGTATCAACGGTTCAGGCTGGTGGTGGTGGTGTCATGGTGTGGGGAATTTTTTCTTGGCACTCTTTGGGCCCCTTGGTACCAATTGAGCATCGTTGCAACGCCACAGCCTACCTGAGTATTGTTGCTGACCATGTCCATCCCTTTATGACCACAATGTACCCAACATCTGATGGCTACTTTCAGCAGGATAATGCGCCATGTCATAAAGCTCGAATCATCTCAGATTGGTTTCTTGAACATGACAATGAGTTCACTGTACTCAAATGGCCTCCTCAGTCACCAGATCTCAATCCAATAGAGCATCTTTGGGATGTGGTGGAACGGGAGATTCGCATCAGGGATGTGCAGCCGACAAATCTGCGCCAACTGTGTGATGCCATCATGTCAATATGGTCCAACATCTCTGAGGAATGCTTCCAGCACCTTGTTGAATCTCTGCCACGAAGAATTGAGGCAGTTCTGAAGGCAAAAGGGGGTCCAACCCGTTACTAGCATGGTGTACCTAATAAAGTGGCCAGTGAGTGTATATATATATATATATATATATTTATTTATCATAAATATAGATATAAACAATATATCTATCTATTATTATTATCTATCATATGTTATCTGCCCTTTATATTTGTAGCTTTTAGCCAAGGAGATGAGGCATGTTTGATAAATAATAGGTTTAGGGTCCCAACTGAGAAAGGTCGCCTTGTCATGGCTAGTGGGCTCTTATAAATTAGCTAATTTGTGAGATAAGTACCTTCATTTTTATAAGTTTATTCTAGAGAGCAGTAGCGCATCCAAATGTCATATAATTAATGTTTGCACATCTCAGCTCTTACAGAAGCTACTGTATTATTTTGTTAGTGTATTATTCAGTCATAGCAATTTACACCTGTTCACATTTGCTTTATTCTGTTCGGACAGGTGCTGTGCAAGCAGGTTACCGGATGCAACACGCAGACAACGACAAGGCAGAAGTATCAAGAATATGGGAGATACAGATTGATGTCAATCATTTGTATCCTGTCTATAAAACCCATTCAGCATGCAGCTGTATGAGAACACATAGCTTAGCAAGGGGGGTCAAGCCTCAAAAGCTTGTGAGTAACAGATCTCACACCTTGAGCCAACTAGCTCAGAGCAGGACAAAGGCTTGCTTGCAATATAGAGTCATGCTAAAGCTGCCAAAAAGCATTCTAGAAACATAATCCCTTAAGGTATTATGGAGATACTATATGTCATTGCCATACCTTGTGTACATTTTTGAGATATTTGGAATGGACTGATCACCTCCCTGGGTCTCAATCTGTTCTAACACCCCAGGGAGGGGAGATACTTAGAATGGCTAATAAGAACCAGATAGCAAAGAGGTGTTTAGTGTCAACGCGTAACAGGGGCCGTACTGGATCCGATAGCGCTATAACCTCCTGCCTAGGACCGTCCATTAAACAGTTATGACTCATCTTAGGTTCTGGGGTTTTAGCTTTCAGAGGCAAGGGTAGGGGATTTAGGTTCAGCCCAGAGGGCTGGGGTGAGTGACCCAATGGGAATAAAGGCTAGTGTAAAGCCTTGTACGCCCTCACTCTGTTATGCATGTGGTCCACTTTGAAAGGGGGGGTCATATCAAGTAACGTGCTGTGAAGGACCTATGAGCCAGCTGGCAGCCCATGACCCCTGTGGCCCAGCACACACATGGTTAAACATCAACCCGGTAATTGACATGATACATCTGCTTATATCTTTTGTCCTGCCACTACCACTATTGTATTTGCATATTTGTGTATGTATATCCATCGTGTATATAGTGTATTGTCCAGTGGGCGCTTAAGGCAATTAAATGTATAATTTAACCTTAGGCTGCTCTTTTTTCTCAATCCACGAATCCACACATCTGTTTATCTGTTTAAGTTTCCATGCTACCGGGGCTGGTTTCTGGCCCGATTTAACGGACCGAGCTTAAATCTAATGAGGAACTGGTGGCAGGCCAATTGGGCTGGCAGCACTGTTTCATTTGTGCTTGAGCGGCCTCTCAGCCTGTCAGGGTTGTGAGCAAGTGTGATGCCAGGTCTGTGACTACGTGGGCCACACACTCTCATTGTCCATGCCTCCCTGGGCCCATGCAGACAAGAAACATCAGTGTAAAACTGTACCAAGCTGTCCTTTTGTTTACCATGGGGGGTGTGGAATGTCACGTTGTTCAAAGTGTGGATATCGCTTTACGTGATCTGTTTGACGTATTAGTGACATCATGCAGGATGGCGAGGTGCAGGTTCATCACACTAAGTAACCAATGAAACTTTATTTCCCTCGTTTGACTGGAAATTGCAGTAGCTATAACAACGGTAAAGAATCATAGATGAAATATACTACACAGGGTATACAATAAATCCTCAGGTTCACTCTAACTATTACAGCAATCTCTGGTTAGATATCCTTATAACTTTCTAATAGAGGTTGTTGTTCCAATATCGTGAGAGTCAGAGTACTTCCTATCTTTTCCTCTAAGAGAGGCCTTAGCGGGGGTCTCTGGTTCTTCCTGCTAAAGCGCGTTTTCCTTCCTGACAAAGTTTAACAAGGCTCACTGGGCATCCTTCGCATCAACCGCCCCCCCGTCTGTTGTAGTACCCAACCCCTGTAGCATACACCAGTGCTAGAAGTAATGGCCCGGCTCACTCACTCCTATCGTTGACCACCGCAGGCGTCCACTCCCTAGGGGAGTCCATCTCACAGGTCTTTGATGCTTCACCAGCGGCAGATGCCCCTCGTGCCCGGTGAGGTGGGGGATGGGCCCTGGCTCTGGAATGGCGGCGTCATTTGAGCTCCGGGTCTTGACCGGCGCAGGTCTGGTATTCAGGCCTTGGAGTCGTCTGGGTCCTTGTCTGGTTCTGCTTCCAGGCATGCCACGACCAGCTGTCTCACACATCTAGCTGTGGTCTGTCACCCTGGCTTCAGTGTCTTCTCATGCAAACGTCCAGACCGCCCTTCATCTTGGCACCACGGTCCAAGGAAAAAAATTGAACATAATGCATGGCATCATTAAATAACATGGGCATGAGTGCTGTCTGTTTTTGTCCCTAAATGCAAATCAAAAATTTCCAGAATCCAGACATTTAAAATCAACTCTCTATCTAACAAAGTGTGTGTTAATAATTAATAGTTTTCTTTTTTTTGATTTGCACACTTCCTTGTTGAAATAGTCCATTTTGGACATGTTTACGCCACCTGCATACCGCTGTTGGTTACCATCAATTTTATCCTAGCCAGATAGCTTGAACACTAATAAGTCTGTGTGTGCTTTACAGAGCTCAAAAGGGGTTCAATACAGTCCTAGGAGACCACTGAGTGCTATATATGTATTTTCCGGGCTATTAGAGGCTTTGCAGTATTGACATTCATGTAAGGTGTACCCGATCAGGATGGTCCTATCTCCTAGCATTAAAACCTCACCTTTGGTCAGCCAACCTCAATATAGATGGGGGCAGATCAGTACAGACTGTTCAAACACCTGTCCATTGGAAGCTATATAGATGAAATGCCGAGCTCAAAAGGGGGAGCCACTCTCCTCTTTGTACAAAATACATACTGGAAGATACGGCCATCATGGTTGGATGACTTTTGCCCTTTTTTGTTCAACATAGCAATAGCTAAGTTCCCTGCATTATTTACAATTTCTATTTATTTACTTACTTATGACAGAGTTTGTTTTTATCTCGGGTTTTGTTTGGCCACAGTGTGAACACGTTCTTACACAATGCACGTATACCAGCTTATGCTCCGGCTCATTTCTTTTGTTTTGCTTTAGTTTCTTGTACTCTGTACAAACAGGGGTGTGGCCCTCTTTCTGAGCTCATCATTTCATTGATATATCTTGACATGGATGGTTTTCTCAACATGCGGGCCCCTTTCCTGCTCTGCCCCATCTGCATTGAGGTTGGCTGACAAAAGGTGAGGTTTTAATACTAGAAGATAGTACCGTCCCAATTGGGTCACCTTGTCGTGGTGGGAAGTCTTTTGCTCTTTTTTTTATCAAAATAGTACCATAAGTACCCTATGTTATTTACAAGTGCTATTACTGTTTACTTTTTTGATACAGGGTATGTGTTCATTTTGTTTTTATCTTAGGTTATGAGTATTAAAATCTGTGACAAATTTATTTGCAGTAGAACAAATTAAGGGCATCTGTTGTTCTTCTTTTGATTATTCGTCTTGGAGCAATATCACATTTATATCTTGCTGTAACGATGACATGGAGTCAGGCCGAGTAATCCAAGGAAGCGCTACGGAGCCACAAGCATTAAAAACTGCCAGCCATATCGGGATCGTACAGGCAGCGACTTTCTTCCCTAAACATCATATACATGTAACGTTATATAACCAGAAGATAGAATGAATGTCCCTTTAAAACTGAAGGCGGGTTGGCGGTCCTACCAGCATCCATGAGAATATGTTCTGGAAACGCGCAGTCCTGACGACCGCACTATAATTAGTTGCACATGTGGAATTGATTATTAACAAGTACATAAAACGGCATCCAAGTGTGGAGCTTTAAATAAGATTTAATGGAATTTTCAGGACAAACGCTTTTACTAAATATGACTCCTCTGTTATTGATTCCAGTCCATCACCATGTGGTACCTTACTGGGACTTATAGTTCCCCAGCAGCTGGCAAAGTAGTACTGCATACACCATAATGTTATAATGGTGGGGATCCAACCTCGTGTCCCCTACTAACTGCAAAGAGACAGATTTTCACTCCACAACTCGGCAGGTAGTGTCAGCACAGTCGTATTTGTTACTTTATATGAGGAAAAAACTAATAAAGGCTATGTCTGCGATAAGAAATAGTACCTGTTTTTGCTTCTTAGTAGATCAGGACGATATCACGTAGAACAGGCTGCGCTGCGGTGAGAGAAGCGTTTTCCAGTACAAAACAATTCCAACGCATTTCGACACCAACAGGCACCTTTCTCAAAGTAGAAAAGCAAATATGCAAATGTTTGATCCTTGAAATAGCGCCACTATTATGTGTAGGCAATGTCTGGTATTGCAACTCATTCACTTGAAGTATGAATGAGTATGTGGGAGTGGTGGCTCCAGGAAAAAAATGATCGCATCTATTTTTTTGTGATCTTCAAACAATTCCTTTAAAGGGGTTTTCAGCTTTGCATAAATTCTACATTTTATAAGGGTGCTTTGACATAGAGATAATGTTCCCCATTTTTGATCCCTAGTGAAAATTTCTGGGGATATCGTGTAGAACTCGCAGGAACGCGGGATGCCGCTATGGACAGGAGGCAGATCAAGAGTTAAGGTTTTTATTAAACAATAAATGCACTCCATGCAGGGAGTGAGGGATTTCAGAGGGATGGTAGGAATGGGGCAGAACTGGGAAGAAGGAAGAATAGATAGGGGCGAACGATAGTTCAATATGAAAAGAGGTGACACTTATCAGAATGATGTCTTCTGGTATATAGAGTTTCAGGGTTCCAACGATGGTCGTTGTCTCAGTGTTGTCTGCGACAGGCTGAGAACCAGTGATGGCATCGACAACAGCGGCACTTGATGTCTCGACACAGTCTCTGAGAAGCAGGTATATTTCCTGTACCTAACTGTGTCTGGCACGGTACTGAGTCCAACATGAAGTACTGCCGGAATGAGCACTCGCTCCGTGGTGTGTGCAAGTCCTTGTTCAATAGGTCCTGGCCTAGTCGGGAGTCCATCACGTCGTTCTACTAATGGCACGATCTGTGGCGTCAGCCCTGAGTCACCTCCGGGCATGGAGAGTGGCGGGAACCGGCCAACTGGTCTCCCAACAGCGATGGACCTCTCTGCAGGGGGGTCTGTAAGGGCGGCCTGCGCAAACAAGATGCTCTGCAGTCACAGCGCCCATCCTGCCACACTGCTTTCCCGTGTGGGCTGTGCTCCTTTTCCCGTGCACAGCGCTATATAGTCCCGCCTCGCCTACCCCACTCACATGACCCGGATGGTCCAGCACTCTATATCTTTCTCTGTGCAACATGGGTGACAGCCTCGGCAGTTCCAGAACTGGCGTGTAAAAGGTACCCCTGCTGTGGTACTCCTCCTTGCAGCACCACCATAGGGAAAAATTAGATATTACACAATGTCCCTTTCACATCATGGGTTGTCAGTGTAATGCTGGACAAGGACAGATTCTCCGGCGCAAGAGACGCTCTTCGTCATTGCTCTACACTTCAGCAGAGAGATGGGGATCTGGAATGGGGGATACCAAAATGGACTTGGAATTCAATAAAAGGGTATATGAAAATGGATTTTCCCTTAAAAAAAAGCTAATGGAATATCACTAAGATATCAAAGATTGTGGCAAAAATGGCAACAAAAACACCTGCAAAAATTTTAGAAAATTTATAAGTCTTAGGCCAGGTTCACATAGCGCTAATGCAGTCCGTTCAATGCATGCGTTAAAGAGACTGCGTTAACGCTACTGTCATATTCTGATCACGTTAGCGATCACTAACAGTGACGGACCCTCGAACACTGAAGACCGCGTCCGAGGGTCCGCCATAGAATGACGGCACATCGCTAACTCATGCTGCTTATGACGTGTGTTAGTGATGCGCTACATAATGGCAGTCTATGGGTGCGTTAACGCATCCGTTACATAGCATTAATGCCGCTATGTAACGGATACGTTAAACGCAGCACATCAGAATTGCTATTGAGGAATCTGAAAAACATTGGTAGCAATTTCTATAAAAAGTAGCTGTAACCATCAACTTTCCCAAAAATATATGCAGGCAAATGGATTTTTTTTTGTCTTGTTGGGGTAAATGCCGTTTGAGGCTTGCCTATCCTAATTATTCAGCAACGTACTGTATAGTATGCCAAATGTTCAATATAATCCCCATTTCATAACTTTTCCATTTGCAGGTAACCTGTTATTGTCAGACTCGAGGGGTTCCCTCCTTTGGTGGTCACTGGTGTAATGTGATATTGGGGAGGGTTACACCAAATGCCAAATCGTCACTCACGCCGCATGTTGGAGAATTCTTTAAATTACCATGACATCAATTTCTGCAAATGCTTTAATTATTTCTCTTTGGAATGTTTTCAAATGTGACTCACTCCACCGTAGGGGTTTCATTGGAAAAATTGTAATACGGATGTTTTAAAAAGAGGCTCGGGTGGAGTGACGATCGGTTCTGAAGCGCTGCTATTAAACCAATTAAATGCAATGTTAGGGGGACGCTTTACTTAGCAACTAACTCTGAAATCATCTCCAGGCAGGCATGGGTTAATGAGTCAGAATCCAGCTTTATAGGGGCAGGAAGTGATTTCTTTTAGGACCGATACTACTGGGCTTCAGGATACATCCGTATGGAGGGTTGGGCTCCACCGCTTGCAAGTTTTTTGCATTATTATTTTGGCACAGTTACCAAACTAGTCACCAGTCGAAGGTCTATGTCATGGCCCCGAAATATCGTAATCTTATCGACATGTCCTCTTCGTAAACTGACCGCATGACATGGGTAATATTATAGTGAATCAAACTCGAGGCCATTCATGGCAGCAAATGCTTTTCATTAAGAAATGTCTGCTGATGGGCCACAGAATAAAGACATTTTGGGCCCGGTAGCCAAGTTTGCACATTTATAATGGGGATTCCAAAATGAAAGCCGAACTTCTTGTCCTACTTCTCTTGGCAGCATTACCCTATAGCTCCAAGTTTATGCCAACCCGTGGGGAACTGAGGACCAGTGGCCCTCGTTTCGCTTTTTTTTCTCTCTTTGCCTTGCAAGAGATGTAACTTTTTTTTATTTTTCCATCGATAGCGTTGGATAAGAGCTTGTTTTTCCTGGTACCATTTTGGAGTCTGTATGTCTTGTTGAGATCTTATTAAACCACTTTTTGGGAGGCAAAATTACCTTAAAAAAGTGATTTTGACTTTTTGCTTTCATTTATGATTTGGTTTTGGTGTTTTGCCGTATGTAATAAATATGATATTTTGTTAGTTTGGATAGTTAAACGAGCATTGAAAGCAAATATGTTTTTTTTTTATTATTATTATTTTTAGATTTTTTTTACAGTATATTCTGGGAAGAGAGGGTTGATATGAATTTTTTCTTTTTTTTTTTTTTACTTTTTTATGGGTTTTCCTAGGGGGCTCAACCCTGTGATCACGTGATCACATGTGCAATTCATTGCATTAGTGTAATACTGCAGTGTATTGTAAAAGTACCGTTATCTATTAAACCCAGCCATAGGCTATGCTACAAACATGGTAGAAACAGGGTGGTGCCCTTAATAAGCTCCCAGCCGCCATGACAGTGCCATCAGCACCCAGCAATCATGTTGTAGGGGTGAAGTCAATGGGTGTCAGAAGTGACACCTTCACTTATTTCCAAACTTTTAATGCCACTGTTACAAATGGCAGTGGCATCTAAAAGGTTTAACTGTTGCAATCGATGCTAGACCCAATAGCAGGAGTTAGATTCAGGTGCCCATACCATACAAGCAGTGTTGGCCCCACAAGTGCCACGGACTCTGAAACTTGCCCAGGTTAACCAGGTGCTGATACTGGCTCTCATTGAGACAATTTATCGGCTTGATCTTTGTCTTGCTAGTGATATCATTCCTGACCGTCCATTATCGTGCTGAAAGAGGTCACTGTCATTAATGATACAAGTGCCATGAAGGTGGGTATGTAAAGTGACCGCAGGCGATAGCCATGGTCGAGCTGCGGCTTCATATCGCCTCAGCACTTTACAGGAAAATTGTGCATTAGTCCCAATGTGCTGTCAGGTGTGGGGTTGATCACACTCAGTTGTAGGCCGCAGGCCTTCGCTTTCTCCAGGTCTCCATCTTCAGGAGCTGCCGCACATAGATCAAAAGACACCTGGTTCGATTCTACGCGTAAAGGTTTACTGGACGGTTCAAGTTCATCGGATAAGTAACATGCAGTATTGGGCACCACACATCCCATTCCTTGTTTCCTTAACACAGCGCGCCCTCAGCATCACTATCCGTTCCTTCTAGACTATCCCCATGTTCACTGACTCTTTCAGCCCCTGGGATTTCCCATCTAGTCCATCCTAGATCCTTCACCTTCCCTTTTCACGGTTCCACATCCATTGTCATCTTTACGCCAGAGAATAAGGCATTCTCCATAGTATCTGTACTGAACCTTGAGCTCCTGACGTTGCAGGAATGTCCACAAGGGATTCTAATAAGGCCACCCCCAGCCATGAATGAAAGATACTTGCTGGTACTAGCAGCTCATTGCAATTGAACTTGACTTTGGTTACTTTACTTCCCTTTCTGAGTCACTACCAGGACACAGTCCCTTTTTACTAAGGCTTGTCTCTCCCACTATGGGCTGGTCCCAACCTTTTAGCTATGTCTATCTCTACAGTATGTAGCTGGCAGAACTTCCCCAACCATTATACACTAAATATATTACACCTACAATGCTTACCCTGTAGTTATGCTCTCATAACAGTATGTACTAACCCTATTGCCCTTATCTTATGTCCTAGATCCTAATCTATAACTCAACCCTATGCTCTACACTACCATATCACGGTCTATTCACAATATATACTAAAACCGCATTACCTAGTTAACATTTCACATAACACATTATGTGTATAAAACGCATGACATTATATACATCACACGATTGGGTTCTTCAGGAGTAGGAACCTGACAGTATAGTCCACCACTCTTACAGGTACTTGGCCTGTACAATGTTTTTGTAAGTGGCGCATGTCCGCAAAATTCCAGGACCAGAGGTTTCCCAGAAGAACATTACCCAGAGTATCACATTGTCTCTTCGCATAGTACATCCTGGTGTCATCTCTTCCCTTCTCCTGTAACTGACATATGCACAAAATGGAGCATGAATCATCAGACCAGGCCACCATCCTCCATTGCTCAAGTATTTCATTCTGATGCTCACGTACCCATTGTGGGCCCTTGGTGGTGGACAATGGTCAGCAAGGATACACTAAACACTGCATACCAGGACAACCCCATGAAAAAATGGGTGGGTCAGGGTCAGCCCTTGAGGAGTGGAGACATTCCCAGGAGGGGCGAGGTAGGGAGTGAGACTTAAACATCCCCTGAAATGTTGGCAGCTATGGTCTGATCCAGTGGTCAATCATGTCTTACCGGAAATACTTAATTTCTCTACAACATTCTATCAAGGATGAATTAATGTTGTCAACATTTGATTCTGACTCAAAGCAAATGTATTCCATGAAAATTAACAGTCCAGAACATAATTAAAAAACACTATATTCACCCGGCCCTCACCTGTCACGTAGCCCTGCTAGTCTGGACATTTTGGCATTGGAGCCATCAAAGACTGGACTGGACAGAAAATGAAGGTTGGACTAAAGCAGGGTCACAGGTGAGTGCCGGATGAGTATCATATTTTCTTAACCCCTTCTCAGTCCTTTTGTAATCCGCCAACATGACGACTGGCCTTCATTTAGCTGGATTCTACCAAATAAAATGGCAAAAAGTTTGGAATCTGGAAAATCAGAATTTTTTTTAACGCCTCGAATCGTTTCACTCCTCTCTAGTCTATAAGTGGCTGATTGATTTCTTCAACATTTAAAGTCAAACTTACAATAGGGTTTTGCCAGATGAGCAGTTCCTTAATCAAATATTTAAAGAGATGTACACAGATGAAGGTAGGAGAGGTAGTTGGGTGTAGTTATATTTTTTTTTAATGCTTTTTGTCCCTAGAGATCACAAGGCGAATGACTTTCCCAGTGATCGCCTCCTCTCTGCTAAGTGACATTTCGCTTGCGCAGTGAAAGCTGCTTGCTCAACGTTGCATCTGCTCGCTGTTAGGAGTGACAAGTAACAGAGGATAAGGCAGGGTTTTCACTGCGTTTTCAGATCCCTCTACCCTATTTACTGGCTCATAGGCGGCTGTCAGCGAGCGCGGAGCCAAATAGGAGTTGTACGCTTCAAAAACTACTGGCAGATGACAAAATCCTTGCTCAATTTCTGCACAGGAATGATCTGGCAGATTTGCTCAATGGGTAAGGAATGGAAAAACCAAGGCTATGGGCCAAACATTTGAAAAGGTTATATCGTTGCTTAATTGCTTTCTATCACGTTGTACTTTGAAATCCAAGTTGTTCTCCTGATCCATTAGCTACATACATTGGTACATCGATACAATCACGTTTTACATTTGCTTGGTCTCTAATAATTTATACGGTGCAGCACGGCATCAATCTCTTTCATTTTCATCCTGAGCGCCCTGCTTCATGAATAGAATTCCAGAACTTTAGTGAAGACTGCCACTGGAGCTTCATTACCACCAATTAAATGGCAAAGGTTTATGAAAATAATCCCAGACTAGATATCATTAAAGGATTTTGTGGTCATTCTTGGGTGTTGGTTGAAATTTTTGGGTAGGCAGCGCAGACGGTGCAGAATATTCCAGTTCTGCCCCCAGTTAGATCAGGACTTCACAGGGATTGTGCTAGATCGTAGTCCGATCACATGAAATCACATCTGTACCGGCTGTTAATAATAATAATATTCTTTATTTATATAGCGCCAACATATTCCGCAGCGCTTTACAGTTTAACAGTTTCAAACACAACAGTCGTAACATTAACAATAAAACAATAATTAAAGCAAAATTTAATGACCCTGCTCGTGAGAGCTTACAATCTACAATGAGGTGGAGAAGATGCAGAGTACATGTGTGTATTTACAATGAAGGTCCAGCCACCTTGAGGGAGTGAGGGATGGATGGAGATAGTGAATGGGCTACACACGCACACTTACACATAGAATGACTTTGATTAGTGAACGTTAGAGGCCGCTCTGAACAAATGTGTTTTGAGGCAGCGCCTAAAACTGTGCAAGTTGTGGCTGGTCCTAATTTCTTTGGGTAGAGCATTCCAGAGGATTGACACAACGCGGAAGAAGTCTTGGAGTCTGGAGTGGGAGGTACGGATTAGTGCGGAGGTTAGTCGAAAGTCGCTTGCAGAGCGCAGAGATCGGCTAGGCCGATAGACAAGAAGGAGGGAGGAGATGTAGCGGGGTGCCGCACTGTGGAGAGATTTATGGGCGAGAACAAGTACTTTGAATTGGATCCTATAATGAAAGGACAGCCAGTGTCAACTGGCGAAGAGCGGACGTGTCCGAGTACCGATTAGCCAGATGGAATACCCTAGCTGCTGCATTAAAGATGGACTGGAGAGGGGGAAGTCGAGTGAGGGGGAGGCCAATTAATAAAGCATTACAGTGAGGGTATTTGTTGTCTCCATGGTGAGAAAAGGGCGGATTCTAGAGATGTTCTTTAGGTGTAAACGGCAAGAATGGGCTAGAGATTGTATATGGGAGGTGAAGGAGAGATTGGTGTCAAACATAACACCCAGACAGCGCACCTGCTGCCGGGGTGTTATTATGGTGCCGCCCACGGAGAGGGAAATGTCAGACATAGGGAGGATAGTAGACGGCAGGAGCAGAAGTTCAGTTTTGGCGAGGTTGAGTTTCACATAGAGAGCAGACATGATGTTGGAGACTGCGGACAGACAGTCACTGGCGTTCTGTAGTACAGCAGGGGTAAGGTCAGGGGATGACATATATAGTTGTGTGTCATTAGCATAAAGATGGTACTGAAATCCAAATCTGCTGATGGTCTGTCCAACTGGGGCCGTGTAGAGAGAGAAGAGAAGGGGGTCAACAGTGAGAGGAAGAGGAGATAAAGTGAAGCCAGCAAACGAAACACTGAAGAAGCGGTTAGAAAGATAGAAAGAGAACCAGGAGAGAGCAGTGTCCTTAATGCCTAGTGACTGGAGCCTAGAGAGTAAGAGATGGTGGTCAACAGTGTCAAAATGTCACCGTTACATTTTGCTGTCAGAAGGTCATTGGTCACTTTGATGAGTGCAGCTTCTGTCGAATGTAGGGGGCAGAAGCCGGACTGTGAAGGGTCTAGGAGAGTGAGTGGAGAGGTAACGGGTAAGGAGGGAGTAGACAAGGCGCTCCAAGAGTTTAGAGATGAAGGGGAGATTGGAGACTGGTCTGTAGTTGTTTGTGCAGGATAGGTCAAGAGCGGGTTTCTTTAATATTGGAGTAATGATAGAGTGTTTGAAGGAGGAGGGGAAAATGCCCGACGAGAGGGAGAGATTAATGATTGTAGTTATGTGAGTTGTGACGACTGGAGAGAGAGACTGGAGGAGATGTGAGGGAATGGGGTCGGTAGTGTATGTAGTCGGATGAGAAGAAAAGCGTAACCTGCAGACTTCTTCTTTGGAGTGCTGCCTCCTTTTTCCCTTCTAGATAGATAGATAATAGATAGATAGATAGATAGATAATAGATTATTACATAGATAGATAGATGATAGATTATTACATAGATAGATATATAATAGATAGACAATTAGATAGATCAATATATAGATTGATAGAAGACACAGATAAATAATACTGATACTGAGTAGATTACTAGATTGATACATTCAAAGATAAGATAAACAATAGATTATATTTTTTATAACTAAAAATAATAACATTATATCTGCCATATATTATACAGGACATGTATTTATTTCATTAACGTGTTAATTATTACATTTCAATAAAAAGTACTTTTTTCCTTTTTGCGATGGTGACATTATTAATAAAAATGTAGGTTATTCAATATAACGCCATCGGGGACTTGCACCAGTTTCCATGTGAACAGCAGAGGCAGTTAGTAATTGGACCTCTGTGATTGATGCCTGCAGGATACTGTGAGCCTAGATGAAGACAACGCCTTGTGTCAGTACACACTGCCGGAGCGGCGAGCTGCATTACCTGGCAGTGTGATCACAGAGGTGATCCCCGGCCTCGGGATCCGCCATTCTTGAATATTATGGTTGTAAATAGGAGCCCTGCGCAATACGTTAATGTAAATATGTGTAAATATCTCTCACCTGCCGGATAATAACCGCTCTCACATCCTCTCCATAATGATGGAGGAATATTAATCACCGCTAATGACTGAAGTATATATGCACTGA
This sequence comes from Dendrobates tinctorius, assembly GCF_039654945.1. Lineage (NCBI taxonomy): Eukaryota > Metazoa > Chordata > Amphibia > Anura > Dendrobatidae > Dendrobates > Dendrobates tinctorius. The sequence continues at coordinate 21,460,970 of NW_027361810.1, read as the reverse complement.
GGGAGTCATGTATAGGGAGGAATTAAAATAAATTAGCGACTTCAATGTCATTTCTGTTCACGGAACGCAGAAAGATTTTCCGGGACTCGCGTTAACGTATTCACAATTGAAGTCTATTGTGAAAACTAGTGTAAAAGTAAAAAAAAAAAAAAGGTATTTATCAGGAAAAACCTGGAGTGAAAGCGTGGATTTATGGATTCGTCACTGCATACTTGTGATAATAGAAGTAAAAAATAATTACAATTTTTGTGTCCTCCCCCAGTTGTCTGTACAAAATAATCACTTAGGAAAACTGTTTTACAGAAGAATTGCCCTTTTCGTCTAGAGCATCCAATCACAACGCAGCTTTTATATTTCAAGAGCAGGATAAGAAATGAAAGCTGCGCTGTGATTGGTTACCATCGGCTATCCTCATAATCCTCTCCTGATATCTGAATCAATAATATGATTACCTATTTTTCGGGCATTTTTACTAAAATGGAAGGTCTGAAAATTGCCCAGCAGAACAGTGGTGTGTTTCGGTGATTGACCCTGTATGTACATTGGTGTTCACTATCACAATATGCCATGTTGGACCCACAGACAACACTGCCACCCCCTGCAGAAGACCGCCTGACTGGCAAGGAAAGATATGATAGACCTAATTTATATCTTAAACTGCTCTGGTGAAATTAAAGCAGTGCTCTGATTGGTTGCTATGGTGAAATGAAAACTGAGCTTTGGTTGCTATGGTAAAATGAAGGCTGTGCTTTGGTTGCTATGGTAAAATGAAGGCTGTGCTTTGGTTGCTATGGTAAAATGAAGGCTGTGCTTTGGTTGCTATGGTAAAATGAAAGCTGAGCTTTGAGCGGTTGCTATGGTAAAATAAAAGCCACTAAAGAAGTGGAAATCTTCCGCAATTTGCTAAGATCGAACTGCAGATTCATCTTGGCGGAAATAAAATTTGTCCCGAAATCAAAAATACCCAGAAAAGTTGTTTATTGTCCTCGATCGTCTTACCAGGTCTCACCAGACCCCAAGCAATCAATGGAGTGAACACGTGACTACAAAAGGCCTAGTTAGTGGCGGAGGGAGCAGAAGATCGGACAAGGAGCAGCCGTGACACGACAGGCGAGGAGCAAAGCTAGAATCTATTATTACTTTTTAGCCTGTTTCCTCCTCTTCAAAAATATTTAGAGAAATGGCGCCAGCTTTTGATAGAGTTGTACAAAATGAATCCCAAAATTTCTGAAGACCGGACGAAGAGCCATGGTGGCACAACAGGTGAGGGGCGAGCCCAGAACGGATAAGAAGAATCCAGTATTATTTTAACCCCTTCCCCACTCTTCAAAGAATTTAGAAAAATGGCAGCCGGCTTTTGATGAAATTGTGGGAAATGAATCCCCAAAAATTTCAGAAACTTTGGGGAAAATTTGTAAACAATTTGATTAGTTAAGAATTGACTTGCACCTCTCTATCGGTCGCCCATGCGTTTCAATACTAATCAACAAGAAGGGCCTTATTAGAAGAGATCGTTGTCCAGATGGAACCGTCCCTTTAACCTGACGGAGGGAAATGTTCTTTGCATCATAATTTATGGGATATAATGTCGTAATCCGACGGCTCGATTTCCTAAATGTCTCCGATGTAAAAGTTTTCGCAGCTAAATCTATCCGGCGTGTATCAGCTATGTAAACATGATCTCCAGGTGCCTGACATATCTCAATACTCCAATGAGGAAACCGGAATCTCGCGGCCGTCTCTTCTGCTCACCTTCTTGTTCCAGTATTCATGGAGCTCGGAGAACAGCTGGTTGTAATACAAATTACACACATTTATAAAGGTTAAACGTCAAGGTTATTCCCCGAAGAGTTTTCCCTGTGGTTACAGTATAGCCCCTAATACAGCCGTGCCGGTCTGAAACCTTGTAAATAATAAGTCATTTCCTGATAGATTAATGGATATGAAGCTGAATATGGAGGCAAAGGGATTTATACCTATATTAAAGGGGTTGTCCACTTTTGGACATTTTTTTTTACTTAAATGCATGTATTTGGTGCTAAATAATAAATGCTAAAATCATGTTTACAATTGAATTTTACTAACATTTTGGCAGCATTTGTGCTGACTACAGAATGAGTTAACAGAGAATCCATTAGTGAGAATTGCTGGTAGTCTTACAGGAGAATTTGAAGACCTTTTATGTCTTTTTCTGGGGAAACTCTCCCCTGGTTTATCACTAGTGATGAGCGAGTATACTCGTTGCTCGGGTTTTCCCGTGCATGCTCGCGTGTCCTCCGAGTATTTTGGAGTGCTCGGAGATTTCGTTTTTGTCGACGCAGCTGCATGATTTGCGACTGCTAGATAGCCTGAATACGTGTGGGGATTGACTGTTTGTTAGGGAATCCCCACATATATTCAAGCTGTCTAGCAGCCGCAAATCATGCAGCTGCGTCGACAAAAACGAAATCTCCGAGCACTCCAAAAGACTCGGAGGACACGCGAGCATGCACGGGAAAACCTGAGCAACGAGTATTCTCGCTCATCACTATTTATGACCACAGACCACATCAAAGTTCAATGTGCAGGCAAAGAGGCTGTAAAAGCCAAGCAGTGCAACATTTTTAATCCAATTATGAATTAATTTTTTTACCCCCAAATACATGTATTTAACTAAAACAAAAGGCCTCAGAGGTTTATCAACCCCTTTAAGTTTTCATCATTTTAATATATGTGTACAGTGGTGGATCTTTGGTATCAGTTTCATGGGGTTGCTGAGCGGCGCTGCATTACCTAAGAACGCCCACTACACAGTGTATAGAGCCGACGTGTTCCGGCTCTATATACTGAGTACTTCCGGAAATTCCAGAAACTGTGGCACCAGCTATCGGCTAATTAAAGGGGCCACCCCCTATGTAATATTGATGAGCTATCCTATGGATACATCATCAATATGTCAGTCCCTGACATACCTTTTAAAAATAAAATAGAATGCAATCACCTGTATGCCCTCCACATTAAATCCAGCCGGTGTCGAACTGGGGTGCCAAGGGCCCACCAGTAGCCAACTCCAGGGCCCCACTTTTCCGCTACATGGAAATGTGACATTATCCTCAAACACAAATTTATATAACAATGAACTGGGTAGATTGATAAATGAATAAGATGCTGCCATTGTCTGTACACAGTGATTCATGTATATTGTGCCAAGTATTGCTAAGAGGGTGCTGGCCCACCCCTGCTCAGGGGCCCGCTGGAGGATTCTCCTCTTCTCCCGTGGGCCAGTAAAAGCCTGGATACAGCTCTATTCTCTCTACATTGGATGTGAAGCTTTGTATGAGAAATATAAAGCTCTAAGCAGTAACAAGCTATATTACTCATGTGATCAGCATGGAATGTTGGACTAAAGAAACATGGTAATAATAGATGGACATTCACTTATTTCTGGGAGTATTCCTGAGCCCGTGCAGTGATTTGTATGACCAAATCATGGTCCTATTTAATTGCGAAACTCCAAAATTGACTGTCAGCCTTGTCCCTTCTGCACATGGATTTCTCCAAAATCTCTGAATCTTTTGAGAATATTATGTAATGTAAGTGGAGGAATATTCAAAGTCTTTGCAATTTTACATTGAGGTACATTTTTTTGGAACTTGTTCCACAATTTTTAGACTCACAAATTGGTGTGTCCTCTGACCATCTTTGCTTTTGAGAGACTCTGCCTCTCTAGCATGTTATTTCTAGACACAGTCATCTGACTTAGTTGAAAATTGACTCTCCAGCTGATTTCCATTAGCACCACTAACTTTCCCAGCCTTTTGTTAACCCTTTCCCAACTTTTTTTTTTAAATCTGTTGCTGTCATCAATTTTTAAATTAGTTAGTTTTTCAAATCTAATGTGAAAATGTTCAACTTCTGATTTGTGATCTTTGTTCTGTTTTGAATAAAATATAGCTCTAAGAGATTTCCATATCATTATTGTTTTCTTTACATTTTACATAGGATGCCAACTTTTTCAGAATTAGAGTGTTAAATCTACTAAACTGGTATCAAGGTAGCTTGGGACAAAGACTCGATAACTTCTCAAACAGTCTTCTCCCGGTAAAGTGAGAGAGACCTAAAACAAGACTGTGCACCATGTTGAGGTAGTCCCTTATACAGCCGGTATTTTAATATTTCCTGTGACCTCTTTAGTATATACAGTAGAAGTACTTCTACTAAACTGATGTCAGGGTAGCTTGAGGCAAAGTCTATATAGCTTTTGGTACAGTATTCTCCTTCTTAAGTGGAAGGCACATAAAGTAAGTCTGTGTATCATGAAATGGCAGTGTTTTATGCAGCAGGTACAGAATTAGTTCTGGTGACCACTTTTGAACATGCAACAACACCTACGAAACTGATGTCAGGATAGCCAGGACCAAAGGCTAACAGACTTCTTGTACGGTCTTCTCTTTTTCAAGCAGGAGAAAGCTAAAACAAGTCTGTACATCATGGAGAGGCAGCCTCTTATAAAACAGGTGTTTTAATATATTCTGTGATCACTTTGGTACAGGAAACTATTGTGCATTTACTAAATCCATAGAAAGGCTCATGTATTGTCAGTGTCTGTGCATGCTGCCCCCCTCCTCCAGCAGGGATGCCGACTAACTCACCACAGCAGCCCCGCACACCCTACTCCTTCTCCTGCTGCTTGCCAGGGTCTGCACATAGTTCTCAGATCCCTAGGCACTGTGCTTAGGATGTGCAATAGTGCATTCCAGCCCTCTTAAAGAACAGCGTGTGCCATCATAAAGTGTTCCCAGCCAATAGCTGGAAGACGCTTACTATTTAAGGCACCTCCACCTGATGGGAGGTGCCTGTTCAACATTGTTAGTCTGTTTCTTAAACACACTTTCAAGTTCTCAGGTTCCAGTGCACGTATCCCAGCATACTTGTCTATGCATCAGCCGTGTCCACCTGCCTGTCTATCAGCCATGACCGCCTGCCTGTATACCAGTCGTGCATTACAGTATCTGCAGCTTGCGTGCCTGTCATGCCAGGAGCTACACCAGCCATGCCAACCAGTACTTGCCAAGCCTACCGTTCCTGGCCGTTCCTGCCTCCTGTCCTTTGGTAGTCAGCAGTCATCCACCCAACTTCGCACCTGGTCTCTTCTCCCTCATCCATCCTCAAATCGTGGTTCCGTCAGTAACTGTGCATCCAATGTCGGACTTGGTGAGGCACCTTGTAACACCACTCCATGCTCTCCTTGGATCATGACACAGTGGTTCCACCTCCCAGTCGGTTACAACTCAACATCTTCTCATGCAGTTTTCCTTTGTTAGGTGGGAATGATCTACAAGAAGTCTGTGCGTCATTGAGAGGCAGTGTTTTGTGCAGCAGATAATGGTATACTTCCTGTGACTACATCTACTAAAGTAGTCTCAGGTTAGCTTGATCAAAAGACTAAATTAGCGTCATGTAAAGTCTTCTTCCTGTCAAGTGGGCAGAACCTAATCAAGTCTGTGTATCACGGAGAAGTTGCCCAACGTATCAGGTGTTGAATACGTCCACGTCACCACTTGCAATTCTATCTACTTAATTGATGTCAGGGAAACCTGGGAATTTTGCAGCAGCTTCGAGTCACAGGTTGGAGACCACTGCCTTAGAAAGTGATTATGATGATATGATGATATAAGACATAAGATTTTTAGCATACCGTAATAAAACAATTACGCTATGAGATTCAGGCTACCGTGCTGCACAGTGTATCAGTGTGACGGATATCCTATAAAGCCACCCTCCACATGAGTGCGCTTAGTTTATTACAATCAACAATCAATGAAGATATAAACTTCGGCAGACAAGAATATATTGGTTGTTAGTGAAACTCACCAAATGGAGATTTCACCTTTCTCCTCTATAATAAAAATGACACTTCTCGGAGAAGGAATTATTTTTACATTGCTGGGGATTTCAGCAGCTTCTGCCAGTAACAGTGATTTACTCCTTGGGTATTTTCCGCTTTTAACAAGCTTGAGATGCAAATATCTTCATTTTTGTCACTCATGAGACAGCTAAGCCTAAAAGTAAAGTGTTAGTCTTATTAACCTGTGGGGGCCCCTGCACCTATAACACAATGACATTATAATAAAAAGAGTGGGCTGTAATGCCTGGATGGATGCACATCTGACATAAAAGTAAAATCGGCATGTAAAATATACTGCTCAAAAAAAGTAAAGGGAACACTAAACAATACAATGTATTGTTTAGTGTTCCCTTTATTTTTTTGAGCAGTGTATATACAAGCACTATGCAGCCCTATGGAATAGGAAAGCTGGTTGTATTGACTGACCAGTAATAGCATATTTGGACTCTAAATCAAGAAATATGCTAAGAAAATGAGTAATTATGGACATTCTGTATGTAAAGAGATGGACATACTGCTCACGTCCCCTTTGAAGACACAAGTATTGTTGCAGTGTATTCTAATATGTAGTGTGTACTTGTGGCATGTATTATTGGTGATAGTGTTGTTTTCTGACCAACAGTAGTGAGAGCTATGGTTAATATTTGGAACTAGCCCATATTGGGGGTGTGGTGCTAAGATGAAGGGACAGGAACAGTTAGAGTCCCGTTACATTTAGCGATGCACCAGCGATCCCGACAACGATATGACCCGGTCAGGATCGCTGGTGCATCGCTAAATGGTCGCTAGTGAACTGCCAAACAGGCAGATCTCTCCAGCGACGCAGCAGCGATACAGCGATCCGTCGGGGGTCGTTGTTACTTGTCACACCGCAGCGATTCTGACGACTTCTGCCTGCGTCCATGAGTTCTAGTCGGCGCCGAACACAGCGATGCATACTGGCCAGTGGGACGCCAACGACGAAAAAATGGCCCAGGCCATTCGAGCACGATCAACGATATCCAGCGGGGGGGCTGGTCGCAGGTACATGTCACACAAAGCGAGATCGCTGGTGAGATCGCTGTTGCATCACAAAATCGGTGACGCTTTAGCGATCTCGCTAGCGATCTCGAAATGTGAGAAAGGCCCTTTAGTTACCTGTCAAGAAGTCAGATAGGGTCCAGCGTGCAGTAGGACCTGACCTATGGTCTTGCTAGTGAGCAGAGCCACATGACGTGTGTGTCCCTGACATGAGTGGAAAACAAGGCTGTGGATAGCGTGATCCTGAGTAGTGAGGGAGGACAGAGAGATCGACCGGAGAGAGTCCAGGGACAGGACACCTAGCAATACGGCCCTGGGTTTATAACTCAAAGAGGTAGTTGCCTAGGACAGCACAGAGAACGTGAGACAAGTAGAGCACCCCAGGTGGGAGTTCCAAGGCAACAGATGCAGTGTAACTAAGTATCGGCCATATTGGCAAATTAGTTCCCTCGAGAGAAAGAGAGAGAGAGAGAGAGAGAGAGAGAGAAGGGGATGAGGAACTGCACGTTGGGAAAAGGACTCTCACTTACTGGACTGTAGCACTGAGCTGCGTAGTGCTAAAGATATGGGACTGAGTGAATCAGAACTGAGTCATTTTGGGATGGACAGGAATAATGCATGTGAAGATGTTGAAGATGCTCAATGTGTTAAAGGAAATGTTCGTGAAGCATTCACCCGCTGTACATAGTTCCCACCAAGTTGTCATTTAGTAAAAGTTGTTTATTGTTGATTGGTGGTCTGCCTCATTGAACTTGACATCACTTGGTCCTAGTCAGCCGAAGTTATCGGCATCATGCAGCCTACAAGGGCGTATCTCTCCCCATAGCACAAGTCCACACACCAAGCCAGGATGCCCACATTCATGTAAAGTACAGGTACGGCTACTGCCCCACACCACATTACACATACATTACAATATATACCTTCCACAGAGTTTTAATTTGCCTTTTGCTCCAGAGCTGTATTGACAATTCTGCTGTTTTTGACTCGATATAGTTGGGATATAGTAGGTTAGGGACTTGTTGCAGATTTTTGCATTGAGGCTCAGGAGCTTTAGGTTACCCCTCTGAGGACATTTAGATTGTCAGTGCCACCGGAGCAAAGACCGATGTGAGTGCAGCGCTATCATCAGTGCAGGGCTACAGGAAGAATTGACGCACCCTGCGGCAAGTAAATTTTACGTTTCCGAACAGTGACAAATCCAGACAATTAAGTGCCCATTCTAAACATTTTTATTGGAACCGTGCACTCTTTAAATATTAGGATGTCCTCCATACTATGTGAGGACATAAGTGGGAACTGTTCTTTTAATACCTGATTACAATTCCAGTCCCAACAGATTTGGTTTTAATTTGTAAAATAGAAACCTCATGTTCGGCTTCACTTCCATCGCTTGGTTTCCCGCAGTGGATGAACAGGAATCATGAGATGTGCTTATGAGTTGGAGCTTTAACCCTTTCAGGACAGAGGTGACTACATCGTTTCATGCCTTTTTTTTACTAAAGCCGGGTTAGGACGGAGCCGACGAGGCCTGCCAAGTTCAATATGAAAAATGAAGTTTGCTGAAATAACAAACTAAGATCTGAAATTAAATGAAAGAAATAGAAATGGTGCTTGTAAAATTTTTAAAGGGACTTTGCGATTTCCAAATTTTACACCTACGCAATTAAAGTGAAGGGCAGTTTAAATTGAAAGATATATATTTGCCACCACATCAAAATTAACGAGCTCTTAAAGTACATGCTCATTTGATAAAGTATATTACCATAAGTAGGTATCATCGGAGCATTGTATCTCATTCCCCAGCATATGGATTAAAGCCAAAGTGCACCAATCAAGGTCCGGGTCTTAGAACACTCTTCATCTTGAATTATTTTATAAAATGGAAGCAATGCTTTAAAATGTACCTATCGGTAAAACTTTCTACATAAATCAGCAGCATATGATTATAATTACTTTTGCAATATATTCTTTATTATCAATAAGCTGAAATTTCCTTTTCTTAATATTTTGACATCTACTCACTCCCTAAACAAAAGGCAAAAAACAAAATATCCTGAAATAAAAAGTAAAAAATGAACTGCAAATAATGCATAAAAGTAATAATAAAATTATTATTACTTTTATGCATTATTTGTAGTTCATTTTTTACTTTTTATTTCAGGATATTTGTGTTTTTTGCTTTTTGGTTAATTGTCATGTGTTTATATGCACTTACATTGTGCATACTAGAGTTGAGCGAAACGGGTCGAAAAAATTCAAAAGTCGCCGACTTTTGGCAAAGTCAGGTTTCATGAAACGAAACCCGACCCTAGGATGAGGTCGGCCACGAGGTCAGCGACTTACGCGCCAAAGTCGCGTTTCAAAAGTTTGTTTTGCGCTCTTTTTCAGCCAATCAGGATCCACGGACACTGTGGGCAACGTGATGACATAGGCACGGGTCACCACCATCTTTCAGAAGGGCATGCAAGTGATTGGCTTGCTTTGGTGGGCGTCACAGGGGGTATAAAAGGGCGTCCACGCCGACCGCCATCTTACTTCTGCCGATCTTAGTATAGGGAGAGGTTGCTGCTGATTCTGTAGGGAGAGCGTTAGGCAGGGAAGAAGACAAAAAAACTGCTTCTGCTGCTAGCGATTTGGCCTGCACAACACACCAGTCACTGTGTGTGCAGTGCAAGGGGAGGCTATATAGTGGTGTATCAGTGGTGTTGGTTGTTGGGCTGCCTTCTAAGGCTTCCTGACATTCCTGCATTGCTGTTTACCCACTGCTCCGCAAACTGCTTTTTTAAAAGCAATCCCAATTTTTTTTTTTTGTCCTGCTGAGAAGAAAAAAAACTGCTTCTGCTGCTAGCAATTTGGCCTGCACAACACACCAGTCACTGTGTGTGCAGTGCAAGGGGAGGCTATATAGTGGTGTATCAGTGGTGTTGGTTGTTGGGCTGCCTTCTAAGGCTTCCTGACATTCCTGCATTGCTGTTTACCCACTGCTCCGCAAACTGCTTTTTTAAAAGCAATCCAATCTCCCTTATCCTCTAGTCACTTTTGTCACAGCTGTGCCATCGAGCCTGGCTGTCACATAGCGCTCAGATATTCATTGGGCCTCACACAATCCAAAAGTGTCCAAAAGTGTGTGCAGAGATTCAAAATCTCCCTTATCCTCTAGTCACTTTTGTCACAGCTGTGCCATCGAGCCTGTCACATAGCGCTCAGATATCAGTGGGCCTCACACAATCCAAAAGTGTCCACTGTCCACAAGTGTGTGCAGAAATTCAAAATCTCCCTTATCCTCTAGTCACTTTTGTCACAGCTGTGCCATCGAGCCTGTCACATAGCGCTCAGATATCAGTGGGCCTCACACAATCCAAAAGTGTCCAGTGTCCAAAAGTGTGTGCAGAGATTCAAAATCTCCCTTATCCTCTAGTCACTTTTGTCACAGCTGTGCCATCGAGCCTGTCACATAGCGCTCAGATATTCATTGGGCCTCACACAATCCAAAAGTGTCCAGTGTCCAAAAGTGTGTGCAGAGATTCAAAATCTCCCTCATCCTCTAGTCACTTTTGTCACAGCTGTGCCATCGAGCCTGTCACATAGCGCTCAGATATTCATTGGGCCTCACACAATCCAAAAGTGTCCAGTGTCCAAAAGTGTGTGCAGAGATTCAAAATCTCCCTTATCCTCTAGTCACTTTTGTCACAGCTGTGCCATCGAGCCTGTCACATAGCACTCAGATATTCATTGGGCCTCACACAATCCAAAAGTGTCCAGTGTCCAAAAGTGTGTGCAGAGATTCAAAATCTCCCTTATCCTCTAGTCACTTTTGTCACAGCTGTGCCATCGAGCCTGTCACATAGCGCTCAGATATCAGTGGGCCTCACACAATCCAAAAGTGTCCAGTGTCCAAAAGTGTGTGCAGAAATTCAAAATCTCCCTTATCCTCTAGTCACTTTTGTCACAGCTGTGCCATCGAGCCTGTCACATAGCGCTCAGATATCAGTGGGCCTCACACAATCCAAAAGTGTCCAGTGTCCAAAAGTGTGTGCAGAGATTCAAAATCTCCCTTATCCTCTAGTCACTTTTGTCACAGCTGTGCCATCGAGCCTGTCACATAGCGCTCAGATATTCATTGGGACTCACACAATCCAAAAGTGTCCAGTGTCCAAAAGTGTGTGCAGAGATACAAAATCTCCCTTATCCTCTAGTCACTTTTGTCACAGCTGTGCCATCGAGCCTGTCACATAGCGCTCAGATATCAGTGAGCCTCACACAATCCAAAAGTGTCCACTGTCCACAAGTGTGTGCAGAAATTCAAAATCTCCCTTATCCTCTAGTCACTTTGGTCACAGCTGTGCCATCGAGCCTGTCACATAGCGCTCAGATATTCATTGGGCCTCACACAATCCAAAAGTGTCCAGTGTCCAAAAGTGTGTGCAGAGATTCAAAATCTCCCTTATCCTCTAGTCACTTTTGTCACAGCTGTGCCATCGAGCCTGTCACATAGCGCTCAGATATCAGTGGGCCTCACACAATCCAAAAGTGTCCAGTGTCCAAAAGTGTGTGCAGAGATTCAAAATCTCCCTTATCCTCTAGTCACTTTTGTCACAGCTGTGCCATCGAGCCTGTCACATAGCGCTCAGATATTCATTGGGCCTCACACAATCCAAAAGTGTCCAGTGTCCAAAAGTGTGTGCAGAAATTCAAAATCTCCCCTGTCCTATAGACACCTTGTACCTTGTTTTACATTACTATATAGTTTGTTGGATTTTGTCTACATTTCTACCAAAAATGAGGAAGGCTGGTGGAAGAGGCCGTGGAATTGGGCCGCTGGTAATGATGGTGTTGGTGGTGGATCTGATGGTAGTGGCAAGAGCAAAATAGGACCGAATGCAGGAGGTGCTGACCCTGCGTCATCGTCTGGCTACATAAGGCCTCGAACGCTTAGTTTTCTAGGAGTTGGCAAACCGCTTTTAAAGCCAGAGCATCAGGAAAAAGTTTTGTCTTACATTGCTGACTCAGCCTCCAGCTCTATCGCCTCCTCTTCTTCAGTTGTAAAAAGTAAAAGCACTGAGTCGTCATTGGAGGCTCATGTTCATGAACCACACCTTTCCTTGTGTCCTTCACCCCAACCAAGATTGAAGGATGACGCAGGCCATACTACTGATTACTCCATGGAGCTGTTTTCACATACCATGCCTGGATTATCAAGTGAAATGGTGAATTACCCAAGCCAAGATGAATCTGACATGGAGTGCACTGATGCACAGCCGCTGATGGATGATTCTGCTGGTACATTCACTCAGAGCACTACATTGTCCTCGCAGTGTACAGAACCAGATTCTGACCCTGATGAGACTCAGGTGCCCCTTCCCGCACACTATACCACCATACACGGTGACACAGAGGAAGGTGCACATGACATAGACGAGGAGGTGATGGATGACCCAGTTGTTGACCCAGATTGGCATCCATTGGGGGAAGAGGGTGCTGCTTCCAATAGCTCAGATGAGGAGCATCCACAGCAGACATCGACATCGCAACAGCTGTTATCTGGCAGGCCCGGAGCACTCCAAAGACAGGTTCCAAACATCAAAAGAGTTGCTGGACAGCTTGTCCAGAGGGTCAAAAGATCACAGCGTGCTAGGCCGCAAAATGTCTGCCAAAGTAGGAAGAGTGCAGTGTGCACTTTTTTGAACAAAATCCTCATGATCAGGCCAAGGTTATCTGTAAGAAGTGCGCAAAGACCTTTAGCCGAGGGAAAAATCTGAAAAATTTGAATACCAGTTGCATGCTTAGACATTTAACCAGCATGCACTTGCAAGCGTGGACACAACACCAAACCTCAAGTGCCACATGTGCAACTGATCACAACGAAGGTAGTTAGCAACGCTACATTGTTTCCCCCACTGTAAGCCCACCGGTTAGCACAGCAGCAAATGTTGAGGTGTCGCTGCAAGACCACAGCAGTCAGGGAATCCCACTGTTATATCAACGAAAGACTGATTCTAGGCCATCAGAATGAACACCAACTCCATCACCATCATCAACCCTCTCTCAGTCCGCCCTGTCCACCGCTACTTCCACCATATGCAGCTCTCAAGTCCAGCTCACCCTCCCAGACACTATGAGTAGGTCAAGAAAGTACTCAGTCTCTCATCCGCGTACACTGGGTTTGAACGCCCACATTGCCAAACTAATCTCGTTTGCGATGATGCCCTTTCGGTTGGTGGAAAGCACAGCTTTCCGCGAACTCATGGCCTATGCAGTACCACGCTATGACCTACCCAGTCGCCACTTCTTCTCTCGCAAAGCCATCCCAGCCCTCCACCATCATGTGAAAGACCGCATTGTCCATGCACTCAAGCAGTCAGTGAGCGGAAAGGTGCACCTCACAACTGATGCATGGTCCAGTCGGCATGGCCAGGGCCGTTACGTGTCCATCACTGCGCACTGGGTTAATGTGGTGGATGCAGGGTCCACAGGGGACAGCGGTGGTGGGACAGTGCTGCCTAGCCCACGGTATAGGAAACAGTTGGCTGTAGGCGTTCGACCCTCCTCCTCCTCCTCCTCCAGAAGCGAAAGCTCGTCCACAGAGCGCAGTCGTACGAGCACTCCATCTGCAGCTGCCACTGTTGCACACGATGTGCCCCCCTATCGAGCAGCTAGTGGAAAGCGTCAGCAGGCTGTGTTGCAGATGATGTGTTTGGGCGACAGACACACCGCCGAGGTGCTGGCCGAGTACTTGAAGCGACAAACTGAGTCATGGCTGGGCAGTGTACATCTTGAGGCAGGCAAGGTAGTTAGTGATAACGGCCGTAATTTTGTGGCAGCCATAGCCCTTTCAAAACTCAGCCACATACCTTGCTTGGCTCACACCTTGAACCTGGTGGTGCAGTGCTTCCTCAAAAATTATCCGGAGTTAACAGCCCTGCTCCAGAAGGTGCGAAGACTGTGCGTGCACATCCGCCGGTCGCCTGTACACTCCGTTCGTATGCAGAAGCTGCTGCAATTGCTCCACCTTCCCAACCACCGCCTCATTATCGACATTGCAACAAGGTGGAACTCCACCCTGCACATGGTGGAGCGGCTGTGCGAGCAGAGGCAGGCCATAATGCATTTGTGGGAGGATACACGGCCAGGCACTTTGAGAGCAGACATGGAGTTGACAGGTGTGCAGTGGTCGAAGCTGAAAGACCTTTGTAAAGTCCTTCAGTGTTTTGAGGAATGCACACGGCTGGTAAGCGCAGACGACGCCATCCTAAGCATGAGCATCCCACTTATGCGTCTGCTCATGCAAACTTTGACGCACCTTAAGGAGCAGGCGTCTGCAGCCAATGTTGATGAGGAGGAAGAGGTGGAGGGAATCCTTGATGACATTCAGCCATTGTCTGCTCAGGGACCTCTCCTGGACGAGGTGGAGGAAGAAGAGGAGGAGGAGGAGGATGATGGGGATGATTACTTAGGGGAGGAGGATGCATCTCGTGGGGCAAGTGAAAATGTTGGCGTGGCAAGGTCTGGTACAGGGTTTGTGCGTGACTGGAGGGATGTGGATTTGCCAGAAAGTGCTCCTCCAACCAGCACTCGCAGTGCATCATTGACACCGGGAACATTGGCCCACATGTCAGATTATGCCTTGCGGATCCTAAAAAGGGACTCCCGCATTGCCAAAATGATGAACGATGACGACTACTGGTTGGCCAGCATCCTGGATCCACGCTATAAAGGCAAATTACAAAACATCATGCCACAGGAGAACCTTGACCTAATATTGGCTAATAAACAAGCAACTCTGGTAAATCGGTTGCTTGAGGCATTCCCAGCACACAGCAGCGGTGATGGTTCTCACACGAGCCGTACGGGCCGGGGGCAGCTTGGCAGAGGTGTTCGTGGTGCACACAGCAGAAGTGGCGTTGGAGACAGGGGTTTCATGACAATGTTGTGGACTGATTTTTCAAATACCGCTCACACAACTGGTAATACTGCATCGATGGAAAGTGACAGGAGACAGCAGTTGTCAACTATGGTTACAAACTACTTTTCCTCCCATATCGATGTTCTCCCACACAGGTCATTCCCCTTTGACTATTGGGCCGCTAAACTGGACACCTGGCCTGAATTGGCACAATATGCCTTACAGGAGCTCGCTTGCCCAGCTGCAAGTGTGCTATCGGAAAGAGTCTTCAGTGCAGCTGGATCAATCCTGACAGAAAAAAGGACCCGTCTGTCAACCCAAAATGTGGATGATCTAACCTTCATTAAAATGAACCACGCATGGGTTTCCAAGGATTTTGTCCCACCTTCCCCTGATGACACATAGGGTGACAGAAAAATGGCTGGCTTTGGTCCACCTCTTCCTGGTACTTCACCTATTTCGCCTTTTGCATCAGCTGAATGTCCAACATCAACATATGCCACTTTCTAAAACTCCCTAACTGTGCTGCCTCCCCCCCCATGGCAGGGGTCACCACCTACCGCACGACACCGTACGAGTGCCGTTGCCCTGGACAGGTGGGTAGGCCGACTCTTGGGCGCGGGCACTGGCACAGGGTCCCTCATAGTGCAATCAAGTGTCTCTGACGGTGGTGGTGCACACCTGCCGTCAGACACACCGCTGTACTATGAGGGGCCCAGTGCCAGTACCGACGCCCACGAGTGGGCCCCCCTTGCTTGGGCAGGGCCCCAGCATTTGCAATCTTTACCTCTCCCTGCTCCTCCGCTGTGTAATCTGGGCCGTCAAATCCATACTGTGCCTGACACCGTCTGAGCCTGCCTCCTGAGACATATATTTTGAATGTGTACGCTATCCATACATGTTATCCAGGGATACGGTACCCTTTCTAACCTTTGTGCAATCACGTGCAATCCATACTGGGCCTAACACCGTCTGAGCCTGCCTCCTGAGACATATATTTTGAATGTGTACGCTATCCATACATGTTATCCAGGGATACGGTACCCTTTCTAACCTTTGTGCAATCACGTGCAATCCATACTGGGCGTGAGAACGGCTGGCGAGCTGTTAAGCAAGCTACAGCACCTGTCCAGACAAGTACAGGGATTCCCTAGCGAGGAGACTTATTTGATTGTTTTCAATGTTGGGACAGCAATTTTTGGGGAGCACTATACTCTGGAGAATGATAGATGGGGCCCACCATACACTGGAACATTCCAAAGGTGGACATCAGACACTGGAGCAGCATTTACAGGGCCCATTATACACTAGAGCATTAGAAATGGGGCCCATTATGTTTGGAGCATTATTTGGGCCCATAAGACAGTGGAGCTTCATCCATGGGGACCAACATATACTGTAGCATTATGTGGAGCTCATCATATACTGTTTCAAACATTATATGGGACCAATGATTCTGTATGGAGAAATAGATGGGCCTCGTCATGAGATGTAAAAAGTGAGGTATTTTTCATTGTACTATACCGCTATTTCTCTGCCGTATCGGAGCATGATGAGTTGTGGTATGTGTTAAAGGGGCGCTCTTTCGCCCAGAGCACATGAAAACCTGCATCCAGCCCTCCCCCCCCACAACTTTAGCCAAATAACCCCCATTTTTCAGTGCGTAACTTGTATTATGAAGTTAATTAAGGTTGACAAGCTTAAGAAAGAAGAATTGATGCTTTTGGCATTCAAATGGGCACTGTAGGTGTGTTTCCTGTCCTCCTCTCACTGCCGACTTTTATTCCCCATTGACTTACATTGGGTTTCGTGTTTCGGGACGACCCCGACTTTTCCCTATAATCGGACGATCTTGCTCGACCCGACTTTTGGAAAAGTCGGGTTTCACGAAACGAAACGCGACCCTAAAAAACGATAAAGTCGCTCAACTCTAGTGCATACACATTAACTTACTTTCTCAGTTCAGACTCCAGTTTTTTATTCACTCCCTAAACACAATATCTAGAGTAAAGCTGAAAATATTATGTAGGATGCCAAGGGGAGAGGAGGGAGATGCAGCTTCATTTACTCTCTTGATGCCTAAGTCTCTAAGTGAGACTATATGCTGTGAGAGGGGAAAGGTGGAGACATAATAATCAACCTATATGTGAAAAGTAAAGGGGAAGACATGGGGGACATATGATTGATTTTGGGGAGTAGCCTTTATTTCTCCTTCTATGGTCCTACTAAACCTACTTAATCAACAAGAATATTATCTAGAGTAAAACAACAGATATTAAAATAGATGGAAGAGTGGAGAGGAGGGGGATGCAGCTGCATCTTCTCTCTTTAATATTTAAGTCCTTCAGCAAGGCTTGAAGAAAGGTAAATGAAGGACATGGGTGACATCATTAGCTCTGGTCTGTAGCCCAAAATTTGCTTTTGTGAATTCATGTTCTGTTTAAATATTCAGAAGCCTACTCAGAGCTAACTCAGAAATGCCCCAAAAACATTATCCAAAGTAAAGCATAAGATACGGGCCCAAGCTGAAATGGGAGAGCAGGGGGATATAGCTGTATTTCACCTTGTAAAATGGTATTTACCTGCAGATATAGGGTTAACCTTTGGTTAAATGGTGCCTGGCCGCCACACTGAAAGTGTGGTTACAGGGAGAAAATGAATCTATTT
Organism: Dendrobates tinctorius; assembly: GCF_039654945.1. Classification (NCBI taxonomy): domain Eukaryota; kingdom Metazoa; phylum Chordata; class Amphibia; order Anura; family Dendrobatidae; genus Dendrobates; species Dendrobates tinctorius. Next base: position 21,443,490 of record NW_027361810.1, on the reverse strand, counting down.
CCTCCTTGTAGCTGCCTGCTTTCAGTCATGGGGTCATGCACGGAGGGAATACAGTCACTGCTGACAGCACGACGGATGTACTCATACGCTGACACTTTGATTGAAAGTTCGCTCTGCAGAGCCAGTTGTCAAAGTGCTGGAGATTGCGTACAGCTGCCGATCACAGTATAATGAGTGGGACTGTGAGCGGTGACTGGAGCCACTCTGTGCAGGACCCCATGACTGAAAGCCGGAGGATCCCAGGAAGAAATAACTTTATTTTATCACTTTCAGTAAGATAGTTGAGCAGCATTGTAATGCTATTTACCTGCAGATTAACCATATATCTGCAGGTAAATACCATTTTCCAAGGTGACAGGTTCTCTTTAAGTGCCTCAGTGAGAGTTGATGCTGTGAGAGGGGAGGGGGAGGAGGTGTAATCATGTTGCAACCTCTCTGTGCTTGGAAAGGGAAGGAGTGCACGTGGGTGACATTGGCTCTTGTCAGTAGCTAAATTTCCACTTTTTGTGCCTACAGGATCTTTGTGATTCTTCAGAAACCATTCCGTAGAAATATCTATATACAACAGCAGATACTAGACAGAACGGAAGGGGGAGGGAGGTGATGAAGCTTCATCCTCCTTCTTTAATATCTAAGTGATATTATATGTTTCGAGGGGGGTCAGTAAGAGCCATGATTATGTTGCAGCCTCTCGGCATGTATGTGAGAAGAGAGGGGTAGCCCATGTATTTCGTCACATTTTCTCAGACCACATAAAACTTTGACATCACACCAGTAAAAGAAGCCATTCCGTGGAAAAACTAAAATATGACGCATAGTTCTACAGAAACTTGTTCAGTCACTAAGATATAATAATGCATGTATGTAAAAAAAAATCTAATGATGCAACTGTATCAAAAAATGTAACCTAAGAGTTAAAAACTATAGCAAGACGAAGGGAAGCGAACCGAAAACTTTCTGTGAATAGAACAACATATTACACATATCACAGAAAATGAGCGTCTTGGCCAAATTATCTCACACACATGAAGACACGTTGTTATGTTCTAGAGACTCCAGGAGGCATCTGGCTCTCTAAATCTAGAAGACATTTACATTAAATTCTTTGCATAGTGGATTTTGTTTTAAGGTCCCCACCACCACCCTTATCCCATCAACCCTTTCCCCTCCAAATTCAAGACTTTGGTTTGCAGCCAAAGTTTTGATAAAAGTGCATTACACCACAAATTAGTTCTCTCTCTCTGTCCCCGCAACCTTTCTCCCACGTCTCAAAAGTTAAAACTGCTGCCCCATAATAACCTACGTTCTCAGCGCAGCCCAATAATTGATGTCCCATCCAAGGAAAATACATTTTGTCATACTTAGGGAATGCTACCTTTAACACAAGTGCAGTGTTTCGACTCAGTGGAGAACCTAAGTCAACATTATCTATTATTACACAATGTTAAGACCAGAGAGGAAGGTGGGTGGTGGATTTTAATAACAACTTTAGCTATTTTTGAAAAAAAAAAAATAATAGTAATAAAGAGGCAGTCGAGAAGTATAAAACCAGAAGTTTTAATGTTTCTTTTTTGTTTCGTTCTGCTGCATCAGCAACGTGAAAAACTGCCACAAACACAAGACCATTTTACTTGTGACCCAGATACAGTTCTCCTTTCTGTACTGGTAAATATTGTGTTGTGGTGGAGACACATACAAATTGCTGTCCCAGCAAAGAGATGCTTCTCTGGCATATCATGTGCTATACCTGTGTGGAATAAGAGCAAGTTCCTGGAATCTGTAAAGTGACAATTTTGTGGCTAAGTGAATAATGTTCGGAATTCGGCCTGTAGGGACGGCTGACGTCCTGGAGAAATGGATGGTGGTGCAGTCACAAAAAGTGGTACTGGTGGAAAATGATGTTGAAAACTGAGCATACACTTCTGCACTGAATCCAAGAATGGACTTGGTGGAAACTTGTATCTTAGAGTGGATTGGAGGAGAGGAGACTTATTTCCAAAATGTTCCCCCACCATCACGGCTGCTTGGTGCTCATCTGCTCTTTTGATCCCCTTCACTACCCAACCATCATGAGAATCAATGATCACAAAAATTCAGTTTGCAAATTTCTTTGGTGGTGGTGATGACATCACAAGGGTGTGAAGAGTGATATCATAATAGAGCATGAATTTCATAGGGTCATTTATGAGAAAGGTCATATCTGCACTCATAAAAGAGTAGCAAATAGTAAAATGCCCTCACTACCATCAGATCTTGGCATTTTCATCTTTCTTTTCTTGGTTCTTATGGCAGACCTTAATTTTGCTTGATAATGAGGTATCTCTGTGGGGTCCATTGCTTTCTGAACGGTTTGGCATACACATGATGCTCCCACCTATCATGTGCCTTTTATAATACTGGTGTAAACCTATGTGGAAGTAAGGTTTTTTGGCCTATTTTGTGTTGGGACCTGGCTGTGGCTTGTGCTTCAGCACCCACTATAGTTTTCCCCTGCTACTTCTCCCTGTAGGTGTCGTACTTGACCACCTTGATCTAATCGACAGGAATGGGCTTTATATTGCAATGGTTTTCTACTGATGGGACAACCCATTTTAGTTGAGTAGTTGAATAGGTCCAAATGATTTTGAGAAGAGCCAGAAATTCTGGAGACTGTATGGCCTAAAGTAACTCATCACCCTGGAGAGAAAAGTGACAACACATTGCTCATTTTCAGTTGCCCAACCTGGTGGTCTTCATTTGCCTCCTGCTGCCTTCTCTTCTCAGATTGGTGTCCTGTTCCACCTGCTTCCAATAAGCCATCCACATCGGCACGGGTAGCACATCATTAAGTGTAACCATTAGAAATGAGCAAATACATTTTCAGGTCCCTAAATCAGCGGCCAGGCCGGTATGCTATTGGAGCCCCGCAAACCATCTCTTACATGTCGGCAACCTGACTCCTTTTTTTAAGTATCCATCCTGGCGCTACGTCACGTGTACATCACACCACAAAAATGACTTTGTACCAGATTGGCTGATCAAAATAGTCTACCGGCCACAAAATATTAGGACGGTTATCTTGGAAGCAGGTGGAATGAAACATTGATCTTAGCAGAGGAGTCAAATGGAGGGCACCAAGGTAGGGTGACCATACATGAGAAATGTATAGTCACTTTTCAGTCATCTTTGCAGTAAGTAGTGACCTCACTGAGGCAAGAAAAAAAATCAGGATTCATCCCACACTTTTCTAATTTTGCTACTTTATTTGTAACCTGTATCACTTGTGATTATCCAGTATATACCAGCTTTGTATGAGTTGCTTGTGACAATATGTCAATGGCCACTGAGAGGGATGTATGCTGCTAGAGCTCCTTGTATGTCTGAATACGGTAATAAATGAAAAATAGAATTAAAAATAAGATAAAGTCTCATAAGCACAAGAGCAAGGCCGGGTGTGTGCCAAGAACAAGAATAATGGAGCTACAGTCATATGTAAAAGTTTGGGCACCCCTATTAATGTTAACCTTTTTTCTTTATAACAATTTTGGTTTTTGCAACAGCTATTTCAGTTTCATATATCTAATAACTGATGGACTCAGTTATATTTCTGGATTCAAATGAGGTTTATTGTACTAACAGAAAATGTGCAATCTGCATTTAAACAAAATTTGACTGGTGCAAAAGTATGGGCACCCTTATCATTTTCTTGATTTGAACACTCCTAACTACTTTTTACTGACTTCCTGAAGCACTAAATTGGTTTTGTAACCTCATTGAGCTTTGAACTTCATAGCCAGGTGTATCAAATCATGAGAAAAGGTATTTAAAGTGGCCACTTGCAAGTAGTTCTCCTATTTGATTCTCCTATGAAGAGTGGCATCATGGGCTCCTCAAAACAACTCTCAAATGATCTGAAAACAAAGATTATTCAACATAGCTTTTCAGGGGAAGGATACAAAAAGTTGTCTCAGAGATTTAACCTGTCAGTTTCCACTGTGAGGAACATAGTAAGGAAATGGAAGAACACAGGTACAGTTCTTGTTAAGCCCAGAAGTGGCAGGCCAAGAAAAATATCAGAAAGGCAGAGAAGAAGAATGGTGAGAACAGTCAAGGACAATCCACAGACCACCTCCAAAGACCTACAGCATCATCTTGCTGCAGATGGTGTCACTGTGAATCGGTCAACAATACAGCGCATGCATAACGCCTTTTTGTATGACCAAACAACTCAATCTTTGTTTCATCAGTCCACAGGACCTTCTTCCAAAATGTAACTGGCTTGTCCTAATGTGCTTTTGCATACCTCAGGCGACTCTGTTTGTGGCGTGCTTGCAGAAACGGCTTCTTTCGCATCACTCTCCCATACAGCTTCTCCTTGTGCAAAGTGCGCTGTATTGTTGACCGATGCACAGTGACACCATCTGCAGCAAGATGATGCTGCAGGTCTTTGGAGGTGGTCTGTGGATTGTCCTTGACTGTTCTCACCATTCTTCTTCTCTGCCTTTCTGATATTTTTCTTGGCCTGCCACTTCTGGGCTTAACAAGAACTGTACCTGTGTTCTTCCATTTCCTTACTATGTTCCTCACAGTGGAAACTGACAGGTTAAATCTCTGAGACAACTGTTTGTATCCTTCCCCTGAAAAGCTATGTTGAATAATCTTTGTTTTAAGATCATTTGAGAGTTGTTTTGCGGAGCCTATGATGCCACTCTTCATAGGAGAATCAAATAGGAGAACTACTTGCAAGTGGCCACTTTAAATACCTTTTCTCATGATTTGATACACCTGGCTATGAAGTTCAAAGCTCAATGAGGTTACAAAACCAATTTAGTGCTTCAGGAAGTCAGTAAAAAGTAGTTAGGAGTGTTCAAATCAAGAAAATGATAAGGGTGCCCATACTTTTGCACCGGTCAAATTTTGTTTAAATGCAGATTGCACATTTTCTGTTAGTACAATAAACCTCATTTGAATCCAGAAATATAACTGAGTCCATCAGTTATTAGATATATGAAACTGAAATACATGTTGCAAAAACCAAAATTGTTATAAAGAAAAAAGGTTAACATTAATAGGGGTGCCCAAACTTTTACATATGACTGTATATAGTAGACAAAGCCCTGGCATGTGCAATATAATTAAGTGATGCTTCTAATATTGCTTCACATTTTTGAGGTTTTTCAAAACTTTTATATTGTTAGGAAAGGCCATCAATATTAGATCGATGAAGGACCAACTCCAGCATCTGATTGAAAGAGCTGCAAGAGTGGTACATTGTGTACTGGTCATGAATGACCAACGTGTTTTGGAGAGAACTTGCGGTACCTCTCGCGGTCCCTACACCACACATGGAGCTGTGGTATTTCACGAGAGCTGCATCACCTCAATCAGCTGATCAATGAGAATTCTTATGAGTTATTGGATCCTAAGAATCGATCATCAATAGAAAGAAAAAACTTTGACGTTAATTTCCATAACTTCAATAGTATCAAACTATATATTGTAAAAACATTAATATGATATGAAATATTAAAAAAAGAAAGATTTAATGTAAATTAACATAAATCAGGAAAGTTAACCACGCCACTCAGATCTGTGTTTTAATATAAACAACATGATGGTTGTCGGATGTGCTGGCAGATGGAGCCACGTTAGAAATGTCGGTCCATATGACTTTTCCATATGTGTGTGTGGTTTTTTTTTTCAACAATGCTCATTTCCAGGCCAAGTCTTGAAAGTCTAAATTATGGAGCGTGTTTCTCACCTGAACCAGCTGCCCATATAACCATACAGCAGGTCTCACCATCCATGCACACTGGCAGTATCGAGAAGAAATAATGAGCCTCAGATAGATGCCTACTGGAAAAGGCCAACAAATCCACATTTCCAATGAGAAGAGGCCACAATAATTAATATTACAGCGATTCCATATATTTTGATTTTTTTTAAAATCTAAGGGTCGATTTTTTTATTGCATTTGCCCCAATTTTTGTCTACTTTTTCCTGTTTTAAGGCTGTTTTTTTGCTTGGTGCCAAAATCTTTTTTCTTAGTCGCACCTATTTTGAAACGTATTTTCTACTTGTTCTTCTTTTTTCTCTGTTCAGCACTTTGAACGTGTCTTTTGCAATCCAGATATTTGCAGCCGATTCTTTATAATGAACCATTATCTGCAAGTAATCTGCAAATAATTATCTGCAAGTTTATAAAACGTAACAAAATTTTTGTACAAATGTCCCCCAGTCCACTTCCCCGCATTGAATTTTTTTTTTGGGGGGGGCAGAAATTTTTGTGCAAATGTTAGGGATGTGCTTAAAAATTAATGAACTGATCATGCGACTTTCTGCTCCTATTCAACATTTGCAGTTTTTTTTCAACTCACTTTTTTTGTCTTGTGATATTTTTTGCTGTTTTTTAGCACCAAAGTTTTCAGAACAGCTCAAAAGAGGACATACATTTTTTGTGAAAAATCAAAAATGCTCTTAATTTTTGTTTGTTCCTGTTTTTGAGACCCTTTCAAAACAAGAAGTATCATGATGCTTTTAAATGTCGCATGCAACTCCAACATTTGAGCAAATCTTTCTGTCATACAAAAAAAAAATCTATCTAGGGGACATCTGGAGTGTATTTGTGCAAAAATGTTTGCGAATTTTTTAAATCTTGCAAATAATAAATTGGCTGCAAACATCAGAATTACAAAAACCACAATGAAGAACAGAGAAAAAACAAACAAGTAGATAATATACTTCAAGATAGGCGCAACTTAAAATAAGAATTTGACACAAAATTAAGAAAAAAAGCTTAAATCAGAAAAACTAGACAAAAAATAGGCACAAATGCAACAATAAATCAAGTCGAAAAAAGTATTTTTGATTTTGAGCAAAATTTATGACCATTTTTTGAAAAAAATTATTGTTAAAAATAGCAGCAAATACCATTAGACATAAAAGAAAACCACGTTCACACGTTCAGTATTTGGTCATGCCTTGTGTCATACCACCACCAATAAGACATTGATGACCTAGCAAGGATAAACAATAATTTTAAAAGTAGTGGACAACCTCTAAGGATATTTAGTCAAACTAGTCTTCAAAAGGAAACGTCAGCCACAGACAACTGTTTTGGTGTTCTTGCCTCTAATCTAAGCCAGATAGGGTGAGTTGCCTTTGAGTGATGTTTAGAGGAGCACTCATGGAGACCAATCGGTGGTATAGGGAGTATCATAGACTGGTCAATGCTCCCTGGGAAAAAGGCATGCAAATTAGCTCTCTAATAGATGGAAGTTTCTAGTGCCACTTATTGGAAGTAGTCATCTATAAGTAAAAGTGAATCTGTCACCACTAGAGTTGAGCGAAACAGGTCGGTCAGATTCAAAAGTCGCCGACTTTCGCCAAAGTCGGGTTTCGCCGAGCGAAACCCGACCATAGCGTGAGGTCGGCCATGGAGTCGGCGACCCGAGCGCCAAAGTCGAATTTCACAGAATGCTTGCACGTGACTTTTTTCAGCCAATGAGCAAGGACGTACACTGTGGGCAACGAGATGACATGTACAGCGTCCGGGGAGAGAGAGAGAGAAAGAGAGAGAGCGAGTTTTCACACACTTTAAATAAGCGGTCCGGCATGTAGGTGTTTACTGTCCTCCACTCCCTGCCGACTTTGCTTCCCCATTGACTTGCATTGGGTTTCGTGTTTCAGTCGGACCTTCGACTTTTCACGATAGTCGGCCGATTTCATTCGACTCGACTTTTGAGAAAGTCGGGTTTCATGAAACCCGACTCGACCCTAAAAAAGGCAAAGTCGCTCATCTCTAGTCACCACGTTTTACTTATCTAAACTATTAATATGGGGCATACAGGTTATAGACTGCCGAGGAGAGTGATTCCTGTCTGCCTCATATCAGATGCATTGTTGTTGACAAATCATCTTTTATCACTTTATATAAATTATTTCTTCCAGGCTCTGCGGAAGACATTACCCAGAAGATAACTCTGCCTCCTGAACTTGTTTTACATGATGGAGGAGTTACGAGTGAGATGCTCTCCTAATCTCACTGCAGAGCTGTGTGTGGTTATAACTGACACATCTGCAGGCTCCTCTCAGCTTCAGCCTCCATCTCACAAGCAGTCAGTGTTACGATATTGATGCAATACAGCAGAGCTCAAAGAGCTGCAAAAAATGTGTTTGCAAGAAGACAAACGTCAATGCTCCTGTTTTGTGTTAGTTACTTGGCTCACACTGGTAACTCCTCCTTCATGTAAAATAATCACTGGAGGCAGAGTTATCTTCCAGGCAGCGTCCTACCCAGAACCCGGAAGAGGTCATTTACATAAACGGATAAAAGATCATTTCTCAACAACAAGGAATCTGATATGAGGCATACGGGTAGGACTTTTTTCAGCAGTCTATAACTTGTATGCCCATATAAATAGTTCAGATAGCTCAAATGTGGTGACATATTCCCTTTAATGTCCAACCCTATAGCGATCCTTGCAACACAACTAAGAATGTAAGCAAAACTGCGGTGTTCTCTAGAAGGATAAGTTCTCTATCTGTAGACGGCTGTTTCAGGGTCTTCGCTTGTGATCAGGGCAAAGTCGGGTCCTGGCAGGCTCAGTGAGAGACTTTTGAATGAGGTCTAGGTGGGGAATGTTTCTCCTGAAATTCTCTCATAGATGAAAGTATGCAAATTAGCTCTCATCCAGGAGGTAGAACATTGTCTCCTTAGGCTGCTTTCACATATCAGTTTTTTGACATCAGTCGCAATCCGGCAATTTTTGAAAAAAAACGGATCCAGCAAAGGATGCCGCCAGATACATTTTTTTCTCATAGACTTGTATTAGCGACGGACTGCGACGGATGACCTCACTTTTCATCCGTCGTTCGTCGGATTCGTCGGAAATTTTGAGTCCGGCGGCCAGAGACGACGGACAAAGTAATGCTTTTTGTCTCTGTCAAAAAGTTGGACAGAGACGGATACGGCGCCGTCCGTCATTTGCTAGAATGGAAGCCTATGGGCGCCGGATTCTTCGCTGTCCGTCAAATGACGGAATCCAGCGACGGATTCCGCTTTTTTAAACTGAACATGCTCCAATTATTATTACCAGGTAGGGCAGTCAGATCCGGTGAAAAAACATATCCATCACATCAATTTTTCACAACCTGTGACGGATTCATTGATCCGTCGAGCAGACGGATTGTGACTGATGCCAAAATAACGAAATTTGAAAGGGGCCTTAGTGCCACCTATTGATGGTAGTTTCCCAAAGTTAATATCCAACACTTTAACAAGCCTTTCAATACGATGGGGATTATTACTTACTAGGTCGTTGGTCTTTTTGCCTAAGCTTTGATACAGCTGGGAGATGTCTCCTGTTAGAGTTCATCACAGCGTGTATGGACGGCGTCACATAAATGGTTTGTAAGCATTTCGTAAGTCAACTGAGAGCAAAAAAACAGAAAAGTTTGAGGGTTAAGGTAAAAAAATAGAGTTCTCAGCACACGGTATCTTTGAACTTATTGGGATACAGAGCCTTGGACATTTTGTTTAGTCATAACTATGTCATATCAAATAGCATGTTTTGCTTGTAGATAGCAGAGGTGAACCACACAAAAGGAAACATTACTGAACCAGAAGTCAAGTTAATATAAATAATCCTCGCAGAAAATCTGCAGGAAGTGTCATTTAACTCGGTGGCGAAAGACACCACATAGAAAAAAATAGAGCCTTAACCCTCTGAATGTGGCTCTATGTACAGTATAGATGTCCTGCTGAGGAACAATACAAGAAGCAGAATGCTAGTCTGCCAAATTATTATTAATATTATTAGTTACCAGGCAGCAAAATGCCCAAAAGTACAGCCCAAACCTGGGCTGTAAAAATCCAAACCACAGCTCTGCTCTTCATGTAGCTGTAAGGAGATGGACATATTGCCCTCATTTCCCCGTTTCTCCCTTGAAGAACCTGTGTAATGTTGTAAAAGTATTCTGATGTGTAAAGTGACATATGTTGTTAGTGATGTGTGTTGTTTAACAATAGGGAAAGTTAGGCCATGTGCACACGATGCCAGGGCCGGCCCGAACGTATAGGCGAACTAGGCGGCCGCCTAGGGCGCCGACCCAAAGGGGGCGCCAGAGAAAAAAATAGAAAAAATTATAAAAAATCTTTTCAAAAGGCAAAAAGTTTTAGGGCTGGAAAGAAAAGTGTACATATTTAAGGGCAAATATGACACAAGAGAGGTTGGTTGGGTTGGCAGCAATTTCGATAGAATCTGAAGTTGCTAAACAAATTAATCTCGGTGACTTAGTGTCATCTTTTTTAAAAAAAAGGCAAGGAAACAAAAATTTTAATTACCTATGGTCGTTTTTGTTTTGTGTTATTGATTACTTTGTATATATTTGTCCTATACAACTTCTCAGAAGATTAAAGAGTTAGGAGAGAGTTAATTAATCATTGTTGTTGTGGTTTATTTTGCTCCTAAATTTATATCCCAAGTTTTCATCTACTGCCAAGAATAGTAGGGGCGCAACAAAATAGTTTCGCCTAGGGCGCCATAATCTCTCGGGCCGGCCCTGCACGATGCAGATTTCCAGCAGATCCGCCGCGGATTTTACCGCGCAGAAATGCTGCATATCCACATTGTGATGTACAGTAGCATGTTAATCAATAGAAAAAAAAAACGCTGTGCAGACGCTGCGGATTTTTCCGCGCGGTTTTCTTGTGGTTCAAAATATGCAGCATGTCACTTCTTTTGTGCGGTTTTCCTCCTGCTCCATTCTCCAAATCCGCAGGGGGAAATCCGCAGGGGAAAACCGCACAAAAACCGCAAGAAAACCGCAAGAAAAAAGGAAGAAATCCGCAGGAAAAATGCAGGTCATTTGACCTGCGGATTTCTTCAATTCTGCGCGGAAAAATCCGCAGGGCAGAAAAGTACGTGTGCACTTAGCCTAAAAGTAAAAGTTAATGGTTGGGCATAGTCCGTAGTGGGAGGGGTTAAGCTGAACAGACATATTTAGTTTCCTGTCAGGAAGTTTGAAAGGGCCCAGAGTGCATAGAAAAAAAGACCTAAAGTCTGAGGTGAGCAGTGCTGCATGACGTGGGTGTCCTTCGCAAGAGAGGAGACGAAGATAGAGGATAGCGAAATCCTAGCGGAGAGCAAGAGAAAGAAGTCACCGAAAGAACAGAGTGATCGATCAGAGATGAGTCCTGGTTAGGACGGCTAGTGGTATGGCCCAGAGTTTATTACTCACAGAAGTAATGGGCCTATATGGGACAGAGTACGTAAGATGAAGAGAGCACCCCAGAGCAACAGTTCCAAAGCGTCAGAGACAGAGAAAATAAGTATCGGCCATACTGGCAACATAGTTCCCCAGAGGAGAAGAAGATACAGAACTGCGGTTTTTGTAATGGACTCTTGCTAGCTGGACTGTAGTACGGAGCTGGGCTGTAGTGAAGTAGAAAGGAATGGTAAAGGTACAGAACAAGCAAGTAAAGAGGAAGGAATTGAAACTGTGTGGAAAATTCTTTGTATTGTAAAGGAAACGTTCATCAAGAAGTGCTCCCGCTATCTAGTGTGTATAAATAATACCTTCAAGTTATTGTTGAGGAAAAAGTTTATTTTTGATTTGTAGTCTCCCTTACTGAACTGTCTAACACCTAGTCCTGGTAAACCCATGTCATTGGTTACATGCAACCTACAAGTGTGTAGCGCCCTGACCAGGGGTGTAACTACCGCGGTCGTAGTGGTCGCAGCTGCAATGGGGCTCCGGAGTGCTTAGGGGCCCGCTCGCGAATTTGCACTTTGAAGGTGAGCTGTGTAGTGGGTGTATCAGGGGTGTAGCAGCCTCAGGGAGCTGTAGCAGCTCATTGGTTGTGCAGCTCCATGCTTTGATTGACTGCCAGGCTGCAAATGGCCTGACGCTGATTGGTTCATCGGAGCAGCAAACGCGTGCATTCAGGAGCACGCTCAGTCCCTGAGGCAGGCTAGAAAGTGGATGGCATGCATTCAGGAGCGCGCGATGGCTATTCTGTGCGCACAGGACCTGTGATGAGGTCACAGGAGGGAAGGAGTCAGGGGTCACATGATCAGGGGCCTCAGTGTATGGAGGACTCTGTTGTGCTGATTGTCATTGTGCTGGATGAGGGGAAGTTCATGTGTGGGGGCAGGAGGGGTTTACAGGGTGGATGTAGGAGAGCCATGTGTGTACAAGGTATACGGAGCGGAGATGTGTGTGTACGAGGTGTGCGTAGCAACATGTGTACGAGGTGTGCGGAGCCATGCGTGTACGAGGTGTACGGAGCGGAGTTGTGTGTGTATTTTGGCATGGGGGGCCCCATTTGAAAGTTCGCACTGGGGCCCATAACTTTGTAGTTACGCCACTGGCTCCAACACCACAAGTCCAGACACACTGCCAGAACCCCATTTTCATGTAACATGCCAGGGCGTAAGAGATGAGAACCTCTCCCATGGCTACTGCCTTGCACCACCTTACATAGCATTTATAGTATTAGTTTTGGACCGGTTATTCAAAAAGAGGTGCAGGCAACTGCAATTTGTAGACCCCAGAGCATCGAATCTTTCCCAGTAGAAGTAGAGCAAGGATAAAAGCAGCATGACACCAGCAAACTACATACCAACTATCAAAGGAGGTTCTGGTACCCTCATTCCATTTCCAAATTCCTTGTATGCGTCCATTGCAAACCCCATGGAGACTACTTTTGGTAATCCTTGCCTGGGAGGATTTTCGGCATAAGCCATTCCCCTCTATACCCTCTTTCCTGTCCTCTAAATGTGCATTTGATCTAAGGAATGGTGCATCCAGCCATTGCATACAACAAAACATCCAGAAATGTTTTTTTCCTATAGATTTTTGGAGGGTTTGGCATGTCTTGGTAAATTTACTAATTCTTCAAGTAATCCAGAGAGTCTCTGATTTTCCCCGAAGCCTCTCAGACCTTTGGGGAGTGTTTGCCATTATGCACTACATTTACCAGGACAAGACCAGCCTGCAATTTTCTACATCTGTCCAAAGTCCCTATAGTGACTTTAGTGTGGCTATAGCTTTTATCCAAAATTTAGATGCCCTAGTTTCAATGGGGCTTAGGGCAAACACCAAATTTATCTTTTTGGATCTATGCAAATATCTGCTGAAGGTCACTCAATCTCTCCTAAGGGGTGGTTACCATAGGCTGCCAAGAAACCTTCACATATTATTCTGTGTAGGTTTCTGGGAAACCTGTAGCAACTGCCCATAAGGAACAAAGTGATGTAAAAGACTTCTGGAAAGACCTTCAAGAAGACAACATGAGATCTTGCGTTGGGCACAGACAGGGTGACTATAATTGAGAGAGACAGGTTGTAGAGCCGGTAAACCCTTGTTAGACAACTTTAATTTGTCTTTTTTAGTCCTGAATTTTTTGGTTTAAAATTGTTTAATACATTTTTGGCACCTATTAGAAGACAATGGCCACTTTTTGACCAAATTGTGTAGAAGACTTTGCAGTGAAGAGGGCATCCTGTTCTGCTGACATTTTTTCATGCACCATTGGCCTTTTCTATAATATTTTCACAACCTTTCAAGCTCTGGTCCAGACCATGAGGGTCTCTAGATGACAAGGTCCCAGTGTCATGGCAAAGAAACCCTTGGGGCAGTGGTAGAGGGTTCCAAGAGGTTTCTGCTAAGATTTGCTAACTCTTCCGAGAGTCCATAAGATCTTTCCTTCTTCTGGGAGCCTTCCAGATGTTCCAGGAGAATTAGTAAATACAAGATAATATCAGTATTACTTACCTCTAATTCCTGAAAGACGGGAACACGGATCTCAGGAATGCACCTCTGTTGATTGGAAAGTTGCGTTTTGGAAAATTATAGTGGTCAACATTAACGAATGTGACAAGGTTGTGTTTTTGTAATTAAATGCATGCATAAAATATTTTTAATGAATTCCAAAAATCATATTTAGTCCAAAAACCCATGCATTTAAGTAAAAAGAGTATTTGCTCACAAAGGAACCCATATCTTAACTTTTTGCATATCGTGAAACACCCTTTAAATGTACAGATAAAGCTGAATTTCTAAATTTTATCTGGAAAGTTTCTCTAATTTTTACCATGGAAAAATCCATAGTAGTAACATAATAAACGAATAAATGAAGCATGTAAACAATTAAGGTGACTTGTATGGTCCTAGCCGCTTCGGGACATTAACAACACACAAGAACTTGCTAACTGTAAGAAATAAGTCTAGTTTTGTCTTTAATGCAACAGATAAACTTCTCCCACGTCATATGTCACAAGTGGTTTCCTCAAGAATTTCTCCCAGATAACATATCACGTCTGTCCAGGCGAAGCATCAAACGGTGGGAGGTTGTGCAGGTAAACAGAGCGGTCACCCATTTGTACAATGTGGTGTGTAATAGATTACAGGAGGACATGTGGGTTATTACAGGGGGATGGCGGTGGATATTTTACAGTAAAACCCACAGACATAAAATAAAATGCAACAGCTGGTAATAAAGTAAGAAAAAATAACTGATCGGCAAGCCCAAAAATTCACCCCTTTTTTCACCCGGTATAATGCTGTAATGGGTGCTACTGCACTGCGCCGCTAATCGTGATGTGCTGTATTGTGTGACTTACAATTAATTGTGTGGCATATCCTCAAAAAAACGGGACTCGTACTCTGGCACATGTCGTGCATTACAGCAAATGTTTTTTGGTAAGATAAACCCCAATCTTCAGCGAGCACTTTCTGTGCCTCCACATATCCCTTTCATGGTCCCTATACAGTCTGATGCCCCTCCACACAGTATGATGTCCGAAGGAAGCCAATAGACAAGCACGGTATGTTGCCCCATAGTGCCGCCATAGGTGAACAGTGTGATGGCCCAACAGTGCCACACACACATTGCATGGTGCCCCCACATAAAGTATGATGCCCTCCCAGTGCCCTTCAGACATAGTATGATGCCCTCAAAATGTCCATCACACATAGTATGAAACCCTCACAGTGCCCACCACACATAGCATGATGTCCTCACAGCACCCACCACACATAGTATAAAGCCCTCACAGCACCCACCACACATAGTATGAAGCACTCACAGTATCCACCACACATAGTATTAAGCCCTCACAGTGCTCTCTGCACATAGTATGATGCCCTCACAGTGTCCACCACACATAGTATTATGCCCTCACAGTATCCACCACACATAGTATTAAGCCATCACAGTGCCCTCTGCATATAGTATGATGCCCTCACAGTGCCCACACACATAGTATGATGCCCTCACAGTGCCCACCACACATAGTATGATGCACTTACAGTGCACACCACACATAGTATGATACCCTCACAGTGTCCACCACACATAGTATTATGCCCTCACAGCGCCCAACACACATAGTATGATACGCTCACAGTGTCCACCACACATAGTATGATACCATCACAGTGCCCACTGCACATAGTATGAAGCCCTCACAGTGCCCACCACACATAGTATGAAGCCCTCACAGTGCCCACCACCACACATAGTATGATACCATCACAGAGCCCACCACACACAGTATTATGCCCTCACAGTATCCACCACACACAGTATGAAGCCCTCACTGTGCCCTCTGCATATAGTATGATGCCCTCACAGTGCCCACCACACATAGTATGATGCCCTCACAGTATCCACCACACATAGTATGGTGCCCTCACAGTGCCCACCGCACATAGTATGATACCCTCACAGTGTCCACCACACATAGTATGATACCATCACAGTGCCCACTGCACATAGTATGAAGCCCTCACAGTGCCCACCACACATAGTATTAAGCCCTCACAGTGCCCACCACCACACGTAGTGTGATACCATCACAGAGCCCACCACACATAGTATTATGCCCTCACATTATCCACCACACACAGTATGAAGCCTTCACTGTGCCCTCTGCATATAGTATGATGCCCTCACAGTGCGCACCACACATAGTATGATGTCCTCACAGTGCCCACTGCACATAGTATGATACCTTCACAGTGCACACCACACATAGTATAATGCCCTCACAGTATCCACCACACATAGTATGGTGCCCTCACAGTGCCCACCGCACATAGTATGATACCCTCACAGTGTCCACCACACATAGTATGATACCATCACAGTGCCCACTGCACATAGTATGAAGCCCTCACAGTGCCCACCACACATAGTATTAAGCCCTCACAGTGCCCACCACCACACGTAGTGTGATACCATCACAGAGCCCACCACACATAGTATTATGCCCTCACATTATCCACCACACACTGTATGAAGCCTTCACTGTGCCCTCTGCATATAGTATGATGCCCTCACAGTGCGCACCACACATAGTATGATGCCCTCACAGTGCCCACTGCACATAGTATGATACCTTCACAGTGTCCACCACACATAGTATGATACTCTCACAGTGCCCACTGCACATAGTATGAAGCCCTCACAGTGCCCACCACACATAGTATGAAGCCCTCACAGTGCCCACCAACACACATAGTATGATACCATCACAGAGCCCACCACACATAGTATTATGCCCTCACAGTATCCACCACACACAGTATAAAGCCCTCACTGTGCCCTCTGCATATAGTATGATGCCCTCACAGTGCCCACCACACATAGTATGATGCCCTCACAGTGCCCACCACACATAGTATGATTCCCTCACAGTATCTACCACACATAGTATGATGCCCTCACAGTGCCCCCCACACATAATATGATACCCTCACAGTATCCACCACACAAAGTAGGATGTCCTCACAGTGCCCCCCACACATAGTATGATGTCCTCATAGTGCCATCCACACATAGTATGATGTCCTCACAGTGCCCACCCCACATAGTATGATGTCCTCACAGTGCCCACCACACATAATATGATGTCCACTCCTCACAGATAGGCAGACACAGACATCTTGCAGCAAATTCTTCTGAAACGACAGTTACAGTTTAAGTCAAAGGTAAAATAAAAAGTTAAAGTATAAGTGTTGTTTCAGGAGAACTTGCTGCAGGATGCCTGTGTCTGCCTCTAGCTCCTCACTCCAGGTCCTCCCTCTCCATAGAATTTTGAAAGCACCAACTGTTATCTGCTATCTCAGCAATGTGACTGTCTGCCTTTAGTGAAAACAGATTTTACCACTGAATTGAAAGTTAAACATTAATCCAGAAAGAGAAAAACGTTGATTTCTCGAATAACAAATATTACAAAGTTGCTTATTTTCATGTGTACTGTTGGCTATGAAATAAAAGTTACTTACTTTTTAATGACTTACACCATATTTAAGATGTGCTTTAGACAGTTTTTAAAACTTATCTGACTGGGAACATAGCAGCACTAAAAACGGATTTTCCGTATTGGAAATAGAGATGTGAAACAAAGGGCGCTAAAAAATGCACCAAAATTGTGCCGCATAGGTCTGAGTCATAGCAAGTAAACTACCGTAATAGGAATAAACTAAGACATCAACAATAAGTATTAGGCTCAGTGACAAATATATAAAGAAGGTTACAGGACTGTTATGTTTTATTCTGGTACCTCCTGGATCAGCCCCAGATTATTGGATATTGGCTTTAAAAAACGAACCTTTATGGCGGCTGACAATACGTGACAGCATCTTCCTTCTTACACATATGGCTTAGTGTTTGAGTTTTTGCCACGTAGATAAAATTACTGTAAAAATGACTGATTCAGTCTGATTAAATAGGAAACTTTGGTTCCTCAAATCAGAGGTCATTTGTGCAATGCACCTCCTGACCAGTCATCACCCACCTTCACTGTAAATTGCACAATAATGGAAACAACACAGCTGCCTATCTGCGGTGAGCACGGCTGACGAAACCGTAGGATTTAAGGGGAAATACATGCTTCAATGCATATACATGCACAACCTCTGTGCACAGCATCCACATTTTCATTATTTTTACCTGTCTTTGCATTTTTTTAGTCGATCAGTCTTCTACAAGTTTAGAAAGGAAATATTTTAGTCACCCGGTGAATGGAGACTATTTTTCTTTTAGCTGGGACCTCCTGGACGACCATTGCTCTGCACCATGATGGTACTCATCCATAAGTCTCTCCCCATAACACAGGGGAAGGTTGTTTTCTCCAGTGGCCACGCGGACCCCACTACTAGTCTTCAGCCCTGTCATCGCAGTCTCAGGTAGTAATCAGACTTGTCACCTTTCACACTGCTCAGCATAGACATGGTAGCCATGAAAAAGAAGTTATTCACTACTTGGACAACTTCTTCTCATAACCCTCGCTTGGCCCCCCTAAAATAAAACACTTATACTCACCATTCCCGCGGTGTCGGCAC
Organism: Dendrobates tinctorius; assembly: GCF_039654945.1. Classification (NCBI taxonomy): domain Eukaryota; kingdom Metazoa; phylum Chordata; class Amphibia; order Anura; family Dendrobatidae; genus Dendrobates; species Dendrobates tinctorius. The sequence goes on along the minus strand of NW_027361810.1, from coordinate 21,425,157 downwards.
TCCGTCTACCCGGGCTCTCATGCGGCTGTTGTGACACGTGACATCGGCGCCCAATCAGAGGTGGCGTCACTGTCTCCACCTTCGAACAAATGGACCATGAAGAGGAAGTCCGGGCTGCAACTGATCTCTCACTTCCTCTTCCTGCTCAATTCAACAGGATGCGGTGTCAGTGACACCAACACTGATTGGGCGCCGGTGTCACGTATCACAACTACCACACAAGAGCCTCAGGAGACGGAGTGTTGACACCGTGGGAACAGCGCCAATACGGGAGGTGAGTATAGGCTTTATAATTATATCGTCCCCAAACATTTTGATCAAGAAGAGATCCTAGTAGTGGAAAACCCCTTTAAAGAGAACCTGTCACTTGCCATAAATATGTATTATTTTTACCTGTTGTAAATGCCGCTGTCCTCCTGAATCTGGCGTTGTAGTTCCTTTCTTCCTGCACCTCCCCGATCCTGAGATATGGCCTCCTCTTCCTTGTATATATCTATTTTTAGCCAAATGGGTGTGGCACCCACCTCTTCTCTCTGTGTTTTTTTCTTCAGGACCACGCCCAATTGCTTAAAATACTAGATTTATATATAGGAAAGACTGGCCATATATCAAATCCCTTTCTTAATTCTGGACTTCACGTGCAGTTTGTCACAAAAATAAAGAATATTGATTCCCTCACTGTCCCCAGGTTGCACCCCCAACCGATCAGACATTGATGACCTATCCTAAAGCCAGGCCATCAATGTTTAAGTAGTGGGACAACTCGTTTAAGCAAGTTTTGATCATGCATGCACTAACGTTCGCAGGAAATGGAGCGGGGATCACGCATGCACATTATCTCTCCCATAGACCCATGGAGCTGTGGTCACACGAGCACAAAACTTCACCAGTCATGCAGGCGCATGAATCGTGGAGGTCCAACAGTCAGACCGGCAGCCATCATACATTTGTCACCTGTCCTGTGGGATAATCCCTTTAAATATTCCAAGGTGCAATTCAGTTTAATTAAAACAGAAAATCCATAAATCGGGATTAGGACCCAAAGTTTATCCCAAACCTGCCAGCATGTTAAATTTGAAGTTAAAAATATATTTTTTTTATCTTTTTTATTTTACCACTGTTTGTATTGTTACATTTTTTTTTTCCTGAAAACTCGGTAACAAAAGGGGATTTTTGGTGAAGTTTGAACATTTTTCTTCCTGGTGTACAGCAGCTGTTTTCTTTTCCCTCTAAGACACCCTGGTCATATTTATCTCTGCGCCTGTGATTGAGAAAAAACAGGAAGTTCTCATCAGCAGAGTCCTGCGCTGCACAGGACAGATACAAAGGTAGGGCAGAGAGGAAACAGAGACACTTCTGTAACCTACAATATCAGACAGATTAACACAGGGTCCAGCCATGAAGGATAGCACACAAGGTCCTGGCTTTATGTCCTTTGCGGATTTAAAGGGCCATGAACTGCAGAATTTACTTACTTGTTTTGCTTTTTATTTATTATTGTTAATTACATATTTAGTGGATGTAGAAGATGTTCGTCACCATCCTGGGGTCCCCGCTACCTTCCTATGGAAGATTATTGCTGTATGACAGTTTTTGGAAAACTTTTACTGGGACTTTTTATGGATTGTAATCATTGTTACATTTCACGTGCTATTTTTTTTTTCCCTTCGCTTGTATTACCTCCTTATTAGTGATTAGCGAGTGTGCTCGTTACTCGAGATTTCCGAGCATACTCGGTTGATCTCAGAGTATTTGGGCATGCTCGGAGATTTAGTTTGTGTCGCCGCAGCTGCATGATTTGCGGCTGCTAGACAGCCTGAATACAAGTGGGGATTTCCTAACAAACAGGTAATCCCTGCATGTGTTCAGGCTGTCTAGCAGCCGCAAATCTTGCAGCTGCGGCGACACAAACTAAATCTGAGCACATGCAAATACTCGGAGGACACCCGAGTAAATCTCGAGTATCGAGTATACTTGCTCATCACTACTTCCTCCCAAAAATACTTTATCAAGGGGTCTACAGTTGCTTGCCCAGCACAGTGCCAATGATGACATTTTAAGGACACCCATATACAATCCTACAAAACAGCCAAGAGATGCCCATTAGATTCAGATAAATGTGAAAAGTGCAGCAATACTGAAATAAAGCAATTGCTTTTTTAGCACTTGCATACACAGCAATGGCTCGTATGACAACGGTGCGTCTTCACAGCACTGTGACTGGCGGCAGTAAGCATGCTGCAGCACTTTGGCTGACAGCCAGCTCGGGACTGATGCACTGCAGGGCCGCCTGTCAATCAAAGTGCCTACATTATAGTGAGTGGTGAGGTGACTGTAGCCCCATCGGCGCCCCGGCGGCTTACAGCAAAAATAAAGTTCCTAACACTACTAAACTGCAGACTGACCCTACAGCTGCAGGTCAATAGTGTTATGGGGCTTGCCTTTAAGGGTACATTCATTCCCACATTCTGCAGAGGAGACGCCCAATGATGTCCATAGAGTTATTTATTTACCAATGCAAGTAAAAAAAGGTGCAAGGCAGCCGCACATTTTACCATCCGCATTGCAAAGGTTTGAGACTTGCGCTGTCATTGCTGCATAGGGCCACCACCCTAGGTGGCAATTGGATAATTCTCCTATATATTCCATAATGCTTACTATACAGTATATGGGTGGGAGATTGTATCTGACCTATGTGCAAATAGAATGTCTGGCATAAAACGGAGAAATATTTCACAAGGACACAAATAGCTTAATTGTAAATATTTCTAAATTAGAAGCTGTAACAAATAAACAGAATGTATCCAGAATCCAGATCCACCCTGAATTGCTCCAGTTCCCCCCCCCCATCATACCACACCCACGATCTAACAGACTACACCCTGGCCATTCTCACCAGCGTGGAATCACATGAATGTCCTTGTAAAGTGATAGACAGCGTAGTGTGCTCGCTCGTAAAGAAGTCGCCCTGGACCGTGGTCACGGGAACTCTGCCAAGTCTTGTTTAGAAGCAGCCTTTAAGGCAACATTCGCACATCCATATCTACGTTTACATCCATTTTTTCGTCATGTCTCATCCGTTTTGATTCAGTGTTGCAAAGGTTTTTTTTTCCATCCGTTTTTAAAAGCTGGAGCCGGCAGACAGTCTGAACTGTTACTTATCCCTTCACTCTTGATGATCGGTTACAAATGTAAGAAACAAAGATGGAGCGCTGCAGTACCGGGTACGTCCGCAATAATTCATCCATTCTGTGCTGATCCCTGGCCGAGTCTGATCTGCAAACAGATGAGAACATGAGATGCTCTAAGGTCGGGCTCCCCAACTCCAGTCCTCAAGGCCCACCAACAGATCATGTTTTCAGGATTTCCATAGTATTGCTCAGGTGATAATTGCTTCACCTGTGCAAAACAAAAGAAATCCTGAAAACATGATCTGTTGGTGGGCCTTGAGGACTGGAGTTGGGGAACCCTGCTCTAAGTTAGGGCCACAGGGACGTTTTTTCTCTCATCCGGGTCGAATTATGCTGATCACGATCCTCTGACCAGATTGTGATCATAGTGTGATCCGATTCTCTCGGATGGGAGAAGATGGAGAAAAAGATGTCTTCTCCATTGTGTTAGTCCGTGGAAATTGAAGCACGCTCAGATGTCATCCGAGTGCAGTCCGATGTTTCCCACGCACTCATTGACTTGCAGTGCCGATCGCGATGCAAGTATCGAATTAAACTCGGACATGCTGCAATTGTTTCATCAGACCAACTCTGTCCGACAAAAAAATCAGTCATGTGTCCATAGGCTAACATTGGTGTGAGTACGAGCCAATGTTTTGCTGGATCGTCTGCACGAATCCTAAGTCTCATGGACCGAACTCACAGATGCATTTTTCAAAAGAGTTTGTGTATAGATCAAGGAAACGCTACGGGTCAGATGCCACGGACACATTCATCATATGTGTCACTATAGGCTTAGAAAAACTTTTGAACATGGTGGCTCAGTGGTGGAGGGTCGTGGGCCGGACTGGGGGGTGGTCCCTCTCTTTACCGCGCAGAGACAAAACAGAGACGAGATGGAGGCAGATCCTGGGTGCAACAGGTCCAAGTTTATTTCACTCGCCGTCCGCCTGACGGCCTCAGGAGTACACCGAACTTCACTTCACCTCACGGCCCTCCGTTTCTAGGGCCCGTTATGCACACCGCACTTTCACACCAGGGACGTACATGTACGTACCGTCCCTTCTTCACTGCTTGACGCTCCTGACAGGTCCGTCACTGTGGCCGCCTTAGGCCCATAAACCAACAGCAATTTTACTGGTCAGGCGTCGTGTCTAATACGGTGTCCCACCCCCGGTGTCTCGTCTCTTCTGCGGTTCTTCCTGTCAGGACCACCCCCTGACGTTCTATCTCCTCAGTCCCCCTGGTTTGGTTTTCCTCACAGTGCACAGACTGTCGTAGTCCTCCTGTCACCTGAGCTCCCCCTGGGGACTGGAACTTTCTGGAACCCTCCTTCAAATTTATATCTTTCCCGGTTCCCTGTAACTCCGCCCCCATGACCAACGGTTTCCTAAGCCCTAAGCTGATGTCAAGTCCTTTGGTCACACTCCTCCCTGCCATCTAATGGTCAACCCAAGGTACTGCACGTCCACTACACTTTCCTAGCTGTTTCCCCACTGACACCTACCTAAACGGTGCAAACCTTTCCTTCTCCACTCTGACAAGTCTGTCAGGTCACCTTCCCTACACTGGTATGATGTATTAAGCTTCCTCACCATTTTTAAGAAGATGCACAGCCTCGATTTACACTGATACATTGTAGCAAACTATCATAGCAGATCAGACTGGTTGGTTACAGCTATCACCTTACAGTCTAGGACCAAAAGGAGATTTTTGTTTTGCTCACAGAGGGTTGTCTGGACTGGAACACTGTAACAAACCCTCAGTTCTGATTTTATAATCAAAATGCTGTATATGGCATATAACATATTTTAGACATTTATCAGTTCAAAAGAAAATAAAATATGTTATTCCAGCCAGGAGAAGCTGTGGCACCTCTGTAGGTTGTAAATGACCTTTGAGAGCCAATTAATACATAAAAGAAAAAATCCTGACCCAACAACTGTCTGTGCAGGAAATTGTATGTTTTGCCTTCCCAGACTTCCTTCAGGTACTACTCACAACTCAAAGGGTCTGAGCATCTGCTTGTAATTACCAAATTTCTGGTCTTGAGAAACTATTATGAGACAAGGATGCGATAACGCATGGGAAGTGAAATGAAGTGGTTAATTGGTACAAGGCTAGAGATACCATCCTTCTTCTTCAGCTTTAGTTTTATGTTGGCGAAAGCAGTATGTGAAAATTGTGACATGGAAACTGATAGAATGTTATATAACACATATATATTGACACTTCCCTCTCAGCTGCCACTAAACTTCTATCTCACACTTCCTCCTTCGGCCTCACTCAATGGTCTTCTACAGCCACCCACAAAGATGGCCACACACTGGACCTCATCTTCACCCGCCTCTGCTCCCTATCTAACCTCTCTAACTCACCTCTTCCTCTCTCTGACCACAACCTGCTCACATTCTCTTCCCTCTTCACTCCATGTCTACAATCCCCACCCCACAAACTTTCACACCCTCGCAGGAATCTTAAACACCTTGACCTACACTCATTCTCTGAATCCCTCCTCCCTCTTACAGATATAAGTTCCTTACACAATGCGGATGACGCTGCCGCTCTATATAACAACACAATAGCTGTAGCTTTGGAATCCGCTGCCCCACTTACACATACCAAAACTCGCAAAATCAACAGACAGCCCTGGCACACCAGCCTGACCAAAGAGCTGAGGCGAGCTTCCAGGGCTGCTGAGCGCAGATGGAAAAGATCCCACTCCAACGAGCATTTCATCGCATTCAAACAGTCCCTCACTACTTTCAAGACCACACTCGCCACAGCTAAACAAACCTACTTCTCATCTCTCATATCCTCCCTGTCTCACAACCCTAAACAGTTATTCAACACCTTCAATTCTCTCCTCCGCCCCCCAGCACCTCCTCCCTCCCCACTCATCTCAGCTGAAGACTTTGCCTCATTTTTCAAGCAGAAAATTGATAACATCAGGGACAGTTTTGGTCAACAACCCCCAGAGCCCTTCCTCCCGACTTCCCAGCCCTCCACCTTCAAAACCAACTTCTCCACCATTACAGAAGATCGACTCTCCACTCTACTCTCAAGATCACATCTCACCACCTGTGCACTCGACCCGATCCCATCCCACTTCATCCCAAACCTCACCACAGTCTTCATCCCAACCCTAACCCATCTCTTCAACCTATCACTAACAACTGGTGTTTTCCCCTCAAGCTTTAAACATGCCTCCATCACACCTATCCTCAAAAAGCCCTCTCTTGACCCATCCTCTGTATCTAGCTATCGCCCTATATCACTTCTCCCATACGCCTCCAAGCTACTGGAACAACACGTCTACCTTAAACTGTCCTCCCATCTCTCTTCTTGCTCCCTCTTCGACCGCTTACAATCTGGCTTCCGGTCACACCACTCCACTGAAACTGCCCTTACTAAGGTCACCAATGACCTCTTAACTGCCAAGAGCAAGCGACACTACTCTGTCCTCCTCCTCCTGGACCTGTCGGCTGCCTTTGACACAGTGGACCATTCCCTATTATTACAGACCCTCTCATCCCTCGGCATCACAGACTTGGCCCTCTCCTGGATCTCATCATACCTAACAGACCGGACATTCAGCGTCTCCCACTCACACACCACCTCCTCACCTCGCCCCCTATCTGTCGGAGTCCCACAAGGTTCAGTCCTAGGGCCCCTGCTGTTCTCTATTTACACCTTTGGCCTGGGACAGCTCATAGAATCTCATGGCTTTCAGTATCATCTTTATGCTGATGACACACAGATCTACATCTCTGGACCAGATATCACCTCCCTACTAACCAGAATCCCTCAATGTCTGTCCACTATTTCATCCTTCTTCTCCACTAGATATCTGAAACTCAACATGGACAAAACAGAATTCATCATCTTTCCCCCATCTCACGTGACCCCCCCTACGAACCTATCAATTACAGTAAATGACTGCCCACTCTCCCCAGTCCCACAAGCTCGCTGCCTCGGAGTAATCCTTGATGCTGATCTCTCCTTCAAACCACATATCCAAACCCTTTCCACTTCCTGCCGACTTCAACTCAAAAATATTTCACGCATCCGTTCATTCCTCACCCAAGAATCTGCAAAAACCCTAGTCCATGCCCTCATCATCTCTCGCCTTGACTACTGCAACCTCATGCTCTGCGGCCTCCCCTCAAACACTCTCGCACCCCTCCAATCTATTCTAAACTCTGCTGCCCGACTAATCCACCTGTCCCCCCGCTATTCCCCAGCTTCTCCCCTCTGTCAATCCCTTCACTGGCTCCCAATTGCCCAGAGACTCCATTACAAAACCCTAACCATGACATACAAAGCCATCCACAACTTGTCTCCTCCATACATCTGTGACCTCGTCTCCCGGTACTTTCCTGCACGCAACCTCCGATCCTCACAAGATCTCCTTCTCTACTCCCCTCTTATCTCCTCTTCCCACAATCGCATACAAGATTTCTCTCGCGCATCACCCCTACTATGGAACTCTCTACCACAACATATCAGACTCTCACCTACCATCGAAACCTTCAAAAAGAGCCTGAAGACCCACCTCTTCCGACAAGCCTATAACCTGCAGTAACCACCGATCGACCAAACCGCTGCACGACCAGCTCTACCCTCGCCTACTGTATTATCACCCATCCCTTGAAGATTGTGAGCCCTCGCGGGCAGGGTCCTCTCTCCTCCTGTACCAGTTATGACTTGTATTGTTTAAGATTATTGTACTTGTTTTTATGTATACCCCCCTCACATGTAAAGCGCCATGGAATAAATGGCGCTATAACAATAAATAATAATAATAATAATAAATAATAATAATAATACAAGCGGAAGGACTAACTGACACTTGGGGTTCCCAAAAAACTATATATTGGCACTTAAAGATCCAGACTAGCTAATTAAAATCCCAGAACAATGATTAGTTGGCACTTAGGTGTAGTAGGTGTCCTGCACCATTGTCCTGTTGGTCCTTGAGGTCACATAAAAATGACATGTTGACACTTGGTGTCCCATAACATTGGTCTGTTGACATTTGGGGTCCCACACCATTGCCTTCTTTTTACCTAGTGTCCCACCACATTGAACTTTTGACAATTCAAGTCCTACACCATTGACCTCATGACACTTGTGATCCAATACCAATGACCTCTTAACACTTTAGGTTCCACATCATTGTCCTCTTGACACTTGGGGCTCCACACCAATGGCCTCTTGACACTTAGGTTGTCACAACATTGGTCTGTTAATACTTGGAACCCACAACATTGCACTATTGACAACTGGAGTCCGGTAACATTGGCCACTTGACACTTGGGATTCCCACTCTTTTGAACTGTTGGCACTTCGGATCCTGCAATATTGACCTGTTGACACTAGGGGTGCCACAAAATTATCATATTGACACATGGAGTCTCCCTTCATTAAGACTTGGGTCCCACAACATTGACCTATTGACACTTTTTGTCCCACAAAATTGTCTTTTTGACACTTTTGATCATTTAACATTGGTCAGTTGACATTTGGGATCTCATAACATTGACCTGTTGATACTTGAGGTTCCACAAAATTGATCTGTGAACACTTGGAATCACACAATATTGACCTATTGGCACTTTGCGTCCCAAAACATTGACCTGTTGGCACTTGCGGTTTAACAGCATTGGCCTGTTCAAACTTGAGATCACATAACATCAGCCTGTTGATACTTGGAACCGTACAACTTTTACCTATTGACATTTGCTGTCTCACAGCAATGACATTTTAATACTTGGGGTTCCACATCTTAAGGTTATTGAGACTTGGGGTCTCAATATCGACCTGTTGACACTCAGAGTCCCACAAAATTGCCCTGATAATTCTTGGGATGCCACTATGTTGACCTCTTGATACTTGGTATCCTGCAACAGAAAAACAGTTGATACTTAAGGTCTCACAACACTGGCCTGTTGACATTTGAGGTACTACATAATTGGCCTGTTGACTCTTCATGTGCCATATAATTAGCCAGTTAAAACTTGGTGTCCCATAATATTTATCCATTTATATTTGGGGTCCCTCAATATTGGCCAATTGACATTTGGGATCCTAAAACAATCACACATGAGCATAGGGTCCCAAAAGGTATATTGACAATTGAAGAACCAGGACAATTAAATTGTGACATTTGGGTGCCGGCATAGCTTGACACTTATGGTTCAGAAATCAGAACCTGTTGACACTTAGCTATCAGGAACAATGGTTTGTTGACTTCTGGGATACAAAAATACTGGCACATTGATACCTGTGTTACCAGAGACAATAATACACACTTAGGCTACTTTCACACATCCGTTTTTGTAAATCCGGCACGATGCGGCGAAAATAGTGAAAACCGGATCCGGAATTGGATCCGTTTTTTTCACATAGAATTTAATGATCGCCGCATCATGCCGGATGGACATGCGGCGCCTCCGGTTTGTGCCGGATACGGCAAACATGCGCCGTCCGGCGTCTGTAAAAAACGTTGCCTGCAACGTTTTTGTGCAGCGCCGGACCGGCTTTTTGAACAGCGCATGCCCGGGCACTGTGAGATTTAACCCCACAAGTGCCCGGCGAGTCTCTCCCTCTCCCACTCGTGCTGCGGCTCCTCTCCATACCGGCTCTCCCGTCCCCCGGTGCTGCGGCTCCTCTCCATACCGGCTCTCCTGTCCCCCGGTGCTGCGGCTCCTCTCCATACCGGCTCTCCCGTCCCCCGGTGCTGCGGCTCCTCTCCATACCGGCTCTCCCGTCCCCCGGTGCTGCGGCTCCTCTCCATACCGGCTCTCCCGTCCTCCGGTGCTGCGGCTCCTCTCCATACCGGCTCTCCCGTCCTCCGGTGCTGCGGCTCCTTTAAATGTCCTCCACGCCGCATAAGGCGCCGCATCTACATCCGGTGTCACCGCTGCAGGCCGGATCCGGCGGACCGGCTTTTCGCCGCATGCCGCCGGACCCGTGACACCGGATGTGTGAAAGAGGCCTTACATTCCATGTCTTGAACAATAATATAACAACATTGACACTTTTCATTCCAGTTGAGCACTATCCACACTTACCGTACTTTTTGTATATTGACATAGGTAACATATTGACACTTGGAATCACAACATAAAGGCAACTTAACACTTGTAGTACAATTAACTGAATCATGAGCTACCATAATAATTACATAATGACACTTGAGGTAATAAAGAAATCACATGATGATACTTGGGGCACCAGAAAAATGACATAATGATACTTTGGTTTCTTTAACTAAAGCCACTTTGCGAATGAGTACAATGTACTGTTAATGGGATAAAATGGAGAAAAAGGATGAACTGACTCTTGGTGTCCAGAGTATAGCTTTCCTTGAGGTCTAGACATTCTTGAGAAACAAAACTAGGAAATATTGACACTTAGCATGGTCTGCTAATACTTAGGGTTTTCGAAAAATAGCACGTCACTTATTGGGGCCCTAAAAAAATGATACAATGATTCCTATGCTACCAGGGGTACCAAAAATAAGGAAATATTGAAACTTAAGGTAACAGATTAATTAAATATTATCACCTAACAACGGAGCTTCCAGAAAGATGAAACATTGACAATATTATAACTATATACTGTTACAACAAGTCATTTTCAACCGAATTTCGCTCCAAGCCCACCTGAAAGAGCGCTAACTAAATGCTGAAAAGAATGATTATATCGTTTATATATATAAATGTCTTGCTGTTCATATGTTCAGACTTTTAAGCGTCTTTTAACCTCTTGTGCCTACATACATGCAGCATGTAGGTGCATGTTCACACTGGCCACATTTACATCATTAGACACATGGTAATATTTTAATGCTAGTGGTTAGGACCATTCCAAATAGGGTCACCATGATGTGGTAGGATGGATTTTACATTTCTGATCAAAATTTTATTAGCCAAATACCCTGTATTATTTTCATGTACTATTGCTATTTATTTTTTACTGCCGGGTATTTGCTCATTTTGTTTTATCTTAGTTTTTTCTGCTTAGTGGCCAGTGTGAACATTCACTTACAGGCTGTATGCATACCAACTTATATAGCAGTTGATTGCTTTTGTTTTTTATTTCAGGTTTTCTTTTCTTTGAGCTGGACATTACATTTATATAGCTCCCAATAGCTGTGAGTTCAGTAGACGGGAGTCCTTCTCGTCCCTTATTCACATTTATGTCATTAGACACATGGTAAGGTTTTAATACTAGAGGTTAGGACAATCCTGGATAGGGTCACCTTGACGTGGTGGGATGGCTTTGACTTTTTTCATCAAAATTATATTAACCAAGTACCCTATGTTATTTTCATGCACTATCGCAGATAATTTACTATAGGGTATTTGCTAATTTTGTTTTTATCTTTGGTTTTGTCTATTGAGGACGCTATTCATAGGTCATTAGCAGAATGGAGGGCACGGATAGGATGTAGACCAAAATAAGGGAGGCGATGTAGAGTGTTGCTGAACTGTGCAGAGCTTTGTGGGTGAAAGTGATAAGTTAATATTATATTTTATAGTGGATAGGCAACCAGTGCAGTGACTGGCACAGGGAAGAGGCATCAGTGTAGCAGCTGGACAGGAATATGATCCTGAATGCCACATTCTAGACAGATTAGAAAAGGGAGAGTTTAGTTAGAGGGAGACCAATCATTAGAGAGTTGCAATATTCCAGACGAGAATGAATAAGAGTAATAGTATGAATTTTTGCAGCATCAAAGGTAAGAAAACTGCTAGGATTAGAAACATATATACAGGAAATATTGAATCTTCCCCGCAGGTTTACCTCAAGTAAGAAAGAGTTTGTGCGTTTTTTGTAGCAAAGTATTATTGGCAAGCTATTAACAACCTTAAAAAGGGAATCATTTATGGAAGATATTTTGTGAAAACCACAAATAAAAAAAATAAGTATTAATTCTCAAATGTATAAATTCCTCCAAAATGATCAAAGCAAAAAAAAAAAATTGACTAAATTGCTTCAAGAGTTTTCTTAACTAAATGGTAACTTTCTCAGAAAGCAAGAACAATGGGACGTCTTGAAAGAAAAGCCCTGGAAGTTTTGTGAAGTTCCAAGGTAGTTAGAGAATATCCTTTTTATTTTTCCTTTCAAAAGCAAGTATCACCTTATCGCTTCCTCAGGACTGCTAAATCGTGTTTCCTGAGTGGTATTTCGAGGTAAAAAAAAAAACTGAGGTGGTGAAAAACTAGAGGCAGCTGAGACGTCCAATCTGTCAAGCTCCATTTTTCGAAGAAAGGAAAGACTCAGGAGTGAACGTATTTAACAGGAGCCGTTTCCTGCATTATTAGGAGGAGGGGAAGAAAAAAAAAAGAAAAAAGAATGTTACTAAGTGTGTACATGAGGAGATCTGTGCTACTGTTATCGCTGACCTGCAGCTTAGCCCTTGTGTCTCAGCTGCCAAAAAGCTCCCATTCAGCCTTATTGCTGAGTTCATCAGTGCTGCACATGTCAGGATTCTAACCGGCGAATACAGGACAGACAGTCATTCTATTCAACCGCCTGGGGACACCGTGACAACTGAAATCCCCTCGCAGACTGTCCCTATCAACCTATGACAGGTCACAACACATAACCCTTCTCGAACCACAAGGCTCCTTCCCCTGTTGTCAGGCCTGTCACTTAAACAGAACAGGGAGTCTTATCACAAAACCTGACCTGAGCCTGACAATTAAGATGAATTGCAAAATACTTCTGGTGCCATACTTCGAACAATAACTTGGCAGAGGATCCCACCCGCAACCATTGGGTGGTATAGGAGAAAACTTCATCCCTGCTTAGACTTTGAATTTGCATTTTTAGTCCACATTTCCGAAAGACACTGCTTTTCTTGTGAAATAGTTGCGGGGGGGGGGGGGTTGAAACTTTTTTCCTATTGTGCACTGGTTATCAGAAAATTTGCTTCCAATTATGTAAGTCATATTTATATATAGTATATGCATATATTTTTTATCAAAGTGACCAATTTTGTTCATTAGACGTTTAAGGTACTAAGATGATTTGATACAATCACATAAAACTTTAGGATTCAACCCCTTTTCAACGTTGGACGTCATAGTACACCCACGTCGGACTCCCCCTGTTTGGTGCCGGCTATGGCACTGAGCCCGCACCTTTCCAGGCACATGTCAACTGATCTATACAGCTGACATGCACCCGCAACAGCCGCAGGTGGAATCGCAATCTACCCGCGGCTGTTAACTAATTAAACGCCCATTTAACCCGCTCTTACCAGAAGCAAGTCGTAAATCCCGCCTAAATAAATTGTCTTTGGCAGCATTCCTGCAACTGGGGCCCCCCTGAGGGTTCAGTCGCCACAGAGGTACTGCACCTCAACCAGACGTGTGGTACCCCATTCTCAGGTAAGAAGGGAGCACCACCCCGTACTCTAACACCTGTACTCAACACACACTAAAGGAGCAGGGAACCCTGTACGTACCCTGCGGGAGGATGGTCTCATCCCTGGCTGGGTAGTAAAGGGTGTTGGGAGGTGGGTGGGTAGAGCTGGTAGGAAGAGAGCGGCAGAAGACAGTGCAGTCTGTCAGGAGGAAGGAAAGCGGAGAGACGTGTGTGAAGCAGCTCCCTGTCAGGAGGAGCTGCAGAAGGAGGGAAAGAGACAGAAGGAAGCTCCCGGAGAGCAGAAGGGGTCATAGGGGCAAGGGAAGTTTGGATGCCACCCATGGGCCCGATCCAGTATTGGAGAGACCAGGTTGTATGGGGGTACTGGCCCCCTAGCCTAGTGGGAAATCATCAGACTCAACTAGCAAGCCAGAGGCAGAGGCACCTGTAGGTACCTCAGCCATGTGCCACAATTATCTTCTCTGGAAAAGCAGCCGTAAGGGAGAAAGAGGACGCAGAGAGGATGTCACCCGACAAGGTCCACAGCTGCTGGCCTGGGACTCTGACTTTGAGTTGTTGGGCAGGAGAGGTGGACAGACAACACAGTGAGATGGCCAGGAGAGGCATATACTAAAGGGATTCCTGGGAGGGTGAATCCTGATCTACCTGGGGGTTTGCTGGACCCCTCACCTGGAGGATGCAGCGCCAAGCGGGCATACGTGCACCAGAACAGTGAGTAAAGCTTTGGAACTGCACCTCACTTGTGTCCTCTGAATTCTTCCTGCGTCACCTACCATGTCTGCTACAACTATCATCACTACCTCTAACATCTACTTACCAATTGCCCTGGGACAAAGCTCTACCTGTGGAGAGCTGTACCAACTCAGCTGCATTACCACCATTCCCAGAAAAATATTCAGAATTGAGAGTCCTCAGTGGCTGATACCTTTTAGTGGCTTCAGTTAGCCATTAAAAGGTATCAACCACTGAGGACTCTCAACTCTGAATATTTTTCTATCTACTGTCTAACACGGTACAAAGATATACATCTTTGCTGCTTCAGTCCCAGAGGATCTGCCCTGCAGCGCTAGTCACCTCTGACCAGAAACCACAGGTGGCATCATGAACACTTTATTATAAACTTTATTCCCTTGTAAAAAACAAGACCGGGTCACAGCTGCTGTGACACATCCCAAGAAACGGCCCGGTACCGAGTATTCCCACTGCCCTGGTGGCTGATCACAACCCCTTCATAAGTTCACAGCCCCCAAATACTTAAGAAAAAGCCTTTTAGAATTATACACCGCCATATGCTAATCAGCACCGTCCAGTTGGATCAACAGCTCTGGACTATCATTGGCACCTCCTCTGTCCCTGCAATTGCCATCATTATGCATTGAATGAATGTGGCTGATGTCACCCACACAGCCTATTGCTACTGCACAGCTCCGATTCCCTACTGTGCAGGCGCGAGAGTTGAACGCATTTTGTGGATGACATAGGAGACGTTAGCCACGTCAATCAAGGCAGGAAGATAGCGATTGTGAGGACAGAGGAGGCAACTAGCACAGATCAACAAAACCTTATCGCACCGGACGTGCGGATTAGCATATGGAGCGAGAATTATAAAAAAAAATTTTAGGTTTGCAGGAGAGCTGTGAACTTATCTGCATGAAGGAGGAGTGCTATTAAAGACATGGTGGTGGTTATTGCTTATGTAGGGAAATCTGGTGAAAGGTTCCCTTTAATTTAGCCCTTTTCATCATACATAATATGCCACAATCAGGGTTTATATATTGGATGGTTTCCAGTATAATACTTTTTTATTGGCATTAGATATGTTCTCAAAATGAGAGAATCACTTCTAGGTGCCAGTAATTTAAATTTGTGCAATTCGATTCTTGCAAATCCAGCAAAATGGCAGCTGAAGATGGAAAATGATGAAAATGGTCCAGTAACTGTACCGAAGAACACAATATTCACGATTTACTGTGAACATCTGTACAAAAAGTATGATGCCCTGTTATATCTCTTCCATACCAGCACACAGTACCAGTGACAGTGCCATACATTGTTTAAAGGGGTTTCCACTACTCTGATATTCATAACCAATTCATAAGATAGGTCATAAGTATAATTAGCCACCTTACGTAATAAGGTGTCATGTGACCCCTGTATCTGGTCTAAATGGCTGAGAGTTTAAAAACATCTATTTCTTAATGGAACAGTAATAGGGACAGTGGTACCCCCTAATCTGATGAACACACCTGAATCACTACAATGAGAACCAGTACCATAAAATAATATTGTATCTAGGCAAGATGGTGTCATGTGATCTCTGTAGCTAGTCTAAATAGGTTAGAGAGTTAAAAAACAACTATTTCTTTATGGGACAGTAATGGGGACAGTGGTACCCCGTAGTCTGACTAACACACTTGAATCACTACAATGAGAACAGTGCCATAAAATAATATTGTATCTAGGCAAGAAGGTGTCATGTGAGCTCTGTAGCTGGTGTAAATGGGTTAGATAGGCTAAAAAACAGCTGACTATTTCTTTATGGGACAGTAATGGGGACAATGGTACCCCTAGTCTGATTTACACCTCCTGAATCACTATAATGAGCACGAGTACCATGAAATACATTTCTGCTAGGCAATAAGGTGTCATGTGACCTCTGTAACTGGTCTAAATGGGTGAGAGGGTTTAAAAAAAACTAACTATTTCTTTATGGAACAGTAATAGGGAAAATGGCGCCCCCTAGTCTGATTGACACCTCCTGAATCACTACAATGAAGACCACTACCATAACATAATATTGTATCTAGGCAAGAAGGTGTCATGTGACCCCTGCTGCTGGTCTGAATGGCTGAGAGAGTTTAAAAAACCTGACAATTTCTTAATAGAACAGTAATGAGGACAATGGTGCCCCCTTGTCTGATCAATACATTTATTTTTCTAAAATAATTAATATTCATATAATAATGATTAATCTAAATATATTAATATCAAAAACTAAATTTCTTTTAAAATGTATAATGTTCTAAGATCTGTATATTATTTATTTATAAATGTATACATTTATCTAAACGGTTAAACGTGGTTGATCCCTGCAGCCAACATCAGGTCAGAAGGTATGAAAAATAAAGTGACTTATCCTGAGCTGTTCTGCAGCCCTATCTCAGGGTTTTAGTTCTGGTTATGCTACAAATGTGTGTTTATAATCCCCTGTGAAAATAAAATATTTTCAGTGACAGCTAAGGCATTGTCCTCCGTGACATCTGTGTTTTTCTGTTGAGGATTTCCTGCCAAATGCAATAAGACAACTGCGTGACCCACCTTGAGAGATGGACAGGGCTAACCGATTACAGCACAGCAGGCCTAGGTACTTTTCTTAATAACGTCTCAAGATCCGCCAAACCTAGCCTTTTCTTTAAGTACATAAAAATTGTAATTTAGGTGAGAACTTAGAGAGCTCCTAGGAGATAGAGAATAAAAATAAAAAATAAAGTCCTTCTTTATAGTACCAGCTGGATTAAGCCACCTGTCAACCTTGGCAACCGACTCGAAATGTTAAGTGTGACAAAAGAAAACAGGTGGACAGGTACTGGAAATGCAACCCCCCTTTCCCAGTTGAAACATTTTTTTAATTTTTTTTTTTGTAACATTTTCTTTCCTTGTCCTTTATGGAGGAATGCGTCGACAGGTGCAGAAGTTCATGTTACCGCGTGAAAACAGCAAATAAATACACGGCATTAGTGTCTGACGTGCTCTCCTAGCATGCAGGGATGTTAATAACTGGCAAGGTACACTAATCTCTGATTGCAACATTTGGTTTACCTTAATCTAGAGGGACAGATGTATTAAAGAGGGAATTACACTAATCAGTTCAAGGCCCTTGCATATAAAACTTCCCATTAGGCTTAAAGTACAACAGCTTACGCTTAGTCTCTGCGAGCCTACATCTGGTTTCGAACAAGGCCAGCTCTCATTTGCAAGGTACAAAACTAAAAAACAAGGGAGGAGGAGGAGGATTGGAGGAATGACAGTTGCTGGGCGAGGGCGATAAAACTAGCAACCTACTAATACGGTACTATGAGAGTGTAACCGTACAATAGTGTCTTGGAGGCATCTCAGTACTTGAAAGGAGTCTATTTCGTTATCAACCCCCCCGAGACATTTTTTTCCTGTTACCGGAGGTGGATGACATGAAATGGAATTGCTGATGTCAATCAAAAGGGCCCAGCTAAGTAGACGGATCTGTTCTGTTATCTCAAGGTGTGATAGGACCTGAGCACATGTCTATACTCCTGTGATATCTCCAACCACCTACAGAAAAGCTTCATCTTATGATGACCTGACTATGATGACCTTATTCACCCCCCCCACCACCACCACCACCGCACTCAGGTTGGGGCCGGCCTCGGGCATTCATTGCATGGTCTCTGCCGCACTATCCAAAAGGTTTATGTTGATTTTTTTTTTTTTTTTTTGGGAGCTTTGCAAAGTATAAATCCAACTGATTACTCTGCACTCTTTTGCTTCACTGAGCCTTTACAATCAGACATCCCCGTTAACAATAAGCTCTTAATGAATCAAACATCTACAGAATTAGTTTCACCTAGCTGCCTCGTTCCCAGGCAGAACAAGTCTTTGTCAGACCTGGTTTGATGGGAAAAGCTAGTGACACATGGTGCACCTATTGATAAACAATTTCGTAATGAGGGACAGGACAAAAAATTACCTAAAACAACCTGATTAAAAATGACAGGCCCAACGCTAGGATGGCGCTCCGTGATTACCAGAATTGTTTCACTTAAAATTAAAAAAATAATAATAATTACGCAAAGTACCATTTGAATTTTATATTTTAGGTTTCGGAATCTAGTTTCTTTATTATTTCACATTTTTTTAAAATGTGAAATTCATGATAAAAGTAATACAATCTGATTCAAAAAATATCTAAAAAAAAATTGAGGCCAGAGAACTTTTCTGACATTTTTCGGTGAAAGAGAATAAATACGACTTACACATGTGGATGACTTGTCAGGAGGCTTCCTTTAAATCTATGAACAGATGTACTGTATCACCCGTCCTATGAAAGCATGGGAACCTGTAACTTGGAGCGACTGACCACGTGTTTGTCTCTCGCTCCTAGGCTCCATAATTTGCGTGTAAAACAGTAGACACTATTTAATGACGTGAAGTGTAAAAAGAAAGAAATACTGATCCGCTTATAAAAAAAAAAAGAAATTCAAAAGAATTACATTAAATTGCATTTATTTTTTTCAATTATAATAAAATAATTGAAATTTCTGAAAATAAAGTTGTAGAATTGTTGACTAGCGTATATGTGGTCACAAATTGTCCAATATTGGGCACGTGTGGCTTCATAAACTGGAGATGGTGATACATCTCTAATTCATCAGTATTGATGAGGCTACCAAAGTGCCAGCCAAATCTTTTCTTGTGGATTTTCAATCATTACCTACATAAAAGTGACCAAAAATTCACAACCAATCTCTCCAAACAATGAAACAAATGGTCTCTTCAATCAGCAGCATCATAAGGTTTATGAAAGATTTTGACAAATTTTGAACCAGTGTTTTTGCGCCATTGAGAATCACATAAATTTGTTCTGTAAAGTCTTGAACAGCTATTGACACATCACCTTACTCATCAATCTGCCAGTAATTCACCAGTTTCTTGTTTTAAAATTCACCTGATGAGATGGATTCACTAAGACGCAGGTCACACAGACCGAGAATCGAGGACCTGGATAATAGGCTATGCTAGATGGCAAGCAAACAAATGGAACAAGATACATTGGAGGCTACAAAGCCAGGAATTTAGATAAAAATAGGAGAGCAGATGAAGGGTTAAATTTCAGGTCAGAACCAGGAGGTACATGCAGGTTGTAGAAAACACTGGAGCTTTGCAGAGATGATTGCAGCATAATGTGAACAGTTTGTATTGCTTACATCAGAGAATGGGTTAACCAACAGGTCTGAGTAGAGTTAGATGCAGATTGCAGAAACTACAGGGGTTAGCAGATATGATATCAGCATACCGTAATATGAATTCTCTAAAGAATAGTTTGCAATGCTTACAGCAGATGATGCGTTAATAAGCAGGTCTGAGAAAACGTAAGTGTAGTTGCAGGAACCACCAGAGTTTGCAAAGGCGATTACAGCTGAAGAAACTGGACAGTGGTAAACTCCAAATAAATGGCAACTGAACACAACACTGATTGAATACTCACACACCATATTTGTGTGTACATTGACTTAAAAGGCCTTTGTCAGTGAGGCATGCTGGGCAAATTGTATAACCTAAAGTGGAACGCAGCAAAGGGTGGTGGCCATAGGGTAAAGGAGCAGAGACCTGCTCTGGAGTCAAGATAGGTGTGTAATACTTGCTTTTATAATACTTTGAAATCCTCAAAAGGCTGGTTAATTTGGATCTTGGTAAAGTGAGATCTCAGTTTTTGCTACTATATAACTTCTGCTATTTTGAAATGAAGATGCTCAACCAAGCATTACTATTTTATCTGTAGGAGAATGACTGTCAGACTCCTCTGATATCCACTTGTCTCCTCAAGAAATTGACTGGCCATCAGAAATCCAACAATCCAGGTTCTTCTCTCCCCAACATCATCTGCCCGAAGAGTCAGGAAGCCCTCATACACATTAGACTGTTTATTTCTCTCCAATTTCAGCGATAAAATATTTTTACAAATGTTATGTAATGATCGACCAGCAATCTTTACTCTAATGCTTCACTTTCAGAGCAAAGGAAGAACTGGAACCCACTATACAAACATAGTGAATATAACAGTCCATAAGCGCTGCCACCCTCTCCACAGATCGTTCACTAATTTGCTGAAAGTATACGGTCATCTGTTACATGAGTTTTACAAGAAGACAACAAAAACAAATGTCCATTGTTCTGGGCAGTTATAGATCTTGTGGTCTGAGCACTGACAGTGGATACATGACACTCAGGAGATTGGGCAGAAGGGGAGGGAGTGTAAGAAAATAATGTGCCAAAAGTAAAACAAATTCTGCTCATTTCCGGAACCAGAAGAAGACTGAAAATACTTACAATGACTCTTTTTTTGCAAATAAAGTGTAACCTTTGAAACTTTTAAGGTAAGTTCACACAGAGTAAATTTGTCAGAAAAGGGTACTTTCTCCTGAATCTAAGGGGAAAGAAACTTAGGTTTATGCTATGGATTTGCATCTTAGATATCAACAGGTCCGCACATAGATTTGCTTCATTCAAACTGCCCGGAAACCACTTCATAAAATACTATGTCCCTTTTTGGAGTTTGGGTAAACTGGGTCAGAAAAAAACATAGCTATTTGAACAGCAATATAATAGGAAACATTTTGACTGTGTTTCCTTTTAAGATTTTGGCATGAAAATTCAAGAAATCTGCATGAGAAAAACACCGTGTGAACATACCCTAAGGGTACCATTACTCTAAGCGATGCACCAGCAATACCGACAACGATACGACCTGGTAAGGATCGCTGGTGCGTCGCTAAACGGTCGCTAGTAAGCTGTCAAACAGACGGATCTACTCAACGACGCAGCAATGTTCCGGCGATCAGTATAATGACCTCGGCGATCGTTGGTACCTTGTCACACAGCAGCTATTCTGACGACTCACGCCTGCGTACATGAGTTCTGCGTCGCCAACGAGGTCACTCATCGGCATCAAACACAGCAATGCATGCTGGTCAGCGGAATGCCAACGATCAGAACATGGCCTAGGACATTCGAGCATGATCAGTGATATCCAGCGGGGGGCCAGTCACCGCTATGTGTCACACGTAGCGAGATCGCTGGCAAGATCACTGTTGCGTCACAAAATCGGTGACTTTTCAGCGATCTCACTAATGATCTTGTTATGTGAGATAGGGCCTTTACTGCATTAAACAACTTTAAAGGGGTTGTCCAGGACTGTAATTGGTTACCTATCCTTAGGAAAGAGATAGATGGCTGTATAACTCAGACCGGAAATTGCAACACAATGATCGGAAAGTTATGGCCATAAATATTGGACCAGATCATAGATAAGGAGTGAAAGTTTTATTGTCCTCTGATTGCGGTCTGGTTCTGTGTTGTGATGCCCCCACAAGGTCTTAGGAGCAAATTCCTTAATTGATGTAAAAAGACAAATCCATGCGACATATTCATTCCTGCACTGAGAGCGTCAAAGGTCATCATGAGTTTACCAGACCCCAATCAGAGCACAATAAAACTTTCACTCCTTATCTATGAACTGGTCCAATATTTATGGCCATAACTGTCTATCACTCCCCCATAATGATAGTTCTGCTTCACGTCACTTGCCTTATCTATTGCGTTATTTCTCTGCTGTTTTGTGTATAAATATGTGATTCTTCAGATGTTGTATTAGTCAAGGCCTGATGAAGAGACCTGAGTAGTCTCGAAAGCTTGCAATTTGTTACCATCTTTTCAGTTAGCCCTTAAAAGGTATCAACCACTGAGGACTCTCAATTCTGAATATTTTTCTATCTACTGGCTAACACGGTAAAAAGATATATGTCTTTGCTCTGGTTGGGAGAGCCGATGGTCTGTCCTAGCATTGCGTTGCAAACCTCTTCCAATTTATATGGTCATCTGACTCTTCCTTAGGATAAGTCATCAATGTTTCATCAGAGGAGGGTGAGACACCCGTCACCCCACCTATCATCTGTTCCTGGTGTCTGTGACAGCTGCAATTGCTCAGTTACGGAGCTGCACAGCTCCATCAACAATATAATGGCTGCTGCCGGGAAGTGATTAAACATCTGCCCCCTATTCAAATGAAAAAAGGGGTGGATGTGCAGTACCCGACTGCAAGAACTATTCCGCAGATGAAGTTGTGCTGTGCAGCTCCACAACTAAGCAGTTCCGACCGCTGCCAACACCTGGAAAAGCTGAATAATTGAGGTGCCGGGTGTCGCACCTCCACCAGTCAGACTTGATTACCTATCCTAAGGATTGGCCATCAATGTTAAAGTCCCCGACTACCTCTTTAACAAATAAAAAAAATCCACATTGTAGAGGACCCATGGCTCAGTTGGACCCATCCTGTTAAAAATTTGCACACACTCATAGAACAGAAGAAATCCATGAAGTGACCAAATGGGTTCATTTTGTGGTTGCAGAGGTAGCATGGTCCTGTTGTCTGAGAGGACCCAAAGACATCCATGCTACATAAGAATACCTACGTATACAAATAGCCCATCAGACTGTAGACATTGAGCCCTGTTAAAAAAAATTCCCAGTGGCCCAGGATTATGAAGGGTCATGTATTTCTGAAAATGGGGGGATAATGGTGGCCGGACGAACCTGAACCCCATGAAGTGTGGTGGATGGAACCAAGTCTACATGTTGTTCTCTGTACTTTGTATTCCCTATATCCCCATTTTCAATATTAATTTTTTATAAAATAATGAAAATCTCATTCTATGAGGAACTGGTGAGAGTGGGTGGGGGGGCATGACAACTTCTCTGTGCGCATTCCTGCATTAAGAAAAGTTGTACGTTTTCAAGTTCATTATACATCAGGATGCATAGATACCTGTTGTGAGTTCATTTTCCCCTTCACTACTGAGGCCCGAGGAACTACCTCTTCTGGTAAAGAAAGGTAGTGAGCCTGATTATCAAACACCTGAGCCTAATGATGATGACTGGCTGAGTGGAGTTACTGACTGGATATAAGGCTGCCAACGCCCTTCTGCCCTGCGGGTGATTTCTCTGTGGGATCCTTGGAGACCAGTCTGAATTCCTGCTCTTCTAAAGCTAAGTTTTCTGCTCGGCTTTTTGCATTTGTGCTTTGACTTTGTTTTGCTTTGTTTTTCTGGATTTCTGCCATTCCCTGCTGGGGTGAGCTGAATTCCTTTAGCTCTGTCTTCTGAAAATACCTGAGTGCTGATTTAGTTTTTGAAGCCTAGCTGCTTCAGGGTCTTTTTCCATATCAGCTTGTTGGCTTATGTCTTTGATAGGGTTTTGGCAGATTGCAGACAGCAACCTTCCTTTCCTGTTCTGTTTAGTTAGCTTGGGCCCCATCGTTTGCTCAGCCTATCTTTCTATCTGTGTGAGTGTTTTTTCTTCTTGCTTCACCGTCATTATATGTTGGGGGCTGCCTTTTACTTTGGGGTCTGCTCTGGGGCAGTTTAGATTTCCTTTTCTGTCTTTAGGCTATTTAGCTCTCTGTAATCGAGGGGTCTAGGGCACCGTAGGAACCCCCCACGGCTACTGCTAGTTGTGTTGATAGGTTCAGGGGTCTGCAATCTGATGGTTGCCAACTTCTCTGGTTTTCTGGACGTAGCTTCTATTTTTGTGTCTGCCTCCTACGGTGACTCAATCATAACAGAATCACCCGCCATACCGCAGATCCTAGGGTACTCAATAGCAGGAAAGAATTGTAAAAAAAAAGTGTGTATATTTTTTCCTCTATATCTCTGAGGCCATAGGGGGAATTTTTTTTTCTCTCAATGGAGATAAAGCAATTGTCTGATCGTGTGGAGCAGCTCGCTGTGGAAGTGCGGGGAATTTCCACCTACCATGCTCATTCACATGCTGCTGAACCAAAGATTCCTACACCTGATGTATTTTTTGGGGATCGGTCTAAATTGTTGAATTTCAAAAATAATTGTAAATTATTTTTTGCCTTGAAGCCTAACTCGTCAGGGAGCTCCGCGCAGCAGGTTAAAATTGTCATCTCTTTGCTGCGTGGCGATCCCCAGGATTGGGCGTTTTCTTTGAAACCAGATGACCCTATTCTGACTAATGTGAACGCATTTTTTCAGGCCTTGGGGTTGTTGTATGACGAACCTAATGCCATTGATCAGGCTGAAAAGACCCTGCTGGCATTGAACCAGGGTCAAGATTCTGCAGAGTTGTACTGTCAAAAATTCCGAAAGTGGGCAGTACTTACTACCTGGAATGATAATGCCTTGGCTGCTCTCTTTCGGAAGGGGTTGTCAGAAGCCGTAAAAGATACTATGGTGGGATTTCCTGTTCCCTCTGGTCTTGACGATTCTATGTCATTAGCCATTCAGGTTGATCGGCGTTTGCGCGAACGCAAAGCTGCACGAGAGGTGTTGCCACCTGTTGAACAAATGTCTGAACCTATGCAATGTGATAGAGTTTTGTCCAGAGAGCAGCGTCAGGAGTTCAGAAGGCATAATAAGTTGTGTTTTTTCTGTGGAGATGCTTTGCATATTATTTCTGTCTGTCCTAAACGAGAGAAACGCTTTGCACACACGTTTTCTGTTGGTGGTGTTCAACCTAAGTTTCTTCTGGCTATTACGCTGATCTGCTCCCTGTCCACATTTTCCGCCAAGGCTTTTGTGGATTCGGGAGCAGCGCTAAACCTAATGGACTTGGATTTTGCTAAACGTTGTGGATTTCCAATGACACCTCTGCAGACGCCTATCCCTTTGAGGGGGATTGATGCTACTCCTTTGGCTAAAAATAAACCTCAGTTTTGGACCCAGGTGGTAATGCGGGTCGCCCCAGACCATCAAGAAAATTGCAGATTTTTGGTGTTGCATAATCTGCATGATACTATTGTTCTGGGGTTTCCCTGGTTACAAATTCATAATCCAGTTTTGGATTGGAAATCTGTGTCTGTGGTGAGTTGGGGTTGTCGGTGTGCCTTTAGTGAGGCTCCGGTGTTTTCCACCTCTCCTCAGTCGCATGATGTTCCTGATTATTTGGTGGACTTTTATGATGTATTTAGTGAGAATGAGTCTGCGTCTCTGCCTCCTCATAGGAGTTATGACTGTGCAATTGAACTGAGCCCGGGGTGTAAATTTCCCAAGGGTCGGCTCTTCAATTTATCTATACCCGAGCACGAGGCTATGCGATCCTATATTAAGGAGGCGTTGGAGAAGGGTCATATTAGACCATCCTCGTCACCCTTAGGTGCCGGGTTTTTTTTTCGTAGCCAAAAAGGATGGATCATTAAGACCTTGTATTGATTATCGTGCCCTCAACAAAATTACTGTTAAATATCAGTATCCGTTACCCCTGATTTCTGATCTATTCTCCAGAGTTAAAGGTGCTTGCTGGTTTACCAAGCTTGACCTCAGGGGGGCGTATAATCTTATTCGCATTAAGCATGGGGATGAATGGAAGACTGCGTTTAATACTCCGGAGGGACATTTTGAGTACCTGGTGATGCCTTTTGTGCTCACTAATGCCCCTTCTGTCTTCCAGTGCTTCATGAACGATATTTTCCGAGATTTTGTCGATAAATTTTTGATTATCTATCTGGATGATATTTTGATCTTCTCCAAGGATTGGGATTCTCATGTGGAACATATTCGGACTGTGTTCCGGATCTTGAGGGAGAATTCCCTGTATGTCAAAGGATCTAAATGCCTTTTTGGAGTACAGAGGATTTCTTTTTTGGGATTTATTTTGTCCCCGTCAACTATTGAAATGCACCCGGCCAAGGTACAGGCCATTTACGATTGGGTTCAGCCCACTTCTTTGAAGGCCCTCCAGAAGTTTTTGGGTTTTGCTAATTTTTATCGGAAATTTATAGCAAAATTTTCTAGTATTGCCAAGCCATTGACTGATTTGACTAAGAAGGGTGCTGATGTGGGGAATCGGGAACTGTTGGCCATGAAATGGGCATTTGAGGACTGGAGACATTGGTTGGAGGGAGCTAAGCATCAAGTCATGGTCCTCACTGACCACAAGAATTTGATTTACCTAGAGTCGGCTAAGCGCTTGAACCCTAGACAGGCTAGGTGGGCCTTGTTTTTTACACGTTTTGATTTTGTGGTTTCTTTTCTTCCTGGAACTAAGAATGTCAAGGCAGACGCCCTCTCTAGGAGCTTCTTTGCTGATTCTCCTGTGGTGACAAAGCCTGCTACCATCTTAGGCGAAGGGGTAGTTCTTTCTGCCATCTCGCCCGATTTGAGACGTGCTCTGGAAGAGTTCCAGGAGGACAAACCTGAGCGTTGTCCCAGTGGAAAGTTGTATGTTCCTGACCAGTGGAAGAAGAGAGTGATGTCTGAAGTTCATTGCTCTGCTTTGGCTGGTCATCCAGGTATTTTTGGTACTAGAGATCTGGTGAGTCGGTCTTTTTGGTGGCCCTCCTTGTCTCGTGATGTCAGGAATTTTGTGCAGTCCTGTGGGACGTGCTCCCGGTCTAAATCGTGTTCTCGCTCTAGTGGGTTGTTGATGCCTTTGCCTGTCCCCAAGAGGCCATGGACCCATATTTCAATGGATTTCATCTCTGATATGCCTGTCTCTCAAAGGATGACTGTTATTTGGGTGATTTGTGATAGGTTCTCTAAGATGGTTCATCTTGTACCACTTCCTAAGTTGCCGTCTTCCTCTGAGTTAGTACCCCTGTTTCTGCAACAGGTGGTTCGCTTGCATGGGATTCCTGAGAACATTGTATCCGACAGAGGAGTTCAGTTTGTGTCTAGATTTTGGAGAACTTTCTGTTCCAAGCTGGGAATTCAGTTGTCCTTCTCCTCTGCTTTTCACCTTCAGACCAATGGGCAGACAGAGAGAACAAACCAGACCTTGGAGTCGTATTTGAGATGATTTAATTTCGGTGATCAGGATGATTGGGTTTCATTCTTGCCCTTGGCCAAATTTGCTTTAAATAATAGAGCTAGTTCTGCCACTTTGATGTCACCTTTTTTTTGTAACTTTGGGTTTCATCCTCGATTTTCTTCAGAGCAGGTGGAGCCCTCTGCCTGCCCAGGTGTTGACACTGTGGTGGAGAGAATGCACCAGATCTGGCACCAAGTGGTGGATAAGTTATCTCTCTCCCAGGAAAAGGCCCAGCGGTTTTCCAACCGACATAGGACCATTGGTCCCCAGTTTAAGGTTGGTGATATGGTGTGGTTATCATCAAAAAATATTGCTATGAAGGTGGCTTCTCCTAAGTTTAAGCCTAGATTTATTGGACCTTACAAGATTTTGGAGATTATTAATCCAGTCTCTTTTCGTTTGGCTCTTCCTGTCACATTTAAAATCCATAATGTGTTCCATAAATCTTTGTTGAAAAGGTTTGTTGAACCTGTTGTTCCGGGGGTGGCACCTCCAGACCCTGTATTGGTTGAAGGTAACATGGAATATGAGGTAGAGAAAGTACTGGATTCCCGTCTGGCTAGACGGAGACTCCAGTATTTGGTTAAGTGGAAGGGTTATGGTCAGGAGGATAATTCCTGGGTCTCTGCCTCTGATATTCATGCCAAAAGATTGGTGCGTGCCTTTCATCGGGCTCACCCTGATCGCCCTGGTGGCGTGGTTGAGGGTTCGGTGACCCCTCCTCAAGGGGGAGGTACTGTTGTGAGTTCATTTTCCCCTTCACTACTGAGGCCCGAGGAACTCCCTCTTCTGGTAAAGAAAGGTAGTGAGCCTGATTATCAAACACCTGAGCCTAATGATGATGACTGGCTGAGTGGAGTTACTAACTGAATATAAGGCTGCCAACACCCTTCTGCCCTGTGGGTGATTTCTCTGTGGGATCCTTGGAGACCAGTCTGAATTCCTGCTCTTCTAAAGCTAAGTTTTCTGCTCGGCTTTTTGCATTTGTGCTTTGACTTTGTTTTGCTTTGTTTTTCTGGATTTCTGCCATTCCCTGCTGGGGTGAGCTGAATTCCTTTAGCTCTGTCTTCTGAAAATACCTGAGTGCTGATTTAGTTTTTGAAGCCTAGCTGCTTCAGGGTCTTTTTCCATATCAGCTTGTTGGCTTATGTCTTTGATAGGGTTTTGGCAGATTGCAGACTGCAACCTTCCTTTCCTGTTCTGTTTAGTTAGCTTGGGCCCCATCGTTTGCTCAGCCTATCTTTCTATCTGTGTGAGTGTTTTTTCATCTTCCTTCACCGTCATTATATGTTGGGGGCTGCCTTTTACTTTGGGGTCTGCTCTGGGGCAGTTTAGATTTCCTTTTCTGTCTTTAGGCAATTTAGCTCTCCGGCTGTGATCGAGGGGTCTAGGGCACCGTAGGAACCCCCCACGGCTACTGCTAGTTGTGTTGATAGGTTCAGGGGTCTGCAATCTGATAGTTGCCAACTTCTCTGGTTTTCTGGACGTAGCTTCTATTTTTGTGTCTGCCTCCTACGGTGACTCAATCATAACAGATACCATCGGTAAAGTTATTTTTTATGCCAGTCCAGCATCAAAACATCTATATATAAAGCTGAGTGTATGTGTGTGTGTATGTATCAAGCCACGCCCATTCCACAGAGCCCCACCCACTCCGCATAGCCACAGGGAAAGAGACCCTGGTCCAGGGCCACCTGACAACAGTTGTAACACACAGCTTGGCCTCACATACATTGCGCACACAGCTCTGCTGCAGGGATCCTCTGATCCCATGTGTACAAGGTTACTATTCTTCCCCGAGTGATGTGATAAAGACCCTGCTCTGTGACAAAAACTGACTCTTCTACTCCAGCACCAGCACAGTCCTGCATCTGTCTCCTCCTCCCAAGCACGTGACTGGTCACATAGTTGTGACATCATCACAGGTCCTTTAGCTGACCAGGATCTCGCATCTACTGAGAGTTCAGCCAAGAAAGAGAGGAACCCTCTCTGGAGTTTCACTCTGTCTGCACTGATCGCTGCTGCCAATGTGCTGATTGGCACATAAAGCTGAGAAACTAATATACCCAGGATCAGAGACAAAGTTGGGAATATACCCGGGATCACAGATGACAGCGGGTAATATACCCGGGATCAAAGAGGAGAGCGGGGAATACACCCAGGATAAGACACGAGAGCGGGAAATATACCCGGGATAAGACACGAGAGCGGGGAATTTATCCGGGATCAGAGATGAGAGCGGGGAGTATACCCGGGAAAAGACATGAGAGCGGGGTATATACCGGGGATCAGAGACGAGAGCTGGGAATATACCCGGAATTATAACTTGTTGTAACTAACCACAGTTAGTTACTCTGCCCGGACAACGCCGGGCTCTTCAGTTAGTGTGCAATAAAAACCGCTTCTTTATATCATTAGATCAATGATCTTTATTAAGGAAGAGCAACCCAAAACTGTGAATTGTCTCTTCTTTAAAAGCTTAAGAACAGGACATCCTGATAAACAATTCTATTCGCTTCGAACCTAAAAATATGTAAGGTTCTTAGTCAAGGCCATGGCTATGAACCATAGATGTTTCTAGCTTCAAAATGTGTAGGAATTTTTAGCAGTATGTCCTGTTTTTAAACTTTTGTGTTTTTCGTATCTTTTTAAAGGATAAATAAAGCTCTTTTTTTTCTACTTGAAAATTTGGAGATTGAATGTGAGTTTATGCAGTTTTAGAAAAGTTTCCAAAAAATATTAATAAAGTTTATACAAGTTAAGAAAAAAATGCATATTCATTTAAAAAGCTTGATCTTTAGGCCATTTCTCTTCTTTTTTTTTACTTCCCTGGATTACGCAATACAGATCAGATGCGTGGAATGTTGCATTGCATATCTTATAGCACCGGGCGACAGAAAGGGGCAGCTTCACATGAATTCTAAATACTTACCCTGCTTGGTCTGTGGCTGCATAATCTTTCCATTGTAGAGACATGAAAGGCAGGTCAACACCTGGTACACATCTGACCCTGTCTACAATCAGAGATTTGACACACATTTATAGTGTGAATAGGCTATAATACACTGCATCCAAAATATTTGTCATTCATTCGATACAAAGTGTAACTATCCCATAGAAACCCACGGCTAAGGTGTCACTTTGTACACTTCTTTGTTAAAATGGAGCGATGTCTTCAAAGATAGCTAAAATAAAATTATTTTTTTTACCCTTTAGATTATTTTTTTGTTCCGTTTATTTAACTCTATGGTATGTGCCAAATCTATTTCTATACAGAAACTGTCAACAAGTAGGCGAACTGCTGTTGACAGATCTCTACTCATCTAAACAGTCTAAATAACATATTATTGCCCAGTTCATGCACAGGCAATTCACTTAACGAGCATGAAAAATAATTTCACACAGCAGTAAGAATCATAGCCCCAAACTTCTCACAATAGAAGATGTTTTCGTAGTCAAAGTACTTAAACAACATGTATGTCAATACCTGGATAAGAATGAAGTGATTAAACAGAGTCAGCATGGGTTTGTAACTAATAAGTCATGTCAGACTAACTTAATTTCCTTCTATGACGGAATCACTGATTGGGTGGATCAAGGAAATGCTGTAGATATAGTATATCTTGACTTCAGCAAAGCATTTGACAAAGTCTCTCATACAATCCTTATTGAAAAAATGACTAAGTATGGAATGGACAAGGCAACTGTTAGGTGGATTCATAACTGGCTTAGTGATCGGACCCAAAGAGTGGTCGTAAATGGCTGCACATCCAGTTGGAAGAATGTCTCAAGTGGGGTACCACAGGGCTCTGTCCTTGGCCCTGTATTGTTCAACATCTTTATCAACGATTTAGATGAAGGAATTGAGGGTAAACTGATTACATTTGCTGATGACACAAAGCTAGGAGGGATAGCTAATACTAGAGAAGAGAGAGAGGATTCAAAAAGATATAAATAAACTGGAGAAGTGGGCAGCAACTAACAGAATGGTTTTTAACAGGGAGAAATGCAAAGTACTACATCTGGGCAATAAAAATGAAAAAAGCATATACAGAATGGGAGGAATAGGGCTAAGTGACAGCACATGTGAAAAAGACTTGGGTATACTAATAGATCACAGACTGAATATGAGTCAACAGTGTGATGCAGCAGCAAAAAAGGCAAATGCAATTCTAGGATGTATTAACAGAAGCATACAGTCTAGATCACGTGAAGTCATTATTTCCCTCTACTCCTCCTTTGGTCAGACCTCATCTGGAATATTGTGTCCAGTTTTGGGCACCACATTTTAAAAAAGACATCAACAAACTGGAGCAAGTTCAGAAAAGAGCGACCAGAATGGTGACCGGTCTGCAAACCCTGTCTTATGAGGAAAGGTTGCAGGATTTGGGAATGTTTAGTTTGCAAAAGAGAAGACTGAGAGGAGACTTAATAGCTGTCTACAAATATCTAAAGGGCTGTCACATTGTAGAAGGATCAACTTTATTCTCATTTGCACAAGGAAAGACTAGAAGCAATGGGATGAAACTGAATGGGAGGAGACACAGATTAGATATTAGAAAAAACTTTTTGACAGTTAGAGTGATCAATGAGTGGAACAGGCTGCCACGAGAAGTGGTGAGTTCTCCTTCAATGGAAGTCTTCAAACAGAGGCTGGACAGACATCTGACTGGAATGATTTAGCGAATCCTGCTTTGAGCAGGGGGTTGGACCAGATGGCCCAGGAGGTCCCTTCCTACTCTACGATTCTATGATTCTATATGAGGGCATCGTTTGGAAAACCAGAAGCTTCTTGACGGTTTCCCAAGTGTCAACATGAATTTTATATATATTTTTATATACTGTATTATAACCCATTCACATTGCTGCAGTACTTACTTTTTTGTTTCTACACAAGACAGTGAAACAAATACAGGAGCTTCTCACAAAATTAGAATATCATCAAAAAGTTCATTTATTTCAGTTCTTCAATACAAAAAGTGAATCTCCTATATTCTATAGAGTCATTACACACAGAGTGATCTATTTCACAGGTTTATTTCTGGTAATGTCGATGATTATGGCTTACAGCCAATGAAAACCAAAAAGTCATTATCTCAGTAAATTAGAATCCTTTATAACACCAGCTTGAAAAGTGATTTTAAAATCTGAAATGTTGGCCTACGGAATTTTTGTACGCACAGATAGTACTGGTTTGCTGTAATTGTTATTGGTACAGATAGTACAGTCTTCCTGGAAATATAATAGGTTTAGATAGTACTGCCTCCTGTAAGTTCCATAGGCACAGATAGTACTTCTTTCCTGTAAATGTTATAAGCACAGATAGTACTTCTTTCCTGTAAATGTTATAGGCACAGATAGTACTTCTTTCCTGTAAATGTTATAGGCACGGATAGTGCTTCTTTCCTGTAAATGTTATAGGCACTGATAGTACTTCTTTCCTGTAAATGTTATAGGCACAGATAGTACTTCTTTCCTGTAAATGTTATAGGCACAGATAGTACTTCTTTCCTGTAAATGTTATAGGCACAGATAGTACTTCTTTCCTGTAAATGTTATAGGCACGGATAGTACTTCTTTCCTGTAAATGTTATAGGCACAGATAGTACTTCTTTCCTGTAAATGTTATAGGCACAGATAGTACTTCTTTCCTGTAAGTGTTATAGGCACAGATAGTACTTCTTTCCTGTATATGTTATAGGCACGGATAGTACTTCTTTCCTGTAAATGTTATAGGCACAGATAGTACTTCTTTCCTGTAAATGTTATAGGCACAGATAGTACTTCTTTCCTGTAAATGTTATAGGCACGGATAGTACTTCTTTCCTGTAAATGTTATAGGCACGGATAGTACTTCTTTCCTGTAACTGTTATAGGCACTGATAGTACTTCTTTCCTGTAAATGTTATAGGCACGGATAGTACTTCTTTCCTGTAAATGTTATAGGCACAGATAGTACTTTTTTCCTGTAAATGTTATAGGCACAGATAGTACTTCTTTCCTGTAAATGTTATAGGCACAGATAGTACTTCTTTCCTGTAAATGTTATAGGCACGGATAGTACTTCTTTCCTGTAAATGTTATAGGCACGGATAGTACTTCTTTCCTGTAACTGTTATAGGCACTGATAGTACTTCTTTCCTGTAAATGTTATAGGCACAGATAGTACTTCTTTCCTGTAAGTGTTATAGGCACAGATAGTACTTCTTTCCTGTAAGTGTTATAGGCACAGATAGTACTTCTTTCCTGTAAATGTTATAGGCACAGATAGTAATTCTTTCCTGTAAATGTTATAGGAACGGATAGTACTTCTTTCCTGTAAATGTTATAGGCACAGATAGTACTTCTTTCCTGTAAATGTTATAGGCACAGATAGTACTTCTTTCCTGTAAATGTTATAGGCACAGATAGTACTTCTTTCCTGTAAATGTTATAGGCACAGATAGTACTTCTTTCCTGTAAATGTTATAGGCACAGATAGTACTTCTTTCCTGTAAATGTTATAGGCACGGATAGTACTTCTTTCCTGGAAATGTTATAGGCACAGATAGTAATTATTTCCTGTAAATGTTATAGGCACGGATAGTACTTCTTTCCTGGAAATGTTATAGGCACAGATAGTAATTATTTCCTGTAAATGTTATAGGCACGGATAGTGCTGCCTATTTACTCACATATAAAGTACAGACTTTCTCTCCTCGTAAATGTTGTAGGTTCAGATAGTACTGCCTCCTTCTCTCTTCCCGACCAGTTGTCATGTTGTGGTGTAGTCTTTCTCATGCAGTCACATACAAGAAAAGCAATTAATCCACAAACTAAAATCCTGATTTTAAAAAAAGTGAACATTCCAGAAGATTTTCAAGTTATTGCATGACATACAGCTAAAACGAACTATTGATGGATCCGGCTACACGGATACAAATTTCTGAAGTTTTATTCATTCATATTAAAAATTCCAAAAAAAAGCATAACAATTCAAAAGCGAAACACCACCATATCTTCATAAGTTACTACTTTTGCTACACTTTATATTAACAATTTTTTATACTGTATATTATTAACAATTTTTTTATATATTAAATGAAATAAAATATTTTTAAATATGTCAATGACAAAATAAATTTAAAAAGACATAAAACAACTTTTTATTTTTATTTCTGTGTATTTCCAGATCTATCTTTTAACTGATTTTGCATATACACGATGTGTACCATCTTATTTGGGGGGATTCTTCCTGCTGCTGATTATCACTTACTGGTTACCATCTCAACAATAACCGAACATGAGATAACAGTTGTAAGGGGGTGATAAGGCTCCACGTTCCCAACCGTCACTGCTATGTATAGCCCAGTTGTTAAAACTGATAACTTTTTGTACAAAAATTCACGTATTTTAGAAGATTTTACAGATACTGAGCTTATCTCCAGATGCCTGAAATGACACAAACAATTCTGACTTCTTAAGGGCCTGTCACACTAAGCGATATCGCTAGCAATGTCGCTATAACTTGTGACGTTATAGCGATATTGTTAGCGATATCGCTGTGTCTGATACTTACCTATGACCCGCTCCCCCGCTGGTTATCGCTGATCGCGCGAGAACGTCCTGGACCGTTTCTCGTCGTCAGCTTCCTGCTGGGCTTCCTGTGAAGAGACGAGCGATGAGCGTGGAGCCGGGCAGAAGGACGTCAGGATCGCCTAGTGTGACAGGTAAGTAGCGACCCCCGTCCCCAGCGATGTCGCTGGTGAGATCTGCCTATGTGGCAGCTCACTAGCGACCACTTAGCGATGCACCAGCGATCCTGACCGCGTCATATCGCTGGTCGGGATAGCTGGTGCATCGCTAAGTGTGACAGTACCTTTGGATATATAAAGTTAGTGCCAAAATCAGTACCAGGGCCCCTATCCTTAGTAGTCTGCATTATCCCCTTTTAACTTTGCAGAGGCGCTTTAGTCACCTTTTTAGGTTTTTCTTTGCTGGTATTCATTAAATGTAAACATGATTCTGCAGGTAAGAACTCATACTCATCTGCCAGGAAAACGGACGAGTGCAATCCGATAACAAATCAAATTGCATTTTGACCAATGTCAATCTATGAGCCCCTGCTCATCTGCAACTGCTAACCCCATAGTGATATTGTATAAAAAAAACACACACAGAATAAAGTCTTTTATTTGAAATAATGACACAGATTCCTTCAATTAATCTAAATTAAACCAAACCAGCTATACTCACGTTGAAGCCAATGTCTCCTGTCGCCGTGGGAAAAGTTCAAATGGTGCTCGTGTTGACGTCAGTGACTTGAACTGAGTTCATTGGCTGTGATCTCTCAGAATCTTTCTGACGGCCCCACGAGCGTGAGAACTTTCTCACGCTCACGGTGACGTCAGTGAGGTGAAAGGAGTTCACCGCAAGGCACTGAGCTGAGCAATCACGTGAACTCAGTGTCTCTGCTGGATAGCAGACTGTATAATCACATCATGCAACAACGCAGCCTGCCACCTTGATGTAGCAGAGCTAGATGAATTACATAACAAATGGATTATTATTGGTAAATATAGATTCATTAAAGGAGTCTATGTCACTATTTCAAATAAAGGACTTTATTCAGGGTGTGTATAATTTATTTATAATATCACTATGGGGGTAGTAATGGGGGTGTCTTATAGACGCCTCTCCATTATTAACCCCTGTGCTTGATGTCACCTGACAATACAAAGGGGACATCAACCCCAATGCTATCACCCCACTGGCCATCGCACCAGGGCACTTAGGAACAGCAAGGCTAAGTGCCAGAATTGGTGCATCTTATGGATGCGCCATTTCTGGGGCAGCTAAAAGCTGATATTTTTAGTCTAGGAGGGGGCCAATATCCATTGCCAATTCCTAGGCTAATAATATCAGTCCACAGCTGTCTGCCTAGCCTTTGCAGGTTATTAATTATAGCGGGACCCCACATCATTTTTGGGAGACCTCCAAAAAGTAAACACAGACCTCTGGGCAAAAACAGCAAAACAAAGTACAGTCCTTGTGGTAGCAGGGATCAGCCCGCTCAGGGTTAGAAAGTTTCATGGTTCAGGATTTTAGCACACACACAAACACTTCTCTGGAGTGTTGCTCTCCAGACACTGAAACCTGGCTGCCTTTGGAGACTGTCTCTTTAAGGCTACTTTCACACATCAGGTTTTCGGCGTCAGGCGCGATCCGGCGTCGTGCCGGAACGCCGGATCCGGCAAATCTTTCGTAAAACCTGATGTGACGGATCCGGTTTTCTGCCGGATCCGTCTTGTTCTTGACAGACAAAACCGGATCCGTCTCATCCGGTTCATCCGTTTTTCTATCCGTTTTTCGACGGATTACGCCGGATCCGGTTTTTAAAATTGACCCTTGTGGCCTTCCGAACGGGATTGGCTACTGGAAAACTATATATAGCGTGTTCCTACAGCCCTTCTTTGACAGGTTGTAGAGGAGAAAGTGCAGGTTGGAGAGAAGAGCAAGTTACTGGCGAAGATGGATGTTGTGATTGGAAATATTTTGAAGAATTTGGCGGATTTTATAGCGGAGGCGAATCGTTTGAGGGTGATTGTTCTGGAGAAGGAGAGAGCGAGACAGCAGCGCATCAGGCATCGTAGACGACGTTTGTGGATCCACCCCATCACAGCCAAGAGAATGACGCGTGGGGTCTATTCTACACTCTGCATGGACCTTCGACGAAACCCGGATACATTTTTTGGATATGTTCGGATGAAAATGGAGAATTTTGATTACTTAGTGGAGCGCATTGCACACCTCATAAGAAAAGCGGACACCTATTGCCGCTTCTCTGTTTCACCCGCAGAGCGTCTGATGGTGACTTTAAGGTAAGCCACATTTATTGGATGTGATCGCATCAGAGCACACTTTCACTGCAATCTTGTTGGTGGTAGTTTGTATCTCCAAGTGTTATAGCTGAGTTTTGGTATGTAATGCTGTGATTTAAAACTAATTTATTGTTTTTTAATTCCCCACAGATTTCTTGCAACTGGAGAATCCCTTTCGTCACTGCATTTCCAGTACAGACTCGGGATTTCCACCATATCTGGAATTGTGAAGTACACATGCCGTGCACTGTGGGACTCCTTAGCTGAAGAGTTTTTACCAGAGCCCACAACAGAGAGGTGGATTGAAATTGCTGACAAGTTTCAACAGATATGTCAGTTTCCGAACTGCTTGGGCGCTGTGGACGGGAAACATATCCGCATTGTAAAGCCAGCCGGATCGGGATCGGAATATTTCAATTACAAGAAATATTTTTCAATTGTCATCATGGCCATCGCTGACGCGGAATACAAATTTATTGCTGTTGATATTGGGGCCTATGGCCGCTCCAATGACTCTCAAGTTTTCAAACTGTCTGCCATGGGGCGTAAACTGTATGGAAACACCTTCCAGTTCCCACCACCTAGACCGCTGCCGCAAACATCTGGTCCACCTATGCCATTTGTCTGTGTAGGGGATGAAGCCTTCCAGCTGTCAGAACACCTTTTGAAACCGTACTCTAGCAGAGGATTGACAAGACCAAAACACATTTTTAATTACCGCCTCACAAGAGCAAGAAGAATGGTTGAATGTACCTTTGGTATTCTGACAGCCAAATGGCGGGTCCTATTGACTGCGATCAACCTCAAGACAGAAACTGTTGACGAGGTGATCAAAGCTTGCGTGGTACTCCACAATTTTGTTATCTGCAAGGAACCCATTTCCATTGAGGACACCTCTGAAGAAACCACCTTGCAAGATTACCATGACATTACCACTAGAAGTTCTGTGACGGTTTCAGTAATGAGGGACAATTTTGCACTATACTTTATGTCACCTCAAGGCAGAGTACACTGGCAGGATGACAGAGTGTGAAAGATTTGTGCCCTAACCAAACTTGTGTACCTTCTGTACCAACAGTATATACCTTTGCCAACCAAAGTTGGCTATCTTGTCATGGTCTCTATTTTTAGCTTTAGGCCACAGGTGTGTACCTGGTTGTGTTTAATGCAAAGTATTTCACCTTTTAACAAAAGTTGTGTACATTGTTAGGAAATCACCAACAATAAACACAACTTTTTAGGTGAAATACTTTGCTTCAAACCCAACCAGGAACACAACTGTGGCAAAAAGCTAAAATTTACCCACAGTTATATACCTGGTTTTGAATACCTTTTTACCTTTTAAATACCCTGTATTTAACCTTTTTTTAAAACATATTTCGCCGCAGAAAGAAATGACAGACAACCAGTGTAAACAATAATTTAACTTTTATTTAAAATATTTTTTTTTTGTAAACTGTTTTTAAAGTTAAAAAAACTTTTTTAATAAAGGTTTGAAACCAACTGGGCATTTTTATTACAAAACACATCATAAATCTGTGTAGTGTGGGGTGGAAATACTGCTGGAGGGGCTGCGGGACACTTCGACAATGGGAGTGTGGAGAGAGGACTGGGATCGTGGTGGGATGGAACAGTTAGAGGTGATGGTGTGGAAAAAGCTACAGAATGGGTGGACATGTGGGAGGCAGAAGAGGTGGTGGGCGGTGGAGTGGAGGGTTGGGCAGGGACTGTAGGAGCAGATGATGTTGATGGAAAGTTGTATGGGGAAGGAGTTTGGTACGGTGAAGGAGTTTGGTATGGGGAAGGAGTTTGGTACGGGGCAGGTTGCTGGAAGTGGGGAGATGTCTGGTACTGGGGAGGTTGCTGGTACTGGGGAGGTTGCTGGTACTGGGGAGGTTGCTGGTATGTAATAGGAGGGGGAGGATGGAAAGTGGCTGGAGGGGGTGCAGGTGGAGGAACTACAGTGGTGGGAGGTGGAAGTTGGGAGGTAACCTGCTGTAGAGCACCGTGGCACGAATGCATTACATGCATCTGCTGGGTAGGAGATAGTGTTGCCATGCGCTCCACAACAGACCTGAAAAAGGTGTGGTTTGGCGAAGATCTTGCTTCTGAATGCATGGTTTGCAGAAGTGTCTTCACCTCCAGAATGCTGGAGTTGATCTGCTGAAAGCCTGCGGAGATTTGCTCTGACAAGACTTTTAGACAGTTCTGGAAAGATGCATTCAGATGCAAGAACTCTGGCGCATAACTCTTTTCCTGACCCCTCTGCCGCTGCCGCCCAGTACCTGCAGGTGTACTAGAGGTGGCAGGGGCAGAAGGGTGGGGTAAAGGGAAAGCGATCTCCTCACCAGCAGCTTCATGTAATGTAGGCGGCCACGATGCTCCTGTGCTGGTGGATGGGACAGATGGGTCGAATGTGTGGGAAGGCTGGGAAGGTGCAGATGTACTGGGGCGGTCGAAGTGTCCCTCGGTGCCGGTCTCCTCAGGGATCGCCTCAGAAGGGTCCAATCGTGCAGGCTCCCGAGTGCTGCTCACCGTGCTGTGGAATAAAGAGAAAAAAAAAACAATTAAAATAGTGACATGGTATGGCCCTGGCTGAAAAAAAAAGTTACATCTAAACATTTTTTTGTCACATGTGGTGTGTAATATTTACCTTCTGGTGAGCATTGTATCCCGGAGGAACGACAGGGCTCGTGCGTACTTGTACTTGCTCCTGCGTCCTCCAGATCCACTCGGGGCCCGCATCTCTTTATTGAACTCCTTCTTGAAACGATCCCTCACAGACCGCCACCGCTTCACAATTCTCTCCCCTGAAACGAGAAAGGACAAAGTGGTTAGTATACAACATCAGTGTTTCCCAAACTCCAGTCCTCATGGTCCCCAGGGGTCATGCTTTCAGGATTTCCAAAGTAAATAGAAATCCTGAACACATGATCCGTGGGGACCACGAGGACTGGAGTTCGGGAAACACTGGTTTAAATCAAGCAACCGGTACTGTATATACTTACGCTCTTTAATCTGGGCCCGAGCTTCAAGGTCCTCCCAGCGGTCCACAAGGAGCGAACAGATTTCCTCCCAGAGTCGTCGGGTAACGATAAGGTCAGCGTGGCGGCGGTCAGCCATATTCCAGAGCGGCTCCCTTTCTCTGACGAGATCGATGAGGTGGTCCACATCGATTCCTCCATCCTCACCGTCAGAGTCGGGAGCACGCTGTGAAGGCTGTTAAAGAAAAAGACAAAAATAACATAATTAGCCTCCACAAAAGAAATGAAATAAAAAGTGCAAAAAAACAAAGCAAAAATATTTATACTTACACGCTGGTGACCGCCGCGTTGCTGTCGTCGACGACCCTGGGAGGCACTGCGAGGACCTCTTGGCCGAGCACCAGATTGGGAAGACTAGAGAAGAAAACAAAAAATGTTATGTCTTTGGATGTAGGAATTTGTTTGCTGTGTGTGGTCTGCAGAACATTGTTTTCTATGTGTTGTGTGTAGTGTGATGTTGTGTTTCTGCGTTTAATGCCAAAATCTTACCAATTGTGAGCCCACTCCAAGTGTCTGTCCACCCCTTCCTTCTTCTTCTGGGAGCTCCTCTTCATCTTGTGATTCCTGTTTTGAAATAAAAGGCAATGAATAGACATATATTACAGAGATGATGGATTTTGGAAATAAAAACTTACCGTCAAACGCTGACGATGCGAGGGAGGGCTCCCAGAAGAAGATGTGCTGTCTTCCTGCTGGCCAGACTCCATGGCTGTGGGTGGTGTTCCAGCTGCTGCCATTGCTGCTGCTGCTGCATCTATTGGGCGGCTGTTGAATAAAGAGAAACAAAGGGCCAATGAATATCTTGATATTCCATAGCCCTAGTTTGGAGGAATGGGGGATTTGATAATTACCGTCTCTCATCTGCTGCTGGACTCCCTTCCCGTTGTTCAGCATGCTGCTCCATTTGGGGTGGTGCTGATGGTGCTGCTGCAGATGTCTGCTGCCTTCTCCTGCTCCTGGTTCTTGGCTTGGGTGGCATGTTGGGTGTGGCTGAGGGTCCCACTGTCTTGCTTTTATATATGTCTTGTGGGCAGAGCTACTGAGCATGCTCAGACCAAAAAAACCGGATCCGGCCACCGGATCCGGCTGTCGCCGGATCAGGCGCATTGCGGCGCTCATAGGCTTTCAATGTATGAAAAAGCCAGAGACGATGGTATGGTCTCGCCGGAGACAAAAAACGTTACAGTAGCCGTTTTTTCCAGACGCCGGATCGCGTCACATTGCCGGATCCGGCGAAAATCGGATGAAACGCATGGCCATCCGGCTCGATCCGGCTCTAATGCAAGTCAATGGGGGGGAAACCGGATCCGGCATTGCATTTCGCCGGATCCGGTTTTTGTCAAAAGCGCCGGATCGCGCCTGACGGCGAAAACCTGATGTGTGAAAGAGGCCTAAGACCACACCCTGGGGTGGAGATAAGGTAGACAACCTCCCACCCGCTCTATGGTTGGCCACAAAAACCCAGCCTTTCAAAAAATCCCCTTCCAACACTTAAAAATAAAATCTTAGTTTGTGTCAACATTTTTTGAAACTTGTAACAATTTCATTTTTCATTTTGTGGAGCTATGGAGCTGCATGAGGGCTTGTTTTTGCACGGTGATCTGACCTTTTTATTGACTTTAATTTGGGGTACATACAATGTCTTGATCACTGTTTATTGTACTTCTTAGGGGGGTGAGCTAGCACAAAAAACAATAATAGGCTTTTGTTTTTTTAACGTACAGGTTCATTATTTTTTCATTATTGATCATTTTAATAGTCCAGACTTTTACGAACGTGGCGATACCAAATATAATATCTCTTTTTTTTCGTTATTTTTAATAAAAAAGAAATAAGGGTGCATATATATTTCCCTTATGTATACTGCTCAAAAAATAAAGGGAACACTATTCCATTTGCAACAGGCTGCTTATGCTCCCTTTATTTCTTTGAGCAGTATATATATATATACTTTTTTTTTTAAATACTTTCGGGACTTAAGCCCGCTATCATCCAGACTATATACTGCTATGCTATAGTATTGTAGTGTGTAGGACAAATCACTGCTCCCTATGAAGCCTATGGCCCAAGAGAGCCAAGAGGGCAGTGAACAGGACCATCAAATCTACATGTATTAATCCTTAACTTGTCAGATGGCACAATACTTTATTAATATGGCAATGCAGCACGTCACCTGACAAGTTATGGGTTGCTGCAAGTACAGGAGCATAACCACCATCAGTACGTGAATACTGTACTAGAGTCAACATCACTACATGAATAATGCAAAAGAAATACTCTAAGTACATGAATACAGCACCAGAACCACCATCATTACATGAATACAGCACCATCAGTACATAAATAATGCACCAGAGCCATCATCAGTACATGAATACAGCACCATCAGTACATAAATAATGCACCAGAACCATCATCAGTACATGAATACATCATCAGAACAATTATTAGATGAATACAGCACCAATATTAGTATTGTGATCAATTGCAATGTTAGGCTGGGCTCCACCATACACATCTGTTTCGCCTGAAACTACAACTCTCAGTGCTAAGGAGACGCAAGCAGTTGTTTTTAGTCATCATCAGATTGTGCACTATAAAGAAACTGCAGTACGTATTACATGCTGTAAGTACAAAAAAATAAACA
Source organism: Dendrobates tinctorius (assembly GCF_039654945.1). Classification (NCBI taxonomy): domain Eukaryota; kingdom Metazoa; phylum Chordata; class Amphibia; order Anura; family Dendrobatidae; genus Dendrobates; species Dendrobates tinctorius. The sequence continues at coordinate 21,382,451 of NW_027361810.1, read as the reverse complement.
TTTACACCCAGGGAACCTTATAGTTGGTATCTTCTTTGATTGGAGATGTTCTGTTTCTTATCTTCTCCATCTTGTCCAGACGCCATGATGGCTTTTTACAGTCTTAGTTTGGCAAGCTCCCTCTTCTCCAGCCTTTTACAGCACATCCAGCAAGGTGCGCTTAAAAATTATAACGACCATTGTATGAAAATATCTGCCCATACTGAGCCCCTGAATAAATAGGTGCACCTTGCGGTACTCCCTGCACAAAATATGTCCCCCATACTGTTCCTCTTATGATGCATTGCCTCTGCACTATCCTCTCCTACAAAATATTGCTCTTATACTTTGCGTCTTTATGAACTGTAACTGCCACATTGTCCTCCTATTTTGGCCTATTGCCTCCACACTATACCCTAGTATTATTATTATTATACATTTATATAGCGCCATTTATTCCATGGTGCTTTACAAGTGAAAAGGGGAAATATAGACAAGTACAATAAACATGTGCAAGACAAGGGACACACAAGTAGAGAAGGAGAGAGGACCCTGCCCGCGAGGGCTCACAGTCTACAGGGATGGGTGAGGATACAGTAGGAGAGGGTAGAGCAGGTCGTGCGGTGGTTCAGTAGACCGAGGATCATTGCAGGCTGTAGGCTTGTTGGAACAGGTGGGTCTTCAGGTTCTTCTTGAAGGTTTCCGTTGATGGTGAGAGTCTGATGTGTTGCGGCAGAGAGTTCCTGAGTATGGGGGAAGCACGGGAGAAGTCTTGTATGCGGTTGTGGGAAGAAGAGATGAGGGGGGAGTAGAGAATGAGATCTTGAGAGAATCGAAGGTTGCGTGCGGGTAGGTACCGGGAGACCATGTCACAGATGTATGGAGGAGGTAGGTTGTGGATGGCTTTGTTTGTCATGGTTAGGGTTTTGAACTACAGCCTCTGGGCAATAGGAAGCCAGAGAAGGGCCTGGCATAGGGGGGAGGCTGGGGAATAGCGGGGAGACAGGTGGATTAGTCGGGCAGCAGAGTGTAGGATGGACTGGAGTGGATAGTATGAACTATAACTATCAAGCAGTCGGTCCTTATGAATTTTGGCCTCCATACTGTACACTCTTATGAACTATAACTATCACACTGTCTGTCCTTATGAGCTATGGCCTTCATATTGTCCTCCCTTATCAACTTTAGCCTCCACACTGTCCTCCCTTTTGGTCTATGGCTTCCATACTGTTCGCTAGTATGAACTATAACTATCACACTGTCTGTCCTTATGAACTATGGCCTCCATACTTTCCAACCTTATGTGCTTTAACTTCCACACTCTCTGCCCTTATAAACTATGACCTCCACATTGTCCTCACTTCATGCTGTCACCTTTCCACTATTTCCTCTAATCCGGTTCCCTGTCCACAGTTTGCCCTCACGTTGTCCCTAGCTCCACACTGTCTCCCACACTGCCCCTCCTCACACTGTCCTCTCACGCTGTACCCCCACGTTACCACCTCTCCATATAATCTCCCCACATTCTAGTTCACCCACAGTGCCCCTTATCCATACTGTTGCCCCTTTTCACACTGCCTCCTCATGCTTTCCTTATCTTTACACTGACCCCCTCTTATGCTGCCCCTCTCCATATTGTCCTTTTAATACAGCCCCGCACGCTGCTCCTCTCCATACTGTGCCCCCTCTCAAACTTTTCCCATTCTCCATGCTATCCCACCATACTTCTCCCTTCATTAACACCCGTTCCCCTACAACAGAAGTTGCTTGTTTCATAGGCTCCATGGAGCGCTTACCATCCCACTGTTTGCGCCGCAGTGAAGATTTTCAGTTATGTCATTCCACAGCTATCAATGAGCAAGAAAATAAATACTCTGTAAAAGCAAAATGAAGCAAATTTTTTAATGAAACCCACTTGCAAAAAATATTTTTAGCCCAAAATACATTAATTTAAGTAAAAATAATTGCCCCTGAAATTGTCCCTCTCCTTTAATCCCATAATTTAGGGAGTCCAATAATCCTACACTTGTTTCCAAGAGTGCCAGAAGAGGACTTCGGTAACATTTTTACAACTTTTTTCACTTTTTCCTAAGTCATTTTTTTTGCTTTACTGCTGTCCTTCCAACAAGCAGGATGCCGGTTGTGCTGTATAGTAGTAAAATGCATTAATTGCTGACCCTGACCCTGAGGAGCGTGGTTTATAGGCCACGGTAAATAAAGTAAGCCATTGACTCCCAGACCCGTCAGTCACACTTCAGGCCTCTGTGGGCAGAAGTTTAAACACCAGTAAGTGCTCACCAATATCACATTACACCATTACAGGAGAGTGAGCGGATGGGGAGCGCCATCGAATAGAAAAACATAATGCCTCAATTTTCATTATTTGCTGATAAGGGAAAGTACAGGTCTATGAGAACTCCAGGCGGCAGGGTGCGATCACAGGGCTGTGAATGGAGAAAAACTTGGGTGCATCCTAGATGTATGGGAAAGGGGAAACAAATGATGCATGTCCCCCAAACAATGCAAAAGAGGTGCGTTTTAATTGCGACAGGGGGCTAACCCGATGCCCTTCATAAAATAATTTATGCAAAAAGAAAAAGATCAATCCTGATGAAGACTTCAGGGTAATAAAAAATTTAGTGAGGCCACTTCCTCAGTAATCATGTGATATATTGGTAAACTTCACAAAAATCTTACAGAAAAAGTTAGTCTTGATGCCCTCGTCCCCCAAAATAAAGTAAAACTGCTCCTGATCTGCATACCAGGCTAATCCAAGAACAGTCCTTTATTTCAACATTCTGGCAGCACTATAGGTACCGGACGATAGAATTTAGACTGCCAGCACTATTTGTACTAGGTCTTTTGTGACTTCTCAGCACTGTGTAATGGCATGCAATGAACTGAAACCCTGTCTTACTGGTTCCCCCTAGTCACTTAGCACTTAGTGCACATGCCTGCCCACCCATACATTTATTATTTCATTTACTTAGTAATTGATTTTACGCATAGCTACAGAAAAGTTATTGTTACCTATTTGACGTCGTGTTGTCACTAGTGCAGCAGTCCTCATGTCTTATGTCCTACGTCGTATCCAATAATGGTCCCAACATGAGCCTTCACAAGCTAAATACACATGAATATAAGGGGTGCTGTTCATATGATGAGATTATATAACCATGTGACATATTGCTAAATTAATTCACAAAACAACTATTGAAAAGAACAGTCCTCATGTACTCATCCCCCAAAATAAAGTATAACTGCTCTTGGTCTACATGCCAGTCTAATCCAAGAACAGTCCTCTTTATCAACATTCTGTCAGCACTATAGGTACTGGAATATAACACTAAAGACTACCAGCACTATATGTACTGGCTTTTTTTGTCACTTCTCAGCATGGTCGTGATAGAATAGCCTTGATGCCCTCATCCCCCAAAATAAAGTAAAACTGCTCTTGATCTACATACCAGTCTAATCCAAGAACAGTCCTCTTTATCAACATTCTGTCAGCACTATAGGTACCAGACTAAAGTACTATAGACTGCCAGCACTATATGTACTAGCTTTTTTTTGTCACTTCTTACCACTTTCTTTATAAAATACTGTAGTCTTGATGCCCTCATCCCCTAAAATAAAGTAAAACTGCTCTTGGTCTACATACCGATCTAATCCAAGAACAGTTCTTTTTATCAACATTCTGTCAGCACTATAGGTACTGGAATATAACACTAAAGACTGTCAGCATTATATGTACTGGATTTTTTTTGTCACTTCTCAGCACAGCCTTGATAGAATAGTGTTGATGCCCTCAACCCCCAAAATAAAGTAAAACTGCTCTTGATCTACATACCAGTCTAATCCAAGAACAGTCCTTTTTATCAACATTCTGTCAGCACTATAGGTACCGGACTAAAGTACTATAGACTGCCAGCACTATATGTGCTGGCTTTTTTTTGTCACTTCTCAGCACTGTCTTGATAGAATAGCCTTGATGCCCTTATCCCCCAAAATAAAGTAAAACTACTTTTGGTGCACATACCAGTCTAATATATCCAGTAAAGGTCCTAATTCTCATCTTGCCGTTCAGTAGGCAGTTTCTCTATAACAACATTCTACCAGCACTCTAGGTACAGGAATTAGCTTTTTTTTTGTTTCCAGTGACATACCTATGACGAACTGAAACCTTGTGTCTTAGTGGTTCCTTCTGATCCACATGCCTTCCCACCCATATAATTATTATTTCACCTACTGAGCAATTTACTTTATGCCGACCTGTCGTTGAGTCATTATCACATATTTGACTTCGTGTTGTCACTAGCGCAGCAGTCATCACATGTCTTATAACCCAGGTGGCGTCCAATATGATCTTTTGCGAGCTAAATACCCATGATCACTTGGGGTGCTGCTTATACGATAAGAGCATTACGCCATTTGCATTATAGTATAGATGCCAAAACTGCTTAACAAGGCTTAGCACGCTGATCACCGGCCATTCACACGGGTGGGGTGAAGAAGAAAAAAAAAGTCAAAAACTAAATTCTAGTCGCTTTTATTTTTGCTTCTCGTTTTGTTTTTTACTTTTTTTTTTTTTAATCTTGAAATATTTTCCTAATAATTGTGACAGCGGCGAGGAACGCTCGTAGATCTCCTGCAACCACATTATTCCAGAATTTCTTTGCTAAACATTTTATGCTAATCCACAGAAAGGGATTGACTGATCTGATAAAGAAGACATTCCTTGGGCTAATCTGCCCATATTGGTCGTCTCCTCTGATTAATAGTAGACATTTTGCCTTTAAACGGCTCTTAGTATGTGTCGCGGATCCACACCTTCGCAGCCATCATGCTTTTATTGGGTGAAATATGCGCTTCATTTCGGTTCTCGCCGGTTTCTTATGGCGGCTGAAGACAAGACATTTACGCATAATTCTAGATGGAAAGAGCTTTGTATCCTATATTTAGAGCCGCCGATATTAAAAGTATAATTTTCTTTCAGATTCATAAACACTCCATCAGATCTCTCCATCAAAGCGAATGTTTTGTTTCCGTGGAAGGCAAAATATTCTGCGGCGTCTGCTACCTGCAAAAGAGACGAGAGAAGAATCGAATATGAGCCCCGAATCAGCGGAGGTGTCAACCAGGGAGAAATACATATACAGTATGTGGTTGGGGAACTACAACACCCAGCATGCCCTGATCAGATACTGGAGATATTGGCTTTTAAGCTCTTTAAAAAGTTGTCCAAGAAATTGATGAATTTTCCTTTGACACCAGAAATGCATCATTTTTGTTCACCATGCCTCCTTTAAAAAATAATTATTTTTTTTTGCAACCCAAAAATTTTACTAATGACATCAAATCTTTGTGCAAAAAAAGAAAAACCAGAAGTTCTTCATCCAAGGCAAAAAGTTCTGATTCTCAGAAAATGGCAAAGCAAACCAAATTTTTATTATTTTTTATTTTTGTTCTTTTTTTTCATTTCAGAATTTTTTTTAGCATTTAAATAAAAAAAATAAAATAAAAATCTACAAGTTTGGTAACGCTGTAATCGTAAAGAACTGAAAAGTCATACCCCAAAGTAATTTTTATTGCAAAATGATCACCAACAACACAAAAAAAAACAGAGGCGGAATTGTGTGTGTTTTTTTTCACCGTGGGTTTTCTATTTCATTATAGGATAAAATGAATGGGGTCCTTCGATTTGCAAAACACAACCCCCCCCCATACAACTATGACATTAGGGGGGGGGAGAAGATGTTATAGCTTTTGGAAGAAAAAAAAGACAGAGGAAAAACAAAAATTGGCTAATGGTGGAGGACAGCCCCTTAGAATCACGTGCTTTGGAGGGTCTCAGGAACCCCCTACTCCAACTGAACAATTGCATCGGTAGAATTGCTGTGGAGAAGTGTTGTAATGATCATTTATAGCCCGACCCCAGGATGCATCAATGGCCGGACATAATGCCGCATAGCCGTCAACATGTGTGGCCAAATTGTGCAAATATCCCGTTGTTCAATTCTCAATCACGTCGCAGTCTCAGCCAGTGTGTGACCAACTCCAGGAATGTAAGTAATCTCCATCACAATGTGCGGAAGATCCGGCGAAAGGAGAACTCCGCCACGTAATGTGTGCGGCAACCCCCAAATATGAGGCTGCACCCAAATATGAGGCTGCAACTAACTGCTGACACTTCTAGCATCTATCTATCTGTCTATTATCTATCTATCTGTCTGTCTGACTATTATCTATCTGTCTATCTATTATCTATCATCTATCTATCATCTATCTATTATCTATCTATTATCTATCTATCTATCTATTTATCATCTATCATCTATCACCCATCTATTATCTATCTATCTATCTATCATCTATCATCTATTATCTATCTATCATCTATTATCTATCTATCTATCATCTATCTATCATATATCATCCATTATCTATCTATCTATCATCTATCTATTATTATCCATCTATTATCTATCTATCTCTCATCTATCTATCTATCTATCTTTCTATTTATCATTTATTATCTATCTATCAATCATCTATTATCTATCTATCTATCTATCTATTATCTATCTTCTATTATCTATCTATCTACAGTATCTATCTATTATCTATCTATTATCTATCTATTATCTATCATCTACCTATCTTCTATTATCTATCTTTTTGTATGAATAGTAATCTATCCCAAGTAGAATTGTTCTCCATTCTTTCTTTCTGCTCAATCTTACTGTGTCAGTCTTCACTGCAGTAATGGCATTGTGTTCCTGAACCAGAGAGCTCAGGATGAACAATGCTAGAGCTGTGAATTATTGGAGGGGGTCACATGATTAAATAGATTTTTATGTCTCACATTTCATTTCTTGTGAGCCTCCAGGGCTATTGAGCCCTCTTGATACGTGGGGTATGCGCTGCTTGTAGTACATGCTGCTGGTGGAAAGCTCAGCGCTATAACAGTAGACTGCAGGGTATAATCCCCGCTCCCCACCGAGCACATTCCGCCTTCTTCGAGGAGAGCTAACATATATCACGAGCCCAGGGGCCACCCATAACTACTGGCGTCTCACACTCTGGACGGGAACTGTCAGTCTGTTTTCATAGCATATTTAGTGACTGTTATATTATGGTGAGAGCTAGGGAAGGTGCTAGGGTAAAATTACCAACCCCACAATGCCTATAAAGTTATAAAGCAATTAAAAATCCCATTAGCAGCCATTACAAATCTCCGGAGAGCAGAAAGAGACAGAAAAACACGTCCTACCGATGCCGTACACCTCCTACTGGCACTCAAGGGGTTAAGAGATTCTGTTAAAAGCTGATCTCTCGCAAAAGTAAAATTTACTATCATGACATCACAATCTATTATTCTCGCTGCGATTAAGGGATCGTCCTAGAACATGCGATGTGCTACATTATAACTTTAGAAAGTTCCGCACCATCGAATCTTCTGTAACTCTTTCCGGTAGCATTGGACCCACTTATGGGGTATTAGAACCCTTATAAATAGTCTGAGAAGTGGTGTGATAAGAAAGAAAAACAGACAGAGCCTCAAAAATACACTACAAAATAATCCAAAATAAATACAGACCCCATAACCCCCCAAAAAAATAAAAAATCAACTCTGCCTCACAAATAAATTCAGACCCCAAAACTAATACAGACCCCATAACAGACTACAAAATTAACAAGACCCCAGTCCAGGCCCCATCATTAACTCTCCTTTAAGGGAAGACTCTAAAATAAATTCAGACCCCAGCATGAATTTAAATCCCATACCAGACCCTAAATCACACACAGACCCCAATTCAGACCCTAAAATAAGTTTCCTCAGACTAGGCGCTCCAAAGTAAATTTAGAAATCAAAACAAAAATAGACCACCATATCATACCCCAAAATTAACCAGACCCCGAGTCCAGGCCCCATCATAAATTGAGTCCCCTCAGAGTAGACTCCAAAATAATTTCAGACCCCACACACTAAAGTGTAAAATAAATTCAGGCCCCAAGACAAATACAGACCCCATAACGCACCACCAAAATCAACTCTGACACATAAATAAATTCAGACCCCAAAATTAATCCTGACCCCATGCCAGATTACACCATGATAGAGACCCCAATTCAAACCATATCATATATTCAGTTTCCCAAAGAGGAGACTCCAAAATAAATACAGACCCCCCCCATACCAAACCTAAACACGTACAAAGACCCCAAGCTAGTTTAAACGTGGTCTGAATGTATGATGGGGCCTGTATTAAATTGGGGGTCTGGTATGGTGGTCTGTTTTTATTCTGAGGTCTAAATTTACTTTGGACGATGGTTTTTGGGAAGTCTGAATCTTATTTTGGGGTATTGATTTGGGGTCAGCATATAATTTAATGTCTGGTATGGGGTTTGCATTTATTAACCCTTTCTCATAAAATTGTGGTCATACACTGAAACCTTAGGCCGGATGCACACGATCCGGAACTGGCAAAGCGTTGCAGTCTAATGACTGCCGGTGAATCCGCATGTGTTCACTGAACCGTCTGGATTCACCACGTCCAATACATTCTATGGGTTAAATTGACATGCTGCGGTCTGGAGAGACGCGCCCTATGCCGTCTCCGCGAGTGAGCCGTAGGCGAATGTGTATGCATAATGGGCATGGGATTTCTTGAAAGCCCATCCACTATGGTGTAACATTTAGCAGCTGTGGATTTGACGCTGCATAACTACCCAGAGTCAAATGTTCAGCGATTAATTATCATGTGCACATACCCTTACAGAGAATGTCTACAGGTGGGACTAAATGGAAATTTGGGATAGTAGCTCAAGGGCTTCTGGGTACTAGGGCCAGACATCAAGCAAGCCTACTGGAGAGGAGGCTGCAGATGCCCTGACAATCAGATTTATGACTTCCCTAAGTCCTAATATTAATAATATTGTAGCTTTATTTGACAATATGTTACACTATTTATATTTTATGTAATGTTTGGCTGCTATATGTTGTTATTATTTCAGCAATATGTAGTCGTATTATGTCCTGTATGACAAGGCTAACTAGATACATACATTGTAATGTTTTGTAAATATTATATAACACTATACAACATTGTTATTTAGTGAACTGTATGAAAGCATTGATTGGGCAGCATCCTGAATGTCGTCAATGTAGCGGCAGTAGAAAACAAAGTTACACCAAGTGTGGAAAATTGGCAAAATAACTTACCACTTGGGGCACATTGAACATAATGCTGCATCCTATTGGGCACAGTCATCTTTGTGACTCTCTCTGCCATGTTTGGGAGCACCATCCTAGGCTGTACAAATCCACTGAACAGATTAATAAGATATAATTAGATATTTTATGAACATCTTTCTCTCTTGGTTCAATATATTCAGCATTCTTTACAAGGCAAAGGGTTTCTGCAGACAGCGACAATATCATAATGATGGTATAATAAGTGGAAGGAGTAAGGTATGTAACAATTTCGGAAGGATAATATAACAGTAAGGAGGGAGTTACCTCGGACAAGGTTCCATTTACAGACAGTCCCACTCATTCACTCACTGACTGCAAATCACCATTTCTAGTGGACAATAGGCCCAGCAGTGGTCTTTTTATGATTCTGCTTTTCAGATGTTAATCGGGATTGGAACTCTTCTGCCAGGTTTTTTTTTCTTACCAGAACACAAAATTGTGGTTCACGAGACTCGAAGGAGAATTTTTATTTTTTTTTATTGAGAGAACTGACATGTAAATTACACTCTAAGTGCTCCACTTTAAGACTCTGATCATCTCCTAACTGTCACAGTCAATTGTAGCCAACAGACTCTTCAATCCAGAGGGCTTTAACATCAAGAGTGGGGATCAATGCCAGATCAGCTCTCTTCAATATCCTTGTGTTTAGGATGCTGCAAAATAATAATAAAAAAAGAGCACAGAAAGGTGTAAGGGCAGTGGAGACGAAATGGGACGCAGCCTAGTTATATCATTAGGTTAGGGATTAAGTCATGGAAGGAAAACTAAATAAAATGTATCAGGGTCCCCAATATACAACGTTCATAAGTTGAGGATCCATGAAAAGCACTTCTGAGCATCCGCGCTGCTTTAGTGATAAGCATTCAATAATAAATACATATAAGTACATATAATAAAGAACTTGAAAGATTTATATGGATTTCGGAAGAATGCTTATCACTAAAGCAGCGCGGATGCTCAGAAGTGCTTTTCTTGGATCCTCAACTTATGATACCTAGTGGACGCTGTCCACCTGCACGAGCTCTGCAGCAGCTATATGACTGCAACAAACGTTGAGAGTGGTTGTGTCTGAACACAACCCATAAAGGGTGAGTACTCCAGAGTACTTTTATATTTTAATTGATTTATACCAGGTGAAGCCCTATGTCTGCGCCCCCGCCCTTGTTTTCTCTTATACAATATACAACGTTATAATGCTTAGTGAGGACTACATCATCAAAGTTAGAAAACTTTTTGAAGCTATTAAAGAGTATGTCCTCTTTAAATCTTAAAAATTCCATTCACATAAAAAAAATCTGTCAATAGGATCAACCCTATTAAACTTTCTATATGGTCATAGAAAGTTGAATAAAATGATACATTGATAACTGCGATTCGATGTCTTATTCCAGAAAAAAAACTCCATTTTTCTTAAGATCTATGGGCGGGACACAGATCTCCCTGAGAATCTGACTCCGGAGATTAACTTAAATGAAATGTGAGACTTGTAGATCAGGAGAGCAGACCATCAGTCCATACATTTTGTAGAAAACTTGTCTCTTAGGTAAATGAAGAAGACGTTTCGGTCATGTAATGACCTTCATCAGTCCATAGATTGCGGTGTGCAGCACATGCTGTTTATCCAGAATGTTTGTTATGGCCTGTATCCTTGTGCATGCTGCAACTTGTCTGACTTATGAAGGTCTTTATATGACCAAACCATCTTCTTTAATTTTGGATTGCCTACACACAATAAAATTACCTTCTTACAACACTTACCTGAGATTTATATGGGATGGAATCCTACTTGGGCAACATCCACAGAAATACAGTAATCACTATTCTATGTCATTACATGTCTCACACTGGTAATGCCTCCTTTCATTTAATATAAGCTCTGGAGGCAGATTCTCCAGGAGATCTATGTCAGGCCCAAAGATCTTAACAGCTCATTTACATAATAAGAAAAATGGGAATTTCTCTGGAATTAAACATCAGATCGCAGCTATCAATGTATCAATTTATTCAGCTTCCCATGATCTACATGTTGATATACCATATATGGCTTAGGAGGGTTGATATTTCTGACAGATTCACTTTAAGGACTGGTACATCGTGGGCCCTGAAGAAGGAGATTCTTTTTGTCTTCGTTGACCAATTAAAAATGTTTTCTCATGTTCATAAATGGGTAAAATTGCAAAGCAGTACGGTGGCTCAGTGGTTAGCATTACAGAGCTGGGGTCCTGGGTTCAAATCCCACCAAGGACAATCTGCAAGGAGTTTGTATGTTCTCCCCGTGTTTGCTTGTGTTTTCTCCATGTTCTTCGGTCTCCTCCCACATTTCAAAGACATACTGATGGGGCTCACAATCTAAATTCCCTATCGGGGACAGTGCTGATAATGTTCTGTAAAGTGCAGTGGAATTAATGGCGCTATATAAATGACTAAACTAAATAAATAAAGTGCTTGTAAAAAACTGCAACTTTGCAGCTTACTTTGCAACTTTTATCAAAAGTCCTCTCTAGTCTAAAGAATAGGGGATAATTCTATAGTTTACTGCATGTTGAGTAGGTTACCAGAGGGAGCGTAACTCTAATAGGTGTAAGGGTTGTAATCGCACCTGCACCCTGGAGCCTAGGGGGTCCAAAAGGGGCCTTTGCCCGGTAAGAAAAGATCACTATCATTAAAGACTTGCAATAGTTTGAGGCTCTGTTGGAGCTTTTGCATGGTGGCCCACGATCTTCAAGTTACGCCACTAGTTACTGACCACCTCTCCAGTCTCAGAGTGGCCAGTTGTGTAGTCATTGAGCCCAGCAATTGCAAGTTCTTTGCTTTAGAGCTGTAAGCACTGCTCTGAATCTGGACAGATCTCTGTATCAGGCCGGCTTCATTGTCTCTTTTCTTTTCTCACCATGCAGAGGTAAAACTGCCATACCGCAGAGGCAAAAATTGAACAACGCTCAACACAGACCAGTGTTGCAACCATGCCACTGGTCTGAACTGTCAATCTCTAGGAGTGCACCGTCCACTATCAAGCAGGAAGCCGGTAGGCTGAGACCGGGGCACTCCTGGAGATAGAAAGTGCTGATTTCTGGGAGGTTTTGAAAGCACCTTGAAGATTTGTAAACTGTTCCAAGAGTCCAGGTCTTCCATTGTTTAATGAGAGTTGGCAAGTATGATCATGGGTCATCAATATATGTTCCTGGAAAACCCCTTTTTGAGTCATTTCCACTTCAGTCTGAGTTGTTTATAACCTGTCCTCCAAATCGACAGCGGATGTTCTCACATTCCCTAAATGTGGAATTCTGTAAACTTCTGTTAGTTATTTCAAAGAGTTTAAATGCAAAAAAAAAAAAAATCAGTGCCGTGTTTTATAAACGTGTAATATTAATGTTCAGATTCTTGTCAACCTGGCAAAAACAAAAAAGTCAGTAAATTCTCATCGTAATTTTCATTTTCCTTTTATAAGATTTCAAACAAGTGCTGTTTTCAGCAGAAGTGAACTGATCTAGTGCGAGGCAGGGACCCAATAGCATAATATTTCACTTTGGGAAAAGGTCAAATTCTGCCGCACAACTGGATGAGACACACCTAGGCTGCACAATAAAATCGTAAAAAGTCACTGAGGATCCCATAAATAAGACGGTTTTGTTTCTTGCTCTGAAGCTTCCCTTTAGTCTCTACTTTATGGAAAGATTCGGTGCTAATTTTTTTCAAAATCTTCCTGAACGAGAAATGACAGAATATGGGAAACTCCAAAGACGATGGAATCAGGACCTTTTAGCCTTGTGTCGTCATTAAGTCTAAAGTTTAATTAATGGGTATTCCACAGGTCAACATGGTTAGATCTCTCTTGTTTCCACCGGTGGTTGCGTATATTTCAGAATCTGGCACTGGTGAAGATAACCATGTGCAGCGCTCATTAATCTTTGTATCCTCAGTGTGATAGACTGGATCTGCCCTGGTTGCATGACCAGCCATGGTCATAGTGGAGCCATAATGGAGAACTTGTGTCCCTAGTTCTCCTCTTACCATTGTTGATCTTGCGGCCAAGAAAGAATGAGAGTACTAAAGTTTAGCAATAGGTGGGTGACCCAACCTGATCAAGCTTATGGGGAACAAGTGATCATTTATATAGATGGGAAAAACCCCTTTTTATATATTTAAAGAGGTCAGAGATGATTCACAGCTCCAAATCTGCTACTCCACTTTACACAGCCATGTTGCATGTGTGCCTGAAGAAACAACCAAGAGACAAAACTTTGACTGCTACAGTCAGTTAGTGGACAATGATTGGCTGCAGCAATCTCCCGATGCTCCCCTTCCCCAGTAGCTAAGAAATGGTGAGGGACATTGACAGCAGGATGGAGAAGTGATGGGGTTCGGTAGGTGACTGTGTCCGGAGGGGGGGGATTAGCATTGATTGGCCCACATTTTAAAAGTGGACACCCTTTTTAACTGCTTCCCACTGTGGCCAAGTTTTCATTTTCATTGTTTTGTATTATCCTCCCCTTCTCCCAAAAGTCTTAGTTTTAGTTTTCCATCAATGTAGCCATATAAGGACTTCATTTTTGCAGGACGAATTGCAGTTTTGAATTGCTCCATTCATTTTATCATACATTGTACTGATATAAAAGAAAAAAGAAAAAATGCAGTGAAAAAATACTTTTCCATAAATTTTAGGTTTTTATTTTTATGATATTCATTGTGTGATAAAAATGACCCTGGCAACATGATTCTCCAGGTCAGTAGAATGAAGGTGATACTAAACTTGTAGAGATTTTTTTTTTTATTTTAGCGCAGAAAAGAAATTCACAAATGTAAAATAAAAAATAAGTTTGTGTCGCCATTGAGCTTTGTGATAGATTGTTTTTTTTTCATTGCGAGCTGTAGTTTTATTGATACCATTTGGGGGACAGATAATGTTTTCATCACTTGGATGTGGAGATGTGGAAAACATAAAAACACAATTCTGGAAATTCTTTTTCTTTTGTATTTTGGCATTCACCATGCAAATTAAAAAAGTTGTCCATTACTTGGACAACTTCTTCGCATATCCCTCACTTGGCCCCCATAAATTAATAAAGCTTATACTCACCTTCGGCTCCCGGGCTGTTGTGACACATAATGCTAGCTAGCGCCCAATCAGTGTTGGCTTCACTGTCCCCGCCTCTTGTCAAGTTGAGTGGGAAGAAGTCCAAGATCAGCTGCAGCTCGGACTTCCTCTTCATGTTTGATTTGTCCGATGGCTGAGACAGTGACGCCAGCACTGATTGGGCACCGGAGTAATGTATCACAACAAGATCATGGGAGCTCCGGGACTGCGAGTGCTGACACCATGGGAACAGCACTGGCACGGGAGGTGAATATAGGCTTTATTATTTTATCGGCGCAAAACACTTTGATCAAGAAGGGGTCGTCCTAGTAGTGGACAACCCCTTCAAGTGAAAGTACAGGTTTTGACAGAGTACCAAAATGGCAGCTATGGAGGCCTTAAACAGGTCTTCAACTGCTACGGCAATCTATTGGCATCTACCAATAAACTTGGATGTGAGCAATAGGCGTCCTGGGAGAATAACCATGATGCCCCCTTAAATGCCACTGCCATATATTAGCAGTATATTAGCAGTGGCATTTAAGGGGTTAACAGCAGTGATCATAAGTTAGCTCCGGATTTACATGCAGATGATGGTTGTGTATTATCTATGAATATATATACATAAGTCACATGTCAGGAAGGAGATAAATTAGAAAATTTTGGTTGCTAGCTGGGGGAGTTTAGGTGCCATTATGCAGAGGCCTGGGACATAGTAACACCCAGTTGTCCCCTTATACATTTTCAGAGGTTTCAGAGTAATTTTATTTTTAACAAAGCCTATATATATATATATACATATATATATATATATATATATATATATATATATATATACCACACTAGTCAAAAAAAATAAAGGTAACACTTAAACAACAGACTATACAGTAACTCCAAGTAAATCAGACTTCTGTGAAATCACACTGTCCACTTAGGTAGCAACACTGATTGACAATCAATTTCACATGCTGTTGTGCAAATGGAATAGACAACAGATGAAAATTATTGGCAATTATCAAGACACCCTCAATAAAGGAGTGGTTCTGCAGGTGGGGACCACAGACCACATCTCACTACCAATGCTTTCTGGCTGATGTTTTAGTCACTTTTGAATGTTGGTTGTGCTTTCACACTCATAGTAGCATGAGACAGACTCTACAACCCACACAAGTGACTCAGGTAGTGCAGCTCATCCAGGATGGCACATCAATGCGAGCTGTGGAAGAAGGTTTGCTGTGTCTGTCAGCGTAGTGTCCAGAGGCTGGAGGCGCTACCAGGATACAGGCCAGTACACCAGGACATGAGGAAGGGGATGTAGGAGGGCAACAACCCAGCAGCAGGACCGCTACCTACGCCTTTTATGCAAGGAGGAACAGGAGGAGCACTGCCAAAGCCCTGCAAAATGAAATCTAGCAGGCCACAAATGTGCATGTGTCTGCACAAACGGATAGAAACCGACTCCATGAGGATGGTCTGAGGGCCCGATGTCCACAGATGGGTGTTGTGCTCACAGTCCAACACCGTGTAGGACGCTTGACATTTGCCACAGAACACCAGGATTGGCAAATTCGCCACTGGCGCCCTGTGCTTTTCACAGATTAAAGCAGGTTCACACTGAGCACATGTGACAGAGTCTAGAGACGCTGTGGAGAGCGATCTGCTGCCTGCAACATCCTTCAGCATGACCGGTTTGGCAATGGGTCAGTAATGCAAAGTGTGTGGGGTGGCATTTCCTTGGAGGGCTGCACAGCCCTCCATGTGCTTGCCATAGGTAACTTGACTGCCATTAGGTAATGAGATGAGATCCTCAGACCCCTTGTGAGACCATATGCTGGTGCGTTTGGCCCTGGGTTCCTCCTAATGCAGGACAATGCCAGACCTCATGTAGCTGGAGTGTGTCAGCAGTTCCTGCTAGACGAAGGCATTGATGCTATGGACTGACCCGCCAATTCCACAGACCTGAATCCGACTGAGCACATCTGGGACATCATGTCTCGCTCCATCCACCAATGTCAGGCTGCACACAGACTGTCCAGGAGTTGGTGGATGCTTTAGTCCTGGTCTTGAAGGAGATCCCTCATGACAAAATCCGTCGACTCAACAGGAGCATGCCCAGGTGTTGTAGGGATGTCAAACAGGCTTGGAGGCCACACACATTACTGAGCATCATTTCCTTGTCTTGAGGCATTTCCACTGAAGTTGGATCAACCTGTAATTTGATTTTCCACTTTGATTTTGAGTATCCTTCCAAATCTAGACCTCCATGGGATATTAATTTTGATTTACATTGATCATTTTTTAGGTTTTCTTCTTCTCAACACATGCCACTATGTAATGAATAAAGATTTACTGCTGCGATATTTCATTCAGTAATATCTACGATGTGGTATCTTAACATTCCCTTTATTTTTTTTTAAGCAGTGTATATATATATATATATATATATATATATATATACACACACATGTACATGCACACGGTATATCGAAAGACAATTTTCTTTTAAAATTAGATTGCAAGCTCTGTGGGGTCTAAAGCTGCAATAAAATGCCAAATAATCAGCATTACCTAGGAATAATGATAAACTCGGCTGTTTGCATTAAAGTGTTGCTAATGATTATGCTGTTTGGCTCCATTTTGGAGTAAGTAAGTTCATTATTTATGTATCTGACTGCAGCAAATTAATCTTTATGGGATGGGATAAGGCATGCCAATGTATAAAGCGAAATAAAGAATCAAATACAAAAGATCACATCACTCAAGTTGAAGCCCTTAAACTGTTAAGAATTAATAATGGCAGGCTTTTGTGGCAATTATACCGAACCATTAATTCCTGTCCCTCTATAATTAATGAAGACAAGCTTTTACTTGGGTCTTGATAAACATGTAGACAATTAAATGTCTAATACATGTGTATATTTGCTTTATGGCCTAAATGATCTATCCTGCATGAAGTTATGTGATGTTTGCAGTCAGTTAATTTATAAACAAGCCTTCTTCCTCGATCCGAGATGGGCCGAGTGCCAGGATATACTTATATCATCAAAAAACGTCTTGTGTGACTACTCAATGTCATCTTCACTGTCTTCTATACATCTAGCTAGCTCGTCACAATGGCTAAAACTGAAGATGCAATTTAGAAGAGCTCTACAATGTGTCCTTCCAAAGTCGAAATGAGGGTAAGTCTTGCCTATGCTACACCTAGAAGAAAACGGGGTCTATAGTAGCACCTAGAGGATGTAGTCATCCTATAAGTCATCCTATAAGTCTTGCCTTACCACATGAATTAGTGTGTAAAACCAAACCAGAATCACTATTTACATGCAGCTGTTTCAGGTTCCTTGCCCTTCATCAGGGCAGAGAAAGAGTCAAGTTGGCTGCTGATTCTAAGAAGTATAGCTTCTTAAAGGATTATTGCTATCTTTATTAATAATAGTTTTGATGAATGGATAGGGTTGGAAATACAACCAATTTTGCAATTTTCTGTTTATTAAATTTGTTCTCAAGATAATAACACTTTTCTTTTATATACAGCATGGTGCCTGAGAGGCCGACCACTGCTCTCAGGCACTCATCCCTATCCTGGAATGCATGGCCTCCTCATCCCCTTCCTTGTATGCATGGCCCCCTCATCACTATCCTGGTATGCATGGTCTCCTCATCCCCATCCTGGTAAGCATTACCTCATCATCCCTATCCTTGTATGCATGGTCCCCTCATCCATATATTGGTATGCATGGCCCCCTCATCTTCATCCTGGTATGCATGACCTCCTCATCCCCATCCTTGTATACATGGCTCTCGCATACATATACTGGTATGCATGGCCCCTTCATCCCTATCCTGGTGTGCATGACTCCCTCATCCATATACTTGTATGCATGGACCATTCATCCCGATCCTGGTATGCATGGACCCCTCATCACTATCCTGGTTTGCATGGCCCACATCAGAAAAACGTTAAAAAAATAAACCATCCTACTTACCTTCCCTGCGCTCCCTCGCAGTGTCTTTTTCCGATGCCAGCAACAGCAGAGGCCTGGCGATCACGTGTGCCCGCTGCAAAAGGGAATGAATATTCACTGCACTCCATGTCCATGGGGGTGGAGAGCAGTGAATATTCTTTCCCTTAAGTAGTGGGTCACCCTCCCAGGGCTGTGGGGTACTCGGTACCGGGCCCGATGAGCTTCAATGGGAGATGTCACGGCAGCTGGGACCCGGCCCATGGCCCTGGGCGCCCATTGTAAAGGGGAGTTGTTTCGGTGTGCTTGTGGTGGTGAAAGTTTATAAGTGATTCGTGACGCCACCTGTGGTGTTCGGCAATGGAGATGTAAGCCGACACTGCAGAGAGATCCTCTGGGACAGATGGTGTGGTGCAGCAATGATGTTATAGCCCTCCACAGGCAGGGCTGTAGTCCCAGGGCAGTGTAGGTGCAGTGACACTAAGATGGTGTAGAGTCAGGCACAGAGGGAGTAACAGTGCTGGACAGGTTGGCGCAGGGAATAAGTGGAGGACACAAGGGCATGTTGTTCCAAAGCTTTACTCACAGTCTGTTGTACAAACAGGTGCCTGCCTCCGTGCTGTGTCCTCCGGGTCAGGGACTCAGTCAACCTCCAGGCCAGATGGAATACTCCTTTCCAACACTCCGCCAACATGTGCCTTTCTGAACGTCTCCTCTTATAGCGCCTTTAAATGAAGCACTCCTAGTACTGAGTTACACTGGAGTTCCTCCTGTCCGATGTTCTTATGAACTCTACTTGTACGGCAGACAGCTGTAGCCTGCTTCGGGGACTCCTTGCTACTAAGTCCCGGCTCACTATCCAGTTGCTGTTGTGCCCCCAAGTCTTGTGTGGGAATAAAGTGGTCACTACTTCTATTCCTCCGGTGTCTGCTGCAGGACCATTAGTATCCATACAACCTCGGGGACCGGGCCCCGGCCTTGCTCTTAGAACATCTAGGAAGGGTTCTCTTCTAACCCACGTCCTCTGTTCTCTTTTACTCCTCACATTCTGTACTAATCTTGCTTTCTATGGAGAATCAGGCTTTCAGTCTTTGTTGCTCTCTCTCTTCCTCTCCTGTGCCAGCAGACCCAGGTCACTGGGATCTGCTGCAGCACTACCATCCCTCTATCTCTCTCTCCGGGGATCTTCTCTCCAACTCCCTAACCAACTGACCTCTAATCCTAAACTCTTCCCGCTCCTTGTAATGTAAACTAACTCCACCCACCTCCCAGCACGTTTCATGTTTTAAGCAGGGAGCCACCAATGGGTGCTTTGCTATACTCCAAGCAGGGAGCCGCCGAAGGTGCTTTGCTACACTACTTTGTGGTGTGGGGTGCAGGTGTTGGAGTGTGGTCAGGAGTCTCCACCTTACCTGGATGGTGGGGCACCACACCTCAGGAGGAGGTGCAGTACCTCTGTGGTGACTGAACTTCAGGGGCGCCACATAGCAGGCAAACGTTATCGCCCAGCTGCTGCAGGAAGCTGGCGGCTGAGACTACTGTGCCCGCTATTAAAGAGATATGAGTGCAGTGCAGTGCAGTGATTATTCATTTCTGATTTAGCAGCGGGCACAGGTTTTAGAAGCAGCAGCTGGCTCTTGCCTCCTTTGACCGCCGCTGCCGCTCCCCCTCCATCATGTGGGACCCTCAGTATAAGCCGATGGGGGCTTTTTCAGCATAAAAAATGTGCTGAAAAACTCGGCTTATAATCAAGTATATATGGTATCTAGTGAAAAGACAGTGTTTTTTAGAACATGTTCCAAGTAAATATAATGTGTATGTGTGTCTTTATTTTAGCAAATCCGAAGTACATCACCGGATCTGACTGATACTCAGAGGCAGAGTTAGAGTAGCCAATAGAGGATATGACAAAGGGTGCTGGTTATTTTTTTTTCTTTGCGAAGGCAAGACTAGCCATGAATCCATATTTAGAGCATGATGGTCATAAAGTTCCTTACTACAAGGGGTGTGATGGTATGCGCCAGCATCAACAAAAGTCTGTCTGCTGTCAGGAATATATCATGGGGACAAAATAATAGATTATGTAATTTTTAATGAGAATGTGTCATCAGACAATAACATTGTCTAAATCAGATTTTTGTGTTAAAAAAATTAATTTATTATTTTAACAATTTATATTAAAATAAAAATAAAAATCGTGCAATTCTCACATTGGCCACAGGGGCTTTTTAGACTCAAATTTCCTGTTGTTTCAGGAAATCAATACGTACATCAGCCGCTGTGAACAGACTGTCACCCGATCCTTTTATATTATCAAAGCATCCAGTAAGTGTGTGAAAGGGTCATTGTGCAGGAAGGGGGAGTACGTGAGCTGTGACATCATCTGTTGTGATTTCTGGATCCTGCGTTATGAGCTGTGTATAGAGGTGTTATGAGTCATTGCAATTCTGTCTCTGATGATAAGGAGCCTGCTGAAAACTGTTCCTGAAACGATAAGAAGTATGACTCTAAAAAATCCAGTGTAAAAACTGCAATATTACTAATTTTGTTTAGTTTTTTTCCAAATTTGTTTAACCCCTTAATGACTGCTCATACGCCTTTTAACGGCGGCAGTTAAAGATACTTATGCCTCAGTGCCGCTATTTAACAGCGCAGATAAGTAAGTGTGTAGCACCCTCCAGCATCGGAATTTCTCTGGGGTCTCGGCTACCGGGGGTAGCCGAGACCCCAGAGAAAATGATTTGGGTCGGTTTTTACCGACCCCAGAGTTGCGATCACCGTTATTAACAGAATAAAGGTGACAGCAAAAAAAAGTTTGATTTCCAATTTAACCATTTAATTCCTCCCTCCTCTGAAGTGATCACACATCAGAGGAGAGAGAAATGGGGACCCGCGATCTCACCCCGGTACCTCTGGTGTCCCTGGATCCTCCTGCATCCTCCCATGATGTTCCCCGGCTTACGGCATCTTCTTCCTGAAAGAAAATGTCAGGCGCATGTGCAGTGCGCCTGCCGAGATCTGCAGGCTGGCACCCAGTAACAATAGGAAATTTTTCCTATTGGTTCATTTTGATCACTGTGATAGGGTTTATCACAGTGATCAAAATTAAAAAATAGTAAATCAAACCCCCCTTTATCACCCCCTTAGATAGGTAAAAATAGTAAAATAAACAAAATGTTATTATTTCCATTTTTCCATTATGGTTAGGGTTGGGCTAAAGTTAAGGATGGGCTAAAGTTAGGGTTGGCCTAGGGTTAGGGTTGGGGCTAGGGTTGAGCTAAAATTAGGGTTGGGCTAGGGTTTGGGTTATGCTATGGTTAGGGTAGGGCTAAAGTTAGGGTTGGGCTAAAGTTAGAGTTGGACTAAAGTTAGGGTGGACTACAGTTAGGGTTGTGGTATGATTAGGGTTATGGTTAGGGTTGGGATTAGGGTTAGGGGTGTGTTAGGCTTAGGTTTGTGGTTAGGGTTATGGTTAAGGTTGGGATTAGGGTTACGGGTGTGTTGGGGTTAGGGTTGTGGCTAGGGTTATGGTTAGGGTTGGGATTAGGATTAGGGGCATGTTGGAGTTAGGGTTGGAGTTAGATGTGAGGGTTCAACTGCTTAGTTACATCAGGGGGTCTGCAGATGCGACATGGCACCACCATTGATTCCAGCCAATTTTGCGTTCAAAAAGTCAAAAGATGCTCCCTCCCTTCTGAGCCCAGCCATGTGACTAAACAGTGGCTTTCTCCCACATACGGGGTGTTGGCGTACTCAGGAGAAATTGCACAATAAATTTTGTGGTCCATTTTCTCCTGACACCCTGTGAAAATAAAAAAAATTGGTTCCAAAATATTTTTTTTGTGAAAAAAGTAAAATGTTCATTTTTTCCTTCCACATTGCTTTAGTTCTCATGAAGCACTTGAAGGGTTAATAAACTTCTTTAATGTGTTTTTGCACACCTTGAGGGGTTCAGTTTTTAGAATGGTGTTACTTTTGGGTATTTTCTGTTATATTGAGCCCCAAACTCATTTCAAATGTGAGGTGGTCCCTAAAAAAATGATTTTGTAAATTTTGTTGGAAAAATGAGAACTCGCTGGTCAAGTTTTAACCCTTATAATGTCCAAACGAAAAAAAAATAATGTTTTCAAAATTGTGCTGGTGTAAAGTTGACATGTGGGAAATGTTATTTATTAACTAATTTGTGCGATATGTCTCTCTGATTTAAGGGTAGAAAAATGAAAAGTTTGAAAATTGTAAAATTTTCAACATTTTTGCCAAATTTCTGTTTTTTTCATAAATAAACGCAAGTTATATCAAATATTTTCTACCACTAACATGAAGTACAATATGTCACGAAAAAACATTCTCAGAATCAGTCGGATACATTGAAGCGTTCTAGAGCTATAACTTCATAAAGTGACAGTGGTCAGAATTGTAAAAATTGGCTTGGTCATTAAATAAAAAATTGGCTCTGTCGCTTAAGGGGTTAAAAAAATACATGTAACACAAAAACCTGATTTTAATAATGCCTCATTTTCTGATAGCACATTCCCTTTAAAAGCACATTAAAGTCAATTTTGAATATCCAACATAGATGGGTTTTTAGAATTTTCTATGCATTCATGTAGTTGTCCCAGAAAAGTCCCATTTAACAACTTGTTATAACTAGAGTTGAGCGAAACGGGTCGAAAAATTTCAAAAGTCACCGACTTTTGGCAAAGTCGGGTTTCATGAAACGAAACCCGACCCTAGGATGAGGTCGGCCACGAGGTCGGCGACTTAAGCGCCAAAGTCGCGTTTCAAAAGTTTGTTTTGCGCTCTTTTTCAGCCAATCAGGATCCACGGACACTGTGGTCAACGTGATGACATAGGCAGGGGTCACCACCATCTTTCAGAAGGGCATGCAAGTGATTGGCTTGCTTTGGTGGGCGTCACAGGGGGTATAAAAGGGCGTGCACACCGACCGCCATCTTACTTCTGCCGATCTCAGTATAGGGAGAGGTTGCTGCTGATTCTGTAGGGAGAGCGTTAGGCAGGGAAGAAGACAAAAAAACTGCTTCTGCTGCTAGCGATTTGGCCTGCACAACACACCAGTCACTGTGTGTGCAGTGCAAGGGGAGGCTATATAGTGGTGTATCAGTGGTGTTGGTTGTTGGGCTGCCTTCTAAGGCTTCCTGACATTCCTGCATTGCTGTTTACCCACTGCTCCGCAAACTGCTTTTTTAAAAGCAATCCCAATTTTTTTTTTTTGTCCTGCTGAGAAGAAAAAAAAACTGCTTCTGCTGCTAGCAATTTGGCCTGCACAACACACCAGTCACTGTGTGTGCAGTGCAAGGGGAGGCTATATTGTGGTGTATCAGTGGTGTTGGTTGTTGGGCTGCCTTTTAAGGCTTCCTGACAGGCTGGCATTGCTGTTTACCCACTGCTCTGCAAACTGCTTTTTTAAAAGCAATCCAATCTCCCTTATCCTCTAGTCACTTTTGTCAGAGCTGTGCCATCGAGCCTGTGACATAGCGCTCAGATATCAGTGGGCCTCACACAATCCAAAAGTGTCCAGTGTCCAAAAGTGTGTGCAGAGATTCAAAATCTCCCTTATCCTCTAGTCACTTTGGTCACAGCTGTGCCATCGAGCCTGTCACATAGCGCTCAGATATTCATTGGGCCTCACACAATCCAAAAGTGTCCAGTGTCCAAAAGTGTGTGCAGAGATTCAAAATCTCCCTTATCCTCTAGTCACTTTGGTCACAGCTGTGCCATCGAGCCTGTCACATAGCGCTCAGATATTCATTGGGCCTCACACAATCCAAAAGTGTCCAGTGTCCAAAAGTGTGTGCAGAGATTCAAAATCTCCCTTATCCTCTAGTCACTTTGGTCACAGCTGTGCCATCGAGCCTGTCACATAGCGCTCAGATATTCATTGGGCCTCACACAATCCAAAAGTGTCCAGTGTCCAAAAGTGTGTGCAGAGATTCAAAATCTCCCTTATCCTCTAGTCACTTTGGTCACAGCTGTGCCATCGAGCCTGTCACATAGCGCTCAGATATTCATTGGGCCTCACACAATCCAAAAGTGTCCAGTGTCCAAAAGTGTGTGCAGAGATTCAAAATCTCCCTTATCCTCTAGTCACTTTGGTCACAGCTGTGCCATCGAGCCTGTCACATAGCGCTCAGATATTCATTGGGCCTCACACAATCCAAAAGTGTCCAGTGTCCAAAAGTGTGTGCAGAGATTCAAAATCTCCCTTATCCTCTAGTCACTTTGGTCACAGCTGTGCCATCGAGCCTGTCACATAGCGCTCAGATATTCATTGGGCCTCACACAATCCAAAAGTGTCCAGTGTCCAAAAGTGTGTGCAGAGATTCAAAATCTCCCTTATCCTCTAGTCACTTTGGTCACAGCTGTGCCATCGAGCCTGTCACATAGCGCTCAGATATTCATTGGGCCTCACACAATCCAAAAGTGTCCAGTGTCCACAAGTGTCTGCAGAAATTCAAAATCTCCCTTATCCTCTAGTCACTTTGGTCACAGCTGTGCCATCGAGCCTGTCACATAGCGCTCAGATATCAGTGGGCCTCACACAATCCAAAAGTGTCCAGTGTCCACAAGTGTCTGCAGAAATTCAAAATCTCCCCTGTCCTATAGACACCTTGTACCTTGTTTTACATTACTATATAGTTTGTTGGATTTTGTCTACATTTCTACCAAAAATGAGGAAGGCTGGTGGAAGAGGCCGTGGAATTGGGCGGGGGTTGGCAGCTGGTAATGATGGTGTTGGTGGTGGATCTGATGGTAGTGGCAAGAGCAAAATAGGACCGAATGCAGGAGGTGTTGAGCCTGCGTCATCGTCTGGCTACATAAGGCCTCGAACGCTTAGTTTTCTAGGAGTTGGCAAACCGCTTTTAAAGCCAGAGCATCAGGAAAAAGTTTTGTCTTACATTGCTGACTCAGCCTTCAGCTCTATCGCCTCCTCTTCTTCAGTTGTAAAAAGTAAAAGCACTGAGTCGTCATTGGAGGCTCATGTTCATGAACCACACCTTTCCTTGTGTCCTTTACCCCAACCAAGATTGAAGGATGACGCAGGCCATACTACTGATTACTCCATGGAGCTGTTTTCACATACCATGCCTGGATTATCAAGTGAAATGGTGAATTACCCAGGCCAAGATGAATCTGACATGGAGTGCACTGATGCACAGCCGCTGATGGATGATTCTGCTGGTACATTCACTCAGAGCACTACATTGTCCTCGCAGTGTACAGAGCCAGATTCTGACCCTGATGAGACTCAGGTGCCCCTTCCCGCACACTATACCACCATACACGGTGACACAGAGGAAGGTGCACATGACATAGAAGAGGAGGTGATGGATGACCCAGTTGTTGACCCAGATTGGCATCCATTGGGGGAAGAGGGTGCTGCTTCCAATAGCTCAGATGAGGAGCATCCACAGCAGACATCGACATCGCAACAGCTGTTATCTGGCAGGCCCGGAGCACTCCAAAGACAGGTTCCAAACATCAAAAGAGTTGCTGGACAGCTTGTCCAGAGGGTCAAAAGATCACAGCGTGCTAGGCCGCAAAATGTCTGCCAAAGTAGGAAGAGTGCAGTGTGGCACTTTTTTGAACAAAATCCTCATGATCAGGCCAAGGTTATCTGTAAGAAGTGCGCAAAGACCTTTAGCCGAGGGAAAAATCTGAAAAATTTGAATACCAGTTGCATGCTTAGACATTTAACCAGCATGCACTTGCAAGCGTGGACATAACACCAAACCTCAAGTGCCACATGTGCAACTGATCACAACGAAGGTAGTCAGCAACGCTACATTGTTTCCTCCACTGTAAGCCCACCGGTTAGCACAGCAGCAAATGTTGAGGTGTCGTTGCAAGGCCACAGCAGTCAGGGAATCCCACTGTTATATCAACATTTGTATTCACTAAAAGGTTGAAACAAGAGCGCAATAGGGTTTTATCCGGGTAAAATGTACAAATACTAAAAGTATTATACTCACCTTCTCAAAGAGAAAGTAAAGCCTGTATAGTATGTCAGCCTGCTGCACGTCCAACGGTCCACAGCGGAACCGCACCACAGTTCAATAAGGAATAAATTCTTGGACTTTAAGTGCGCTGCCAGACAGATTCCATAACCACACAAGGTTAAAAAAGTTAACCCTTTAATCCCTACGCATTTCGAAGCATAACGCTTCTTCTTCAGGGGTTGACACATGTCAACCCCTGAAGAAGAAGCGTTATGCTTCGAAACGCGTAGGGATTAAAGGGTTAACTTTTTTAACCTTGTGTGGTTATGGAATCTGTCTGGCAGCGCACTTAAAGTCCAAGAATTTATTCCTTATTGAACTGTTATATCAACGAAAGACTGATTCTAGGCCATCAGAAAGAACACCAACTCCATCACCATCATCAACCCTCTCTCAGTCCGCCCTGTCCACCGCTACTTCCACCATATGCAGCTCTCAAGTCCAGCTCACCCTCCCAGACACTATGAGTAGGTCAAGAAAGTACTCAGTCTCTCATCCGCGTACACTGGGTTTGAACGCCCACATTGCCAAACTAATCTCGTTTGAGATGATGCCCTTTCGGTTGGTGGAAAGCACAGCTTTCCGCGAACTCAAGGCCTATGCAGTACCACGCTATGACCTACCCAGTCGCCACTTCTTCTCTCGCAAAGCCATCCCAGCCCTCCACCATCATGTGAAAGACCGCATTGTCCATGCACTCAAGCAGTCAGTGAGCGGAAAGGTGCACCTCACAACTGATGCATGGTCCAGTCGGCATGGCCAGGGCCGTTACGTGTCCATCACTGCGCACTGGGTTAATGTGGTGGAAGCAGGGTCCACAGGGGACAGCGGTGGTGGGACAGTGCTGCCTAGCCCACGGTATAGGAAACAGTTGGCTGTATGCGTTCGACCCTCCTCCTCCTCCTCCAGAAGCGAAAGCTCGTCCACAGAGCGCAGTCGTACGAGCACTCCATCTGCAGCTGCCACAGTTGCACACGATGTGTCCCCCTATCGAGCAGCTAGTGGAAAGCGTCAGCAGGCTGTGTTGCAGATGATGTGTTTGGGCAACAGACACACTGCCGAGGTGCTGGCCGAGTACTTGAAGCGACAAACTGAGTCATGGCTGGGCAGTGTACATCTTGAGGCAGGCAAGGTAGTTAGTGATAACGGCCGTAATTTTGTGGCAGCCATAGCCCTTTCAAAACTCAGCCATATACCTTGCTTGGCTCACACCTTGAACCTGGTGGTGCAGTGCTTCCTTAAAAATTATCCGGAGTTAACAGCCCTGCTCCAGAAGGTGCGAAGACTGTGCTCGCACATCCGCCGGTCGCCTGTACACTCCGTTCGTATGCAGAAGCTGCAGCGATTGCTCCACCTTCCCAACCACCGCCTCATTATCGACATTGCAACAAGGTGGAACTCCACCCTGCACATGGTGGAGCGGCTGTGCGAGCAGAGGCAGGCCATAATGCATTTGTGGGAGGATACACGGCCAGGCACTTTGAGAGCAGACATGGAGTTGACAGGTGTGCAGTGGTCGAAGCTGAAAGACCTCTGTAAAGTCCTTCAGTGTTTTGAGGAATGCACACGGCTGGTAGGCGCAGACGACGCCATCCTAAGCATGAGCATCCCACTTATGCGTCTGCTCATGCAAACTTTGACGCACCTTAAGGAGCAGGCGTCTGCAGCCAATGTTGATGAGGAGGAAGAGGAGGAGGGAATCCTTGATGACATTCAGCCATTGTCTGCTCAGGGACCTCTCCTGGACGAGGTGGAGGAAGAAGAGGAGGAGGAGGATGATGGGGATGATTACTTAGGGGAGGAGGATGCATCTCGTGGGGCAAGTGAAAATGTTGGCGTGGCAAGGTCTGGTACAGGGTTTGTGCATGACTGGAGGGATGTGGATTTGCCAGAAAGTGCTCCTCCAACCAGCACTCGCAGTGCATCATTGACACCGGGAACATTGGCCCACATGTCAGATTATGCCTTGCAGATCCTAAAAAGGGACCCACGCATTGCCAAAATGATGAACGATGACGACTACTGGTTGGCCAGCATCCTGGATCCACGCTATAAAGGCAAATTACAAAACATCATGCCACAGGAGAACCTTGACCTAATATTGGCTAATAAACAAGCAACTCTGGTAAATCGGTTGCTTGAGGCATTCCCAGCACACAGCAGCGGTGATGGTTCTCACACGAGCCGTACGGGCCGGGGGCAGCTTGGCAGAGGTGTTCGTGGTGCACACAGCAGAAGTGGCGTTGGAGACAGGGGTTTCATGACAATGTTGTGGACTGATTTTTCAAGTACCGCTCACACAACTGGTAATACTGCATCGATGGAAAGTGACAGGACACAGCAGTTGTCAACTATGGTTACAAACTACTTTTCCTCCCATATCGATGTTCTCCCACACAGGTCATTCCCCTTTGACTATTGGGCCGCTAAACTGGACACCTGGCCTGAATTGGCACAATATGCCTTACAGGAGCTCGCTTGCCCAGCTGCAAGTGTGCTATCGGAAAGAGTCTTCAGTGCAGCTGGATCAATCCTGACAGAAAAAAGGACCCGTCTGTCAACCCAAAATGTGGATGATCTAACCTTCATTAAAATGAACCACGCATGGGTTTCCAAGGATTTTGTCCCACCTTCCTCTGATGACACATAGGGAGACAGAAAAATGGCTTGCTTTGGTCCACCTCTTCCTGGGACTTGACCTATTTCACCTTTTACATCAGCTGAATGTCCAACATCAACATATGCCACTTTCTAAAACTCCCTAACTGTGCTGCCTCCCCACCCATGGCCGGGGTCACCACCTAGCGCACGACACCGTGCGAGTGCTGTTGCCCTGGACAGGTGGGTAGGCCGACTCTTGGGCGCGGGCACTGGTACAGGGTCCTTCATAGTGCAATCAAGTGTCTCTGACGGTGGTGGTGCACACCCGCCGTCAGACACACCGCCGTACTATGAGGGGCCCAGTGCCAGTACCGACGCCCATGAGTGGGCCCCCCTTGCTTGGGCAGGGCCCCAGAATTTGCAATCTTTACCTCTCCCTGCTCCTCCGCTGTGTAGTCTGGGCCGTCAAATCCATACTGTGCCTGACACCGTCTGAGCCTGCCTCCTGATGTATAGACATATATTTTGAATGTGTACGCTATCCATACATGTTATCCGGGGAAACGGTACCCTTTCTAACCTTTGTGCAATCACGTGCAATCAATACTGGGCCTAACACCGTCTGAGCCTGCCTCCTGAGACATATATTTTGAATGTGTACGCTATCCATACATGTTATCCGGGGAAACGGTACCCTTTTTAACCTTTGTGCAATCACGTGCAATCCATACTGGGCCTAACACCGTCTGAGCCTGCCTCCTGAGACATATATTTTGAATGTATACGCTATCCATACATGTTATCCGGGGATACGGTACCCTTTCTAACCTTTGTGCAATCACGTGCAATCCATACTGGGCCTAACACCGTCTGAGCCTGCCTCCTGAGACATATATTTTGAATGTGTACGCTATCCATACATGTTATCCGGGGAAACGGTACCCTTTCTAACCTTTGTGCAATCACGTGCAATCCATACTGGGCCTAACACCGTCTGAGCCTGCCTCCTGAGACATATATTTTGAATGTGTACGCTATCCATACATGTTATCTGGGGATACGGTACCCTTTCTAACCTTTGTGCAATCACATGCAATCCATACTGGGCCTAACACCGTCTGAGCCTGCCTCCTGAGACATATATTTTGAATGTGTACGCTATCCATACATGTTATCCGGGGATACGGTACCCTTTCTAACCTTTGTGCAATCACGTGAAATCCATACTGGGCCTAACACCGTCTGAGCCTGCCTCCTGAGACATATATTTTGAATGTGTACGCTATCCATACATGTTATCCGGGGAAACGGTACCCTTTCTAACCTTTGTGCAATCACGTGCAATCCATACTGGGCCTA
Source organism: Dendrobates tinctorius (assembly GCF_039654945.1). Taxonomy (NCBI): domain Eukaryota; kingdom Metazoa; phylum Chordata; class Amphibia; order Anura; family Dendrobatidae; genus Dendrobates; species Dendrobates tinctorius. The sequence goes on along the minus strand of NW_027361810.1, from coordinate 21,352,199 downwards.
ACACCGTCTGAGCCTGCCTCCTGAGACATATATTTTGAATGTGTACGCTATCCATACATGTTATCTGGGGATACGGTACCCTTTCTAACCTTTGTGCAATCACATGCAATTCATACTGGGCCTAACACCGTCTGAGCCTGCCTCCTGAGACATATATTTTGAATGTGTACGCTATCCATACATGTTATCCGGGGATACGGTACCCTTTCTAACCTTTGTGCAATCACGTGCAATCCATACTGGGCCTAACACCGTCTGAGCCTGCCTCCTGAGACATATATTTTGAATGTGTACGCTATCCATACATGTTATCCGGGGATACGGTACCCTTTCTAACCTTTGTGCAATCACGTGCAATCCATACTGGGCCTAACACCGTCTGAGCCTGCCTCCTGAGACATATATTTTGAACGTGTACGCTATCCATACATGTTATCCGGGGAAACGGTACCCTTTCTAACCTTTGTGCAATCACGTGTAACCCATACTGGGCGTGAGAACGGCTGGCGAGCTGTTAAGCAAGCTACAGCACCTGTGGTTTGCACACGTAAGTTTTTCATTTTTTCAGGAATGACGGTTAGGCCTAATTCCGGAACTGCGGTTGACCTGCACTTACTGGGAAATCATTGTTCGCGGGTAATAATTGTAATCAGTGATCCCCATCACTAACGTTGTTCAGCGGGTTATCTGCACCTGTAAGCGACAAACGCTGGCCTTTTCAGTGTAGCGCACATGAAGCCACGGACCTGTAAGGGCATGACACACCAGTTATTGGCCAATCTCATGTGCCAGAGCCTCACGTGTCCCTCTAGTAAGCCGGACTCGGACCGCGGGGCATGACGGAGTCTCGTTCGTTAACGGAATTAAGCTTGCAATGTGTGCATCTGTTCTGTAGCTGGCATGGTTGAGGTTTCCCAGGTGGAGTCGAATTTAACCGTAGGCTCCACTCCTGGTGGTGCCCTTCTGGACATTCCTTTAAGGTTCAGCTTTGCAACCATACTGCCCACGTAAAACGAACACTTTGCCTTCATGAACGCTGTTTGGAGGGTCATGACTCGTGGGAATAACGCCGCCCAATCAGTTAACCTGCTAGAGAGATCCTTCGTTGCTCCCAAGCATGACATCACACTCCCTAGGAAGAAGGTAATGCCACTGTGGCGACCGTACTCCTGGGGGCGACACAAGTGCACTGATGCCCAGCCACTGCTCGATGAATCTGCTGGTACATTGACCCAGACCACTACATTCCCCTCGCACGCTACACGACCTGAATCTGACCCTGATGAAACTCAGGTTACCCTTCCCATATACAGTTCCATCTTACACAGTGACAAAGAGGAAGCTGCAGATGAAAGTGCAGGTTCGGCCCACCCGCCATCAGACACACCACCGTACTATCAGGGGCCCTGTGCCAGTGCCGTCGCCAACGAGTGGGCCCCCCCTGCTTGCCCAGGATCACAGCACTTGCAAAGTTGAAATACTGTGCAGTGAGATGGAAGATGGGGACGACGAGGAATCCAGACAAGTACAGAGATTCCCTAGCGAGGAGACTTATTTGATTGTTTTCAATGTTGGGACAGCAATTTTTGGGGAGCACTATACTCTGGAGAATGATAGATGGGGCCCACCATACACTGGAACATTCCAAAGGTGGACATCAGACACTGGAGCAGCATTTACAGGGCCCATTATACACTAGAGCATTAGAAATGGGGCCCATTATGTTTGGAGCATTATTTGGGCCCATAAGACAGTGGAGCTTCATCCATGGGGACCAACATATACTGTAGCATTATGTGGAGCTCATCATATACTGTTTCAAACATTATATGGGACCAATGATTCTGTATGGAGAAATAGATGGGCCTCGTCATGAGATGTAAAAAGTGAGGTATTTTTCATTGTACTATACCGCTATTTCTCTGCCGTATCGGAGCATGATGAGTTGTGGTATGTGTTAAAGGGGCGCTCTTTCGCCCAGGGCACATGAAAACCTGCAGCCAGCCCTCCCCCCCTCAACTTTAGCCAAATAACCCCCATTTTTCAGTGCGTAACTTGTATTATGAAGTTAATTAAGGTTGACAAGCTTAAGTAAGAAGAATTGATGCTTTTGGCATTCAAATGGGCACTGTTGGTGTGTTTCCTGTCCTCCTCTCACTGCCGACTTTTATTCCCCATTGACTTACATTGGGTTTCGTGTTTCGGGACGACCCCGACTTTTCCCTATAATCGGACGATCTTACTCGACCCGACTTTTGGAAAAGTCGGGTTTCACGAAACGAAACGCGACCCTAAAAAACCAAAAGTCGCTCAACTCTAGTTATAACATTCCTCTATATTTATAGAATACAAATATTTCACGTGTGAGGCCAAACAAATACTATATTGTAAAAGATGAAAGAGAAAAATTGACTAATGATTGTTTTCGCGAAACTTTTTTTTTTTTTTTTTTTTTTACTCGTTCTGATTTTTGCTGTATTTTATGCAAGGCAGAGAATTCAGTATTTGGCACCGAAAGTGCACATGAAACTAACGGCTTTACAAAACCACACACTTGGAAACACAATTATTTCCCTGAAACATAGTTTTGGTTTTCAAACTTACAAAGAGCTTGGAAATGGCTGCTTGATTTGTACGTTGCCAGCACTTCAATCATATTAAGCACATTTTTGGACGCCGAGCACAGGCCAAATAGTAAAAAGTAAGGTTACAAACCTAAACGCATAAGAATAGTAGAAATGTGGCCGTTGTTCTTTGCAGGAAGGATGGCGCTTTCGGGAAAGTTTTTTTTCTGCACAGGTTTAAGTTCATATTGAAGTTTCCATGGATATTATTAAATACAATTAATTCATTTTTCATGTTTAAAACTGTGAAGACCAGAACTAAAGGACTTAGAGAAAAACTCAAATTAGAATGTTTTGTTTCTCTGCTTTCTGGAGGTCATATCTTCTGTTGAGTTGAGCTAAAAGTTTTGCAAGACTCTGGACCAGTGGCCATATCGGGGGTATTTGATACACTGACGATTTTGCAAGTTTTGCCGCCTACAAAGAACAGAGAAGGCTGTATTTTTTTCATAGGCACACTTCCCCTTTGAGAGACAGAATCTTAAAAAGAAAATCCAGAAAATCACCTTGTATAATTTTTGCATCATTAATTTACATTTTATTGCATGAAATAAGTATTTGATACAATAGAAAAAAACAGAACTTAATATTTGGTCCAGAAACTTTTGTTTGCAATTACAGAGGTCAGACATTTCCTGTAGTTCTTCACCAAGTTTGCACACACTGCAGCAGGGATTTTGGCCCACTCTTCCATACAGATCTTCTCCAGATCTTTCAGGTTTCAAGGCTGTCGCTGGGCAACATTGAGTTTTCTATTGAGTTCAGGTCTGGAAATTCGGTAGGCCACTCCAGTACCTTGGAATTCTTCTTAAGGAGCCACTACTTAGTTGCCCTGACTGTGTGTTTTGGGTCATTGTCATGCTGGAAAATCCAGCCATGGCCCAACTTTAATGCTCGCCTAAGGGTAGGAGGTTGTTGGCCAAAATCTCATGATATATGACCCCATCCATCCTTCCTTCAATACGATGCAGTAAAGTAACCCCTAAAGTATGATGTTTCCCCCACCATGCTTCCCGGTTGGGACAGTGTTCATGGGGTTGTACTCATCTTCCTTCTTCTTCCAAATACAACAAGTGTAGTTGATATCAAAAAGTTCTATTTTGGTCTCATCTGACCACATGACCTTTTCCCATGCCTCCTCTGGATCATCCAGATGGCCATTGGAGAACTTCAAACGGGCATAGATATGTGCTGGAGTGAGCAGAGGGACATTGCATGCCCTGCAGGATTATAATCCATGACGGCGTAATTTATTACTAACGATAATGTTTGAGACTGTGGTCCCAGCTCTCTTCAGGTCATTGACCAGGCCCTCCCATGTAGTTCTGGCGTGATCACTGACCTTTCTCAGAATCATCCTTACCCCATGAGGCAAAATCTTGCATTGAGCCCCAGACCAAGGAAGATTGACAGTCATCTTGTGTTTCTTCCATTTTCTAATAATTGTGACAACAGTTGTTGCCTTCTCACCAAGTTGCTTGCCTTTTGACCTGTAGTCCATTCCTGCCTTGTGCAGGTCTACAATTTTGTCCCTGTTGTCCTTAGACAGCTCTTTGGCCTTGACCATGGTGGAGAGATTGGAGTGGGATTGATTGAGTGTGTGGATAGGTGTCTTTCAAACTGGTAACGAGTTCAATCAGGTGCAATTAATACAGGTAATGAATAGTGATGAGTGAGTATGCTCGCTGTTCGGGTTTTCCCAAGCATGTTCGGGTGTTCTCCAAGTACTTGGGCATGCTCTGAGATTTAGTTTGTGTCGCCACAGCTGAATGATTTGTGGCTGCTGTACAGCCTGACTGCATGTGGGGATTTCTTAACAAACGGGCAATCCCCACATGTATTCAGGCTGTCTAGCAGCCGCAAATCATGCAGCTGCGGCAACACAAACTAAATCTCCGAGCACACCCAAACACTCAGAGAACACCTGAGCATGCTCGGGAAAACCCGAGCAACAAGCTTACTCGCTCATCACTAGTAATGAACCTGAGTGAACCTGAACCTAAGTGTACCTGCGATCAAAATTACAGACCTCTCCATTCTTTCTAGGTGGGAAAACTTGCAAAATCGGCAGTGTATTAAATGCTTATTTTCCCCTCTGTAGCTGAGTGATTTCTTTTATAATTTCTTTTTAAATTTACCTTATTTACTCATGTCCTTGATTTGTGATTTATACTTCCATCTACCCTCTAGACTTATACACAATATGTTCTGGCTCATTTCTTTGTTTTTTCCTTACTTTTTTGTACTTTGCACAAACATTGGCATGGATTCCCTTTTTGAGCTGTTTGTTTTGTATATGAAGCTTTCAATATTAGGTGTCTAAACAGTGGGGTCTGGTTCCTGCTCTCCCATCTATATTGCGATCAACTGACACATATAGAGATTTAATACCAGAGACATGGTCGTCCTGGTTGGGTACACCTTGTCATGGTGGGATGGTTTTTATGCTTTTTTATCTTTATGCTTTTTTATCAAAATAGTGATAATGAAGTCCCCTATGTTAATTACATGCATTATTACTATTGGATCGCCCCTCACACCCAGGTCAGCGGGGTACTCGGTACCGGGCCGGTGTCAGGGGGAATGTGTCACAGCAGCGGTGACCCGGTCCGTGGCCCTGGGCGCCCAATATCAATGGTGGTGATGTTAATGGTGTTAAAGTTTATTTAGATAGTTTGTGATGCCACCTGTGGTGTTTGGAAAGCAAGATGTTAAGCCAACGCTGCGTGCAGATCCACTGGGACTGAAGGTGTGGTGCAGCAAAGATGGTGTAGCTCCCCACAGGTGGAGCTGGAGTCCCAGTGCAGTGTAGGTGCAATGGATGAGGAGAGGCGCAGAATGGTATAGATGCTGGTACCCAGGTGCAGCGGTGCTGGAATAACTGGAGGACACCAGAGTATGCGGTTCCAAAGCTTTACTCACTGTTTGCAGGTCACACACCTGCCTGCCTCCACACCATGTTCTTCAGGTCAGGGCCCCAGCCAACCTCCAGGCAGGATAGGATTCTCCCCTCCACACTCCGCCAATATGTACCTTACTGAACGACTCCTCCATTGCGCCTTTAGGTGTGAAGCACTCCAGTACTTAGTTACCCTGGAATGCCTCTCTCTAGGTGTTCCTAGTCTCTGCTTGTACGACAGACAGCTGTAGCCTCCTTCGGGGACTCCTCTCTGCGTCCTGGCTCACTATCCAAGTGCTGTTGTGTCCCAAGTCTATGATGGGAGTAAGGCGTTAGTGGCTCACTACTCCTCCGGTGTCTGTTGCCGGACATAAAGATCCAATCAACCTCGGGGACCGGGCCCCGGCCTTTGCGCTCTGGACTGGAAGGGTTCTCTCTCTTTCTCAACCTGCTTCCCACCGTCCTTCTATTCTCCTTCGTTCCGATCTGTTCTACCTCTCTTATGGAATCTGTAGTCTCCAGTCTACGTCTCTTTCTCCTTCTCTTCCTTAACGTGCCAGCTGGCTCAGGTCACTGGGGCAGCTGCAGCACCCCTTCCTCCATCCCTTCTTCCAGGGATCCCCACTCCTCACCGAGTGGCTGTCCTCTCCTACTCCGCCTGCCTTCTTCTGTGGACTGACTTGAAATCCTACACCTTCCCTCTCTTTTATATCTAACTCCACCCGCCTCCCCAGCACCTCTCGTGTTACAAAGCCAGGGACCACAAAAGGCACCCTATGACCTTTCCAGCATAAAGCATGGATGGGTCCCTGCTGAACTATCCTGTGTGTGGGGTGCAGGTGTTGGAACGTGGAAGGGAGTTCCCACCCTACCTGGATGGTGGGGCACCACACCTTAGGAGAAGGTGCAGTACCTCTGTGGCGACTGAAGCCTCAGGGGCGCCACACTATTTACTTACTAGAAGGCATTTGCTCATTTTGTTTTTATCTTAGTTTTTTTTCTGCTACAGTCATAATTATGACAAATATATGTCTGTTATTGGTTGGTATAAAAGTATTTGCATGTTTTTATGTTATTTTTCCATTTCTTTCTAGTTTATTTTTACAAAAAAAGTATGTTTCAATTAGGTTTTTGTTAAATATTTATGATTCTAAATAATAATTATACATGTGTTCAAGCACATTATAGTGTATGCTAAATTTGGCCAAACAACCAGCATCATCAAAAACCTGCTGTATTGCCTTTCAGTGGTATGGAGATGACTGATCCTTCTGCCCCCAACATCATCTGAGAGATTTGGGGGCCCTCCATATAAATACCAAACCTGTCGATATCGGCGGGTTCAACCATCATTAATCTAATGTGTATGGCGCCCTTTTCTTGGGGGAAAGGCTCAGTCTTGGAGCTAGAGCGTTGCATACTTTGGCATAGAATAAATCAATATATTTTCGCTGTTAAAGAAACATGGTGAAAAAAAGAAAAAAAAAAAAAATCTCACTGCATCAATATCCACACACGGCAGATGAACGGAACTCCATCCTGATTAGACGTAAGCAACAATGGAAATCTGAGCCTCGGATTAAGATCACAGGAACGTGATCGAAACGCGTCATTTTTTTTTCCCTTCTTTCATATGAGTGTACATAAAATTTTAATATGGACTAAATCAATTTTGGATTTTATTTTAAAGGAGCTGGAACAAGGCTTCTTTTTTTAAATTTTTTTCAATGTGACAATTCGGAAGCTCTGCCTGATTTTTTTTTTTTTTTCGACAGATATGAGATACTGTATCTAGATACGGATGGATTTATCTAGCTTAACATTACATTTATCAACACAATAATAAGAGAGAAGTCTGATCTGCCTATATATAAATATATATGTATATATAATCTTGTAGGCGAGGTAAGCTCTATTTAAGAACAGTGTTAATTAGACTTCATGAAACCTGCAGCTCTCGCTTTTCTCAGCAGGTTATGTCAAACTTTAGTCAACACATTGTTATTAGAGAAAAGCCTGAAATGCACAAAAACACGATAATTGGAGGCGATATTTGAAAGGCCACAGAAATCATTTGAGCTCAATAAACAGGTGTCAGGGCTCTCGGTGTTCACAAAAGCAGCATGGACTCCCAGACATTGCAGACCGAGTACAAGCACTCATCAATTCATTCAATTATTTAACCCCTTAGTGACAGAGCCAATTTGGTACTTAATGACCGGGCCGATTTTTACAATTCTGACCACTGTCCCTTTATGAGATTATAGCTCTAGAACGCTTCAACGTATCCCACTGATTCTGAGAATGTTTTTTCATGACGTATTGTACTTCATGTTAGTGGTAAAATTTCTTCAATGTAACTTGCGCTTATGTCTGAAAAAAATGTTATTATTTTTTATCTTTTTGCGGTCGCCATTATTCCGTTAACAACGGCATTCGCAACACTGGGGTTGGTAAAAACAGACCCGAATCATGTTCTCTGTTGTCTCAGCTACCCCTGGTAGCCGAGATCCTGGAGAAATTCCAACCCTGGGGGGGCACTATACCGTACGCTTATTTCTCAGCACGTTAAAAAGCATATCGGCAGTCGTTAAGGGGTTAATTGGAATTACTTTTAAATGTAATCAAATTTTAGGGTAGATGTAGAATTAATATTTGAACTCGTATAAAAAGATGATGGTGAAAATGCGCTTTCACATTCGGAAAGTGCACAGTGATCTATTGATCACTGTGATCTATTGCTCTCTATTAGCAGGCTGGGAGAGTAGCGTTGAAACATGATCACAACTGTGAGTGTTATTGTGGAAAAGTAGAAGCATTTAGGCGACTCAGCGGAGAGCATGTAACATTACAGAACGGGGTCACCGAGTCCTGAGAAAAGCCACATCACTGTCCCCATTGGGGCTCACAATCAAGATTCCCTATCAGTATGTCTTTGGAGTGTGGGAGGAACCCAGAAGTTTCAGATGTTGTTCTTGGTGGGATTTGAACCCAGGACTCCAGTGCTGCAAGTCATCAGTGCTAACCACTGAGCCACCGTGCTGCCCAGCCAGAATTGGGGAAAGTTGGGTGACAACCCCCTATGGAGTTGTACTGGATTTCCTTTGGATCCTTAGGTGACTGTGTTTTCTCACAGCTCTGGACGCTCTCATTCTCTGACAACACCCTAAAGACCTTGTTTATCAAAATAAGAATAAAAGAAGTCACAAGGCGATGTGTCATGATACAGACTATTCTGACTCTTTCCGAGTGAGAATCTGCATCCACATGACTGTCTTACATAACTCTGCAGATAACAGGTCTCTTTCATTCCACTCAGTGTTTGATTTGTAGCCGCTGACTTTCACAGATCTGATTTACAGGTTTACGATGTAAGTCCACTGACCGTTAACTGACACCGGCAACTAAGGCTACAGGACAAAGGCGAGTGGCCACTGCACAATTCACTACAGTGGCCATATTAATCTATTGCTAAGGGGACGAGTGAGAACAAACCTCTCAGATCACAAGTATGAATTATAGACATTCTGCATGCTCGGAAATTATCAGGATTGTCATGTGCTTCACATTGGAATAAGGCCAAAGACAAGCTGGACAGATAAAGCATGCATGTTCTCCTGGTTTACACTGAAAGCATACCTGTCCTTCCAGGTCTCATTTCAGAATAAGCTATACATGAGGAATAACATTATTTTCTGGTCATTGTACGACTTCTATCCTGCATTTTTTACCAGTTTTCCCCTTTGCGGCCCTTATTTCTAATTTTCAGTTCTCTCTGTGCTAGTGGATGGAAACTAGCTGTAATTAAGTCTCCGATATACTGCAAAGACATGAAGATTTCATGATTTCTTATGTCTATGTAACAAGATTCAGAAGCACCAGCAGCATGGAGGATACTGTACAACAATACTGAGCAGTGTAGCTGTTATAACAGCTCTGGAGTAAAATAAACACTTATGCCTGTTGGACTAAAGGTACAGTCACACTTAGCGATGTACCAGCGATCCCAACCAGCGATATGACGCGGTCAGGATCGCTGGTACATCGCTAAGTGGTTGCTAGTGAGCTGCCACACAGGCAGATCTCACCAGCGACATCGCTGTGGACGGGGGTCGCTACTTACCTGTCACACTAGGCGATCCTGCGTCCTCCCGCCCGGCTCCACGCTCGTCTCTCCACAGGAAGCGCCGCAGGAAGCTGATGACGAGAAACAGTCCTAGACGTTCTCGCGCGATCAGCGATAACCAGCGGGGAAGCCGGTCGTAGGTAAGTATCAGACAGGTAGGTAAGTATCAGACACAGAGATATCGCTAGCAATATCACTATAACGTCACAAGTTATAGCGATATTGCTAGCGATATCGCTTAGTGTGACAGTACCTTAAGGGGAAGTGTTTCTCCCTGTCAAAGTCAGCCTAAGGAGACTTATAGGCCATGTAATGCTCCTCTGATAATTTAAATATGCAAATAACCTTTAAAGAAAGGAAGAGGACTTAATGTCTAGTACCAACTATTGGAAATAGCAAACCTAAAAGTCAATATTGACCCTTTATTGAGCCTTGCCACACGACTTAGGGTAAAAGCCAATACAGATACTCAATTATAAAATGCATTATCTACATAAATACCATACCGTCCAAACGTTTTAGGCAGGTGTGGAAAAAATGCTGCAAAGTAAGAAGCTTTCAAAATTAAAAGCTGAATGAACAAAAGAGAAATCTAAAGCACATCAACGTTTGGTGTCCACCCTGGCAATCATCAATTTTTCACAAAGTTTCTCTTGGAACCCAGGAGGAAGGTCGTCCGAATCATCTTGGAGAACTGACCCCAGATCTTCTGTGTTTGAGGCTTGTGCAGTTCCTTCTGTCTCTTCATGTGATCCCAGAGATTGGATGATGTCAGACCAGGGCTCTGTGGGGGCCGGATCATCACTTCCAGGACTCTTCATTCCTAATGACATTGGCTGGATGTTTGGGGGTCGTTGTCCTCCTGTAGAATACATTTGGAGCCAAACAGATGCCTCGTGATGGTATTACATGATGGATAAGTATCTGCCTGCATTTCTCAGCATTGAAGACCCAATTATTCCTGACCAAATGCTCAACTCCCTTTGCAGCCCAAAGCTTATTGGACCCTCTACCATGCTTCACTGTTCCTGCAGATGTAAGCAGATAGACCGGACCGTGTGTACCTGCATGCCATGTCTAGAACTGAAAGGGCTGCATCCTCTGTTCCCAGGGGGAAGCCTCAAAGGGGTGGACCTTCCCCTGAAGCCTGGGGGAAGCCCTAGGGAGATGGAGCTTCCTGCTGACAGGAGGGGGCAGGGAGAGCCAGAAAAGTGTGTGCAGCAGTAGTGGGGTAAAAGGAAAAAGTGCACGAAGGACTGCAGTCTGGCGCCGGCGGGGAGCAGCGCATAGAGCAGCGCAGAGAGCAGCGCGCAGAGTGGTGAGCAGAGCCCTCTGCATCCCCCACTTGAGAGGACTGACTTGACAATGGGCTGTATGGAAGGAGCCTCCCGTTGTCTGCAGAGCAGAGTTGTGTCAGCAGACAGAGTCATCCAGAACAGAGCCGTGCCAGCAGAGCAGAGCTGTGCCACGAGAGAGAGCAGTGTCAGCAGAGCAGAGCTATGCCAGCAGTGAGAGCCATACGGAGGAGAGCCGTGCAACCAGAGCGGAGCAGAGCTGGGTGTCGCAGCAGACCAAGAGAGGAGTGCTCCGGCTGGGAGTACCAGCACCAGGCAGACCAGCGGCACTCGCCGCCAACAGCAGGGACCAGGGAGTGTGGGACGTGTGGTGTGTGTCCAGTGACAACCAGAGAGTACCAGGTGCTGTACAAGACCTGACCGTGAGTACCGCACACGCGTTGCCTAAGAGAGACCACATAGGACTGACACTCGTACCCTGACGTGGATACAGAATAGTTGTCCTGACCTTTGTGACCTCACTTCATCAGTTAAGACAGTTAAGGAGCCACGTTGGGCTCGTACCAGTCTATGGCCCTTGCCTTTAATAGCTACAGCAGTATATGGACAAGGGGCAGTGGAAGGTACCAGAGACCGATCACTGTTACCAGAAGACAGGGTATTGTCATCTACCTGACCCCACTAGAGAGGATACCACGCCAGCCGATGCCGCGCAATTGAGTTTACAGCAGGACCTGCAGTTTAAGGACTGTCTTACACCTATGCTAACGAACTGCCGTCATCTGAACCATTGTAATATCCTTTGCCTTTAATGTACCGTTTGTCTCCCCTGACTAACCCTTTATCTCTGGACTGTTTAACTGTTTACCTCCCTGTGTGGAATATTCCCCTGTAAATAAACCTGTTAACCCTTGTTCTGCTTGCGTCCCGTCACTGCATCCCGCGTTCCTGCTCGTACTCTTATACAGACACCCATTATTTATTATCTTTGGAGAGCAAACTGCTTCCTGTTACAGTCAAATATTTCACATTGTGACTCAGAGACCTGCTGACATTTTTCTGCACATCGGTTCCTATTTTTTTGGACATGAATAAGTCGCTTGGTCTTGCTTCCATGTCAAAATTATGGATTTTTGGACCACTTCTACTCAAACTTCTCCAAACAGTAGATACAATGGTGTGAAAAAGTGTTTGCCCCCTTCCTGATTTTCTATACTTTTGCATGTTTGTCACACTTAAATGTTTCAGATCACCAAACAAATATAAATATTAGTGAAAGATAACACAAGAAAACACAAAATGCAGTTTTTAGATGAAGGTCTTTATTATTAAGGGAAAAAGAAATCCAAACCTACAGGGCCCTGTGTTAAAAAGTGATTGCCCTCTAATCCTAATAACTGGTTGGGCCACCCTTAGCAGTAACAACTGAAATCAAGTGTTTGCAATAACTGGCAATGAGTCTTTTATAACACTCTAGAGGAATTTTGGCCACTCATCTCTGCAGAATTGTTGTAATTCAGTTACATTGGAAAGTTTCCAAGCATGAACCGCCTTTTTAAGGTCATGCCATAGCATCTCAGTCAGATTAAGGTCAGGACTTTGACTAGGCCACTCCAAAGTCTTACATTTGTTTTTCTTAAGCCAGTCAGTGGTGGACTTGCTGGTGTGTTTTGGATCATTGCCATGCTGCATAACCCAAGTGCACTCAGCTTGAGGGCACGAATAGATGGCCAGACATTTTCCTTCAGCATTTTTTGGTAGACAGCAGAATTCATGGTTCCGTTTACCACAGCAAGTCTTCTAAGTCCTGCAGGAGCAAAACAGCCCCAGACCAGAACACTACCACCACCATACTTTACTGTTGGTATGATGTTCATTTTCTGAAGTGTTGTGTTACGTCTACCCCAGATGTAATGGACATGCACCTTAGAAACAGAAATACATGTAGCCGCACATTCTGGTGCCGAGTGACGGAGGCAGTGCCGGGTATTGAGACGCGAGACTCGTGCGAGTTTCTCGCAAGTGTGACCCCGGCCTTAGATGGATTTTCAAGGTAAGTACTCCAGCCTCATCAGGTCTACAAGATGCATATGCTGTAATACTTTTTCCGCTTTGTATTGGGAAATCTGGTGACAGATCCGCTTTAACATTGTTAGAAGATTTCTAGGGAAAAAAATATTTAAAAAATCCACAATTGTCATTTTCCCAGCACTGTCACAACATTACCAGCACGCCTACCTCGTCTGCTGCGCAGATCAGCTATTCAGCATGCAGGAAATAAATGGCTCACATCACATATGCTCCATGTGAGATGCACTTCAAAATACATCAATATCTACTTGTCTGTGGATACTTGTAACAGAGCCGGATTCTTCAAACCAATTCTATGGTCAGAGAAAGGAGAAGCTACTGATCATCCACTTAAAAGACACTAACCCAAAAGTCTTTCTATTAACTTTGCAGCTCAATGCAATCAATTGTTCCCTAATTCAGGCATTTTTGTATGGAGAGAGGCTGACCGTCTCTGACCACGGAGCTTCATGAAATTAACTTTTTAAATACCTCTCAGGATCTTTGGACATTTATAGCTATTTTGCTGGGAAAAGTGATTAAGGCTGGGGTCAAACTCGCGAGACACTTGCATGAGTCTCGTGTCTCAATAACCGGCACTACCGCCGGCACTCGGGACTGTGCGGCTGCATGTATTTCTATGCAGCTGAGCGCTCCGGTCCAAGTCCCGGCGGCAGTGCTCGGTATTGAGACACGAGACTCGTGCAAGTGTCTCGCGAGTTGCCTTACAAGAAATAAGCAACTCCAAATAAAGTCCAGCCATTGCATTGCAGTTGTCCCAATAACCACAATCAGATTGTTTAAAAAAAAAGTGTTAATTTCTTCACTCTGTAATATTCATTCATTCTGGAACATTCTCTCCTTTATTTATTTGTGTTGCTATATTAACTTAAACATAATGTTGCAATAAAAAAGGTGTTACAAGGTTTGCTGAAAATGTGCAATTATTATATCGTCATTCTGAGTTATTTATTTCCTCTTCTTCTACAGAAAGATAGAAATGCATTTCTCTAAACGAAAAAAAAAAATTAAAAGAAAATATATGAATATTGTAGAATGAATAACTTGTGAATGAATGAGTAAACGAGAGGATTTTACAGAAATAGTAAATTAAGCAATTTAGGTTTTAAAATGGAAAGGACCCGTGCAAACATTGCAGATTTGTCAACCTGAATGAGAATCTTGAAGTCCCATGCACACGTTGCTTATTTATCACCTGCAGATTTAAATCTGCAGCAGGTCAATTCTTTCACCATTTTCGCTGCAGATTTCGCCAATACTAATGAAGGGGGAAAATTCTGCAACAAAAACGCATGTAAAAAAAAAAAAAGCATCAAATCGCACCTATTATATGCTGCGTTTTTCCAGCCAAGAGATGCAGAAATTTCTGCAACTAATACTTAAAGTGTGCACGTGCCTTTAGGGGTTAAAATGTTCCAAATAAATGAGTAAATTAATGAATTTTGCAGAATGAATGAGGCCCCTGCACATATATCCGGCGCTGGGTTGTAGATTCCATCCAGTGTTTAACTAAATGTCAGATAGAAACTGATCCTATTGTTCGCTCCTAGTTGTCAGAGACGTTAGTTGTTCCTTTGGACAGGGGCAGGTGCCGGTTTGGGGTGTTTGATGAACTGCTGCAACACCTGGGAGAATAGTGAAAAGCCTGATGACACGTGACGCATTTTTCCATCAGTAAATCTGCTGAGTTGCATCAGGATTTTTTTTTTTTAAGTCTGAGACCATGTTCACACATTCAGTTTTTTCCATCAGTTTTTATAAACCAAAATCAGGAGTGGAACAATCAAAGGAAAAGTAAAACAGAAACACGTCACCACTTCTGTATTTTTCACCCGTTCCTGGTTTTGGCTTACAAATACTGATGTAAAATATACTGACTGAATACGGAATATGTGAGCGTGGCCTGATGGAGCGGATAAAACCCAGCTTTCAGGAATGAATTTTGCAAAAATATGTGTTAAAAAACATGAAAGTTGCAGATTGAATGAAGAAATAAATGACAAAGATATAAAAGAAAATAAAAAGATTAAAAAAATTGATAAAAATAAAAAAAGTAGCATAAAAAAAACATAATAAAGAGAAATGAATGATTGGATGATTAAATAAATTAAATACACTTTTTCATGTAAATTGAATATATACATATGTAAGTTAACATGTAGAAGTTTTTAATAAATCTGCCCAGTCTGTTTTTTTATTTTTTTGTTTCATGGCTTTGGTGCATTTCTTGGGGAAGAGGGTCTTGGGATCAAAATCCTATCACGTGGTGAAGCGCCTGGGCAGTGATTCCACGCTAATCTCTGCTTTCTGCTCTCAGGTGAGGAAGAGGAAGGTGAAGGCTCGGTGTGGTTGTAGGTGTGGTTTGGTGTTCATTATGTATTCTACCTCATTTCGTACACAGACGCTCAGTGGTTACATTACGGCCTTTGAAGTGGGTAGACGTGGTGCAGACATCACTCCAATCACGGCGTCAGTCGTCTCACAGCTCGTAGCAGGTAAACCAAAAAAACCATGGTGTATTCGCTACAGCTTGGCTTCTTTATTGGTTTTTTTTTGTTTTTTTTTACATAAGCAGTGATAATATAAAATAAAAATACTGACTTTAAAACTTTAAAAAAAGTGAAAAACTTTTTGAACCGTTGACATTTTTTCAAAATGTTTATAAAATTGCTTCATTTTTTTTTTTACGATGTTTTCTGTCATTCCGGACTATAAATTGGACATCGCTTTGATGAATAGAAGGTGAAGGAGGGAAGGGAATAATGTTTGTCGCTCCCTTTAAGGACCTTGCTGCTGCGTAATTCCTTCAATCCCGTCCATTAAGTTTGGAATGTGTATTAAAAATAATTACGAGCAAAACTTAGGAAAAGTTTGGGGAATATTATTGACTTTATGTTTTTTTCCTATGAGAATGGAACTAAAGTAATCATATATTAGATATGCAAATAGATCTTAAGATCACAGATAGAGAAATTATTCCAAAAGATTAATTATTCATCATGAAAAAAATAACTCATTAATAATTCCGGGAGATAATGGCGCTTTTCTGCGTGCGTTCGTATGCAAAAATTAGCTTTAATACTTATGATCAATTAACATATAGCATATTTCAAACAGATGGCAAACAAATAAAAGTGTATGCGTGTTTACAGCTTTTATGTACTTTGTATTATTTTGTGGTTTATTATGTAATAGCACCTTCATATTCTCATTCGTACAAGGCTGGCCAAACAGGCTGCATGTTACACACCTGTCCTGGGTATGCAGGGCTTCACTCCCTTCTCCTGGGTCTCCTGCCTTCTGTTGTGCTCCACGTCAGGCTTTTCAGGTTGACTGGTATGGATCAATGACATCATCTCCCTAGACCTATTTAAGGCCCATTGACACACACACACCTGAGTCTCGGGATTGAGTTTGTAGGTCTCTTTGTTTGGTGTCCTCCACTGTTTCCATCCCTGCTGGGTTGCACCTTATCCATCCTGCTGTCTTGAGATTCCTGAGGGTGTCAAGCCCTCACTTCCTACATGCCTTCCTGCTCTCTGCATCAACACCTGGCTGGGATTTGTGTTCCCACTCGGACCTGAGGCCTTGAGGATCCACCTCACCTGGTGAGTCTTGACAGGGTCCTATCACGTTAGGCAATGGAACTGGCCATTCCCTTCTGGGCCATGAATGGACCAGGCAAGATGATGAATTTTTGGATAAGGTGTCATCCAATATGGTGGAACCCAATCACAGCTCTACTTCTTATCAGTTTACCTCCTTTGGTAAACTGTTCTTGCTCGAATCACAGATACGTTTCATCTAGTTTTCCATTTTTTAAACCAACCATAGCATTATCTTTTCCAGGTTTTACTATGAAAAATGGAATCTGATGTGACAGAATCGAGTCAACAATGGATTTATCGACTATGCCAATTCACCACTAATGGGCAAGTATGGAGGGGCAAAGCTTTCTCTTGTTCTACCCCATCCTTTGCAGTTGGATTGGTATGGCCCACCAAAGGTAGAGATAGCTGAGTATAGGGCTTGATTATCTCTTGTATTCTATAAAGAATGAATGGAGCAGCCGCCACTCTGTTAAAATGGGGGTCAATAGTTCCCAATTCTGGTGATGGGTGGGGGTCTCAGCAGCCAGACTTCCCTGGATCTGGAAGTTGTCACCTTCATTGTGGATAGGTGATAACTTATTTTGCCAACATGTGGCATTGTTTACCAGACACACAATTCATGAATCAGTCCATGGATGACTCCCATGCACATGAAAATGACTGAACTGTAGAGATCACTGTATCATGTGCCGGCCACGACCAAATGTACAAAGCAGTGCCTGGTAGACAATAAAGGGGAGGCATAGCTTCCCAGAACGCCGTGGCTCTTCAGTCAGCTGATCGATGGTGATAGCGGGAGTTAGCCTCTAGCCATTTTAATCTTGATTGCTTAGGCCTCTTTCACACTTCAGTTTTTTACAATCAGTCACAATCCGCCAGGTTTTGAAAAAAACGGATCCTCAATTTTCTTTTGAGGATCCGTTTTTTTTCCCCATTGACTTGCATTAGTGGCGGATTGTGACGGATTGCTGTCCGTTGCATCCGTTTTTTGTGATATCTCTCTCTCTCTCTCTCTCTCTCCCTCCCCCCGGCCAGCAGTTCCATTATACTTCCTCATTTTCCTCAACATCAGTTGAGAACGGATCCGCTTGTCTGACTTTTTGGCGGATTTGAACTGATGCTAAAAAACTGAAGTGTGAAAGAGGCCTTACCCTAATGCTAGGAAAAAAGTTAAGGTCTGATCCAAGTGGGGTTGCACTAGGCGTATTACTGAATATACCCCTAAACTTGACACTTACAGCCCTTTTTGCCCAACACGGTGTCTGAACCTATGGAAATGCAATAGAAAAGGTGGACCCTCAATATCTCAATATATGGGGGTGCTGGCAGGACTGGAGAACGCCAAATCTTCAAATACAAAGTAATCACCTGCATTCCCAGAAGATTGCAAATGATGTTTGTGTTTATTTCTATACAACTTAGTAGTTCACCGCAATGTTAGATAAATGCCATAAGAAAAGCGATAGGTTATGTTTTGACCCTACCTGGGTCTTTTTCAAACATCGCTATATCCAGATTTGCCGAAAAAATAGGGTAAACGTGTTCTGAGCGTTGCAGAGCAATAGTGTGGCATGCAAAGGAGGGCGTCAATCAGGACGCAGGGGGATTAGATGTATAGCGCTATCACCAGTGGTTTATTGAGCAAATCTGGATATAGCGATGCTTGAAAAAGGTTACGTTTAGACCCACCCTGGGTGTATTGATTTTCCTATGGATTTTATCAACCACTGTGGTGAACTACTATGTTGTGTTGAAATAAACAGAAACATTTGCAATCTTCTGTGAGTGTGGCTGATTACTTTGTATTTGAACCTATGGAAAGATGGCTGCAGAGGATGTAACTGTATTCTCTAATTATTTAATTACAGTATTACAGCACAGTACTACATTGTTATAGTCTTTGGGCACTTTGTGGTCCACCATGACAGGGGGAATTAGTACTGAAATGGGCATCAATCAAACTATGGCTTCATCTACTAGGAAGAGCTTTGCTGGACACCACCAGCTTATGAGCCATAATTACTTGGTAATAATTAGGCTGAGTTTACAGCAGCAGAATTCCTCCAAATGGGGCTCATTTAACAGTCATTTTACATGGGCCAGTGCAATCTGTAAGGGACAATGTTTGTCTGAATTTCAGGTCATATAAAAGGGCATTTAATGTGGCTATCCAGGACTGAGATATTGATGACCTATCCAACTCATATTAGGGGCGACATATGGCACCGCCACCATTTCCGGTTTACAGCAGTTCCATAGACTAGGTAGTGGTTCTCATCACACAATGTATGAGGGTTCTCCTGCGGCTCCAGGACCTGATCCATGAAGGTGCTGGCTTTTAGAACCCTAAGCACCTGATATTGATGAATTGTTCTATGTTCAAATCATCAATATCTGAAGGCCCCTATATATTTTAGATGGCTGTCGTTTGGCCAACAGCCAACTTGGCCGTCTGTCCCATACACAGGAGTGATCATTTGGTTGAGCACTCCTGTGTTCCCTATGAGAAAACCATCAACACAGATCTCTGCTGGTAACTTATCTTCTGGAGAACAAAGAGATCATCGGTAGAGATGAGCGACTTTGCCTTTTTTAGGGTCGAGTCGGGTTTCATGAAACCCGACTTTCTCAAAAGTCGAGTCGAACGAAATCGGCCGACTATCGGGAAAAGTCAAAGGTCCGACTGAAACACGAAACCCAATGCAAGTCAATGGGGAAGCAAAGTCGGCAGGGAGTGGAGGACAGTAAACACCTACATGCCGGACCGCTTTTTTAAAGTGCGCAAAATCTCTCTCTCTTTCCCCGGAGGCTGCACATGCCATCTTGTTGCCCACAGTGTACATCCTTGCTCAGTGGCTGAAAAAAGTCACGTGCAAATGTGGCACCCCCAGGAGTATGGTTGCCACAGTGGCATTGCCTTCCTCCAGGGAGGGTGATGTCAGGTTTGGAGGCAATGAAGGGTCTCTCTAACAGTTAACCATGTCATGCAACACGGTTCCCACTCCAGGCCAGCAGAGGGAGCTCTGAACCAGAATTGGGGGAGGAGTGCTCTCTGAGGGCCAGGAAGGGAAATTAGGAGTTAGTGTGAGGAGGGCAACGAGTGTAGATGTGTGGAGAGAAGCTGGAGGTTGAGCAGAGTATAGAGAGCTCCCTCCCAGTGATAGCGCATGATCTGGAGTCTGGTCTCCACGGTTGTATGGATACTGAAGGTCCTGCAACAGAAACCAGAGGAATAGGAAGCTGTAAATGCTCTATTCCCAACTAAGACTCGGAGGCACAACAGTGACGGGTGAGCCAAGAGAGATAGAGGGCTACAGCTGTCTGCCATACGAGGTAGTTTTAAGAGAAGATAAGAAGGGGGAACTTCAGTGTAACACCGTACTGGATGTACCTCAAGCCAGTGCTAGGAAGGAGACTACACAACCCATCTGATAAAGAGATCCCTGAGTTGCTTCCAGGCTAGCCTGCTCCTGTGCCATCTGTAACCAGGACCCCGGACTGCGTTTGCCAAGTAGAGGTAAAGAAACTGCACCCTGTTGTGTCCTTGCCTCCTTCCTGCAACATCCTCAGCACTGCTACATCTCTGTGCCAAACACTGCACCCTCTTCCTAAACATTCACCTACTCTGCCCTGGGACCAACAGCCCTACCTGTGGAGGGCTATAACATCATTGCTGCACTACACCCTCTGTCCCAGAGAATCTGCTTGCAGCATCGGCTTAACACCTCCCTTGCCGAACACCACAGGTGGCGTCACGAATCACTAATAAACTTTACTCCCAACTCAACCCTTTCTACATGGGCACCCAGGGCCACGGACTGGGTCACCGCTGCTGTGACAATCCCCTCTGAGAGACCGGCCCGGTAATGAGTACCCCACAGCCCTGGGAGGGCGACCCACAAGCATTCTGGGAAATCCGACTTTGGCGTTCGTTTTGCCGACCGCAAGGCTGACTTCATGCTGTGATCGGGTTTTGTTCGGCGAAACCCGACTTTGCCATAAGTCGGCGACTTATGAATCTGGCTGACCTGTTTCACTCAACTCTAATCAGCAGTGCAAAGTTGGACATGTCCGATCGACGTCTTCCTTGACAATCAGTTGACCGGCATCCCCACATTAAACATAGAGTCGGCTGAACATTTGTCTAATGTGTATGGGGGGCTTTAGTGTTGGACAACCCCTTGAACCCAATAGATGCCCACACTGTATGTGCTACTTGTGCATGGTCATGTCTTAAATCTCCAGTGGAAACAATCGCCTCGTCAGTCTATAGATCATACAATGTATAGTCAGGTGTAAGCGGTTTGAGGTTTGTTTTCTTCGCAGTTTTCCTAAATGTAAAGTTGCTCTTAATTCTAGAGATGTGGAAACAAACAAGTAAACCTCCAGCTTCCAGAAGTGAACATTATCAAGGGGAACAAAAACCTCTTGTGTAATAGACTTTTCTTTGAACGCGGAGACTGCTGAGTCAGAAGTGTGAATCGAGGAAACACACCTTATCTTGTTTCTCAATGATGCTAAGAAAACGTTATTGTCAGCTCTCCGAGGTCACTTGCATTGTGCCTCCGTTCTTCCATTCATTCCGCGGTAATAACGGCTCGGGGCTGTCAAAATATATTCCAACAAGAAGATATGATATATAACATGGACAAAAGACATTTACAGTGAAATGTACAAAGGGATGAAAACAATCTGCAGGGAAGAAAGAACGAAGAAATGAAAATTAGAGGGTTTCTAATGTCCCATTAGGAGGAGGAATCTTTATGTAGAATGGAGTTCACATCTGCGTTTAAGGTCATAATTACACGGCATTAAAGGATATTACTAGCAGATAAGTAGATAACAAAATAGCAGCGTAAAACTTCTCAGCTATACAGTCTATGCAAAATCTTAGACAAAAAAGGAGGCAATAACATACCGTGCAAACAAACTGGACTTTTGTTGGCCCATGTGGCAATTTGTTTTTGCTTCAAGGACTGAACCTTTTTCAAACAAATAGGTTTATAAATGTTTAGTTCTTGAATTAAAATGTCTCCATGTGGGAGGAAGGGAAGTGAAGGAAAGGAAGAGAAGGAAGGAAGGGAAGGAAAGAAGGAATGGCGGGATGAAAGAGGGAAGGGAAGGAAGGAAGGAACAGGAAGGTAAGGGAGGGGGGAGGAAGGGAAGAAAGGAAGGAAGGGTGGAAGGGAAGGAAGGAAAGGAAGGAGAGAAGGGAAGAAAGTAAGGAAGGGAAGGGAGGGAGGGAAGGGAAAAAAGGGACAGGAGGGAAGGGAAGGAAGGGACAGAAGGGAGGGAAGGGAAGGAAGAAAGGAAGGGAGGGAAGGAAAGGGAAGGAAGGGAGGAAGGGGAAGGAAGGGGAGATAGAGAGGGGAGGAAGGAAGGAAGGAGGGAGGGAGGGAAGGATGGAAAGAAAGAAAGAAAGAAAGAAAGAGAGAAAGAAAGAGAGGGAGGGAGGAAAGGAAGGAAGGGGAAGAAAGAAAGGGGAAGGGAGGGAGGAAAGGAAAAGAAAGGAGGGAAGAAAAGGAAGAAGGGAAGGTAGGAAGGGAAGAAAGGAAGGAAGGGAGGAAAGGGAAGGAAAAAAAGGGGGAGAAGGGAAGGAAGGAAGGTCGGGAGGGAAGGGAAGGAAGGGACAGGAAGGTAAGGGAGGGAGGGGGAGGAAGGGAAGAAAGAAAGGAAGGGTGGAAGGGAAGGAAGGAAGGAAAGGAAGGAGAGAAGGGAAGAAAGTAAGGAAGGGAAGGAAGGGACAGAAGGGAGGGAAGGGACAGAAGGGAGGGAAGGGATGGAAGAAGAGAAGAAAGGAAGGGAGGGAAGGAAAGGGAAGGAAGGGAAGGAAGGGAGAGATAGGAAGGGAGGAAGGGGAAGGAAGGGGAGATAGAGAGGGGAAGAAAGGAAGGAAGGAGGGAGGAATGGAAGGAAAGAAAGAAAGGGAAGAAAGGAAGGAAGGGGAAGAAAGAAAGGGGAAGGGAGGGAGGAAAGAAAAGGAAAAGAAAGGAGGGAAGAAAAGGAAGAAGGGAAGGTAGGAAAGGAAGGAAGGGAGGGAAGGGAAGGAAAAGAAGGGAGAGAAGGGAAGGAAGGAAGGGGAGGCAGGGATGGGAAGAAAGGAAGGGAGGATGGGAAGGAAGGGAGAGAAAGAATGGAGGGAGGGCAAGGAAGGGGAGTTAGAGAGGGGGAGGGAAGGAAAGGAAGGAGAAAGGGAAGGAAAGAAAGGGAGGAAAGGAAAGGAAGGGAAGGAAGGGAGGGGAGGTAGGGAGGGGAAGAAAGGGAGGAAGAAAAGGAAAGGAGGGAAGAAAAGGAAGAAGGGAAGGAAGGGAAGAAAGGAAGGGAGGGAAGGGAAGGGAAGGGAAGGAGGGATGGGAGGGGAAGGAAGGGGGGATAGAGAGGGGAAGAAAGGGAGGGAGGAAAGGAGGGAGGGAAGGAAGGGGAGGTAGGAAGGGGAAGAAAGTGAGGGGAAGGGAGGGAGGAAAGGAAGGGAAAGGAGGGAAGAAAATGAAGAAGAGAAGGAAGGAAGTGAAGGGAGGGAAGGAAGAGAAGGGAAGAAAGGAAGGGGAGGCAGGGAGGGGAAGAAAGAAAGGAAGGGAGGGGAAGGGAGGGAAAGAAGGAAGGGAAACTATATATATATAAAATAGATGCTTTAAAGGTAAGTTGTCACCATATTTCACAGTACAAACTGCAGATATGATTAACCTAGCTGTTTCCAGCCAGCTAACGCCCGGCACGCTCATTGCTATCTAATTAACGCTGCTGGTGATTAAACTAAAGTAAATAATGACAACATTCAACAGCGCTTACGCAGGTGGTAAATTAAATTAAAATGAAGTTAACAACAATAATAATGGGGCGGGATTATGTGTGGTAATGTGGGGGTGTGGGATTATGAGTGGTGATGTGGTGGGGGGCGGGATTATGTGTGGTAATGTGGTGGGAGGTGGGATTATGTGTGGTGATGTGGTGGGGAGACGGGATTATGTGTGGTAATGTGGTGGGGGACGGGATTATGGGTGGTAATGTGGTGGGGGGGCGGGATTATGTGTGGTAATGTGGTGGGGGCGGGATTATGTGTGGTGATGTGGTGGGGGCGGGATTATGTGTGGTAATGTGGTGGGGGGCGGGATAATGTGTGGTGAGGGGGTGGGATTATGTGTGGTAATTTGGTGGGGGGTGGGATTATGTGTGGTAATGTGGTGGGCGGCGGGATTATGTGTGGTAATGTGGTGGGGGGGCGGGATTATGTGTGGTAATGTGGTGGGGGCGGGATTATGTGTGGTGATGTGGTGGGGGACGGGATTATGTGTGGTGATGTGGTGTGGGATGGGATTATGTGTGGTGATGTGGTGGGGGGGCGGGATTATGTGTGGTAATGTGGTGGGGGGCAGGATTATGTGTGGTGATGTGGTGGGGGACGGGATTATGTGTGGTGATGTGGTGGGGAGATGGGATTATGTGTGGTAATGTGGTGGGGGATGGGATTATGTGTGGTAATGTGGTGGGGGGGCAGGATTATGTGTGGTAATGTGGTGGGGGCGGGATTATGTGTGGTGATGTGGTGGGGGCAGGATTATGTGTGGTAATGTGGTGGGGGCGGGATAATGTGTGGTGAGGGGGCGGGATTATGTGTGGTAATTTGGTGGGGGGTGGGACAATGTGTGGTAATGTGGTGGGGGACGGGATTATGTGTGGTAATGTGGTGGGGGGCGGGATTATGTGTGGTAATGTGGGGGGGCAGGATTATGTGTGGTAATGTGGTGGGGAGCGGGATTATGTGTGGTGATGTGGTGGGGGCGGGATTATGTGTGGTAATGTGGTGGGGGGCGAGATAATGTGTGGTGAGGGGCGGGATTCTGTGTGGTAATTTGGTGGGGGGCGGGATTATGTGTGGTGATGTGGTGGGGGTGGGATTATGTGTGGTGATGTGGTGGGGGGCGGGATTATGTGTGGTAATGTGGTGGGGGGCGGGATTATATGTGGTGATGTGGTGGGGGGCGGGATTATGTGTGGTGATGTGGTGGGGGATTATGTGTGGTAATGTGGTGGGGGCGGGATTGTGTGTGGTGATGTGGTGGGGGGTGGGATTGTGTGTGGTGATGTGGTGGGGTGCGAGATTCTGTGTGGTGATGTGGTGGGGGGCTGGGATTGTTTGTGGTAATGTGGTGGGGGCGGGATTGTGTGTGGTAATGTGGTGGGGGCGGGATTATGTGTGGTAATGTGGTGGGGGGTGGAGCTACTGTGCAGGGGCGGGATTAGCGAGTAATCACAATGCCTCTTATATACAGTGGGGAAAAAAAGTATTTAGTCAGTCAGCAATAGTGCAAGTTCCACCACTTAAAAAGATGAGAGGCGTCTGTAATTTACATCATAGGTAGACCTCAACTATGGGAGACAAACTGAGAAAAAAAAATCCAGAAAATCACATTGTCTGTTTTTTTTCATTTTATTTGCATATTATGGTGGAAAATAAGTATTTGGTCAGAAACAAAATTTCATCTCAATACTTTGTGATTTATCCTTTGTTGGCAATGACAGAGGTCAAACGTTTTCTGTAAGTCTTCACAAGGTTGCCACACACTGTTGTTGGTATGTTGGCCCATTCCTCCATGCAGATCTCCTCTAGAGCAGTGATGTTTTTGGCTTTTCGCTTGGCAACACGGACTTTCAACTCCCTCCAAAGGTTTTCTATAGGGTTGAGATCTGGAGACTGGCTAGGCCACTCCAGGACCTTGAAATGCTTCTTACGAAGCCACTCCTTCGTTGCCCTGGCGGTGTGCTTTGGATCATTGTCATGTTGAAAGACCCAGCCACGTTTCATCTTCAATGCCCTTGCTGATGGAAGGAGGTTTGCACTCAAAATCTCACGATACATGGCCCCATTCATTCTTTCATGTACCCGGATCAGTCGTCCTGGCCCCTTTGCAGAGAAACAGCCCCAAAGCATGATGTTTCCACCACCATGCTTTACAGTAGGTATGGTGTTTGATGGATGCAACTCAGTATTCTTTTTCCTCCAAACACGACAAGTTGTGTTTCTACCAAACAGTTCCAGTTTGGTTTCATCAGACCATAGGACATTCTCCCAAAACTCCTCTGGATCATCCAAATGCTCTCTAGCAAACTTCAGACGGGCCCGGACATGTACAGGCTTAAGCAGTGGGACACGTCTGGCACTGCAGGATCTGAGTCCATGGTGGCGTAGTGTGTTACTTATGGTAGGCCTTGTTACATTGGTCCCAGCTCTCTGCAGTTCATTCACTAGGTCCCCCCGCGTGGTTCTGGGATTTTTGCTCACCGTTCTTGTGATCATTCTGACCCCATGGGATGGGATTTTGCGTGGAGCACCAGATCGAGGGAGAATATCAGTGGTCTTGTATGTCTTCCATTTTCTAATTATTGCTCCCACAGTTGATTTCTTCACTCCAAGCTGGTTGGCTATTGCAGATTCAGTCTTCCCAGCCTGGTGCAGGGCTACAATTTTGTTTCTGGTGTCCTTTGACAGCTCTTTGGTCTTCACCATAGTGGAGTTTGGAGTCAGACTGTTTGAGGGTGTGCACAGGTGTCTTTTTATACTGATAACAAGTTTAAACAGGTGCCATTACTACAGGTAATGAGTGGAGGAAAGAGGAGACTCTTAAAGAAGAAGTTACAGGTCTGTGAGAGCCAGAAATCTTGATTGCTTGTTTCTGACCAAATACTTATTTTCCACCATAATATGCAAATAAAATGAAAAAAAAACAGACAATGTGATTTTCTGGATTTTTTTTTCTCAGTTTGTCTCCCATAGTTGAGGTCTACCTATGATGTAAATTACAGACGCCTCTCATCTTTTTAAGTGGTGGAACTTGCACTATTGCTGACTGACTAAATACTTTTTTTCCCCACTGTATATAGATAGTGAATTTAGATTGTGAGCTCCAGTGGAGACATTGATGATGATATCTGCAAAGTGCTGTGGAAATTAAAGTTTTTATATGAACAAGTAAAATAAATAGATAAGCAATTCTTTTAGACCTGATTAGGCTGGTGTACTTACTTTGAAAATCCTGCTTGATAGTAAAATGGCCATTTTATTAGTCCAGCTAGAGTGGATTTTAACAATAGGTACATCAACCTCATTAGATGTATTTATACATGCCATTTATATTGTGAAACCTCTAGAAAGACCAATAAACTCTAAGCTCTTTATCTCTGTATAGGGATCAATGAACCGCACACTAAAATAATAGTATTACCAGTGGGAATGGACTTCAATTACCCCAAATGTTTACTTATAATAAAATCAGAAAACAGCAAAAATCTTCCCATAAATCTAATCCTGTGCAAGTGTAAACCTCATTTCTATAGCACCACAAAATTCTCCAAATTTATTAAAGGGAATCTGTCAGAAGGTTTTGTCATGGAATCTCTCAGAAGCATGATGTAGGGGCAGAGACACCGATTCCAAGGATGTGTCACTTACTGAACTGCTGGCTGCAGTTTTGATACAATCACAGTTTTCTCTGCTGCAGATGTAACAGAACTGTAAATGCTGAGCTGTGCATAGCCCCAACCACACCACTGAGAGAGAGCAGCACATTATGTGAGCATGGGGGAGAGAGCAGCACAGTATGTGAGCGTGGGGGAGAGAGCAGCGCAGTATGTGAGCGTGGGGGAGAGAGCAGCGCAGTATGTGAGCGTGGGGGAGAGAGCAGCGCAGTATGTGAGCGTGGGGGAGAGAGCAGCACAGTATGTGAGCGTGGGGGAGAGAGCAGCACAGTATGTGAGCGTGGGGGAGAGAGCAGCGCAGTATGTGAGCGTGGGGGAGAGAGCAGCGCAGTATGTGAGCGTGGGGGAGAGAGCAGCGCAGTATGTGAGCGTGGGGGAGAGAGCAGCGCAGTATGTGAGCGTGGGGGAGAGAGCAGCGCAGTATGTGAGCGTGGGGGAGAGAGCAGCGCAGTATGTGAGCGTGGGGGAGAGAGCAGCGCAGTTTGTGAGCGTGGGGGAGAGAGCAGCGCAGTATGTGAGCGTGGGGGAGAGAGCAGCGCAGTATGTGAGCGTGGGGGAGAGAGCAGCACAGTATGTGAGCGTGGGGGAGAGAGCAGCGCAGTATGTGAGCGTGGGGGAGAGAGCAGCGCAGTATGTGAGCGTGGGGGAGAGAGCAGCGCAGTATGTGAGCGTGGGGGAGAGAGCAGCGCAGTATGTGAGCGTGGGGGAGAGAGCAGCCCAGTATGTGAGCGTGGGGGAGAGAGCAGCTCAGTATGTGAGCGTGGGGGAGAGAGCAGCACAGTATGTGAGCGTGGGGGAGAGAGCAGCGCAGTATGTGAGCGTGGGGGAGAGAGCAGCGCAGTATGTGAGCGTGGGGGAGAGAGCAGCGCAGTATGTGAGCGTGGGGGAGAGAGCAGCGCAGTATGTGAGCGTGGGGGAGAGAGCAGCGCAGTATGTGAGGGTGGGGGAGAGAGCAGCGCAGCATGTGAGGGTGGGGGAGAGAGCAGCGCAGCATGTGAGGGTGGGGGAGAGAGCAGCGCAGCATGTGAGCGTGGGGGAGAGAGCAGTGCAGTATGTGAGGGTGGGGGAGAGAGCAGCGCAGCATGTGAGGGTGGGGGAGAGAGCAGCACAGTATGTGAGAGTAGCCATAGGCTGTGAGAAAAAACTATGATACGCCATGGACTTCCATAGCCCTCCCCCTGAAAGTTCCCCATCCATGGTTCCTACGGTCCCTGTCCCTACTGTACACTTGCTTTTGGTAAAATTGATGTGTATTTAGTCCAAACAATAAATCTTTTTACATTTGAAGTCAATTGAATTGACATGAAACAGAAGGATATGAGAGAGAGAGAGAGAGAGAGAGAGAGATATTTATTCCATAGGCCTATGTATATTTATAATAGTAAGCACACAATGGCTGACATAACTTTATTGAAAGGGTTAAATATAATAGAGTAATTATGGAGTGATGTTCATAGTGTTAGAAAGACCCCAGAATTTGTTCCCCTATGGGGTATTTTATTTGCTTGTTCCCCGGGACCCCCAGACCCTATAGACGCAGCATTACCACATATGTATGGACATGTTATCAGGGTTGCAGCACTGACACGTGACATGTAATCAGCTATTATCTATCTGTGACATTGGAACCTGCAGGTAATTGACTGTTGGGGGTCAGGGCAGCAGAGCACTGAGGGTGAGGAGGTGTCTGTGCCCAGAAGTGACAGAGCCCAGAGATGAGGGCGCCATGGGGGGCAGCACACCCTGAATGCTGGAGGTCAGGGAGTCACTTCATATGTGCTAAGGTTTGGGGTGGACACAATGAGCGCAGATAGTAATGGAGGCCAATGATGAGCAGAGTGAGAGGAAGTCTGCAATGATCAAGGATTCATAGGTGATTCACAGGCAGGAACACAACAGCTGCTTCCAGTCTCCTTCTGCCAGGTCATGGTGCAGTCATAAATTTACCAAGGCCAGACATGAGGACACAGACTTCATTAGGGAACAATTCCACCCAAATGTTTTTTTTACAATCAGCATCTAATGCACCCATAGGGGGATCAGGAAAAAAAAGACAAAATGTCCTAAAAACTCATCTGGGACCTATAGCACTCTGAAAACTTGCAAGTCTTTCAGGAATCTTCTTAATGTAGAAAAGATTCTCTTTCCCTTTGACCTCAAATTAATTTTTGGGCTCCTTGTGTGTTTTCATGGATGGTTTGATGCTGTGTTATAGCTCAACTGGTGGAGAGGGTTCTCAAAGGTCTGAATGTGTAACACAGACTGGAAGCATTGGTGTGGAGATTGAACAGTAGAGCTAGGTATGCAGGATGGCACTTTATATGTGTACTGAAGCACCTTGGAACAGCAGAGTTGGGTACGCAGGATGGCACTTTATATGTGAACTGAAGCACCTTGGAACAGCAGAGCTACGTATGTAGGATGGCACCTTGGATGTGAACTGAAGCACCTTAGAACAGCAGATCTAGGTATGTAGGATGGCACCTTGGGTATGGACTGAAGCACCTTGGAACAGCAGAGCTAGGTATGTAGGATGGCACCTTGGATGTGAACTGAAGCATCTCGAAACAGCAGAGCTAGGAATGTAGGAAGGCACTTTGGATGTGGACTGAAGCACCTTGGAACAGCAGAGCTAGGTATGTAGGATGGCACCTTGGATGTGAACTGAAGCAACTCGAAAAAGCAGAACTAGGTAAGTAGGATGGCACCTTGAATGTGGACTGAAGCACCTGGAAACAGCAGAGCTAGGTATGTAGGATGGCACTTTAGATGTGGACTGAAGCACCTTGGAACAGCAGAACTAGGTATGTAGGATGGTACCTTGGATGTGGACTGAAGCACCTTGGAGCATCAGAGCTAGGTATGTGGGATGGCACCTTGGATGTGGACTGAAGCACCTTAGACCAGCAGAGCTAGGTATGTAGGATGGCACCTTGAATGTGGACTGAAGCACCTTAGACCAGCAGAGCTAGGTATGTAGGATGGCACCTTGAATGTGGACTGAAGCACCTGGAAACAGCAGAGCTAGGTATGTAGGATGGCACTTTGGATGTGGACTGAAGCACCTTGGAACAGCAGAGCTATGTATGTAGGATGGCACCTTGGATGTGGACTGAAGCACCTTGGAACAGCAGAACTAGGTAAGTAGGATGGCACCTTGAATGTGGACTGAAGCACCTGGAAACAGCAGAGCTAGGTATGTAGGATGGCACTTTGGATGTGGACTGAAGCACCTTGGAACAACAGAGCTAGGTATGTAGGATGGCACTTTGGATGTGGACTGAAGCACCTTGGAATAACAGAGCTAGGTATGTAGCATGGCGCCTTGGATGTGGACTGAAGCACTTTGGAACAGCATAGATAGGTATGTAGGGTGGCACCTTGGATATGGACTGAAGCACCTTGGAACAGCAGAGCTAGTTATGTAGGATGGCACCTTGGATGTGGACTGAAGCACTTTGGAACAGCAGAACTAGGTAAGTGGGATGGCACCTTGAATGTGGACTGAAGCACCTTGGAACAGCAGAACTAGGTAAGTAGGATGGCACCTTGAATGTGGACTGAAGCACCTGGAAACAGCAGAGCTAGATATGCAGGATGGCACTTTGGATGTGGACTGAAGCACCTTGGAACAACAGAGCTAGGTATGTAGGGTGGCACTTTGGATGTGGACTGAAGCACCTTGGAACAGCAGAGCTAGGTATGTAGGATGGCACCTTGGATGTGGACTGAAGCACCTTAGACCAGCAGAGCTAGGTATGTAGGATGGCACCTTGGATGTGGACTGAAGCACCTTGGAACAGCAGAACTAGGTAAGTAGGATGGCACCTTGAATGTGGACTGAAGCAGCTGGAAACAGCAGAGCTAGGTATGTAGGATGGCACTTTGAATGTGGACTGAAGCACCTTGGAACAACAGAGCTAGGTATGTAGGATGGTACTTTGGATGTGGACTGAAGCACCTTGGAGCAACAGAGCTTGGTATGTAGGATGGCACTTTGGATGTGGACTGAAGCACCTTGGAACAACAGAGCTAGGTATGTAGGATGGCACTTTGGATGTGGACTGAAGCACTTTGGAATAACATAGATAGGTATGTAGGATGGCACCTTGGATTTGGACTGAAGCACCTTGGAACAGCAGAGCTAGGTATGTAGGATGGTGCCTTGGATGTGGACTGAATCACTTTGGAACAGCAAAGCTAGGTATGTAGGATGGCTCTTTGGATGTGGACTGAAGCACCTTGGAACAGCAAAGCTAGGTATGTAGGATGGCACTTTGAATGTGGACTGAAGCACCTTGGAACAACAGAGCTAGGTATGTAGGATGGTACTTTGGATGTGGACTGAAGCACCTTGGAACAACAAAGCTTGGTATGTAGGATGGCACTTTGGATGTGGACTGAAGCACCTTGGAACAACAGAGCTAGGTATGTAGGATGGCACTTTGGATGTGGACTGAAGCACTTTGGAATAACATAGATAGGTATGTAGGATGGCACCTTGGATTTGGACTGAAGCACCTTGGAACAGCAGAGCTAGGTATGTAGGATGGTGCCTTGGATGTGGACTGAATCACTTTGGAACAGCAAAGCTAGGTATGTAGGATGGCTCTTTGGATGTGGACTGAAGCACCTTGGAACAGCAGAGCTAGGTATGTAGGATGGTGCCTTGGATGTGGACTGAAGCACCTTGGAACAGCAAAGCTAGGTATGTAGGATGGTGACTTGGATGTGGACTGAAGCACTTTGGAACAGCAGAGCTAGGTATGTAGGATGACACCTTGGTTGTGGACTGAAGCACTTTGGAACAGCAGAGCTAGGTATATAGGATGGCACCTTGGATGTGGATTGAAACACCTTGGAATACCGAAGTTGAGTACATAAACAGGTATTTTAGAAGAGCAGAAGTGAGTATTCAAGTAGGCATCTTGGAACAGCAGGGCCTAGTGTTATAGCAGAGCCAGTTTAATCAAGAGAAACACTTGCAGCCTTATGTAGCTGAGCCCAACAGAGAGGTATAACTGTGTTAGTCAGGACTCAGGAGACATACCTAGGTTTGTTACTTATATGCAAGTGATTGTCTTTAGAATTTCATTTAGATATGTGTTGCTGGTGTTATATTGGCATAAACCAAGTCGGGAGAGTAAGGTGTAGCAGGGCCCAGAACTAAGGTATCAGTAATCTAAACTACCTGAATACTCAGGCGACATACCACCATCTGAGCCAGACTAATAAGGACTAGGAATGTGACATCAGCTGTGTATGCCGGAATCATTATAATAACCTAATGTGCACAGGAGTCATCAGGGAAGCAAGACACAAAGCCCAGCACTGGAGCCAGGACATGTTGACGTTATATTGTATACACTACAATGTAAATTCTTAAGCTCCAATGTAGAATCTGTGGCAGGACCCACACATCTACCCTGTGTATGTCTGAAGGCAGGATTTGGATAGAACCAGCTGAACATTCTATGTTCAGGGATCTTGTACATTTTTAAAGGGGAGGGGAGGTGAATCGGGTATGTTAAATTTCAGTATTTCTTATTTTAGAGATGGGTGACACTTTTAGCTAGCTAGGGGTGCTGTAGTGCTAGGGAGGATATCACAAAGTGTCATTCCTCCAGAAAATATCTCTGCTAGCTGCTGACTCCACTGTCCCCATTAAAGGCACATGAATGCTTTATCTGAACACCTTGGCATTCAGACATCAACTTTCTAAGGTGTATGGGCACCTTTACATGAATATGCTCTTATGGTGCCTTTGTGCCCTCTCTGGTTTGACCTTTATGTTGAACTACTCAGTCATTCATTATAATAAGTGGCCTTACTTGAGTTTTGTGGGCCCCGATGCACAAGATCAAGTCTTTAATAGTAATGGTGTTTTCACATGGGCCAAAGTGATGTTATGGGCCCCCCCTAAGTTCCAGGCTCCCCTGCAACCATTATAGTTACCCCCCTGATTATAATCACCTCCCATATGTACAAATGTCCTATCTATCTGATTTTAGACCCCAAGTTCTTTTCCTAGTTTTCCGAATGCCAATGATTTCTCTTGCTCCCTGGCCCTAGTAAAGAAGCATTAAGCCTCTCTATCACTATTGTTATGGTGATTGCAGAAATTAGGATCTAAGTGTTATATAAAAATGGACTGCTTTTTCATTCAACAAAACAGCGCCACCCTTATCTACAGGCCACGTGTGGTATTACAGCTTAGCCGTTTTGTCTTGATGTGGACAGGTGCTGTTCCTGAGAGTTTTCTTTCCATCCTGGCAACCTCCCCTGAGCATAGGCGGATCTATAGAGGCTGAATGTACCAAGTGCAGATATTAATCAGATGATTGTGGCCAGGGAGGGGGCCTGGCTGCAGCAGGCAGTGTGTGGTGGCAGTGCAATGATGATTGGGCACAGGAGGGCACACAGGAGTGTATAGGAGGGGAAGGCTGCAGGACTGAGAACACAGAGTTAGGGGCTTGTGTGGAATGACCTGGGATTCCCTAGTGAGTCACAAGCAGAGGAAGCAACAGCTGCTCCCAGGCACCTTCTGTCAGGTCTGACATGTACTCAGCAGACACCACACTCCAGTCCCTGTATAGTAACCAGTGCATCCATACTGCCCACCCTGTCTCATAATAGGGAGGGGGGGCTGTCTGCAAACCAAGGAGGAGAATGGATGAGTCCAGACCCAGGCTATTGATCCCAACATATGCTCTGGGTTTCTTTTTCCTGAGACATTTCTGAGCAAGGGGTTTTACATCAGGACTGTTCCTCTGTCTTAATTCACATGTCATTGTGCCTGGTGCATTTGGAGAAGTGGAAAAGCTGACAATTGTCTTTTTTTTAACCATCACAAAAGAGAATAACTTCCTTTTCACTATGATACAGCAAACATGTTTATTTATGCACATATATATATAGGGTGGGTGGTGGGGGTCACTCAGGTCCATCAGGACCAAATTAGGCTCCATAGACCCAGCCTAGCCCTGTCCAGCACTAATGTGAGAAGAGGTGCCTGCGCTCAATGCCACCCCCCCCCCCCCCCGATCCTGTGCATGGAGGGGACGCCAAGCACAATAGTGACCCCCCCCCCATCTGGAATTAGTCATTATTCCAGTGTTTGCCCAGAAGATATGATTGTATTTCACAGAAGATCATATTTCTCCTATCTTTCAACTTTGGAGTCATCCACGAGGATTAGTAAAACCAAACTAGTCCCAGAATTTGGGATAATTAGCCCTAAGAATCTGGAAACAGACATTAGTTCAACAGGAGGGGGGAAAAAGAGAGCAGCCCTGAGAGTAATTGACCCTTCCTGTGTCACTAATCTGTTATATATAGAGGAAAGGAAGAAAAGATGGATGGATGGAGGAAGAAAGAAAGAAAGAAAGAAAGAAAGAAAGAAAGAAAGAGAAAGAAAACGAAGGAAAGAAAGAAAGATATAAAGAGAAAGAAAGAAAGAAAGAAAGAAAGAAAGAAAGAAAGAGAAGGGAGGAGAAAAGGAAGAAGAGAGAAAGGGAGGAAGAGACGAAGAAATGAAGGAAGAGAAAAGAGGGAGAAAGAAAGAAGAAAGGAATGAATGAGAAAGAGGAAGGATGGAAGCAATGAAAGATAGAGAGGGAGAAAGAAAATGAAGGAAAGAAAGATAGGAAGGATGGAAGGAAAGATATAGAGGGAGAAAGAAAGAGAGTAAAAAGGAAGGGAGGAAAAAAGGAAGGAGAGAGAGAAAGGGAGGAAGAGATGAAGAAATGAAGGAAGAGAAAAGAGAGGAAGAAAGAAAAGAAAGTGAAAGAAAAAGAAAGGAATGGATGAATGAGAGGGAGAAAGGAAAGAAAAGGAAGGAAAGAGAGAGGAAGGATGGAAGGAAGAAAGGAAAGATAGAGAGGGGTAAAGAAAACTATAGAGGGAGAAAGGAAAGAAAACGAAAGAAAGATAAAGCTCTATCTAAAAGAGGATTTGTCACCAGATTTCACATTACAATACAATACAAACTGCATACATTATTAAATAGATATGTTAGATCTGATCAGGCTGGTGTACTTACTTTGAAAATCTTACCTGATATTAAAATTGCCATTTTATCCAGCCAGGGTTGAATTCACAGTATGTACACCAATCCCATCATGTGTAAGACATCTATTGATATATGCAGTCTGTATTGTGAAATCTAATGAAAGATGATGGAGAGATAGATAGATAGATAGATAGATAGATAGATAGATAGATAGATAGATAGATAGATGATAGAATATATTATTGTAATTAGTTAATACTACATAAGTTGCATTTAGATGACCTGTTCTCTGCACTGTCAGTCTCAGGAGATATCTGCTCTGTATCCAGATTCTTCCATGTCAGATTGATGCGGGAAGATGAAGGTGCTGCACATTGGTACAGTTCACACACCTGCGGCTTCCTTTGCCTCTCGTCCTGACACGTATTGGACACAGCACGTCTCACATTGTGTCATCACAAGGTAAAAAAGCAGCAATTCGACACAACCGTAAAAAGGGAAGAAACAGAAAGCCCAGCTGATCTGCTCTCTGCTCCTCCATTTCCTTTATTTTACCGATCACAAGCCCCTCTGTGTGAGACCCCCATCACCCAGCAGAGGTGGGGACCCGAGACCTGGGACTCCCAGCGGCTACAGCACTACAACTCCTAACATTGCACTGTGATCTGATGGCTGATTGTCCATGGTGGGAGCTGTTATGTCACAACTGGAGGTCCACAAGTGGAAGACCACTGACACAGAGAGAAGCCCCCCGCAAGGGCACGAGCGACAGTCATCTGAGCGAAAAGTGAAGCGTGAACGTGGAGGAAACACTCTGCACATTCAGGGGGCAGAGGATAATACAAAAGATATACACAGAGAATACTGGAAAAAGACATGAATATATCAGAGGAAGAGGAGAGACCACCACTGAGATCAGCTCACAGGACTAAAGGGAAACTTCTACATGGGATAGAAACAGGCAAAAAGGGGAGATAGATAGCTAGATGATAATAGATAGATAGATAGATAGATAGATAGATAGATAGATAGATAGATACATAGATAGGTGTAGAAGGTATTACAGAAATGATTTACGAGGAGATATACACATTGAGTTAGATAAATGTATATATACATGACATACCCTTACATCTATATGTGTGTAGCTGCTAATTACATGTGTAATATACATTTAATTGTAGAGTAATATCAGCACATATCTAAAGAACCAAAAAACACATAAGACAATAAAATATATCTATATAAGTAAATAGATAGATAAGAATCTATGTATCTATGGATAGTGGATGCTTTATACAAATAACTCTCTGAACATTCTCTCTATTCCATTCGTCTTCTCTTTAATATGGAACTTCCCTCAGTTAGAATATAAACAATCTTAATCATTAAAAATATAAAGAGGGAAAAAAATCGATTTCCTTGCAATTCTAAATAGCCACATTATTTTTTCTCCTCAGGAGTTTCCCAGCTGAACTGCTCCGTGGGCTGTGTGTGAAGAGGCAGCAGCAGATCACTGGTTAAAACACTTAAGCTCAGTGTCCTCCCCTGGGATGCAGGCTTGAATTAGTTAATATTGCTCCTCTGTCCTGACTGCTCCAGATGTGGGAATATCTGTGTTTGGACCTGATTGGCTGAAGAAGAAGAAACCCAACGTCACATCTTCACAATCTCTTTTTTTTTTTTTTTGACTGATGATTCAATTAGGGATACAGTTTAAAAAATTAAAAAAAAACAACAATGCAATATCTACATAGAAAATGTAACTGCTGAGCCCCATTCATAAACCATGACAGTAAACTAATCACATGTATCAAACTCTACAAAAAAAAACTTCTACATCCCATCCCACCTTATACCTGTTACTTACAAAGATTGCTAAATCAGTGCAACAATGTATCAATCTTCCTTCCAAAACTTCCTTCATATCTATCTATTATCTCTCTATTGATCTATCTATCTATCTATTATCTCTCTCTATCTATCTATCTATCTATCCATCAATCTATCTATTATCTCTATCTATCTATCTATTTATCTATCTATCTATCTATCTATTATCTCTCTATTGATCTATCTAGCCATCTATCTATTATCTCTCTCTATCTATCTATCTATCTATCCATCCATCTATCTATTATCTCTATCTATCTATCTATTTATCTATCTATCTGTCTATCTATCTATCTATCTATCTATCTATCCTAGACAATATACAATGCAAGGACTCACAACATAGAAACACAAAGCGGTCACCAGATACAACACAAAGACACACACTAAAAAAAATAAAAACAGGAAAAGAGGAGAGAGAAAAAATGGATAAACAATGGACACAATCAGCGAATGGATCCACAGTGAAGCTCCAGCCCAGTGGTCTTCAATATCTGGGGGTCTTCCTTGTTGCAGCCTTGGGAAGTTGAAGTTCCTTTGGGTTCTAAGATGCATGATTGGTGCAAAAAAAAAAATGTTTCCAGTCTTGTATCCACTAGGATTTAGTGACGAAGATAATGATGGCAGGGACTTGATGATGGTTGGGGGGAGGAGGAGAGAAAGAGTTGAGGTGGGGTGGGGGGAGTTAAGAGAGAAGAGAGAAGTGTTTGGTGGTATTGGGGTGGGGGGGGGGATAAGGGAGGTGGAATTTCAATTTTTCTCCCTAAGCTTTTTTTTGCTGAGGCTTCAAGGTATAATCTATCCCAGATCCTTTCCCAGAGAGGGAGAAACTTAGTGATCACGTTTGCAAATGATGCTCACGTTTGGTGCTCAATTATCCCTCCCCATAAAGATAGGTGGCGTGAGTAGCAGGGTCTCCTCCACCAACAAGAAAAAAATGTCATTAGGAAAAGCGTAACACGTCAGTCCGTCCCCAGGTCTGTGTTTCCTGAAGTGGCAGTAAGAGATCAGTCCTAACCTGCCCAGCAGGAATAGCGGTTCCTCCTCACCTCCCCTGACTGCCTGGCCTCCCTTCTTCCACCACTGTCTTCTTCTGAGGAGCTCCTCTCATCCTTCTTCTCATCTTCTCACACCCCAGGTCCACCAACTTCTTCATGTCCCCGTCCAGCTCCTCTACCCAACTACTGCCCACAAGACTTTAAAGGTAGGTGACTCATTTCTGTATTTTATCCAGATCCCCCCCACCCCAAACTCCAACCCCCCAGACACAGAGACCCTTCCTCTACCTGTTAGTGCAGGTAACAATAGGGCAACACACACATTTCTTTTGTTTGTTTTGTAAATATGAATTCTTCAAATTAAACAGATAGAAGATGCCACCTATGTATCTCCTTAAAGTTTTCGAATCACTTCAAACCCTGAGAAATATTTACATAAATTCTGTTTTTAGTTCATCTCGTGACTTTCTTTTTGTCTTTTTAGCCTTTCCCAGAAACACTTTACTTTTCTCAGGGCTTTTTTTTTATTTCTTTCTTTCTTTTTGTTAATTGAAGCGAGTTTCATTTCTGTATTTTATTTTAGATTTATTTATTTATCTTTTTGCCCAGCAAAAGTCACAATTTTTTTTGATACATTGTTGCATTTCTGACACCTATAGATCTACATATCTATAGTGTTACATTATTTTCCAGACCCCCCCCCCCCCAATGGATCCTTTAGGCAGATAACCTTGCTGTGGTATGTGTGATTTTTTTTTTTTTTGGTGTTAATTTCCCACAATTCTCATTAGGCAAAAGTTGGATTCTGTGCAGTTTCTAATATTTGCTGGTTGTTTATGTAAAGGTTCTTCTTTTTTGTTACATTGTTTGTTTTTCTGTGACACACACACACACACACATCTTTTTCTTGGTGTGGGTGAGTGTGAGTGTGAGTGAGGGTGCGTCATTTGTTTGGAGCTCTATGTTTATAGCCACATTATTAGTAAATGTTCATTCACACTTTGAAAAAAAAAAATGTTTGTCCTGGCAAAAAGTAAAAAAAAAAAAAAAACTTGTCTAGGTGATTAGATAGAAGTGTACTTTTATCTGGGCTAACATTCTGCACAGGAAGGGTTAATTGTCCTTGTCTTAAGGGTTACATCTGTTCCATAAGCCCCCCTTTATAAAGCTGTCCTTATCCCCCCTCCCCAACATTTTGACAGAAACAATCTGAAATGTAACTTTTTTTTTTACTACCCATAAAAGTTTACCCCCCCCCTAAACAAGACCCTACAGAAGAATCCCCTTGACTTACATTCTGTGTGGACCCTACAGCCAGGGCTGCTGCCTCACAAGGGGGGACACTCTCTGGTTCTTGCATACATGTGGTGGGAGCCTTCCAGCCTGGGTGTCAGTGTCTCTCTCTCTGCCTCTGAGCTCACAAGGCTTAATTACAGTCACCACTATCCGAGGATCTGTATATCCCATCACACTCGACACCCAAAGTTGTGCAAAGACCTGGCTGAGGATGGACACAGGGGGGAAGCTTTGACTCATGATTGCAAGATGTAATTCTTGTCTTTATCTGGTGCAACCCTTAAGACAACGGAGAAAGGAGATCATTGCAAAGCAGGAGGGGGGAAGAGAGAGAGAGACCCTGGAAGAAGCCAGAGAGGGGTCTCTGGGAGAATTTTGGGGCATAATTTGGCGCCCTGTGTTTAAATGGGATCTACCAATGCCCACACTGTGCTGTGTTTGGTTGATAGAGTCTGCGTGCTGCTGATATACAGCCGAGTCCATGAGAACTAGCTTCTGATCCACTGTTATCAATGAAGCAGATGATGGCGGATGGCCCCAGGTGTAAGAGGCGAAAACAAGCCAATCCAAGGAGGAAAAACGGTAAGGACTGCTGGAGACCCCCTTCCCCCCTGGCATCTGGACTTGGGGGGTCCTGGGCTGTGCGTCTTTGTGCTGAAGAGTTGAGGAGTTGAGTGTGAGGTCTGGAGCTTCTTCTCGCAGGCAGATCGCCCCTCTAATAAGTGTGAGAGAAGGGTCTCAGCTTTGGGGGGGTGCGCGTGGTTCGTCGGTCCCCCCTGATCCGGGCTGGGAGTGGAGTAGGGTAGGGAGTTGGGGGGCTTCTTTTTGGCTTTTCAGGCTGAAAACTTTCTGCTCACAAAAAAAAGTCTCTGTGCCTCTCACATAACGGTTCGTGTGAGCAGCTCAGCAATGACACTGTGTGCCAGACTCCCTTTCTTCTCCGGCTCGGCAGCACTCGGCTTCCCCCAGCAGCTGCTCTCCATGCAGGGCGCAAGCTGAGCCCCCTCCTGTCCTGGCTCCAGCTACCCCAGGTCCAAGCAGGCATTGCTATGTCTCCCCTCCCCTGGCTCCAGCTATCCCAGGTCCAAGCAGGCATTGCTATGTCTCCCCTCCCCTGGCTCCAGCTATCCCAGGTCCAAG
The DNA here is from genome assembly GCF_039654945.1 of Dendrobates tinctorius. Classification (NCBI taxonomy): domain Eukaryota; kingdom Metazoa; phylum Chordata; class Amphibia; order Anura; family Dendrobatidae; genus Dendrobates; species Dendrobates tinctorius. Next base: position 21,311,742 of record NW_027361810.1, on the reverse strand, counting down.
CAGGCATTGCTATGTCTCCCCTCCCCTGGCTCCAGCTATCCCAGGTCCAAGCAGGCATAGCTATGTCTCCCCTCCCCTGGCTCCAGCTATCCCAGGTCCAAGCAGGCATAGCTATGTCTCCCCTCCCCTGGCTCCAGCTATCCCAGGTCCAAGCAGGCATTGCTATGTCCCCCCTCCTGTCCTGGCTCCAGCTATCCCAGGTCCAAGCAGGCATTGCTATGTCTCCCCTCCCCTGGCTCCAGCTATCCCAGGTCCAAGCAGGCATTGCTATGTCTCCCCTCCCCTGGCTCCAGCTATCCCAGGTCCAAGCAGGCATTGCCATGTCTCCCCTCCCCTGGCTCCAGCTATCCCAGGTCCAAGCAGGCATTGCTATGTCTCCCCTCCCCTGGCTCCAGCTATCCCAGGTCCAAGCAGGCATTGCTATGTCCCCCCTCCTGTCCTGGCTCCAGCTACCCCAGGTCCAAGCAGGCATTGCTATGTCTTCCCTCCCCTGGCTCCAGCTATCCCAGGTCCAAGCAGGCATTGCTATGTCTCCCCTCCTGTCCTGGCAGATAGCAGCTTTGTCACTTTTTTCTTTTTCCTTTTTCTTTCATGTGTATGGGACCAGGGGGGGTGCAGGGGTCCTGCTTCACAGAGCAGCCTGGGTGCCCAGCACAGACCCCCCAGCCTCCATTGCACATCTAATGTTCATTTCTAACTTGGAAATCAGCACAATGATGGTTACAGGGTGGGTGTTTGCCTTCTGCTGTGCCATCTACATCCCCATTAACCCATGGCATTGCTATAGCTATAGTATTAGGGGGGTGGGCTGCTCCTAAGACCACTTCTCAGCCAGTTTTCCTTGCATGGTTTCCTGCTTCTTCTTCACTTCAAGTTAAACTTTTCTTTTTTTTGTACCAGCTTTAATGGATTCTTAACTTGTGTCCATTATATTGCTATTAACCAGTGCTGTGCCAGGCCGCTTGCAGTAAACACTAGTTGAGTTTTAGTGGGTGATTTTATTGGGGAGAGGGGAGAGAGGTCAATCTACACTTTAGGACCCTGCTGTGGTTAAGGTGGGGTGTGAGATAGGGATTCTAGTATAGCCAGAGACTTCTATACCCCACCCTTCATTCCTTTCATCTATTTGTTTATCTTTAGTAATTAAAAAAAAAATATAGGCACCCTGTCCAGTCCCAGACCACTGGCTTAGGCTTGGCTGTCAGTTTTATAAGGTGGTCCTCCATAGCCAAGACCTCCCATCTCACTCCAGAATGACTGAGCCCAGGCTATACAATTACATGTAATGTTTCCCACTTCTGTTCCCTGAGTCCATTTTTATTAAATGTTGGTTATTGATTTTTGTATCCACTCTGTGTATGTGGGGGCATTAGCAAAGCCTGGTGCTGCTGATAATAACTGCATAACAAAGTGCAGGATTGTATCATAAAGGAAGAGTTGTCAAATGCTGCTTGTTTGGTTATTAAAGTTGTCAGCTCTTGTGTGCTGGCTGCAGGTCATGCTTCTTCATAGGTGTGCTGTGTCATCTCTCTCTCTACATCACATGCTTTGTGGTTTATTTTTCATGATCATTGGTCATATTTCCTTTTTCTCTTTTAAAAGAAAGATGTTGTGTCATTACAAGACTTTGCCTCACAAGGTGGAAGGAGCTATTAAAAGAATGTTGCACTGGCATAAGACTTCAGTACACACCTGCCCATGGGGTGGGGGGAAGAAATGGGTGACATGAAGTTTACATCTTGTGGTGATTGTAAAGGTTGGAGCTTTGACACTTGAGAATGAAATAGTCAGAATATAATGAGTTTTACCTGTGATGCATAGTAGTGAGATATTGTATCCTCCTGTGTTGACAAATTGAAGAGTATGTTTTATCTTGTTCCATAGTAGTTCTATAATATTCCATCCGTTGTGGTGAGAGAGGATTTGGGAAGTTGGAGTAAATGTAAAAAATGAGTTGTGTGTTTATCTTCTTGATTATTTAGGAATTGTCTGCGCTTATATCATATGAGGAGGGGAGAAAAAAGTTATATGGATGGGTATAAAACAGATGGGATAGATGGAGGCATGCAAACTAGATAGAATGTTCATAGATCATAAAGAAATATAGATGCAAAGTAAATAAAAAGTGCAAGATAGATAGAATGTACCTAGATTATATAGAACTATAGATGGAAAGTGAATAAATAAAAGTCTAAGATACATTCTAGATATGAGATAGAGAGAAACTTGATAGAATGTTCATAGATTATATGGAACTATAGATGTAAAGTAGATAAATAGAAGAATAAAATAGATGATAGAAATGAGATAGATGCTAAATAAATAGATAGAAGATAGATAGATAGATAATAGATAAATAGTTAGATAATAGATAGATAAATAGATCGATAATAGAAAGATAGAGCAATACATAGATAGATAATATATATATATATATATGATAGATAGATAGATCAACTATAAACTCTGTATCATAGGTATCAATGAACCACACTCTAAAATAAGAACCCCCTTTAGAATTGTTTTGTACCAATGAATGACTGACACTAGTATTAAGGATCTGATACTAATACATGGTAAACTACAAAAAAAAAATATTTAAGGTGGAGTCTAGGAAAGTTTAATTAAAACACATCATGTCCATCTTAATTAATGAGAACTTAGGCTGCAGTCATCTCCAGATAATGCAGAACTCTGGAGAAGTCAGGAGGACAATCAGACTCCAGGCTTCTTGTAAGTTTCACACTTTTGTCAGATGACCCTAAGTCTCCTGACTGCTGCTGCTGCTACTTTGTAACTTTTCCTTTAAAAAAAAAAAAATGCAAAGATTACAGAGTCCCATGTACAGATAATTAGCCCAGTGTGTTGTCAGGGAGGGGAAGCTCTGGGTAAGAGGAAACTTTTTTTTTTTTTTTGCCTGTCTTGTGTCACCCAGTGTTATCATCATCATCATCATCACTGTGCTGTGGATTTTTGTGTTCTTCCCTTTTACATTTTTGCACCCTCCGATCTTCTCCATCTAAAACTCCTGATATTTCTCGTTGTGTTTAGAATCTTTCTATGTATCAAATGGGAAATGATTCTTCTTCCGCCTGAGAAGGAAAAAGATAAACTCGCATTGAATTAATGCTTCCTCTGTGTCTTGCACCCAAAAGCTGAATATCAAGCTCATCCTTAATTTGTTTTATTTGCATTTATTTATTTTTTAATTAGTTTTATTTATTATTTGGGCTTTAAACAAATGATGCAAAAAAAAAAAAAAGTAGCAATAACAAAAAAAAAAAATTCTGTAAAAGCTGCTATTCTAATGGCTGTATAAGGGGGGGGGGGGAGAGAGACAGTTATTCGATACTATGTTGTATCGATCTCTTTGGAGAAGCTTTGATCTCTCTTCAGTCCTGGGATGTTTTGACTTGGAGGCCACGTTTTTTTTTTTTTTTAAGAGATAATCTTTTAACGAATAATATATTTATATTAAAAAAAATAAGTGAAATAAAATGAATGTGGCACAATGTTTTTGCTGAATCTGGAAATTTATTTTTATTTTTTTTAATTCAAGCTGTAAAACTAATAAAGCTTTTAATGAGGGCTAGTTAGGATTATTTATTAATTCATTCTAATTGGAATTTCTAGTGGAAAGGAGAAGAAAAAGGAAATATAAAAATAATGCAATTTTTTTTGCACTTAAGAGGGATGATGAGTTTAACTATTTGGCATTTATTGGAGTCAAGGAATTGTAGTAATTTTTTTTAAAATTTGTTTTATATGTATTTATTTGTTTTTTTATTTATAAGTGGTATGTATTATTAGTGGATCAGTTATTATACAGCATAATATTGTATATATGCATTATATATATATATATATATATATATATATATATATATATATATATATATATATTTGCATATTGTGTGTGCAAAGCAAAGCTTACAGGTCATTAAGAAATAATACCATTATGACACAGGGTCATTTAGGAAGGAATTGTGCATTGACCCTTAAGGTGGGAAGCTGGAGAACATTGGTGCATTCACATACATGGCAGGGAATACAGCCCTTATAACTGTTTTCTTTGACATTTGGGCCATTGAAAGCTTTTTAAGGTGCATTTTTCCCCAAGTCTTTGTCCCTTTTTCTATGCTTCTCTGGGCTTCCCAAGGTAGCCGGTTATTTTGTGCCTGTCACACAGAAAGGGATTGCAGGTTCACAGTGACTCCAGACAATTGATTGTCTTTTCCTAATGTCGCTCATTTACATGTTTATAAGGACAATGGCGCAGGATGCCCACTGTAGTGTTCAGCTCCATATTCCCACAAGGGTGCAATACACTGAATAGCCCAGGCAGACACCTTGCCTCATGGCTTGGATTTTTACTAAATGAAGAAAAAGGGGGCTTGCTTTTTTTAAAAATTTTTAAAAAAAATTTTTTTTAATTTTTTTTATTAAAGCAGAGCAAACAGTAAAGAAAACAAAAAAGAGAAAGGAAAAAAAAATACCCCAGCTAATGAATTAATTGATTACTCGTTATAGGATGATTTGATGAGGAGGATCCTATAGGGCTGCAACACTTTTATTATTATAAAAGAAAGGACATTCATGGGGAACAAGGTTTTAAGTGGCCAAAGTGTCACACTTTGTACATATATATATATATATGAGTAGAGTTAGACAGTTTTAGGAAGTTTCACAGAAAACTAGACACCTAGAGATCTAGAAGAAGGAAGCCTTTTATTATTTTTAAGGATTGAGATACATTTACAGTCAATGAATCATGATGAATTAAGGGTATAGCGAGAATATTGATATTTCTACATATGTGACCATATGGATATATACATAAGACAAGAAATTTGTATATAAATCTGTATATGTACATATGTATATATATATCCATTTGTATAGATGTACGTTACACAGAATTTATATAAATTGCATGTTCATTGCCATATATATATATATATACATATATGAATTTATGTGCATATAAATCTTAATTGTTAAGTGCTGGGGAATATGGTTGCGCTATATAGCTAATATTACTATTATCATGTGTATATGTTTGCCTGTGATACATATATATATATATATATATATATATACGTGTGTGTGTATAGTCCCACAATGCAGCCTATACATAGCATATATATATATTTATTGTATCATAAATATATACAAATGTATATATATATATGTGTGAGTAATTTATATATATATATGTGTGTGTGTGTGTGTGTAATATATATATATATATACACACACATGGAGGCTTGACATGTGCAGTGTGTGCTACAGGCCAGCAAAGGGCATTCCTATATAAAATTCTGCCCATACTGCACTGATGGGATAAATGGAGACGACACCATTACATGGAGCACAGATGGATTTCTATATATTATACATATGATGTGAACACTCTGGGGACCAGTGGGGCCATTGAGGATTTTTTTCTGTGGCTGGGAAGTTGCTGCACACTAGTGCGCGCAGTGTCGCACACACACACTCACACACACACACACTGCACTCACATGTACCGTTAAGTGAACCCCTGACACTACAGTCCTGAGGATGCCTTAGGTATGATTTCACTTTCGTTCACATCAATGCTGACCTGAATGCCTTTCATATCTGATCCGCTGTGTCTCTCCCAGTAAACATCCCCTGAGGGATGAACAAAGAAAGGAACTCTTCTTCTTCTTAATCACAATTCAGCCCTTTCACCGCCGGCAGAGAACATTTGCATTCTGCAACAGAAAGCCAAGATGAAAAGAAGAGGGAAAAAAAAAAAAGAGAGAGATGGGGGGGGGGGAAAGCAAAGGGTGTAGTCTGAAAGAAATAACTTAGGTGTTTGTGGTTGTTTGTTGGCTTTCCCTAGTTACAGGCCTTATATAGCCCCAGCTCGGGCCTTACTAACAGCCAGATAGTGTTACCACAGGGTACTATTCATGGCCTTTACTTTGGCACTTGAGGTAAAAAGTGTTGCAGACGGATCATATTCCCTTAGAACAGGTCAGGTGTATACACACACTCCAGCCAGACTGGAATCCATCTGTCTGGTAGTAGTCGTAGTAGTAGTAACTATTATTATTACTACTAATACCATTACTGATGAGCAATCCTTCTAAAAAAAAAATTTTTCAAAAATTCTCATCACCCCGGTGAAACTTTCGTCAAATTCCGAACCCCCGGAATGGGGTTTTATACCGCGTCTCTGATTTGATACATTTGAATTTGAAAATATTTTATAAAAAAAATCTAAAATTGATTGTCAATAATAAAAAATAATAATACAAATATGTAAAAACAAAAATAAGAAGTGAAGAATATTTTTAACATTCTAACGGCCTTTTGCTTATTCTTGACGTGAAGGGGTGTGACGTGATGTAATATTTTTTGACATTGTTTTTTATCCTGATATTTACGTTATGCTAGGAAGTTTATGGTCCTTGGGATCGTCTCTTAGAATCTCGGGTACATTTGTGTATTTTTTTTTAGATTTGTTTACAGTTTCTTAATTGATGCAATTGTATCTGCATCATCATCATCATCATCATCATCATCATCATCATCATCACAAGTGCAGTAAAAGGTATTTCTGTCCCATCCTACATCTTAGGGTGTAATTCTGAGTTAAAAGCGAGATGTTACAAGTTTTTTAAAGAAACATGTGACACAGATTTGTGATTTTGTTCCCAGACGGTTCAGGAACATTGGTACAAAAAGGGATTATCCCTACACCTTCAGCCCCCCTCTCTGCTTTCCCCCATGACCCCAGCGATGAAGGATTTAGACAGATTTACTTCAGTAAACACCTTTGGACACTTGGGGAGGGGGGTACAGGATTCTGTTTGCAAAGGGAGCCTTTTGTTAAATGAGGTTTACTGGGCAGCTGTGATATTAACCTACAGAGCGATGCTGAAAAACTGCTTAACTCCTTCTGAATTAAGTACTTTCGCTCAGCAGATAAGATCTGTTTTATTGAGTTTTCTTTCAAGATCTCTAGACATGATTGTTTCCAAAGAATTTACATGTCAGAGAAAGAGAGAGAAAAAAAAAGAATCCTCCTAACACCAGTTGTGTACCCCCTGTGTGCTGGAGAGGCCTGCAAAGCAGTGTGGATGTAGGGCGCCCCACAGGGTGAAGCTGAGGGACCCCCCCTGCCCCCCGCCTTTTCCCTTTCCTCTCTTTTTCAGGGCTTACAAATTTCACTCACTGCTGTCTGTCATCAGATATGTCAAAATAACACATTTGCCCGTCCTTTCACTGTACGGGAGACGTAACATATGTAGGCTGCGGTGCATTGGGAGCGCACTGAGCTAGCAGAGCCGGGTTTGTCACACGTTTCGGATGCGAGTTTGTCACTTATACATAATTAGTGGAGAAAAGTTGAACTTGATGGACCTAGATCTTTTTTTTTTTTTACAACATCCCAGTAAAGGAAAAAGTGATGCCGGAACTGGATGGCATTCGCCGCAAAAATGTTGCACGCGACTGTTTTTCTTTTTTAATTGGTAGAGTCCAATTTTGTCATAAAAGGACTGATATACGTGAACATAGCCTTAAAGGGTTCAGCTCTCTGCTACGTCTATAATTCTTATTATTCTAAATGTCATCCTCTTAACCGAACAGCTACTATCTGACATCAGGTTAAATATAACCCGGCGCTCAAGTACGGACTGGAATATGTGTACAGGTGTTGATTTGGAGTTTAGAGACAATTTCCTTATTTAGTTTTGGAGAACTGCAAATGTCACTGACGGAGCAGCCAGTAAGGTGTGAAAGTGTATGAGACGTGACAGGATGAAAGGTGTCTGTTGTGTTGTTACACCTTGTACACAGACAGTTCCCTTTGTCACAGCCTCCTGGTGATTTGACAGTGCAGTGTAGATCAACTTCCCTGGTAGGTGATACAGCAAAATTTGAGACGAGTTATAATCGACTCCCCCCCTACCACCACGACTATGACATTACCTTCTGAAGGTCTTGTGCATTGACGGAGTAGACTGTAGATTGTCAGCTCCTATGAGCCAGACGTTCATTACTTATGGGTGTTACACCGGATATTCTACCCGACTCATTGGGTAACGTTACGGTGCGTAAAGAGTAAATAAAGTAATGTGAAAAATAATTAAACCACCTTCAACCACCGTCATTGGTGGCACAGAGGGGTGGTACAGTGGTTAACCATTTGCATTAGCCGTGCCAGGTAACGTGCACATATATGCATTTGGGTGCCTTCGTTCTGCGTCCCATGGTGGCAGAAGTACCGTGCAAGCTGGCAAGGTCTGTCTGGTTGGCAGAGATGCCATCTGTCAAAGCATCCAGTAATGAAGTGTTATGTTATTCGTATGAACAATCAGGCATAATGTATTATTTCGGAAATAAATAATAAAAAAAAGCTGAGCTGAAACTATGTTTAATCCAGAATTCGGCAAATCATGTTATCGGAATGCTGATACGTAGACGATTTCATTTTACGAAGCCTATCGGAAAATTGTCCAGGTGACCAAAGTTTGAAAGGTTAACGACGCTCTATTAACGGCCCAATTATTCAAGTTATCGACAACCCGATGACCCAAGATGCTGCATCACCTCTTAGCTAAATTATCAAAGTACGAAAAAAAAGAAGGAGCCTCTCTCATCCTAGTGGCCAATATTTTTTTCCTTCCCAAGATGCTTTGCAGCAGATTGACCCATGTGAATGAGTAATCCCTCTTCTTTGGAGGTCTATAGTGTTGCGGCGACTCCAAGGGTGGGCCACGGTAGCCAGGAGCTCAATGCCCTCAGATTACACTGACCCTGAGAATAAGATTTTTTTTCTTCTTCTTTTTTGCCTTTTAGGTTCTTTCATAGATTGGGTCATGCTATGATATTATACCTATTGCACACAAGGGTCAGGAGGAGGACACTTCTACGTAGAGTCTCATAGGACCACAGAGCTTCCAGAGAAAAGGGAAATGCTCAGGTTTCATGATTTGGTAAAAAAAAGGTGCGTTATTGAGGAAGACAGAAGAACCTAGGGTCAGGATGATTGAGGAATGAAACTCCATGTCAAATAAGCTTTTTATTTCTCTTTATGAGTCAAAAATGACATCTAGTGCATTAAACGAGTCATATCTCATTCACAATCTATAGGATATATGTATGTCCAAATATATACGGCTCACGTACATATCACGCTCTCCTAACTGTATGGAGTGTTACATCCGACCTGGTACTTTTATATATTCATCTGTTGATCATTTTGTGACAATTCGTGTCAATTCGTTATAAGTCTGAATTTCAGCCTTGGGCGAGTATATAGTCGCAAATAATGGACCCTATAAAGTGGCTGTAGATACAGCAGTGATGACTTCATCATTCGGCATTAAGTTTCCTAAACAGTCCTATGTAAAAAAAAAAAAAAATAAGAGTAAAACATCTTGTTTGCCATTGTCATACTAAGTGGCAAGCTTAGCTCTGCTGCATCGGTAGGACGATATATAAGACGTGAGACGACTACTTTTTCTATAATATACAGCATCGCAATTTCGTTTCTGCTTATTGCAGCCACATTGAGTTATCTAAATTATTCCATGTCTTTGGTAACTGGCTTATGATGATTCGTTTCTAAAGTTTTTAATTTTAATATTTCCTATTTGGGTTTCTATGGAATGAAAGATGCTAAAAAAAATGGCTACAAATTTTAGAATTCAAAAAGTCGCACCTAGAAGAAGGGAAGTATAATAACCACCTCCACCTCTGCCCCAAAATGGGGTGATAAGTGAATACAGCAGCCATAGTTTTCTTGTCCAGCCCCTCTGTCCATCTGACATACCGGCATTCTATGCCTAAAAAATATTATTTTATAAAATAGCTTTTTATTACAAAACATAATATGTCACCTATAGTGATACATTTTTAAAACTTTACTTCCATAAAAAAGAAATGATGATCCGAAACGCTCAACTTGTATTAGAACCCGGTTCTTTACTTAAATATTTCTAATTATTGACATTTATATGTTTTTTTTCAGTAAGATCCGCAGGCTCGAAACGCGTGGGTCATTGTACATTTTGTCTTGACTTTATTAGTTTCTATTTTGTATAGAATGCTTCAATAAAAAAAAAATAATGTTTTCATCTACATTTGGAAATTAAGGGCCGGAATCCTTTAGATTCCGCTGGATTCCGTTGGATTCCGGATTTTTATACAAATATCTTTTCCGTGCAACAGTAAAATGTTAACACTTTAACATCCCCCCTCCAAAAAAAAAAAATTAAGCTAGATTTATAAAGAAAGAAAGACAGAAAATGTAAATTTATTATTATTTTCTTGCCATACATGCTCATATTTTAACATCGTTTATTAGTCCATAGGCAAACTGTCAAGGTCTTTTTATATCTGCCAAAGTATATTTCCATTACATATGAGATTTGTTCCGGTGGCTGGATGTCAAAAATCACATAACAGAGAAAAAAAAAGAAAAAAAAAATGAAGCAAAATGTTTAAAAAAAAATGCATTCTGAAAAAAAAACTAGTATTCGTTTGTGATTAAAGTAATTAGGTTGATACTTTTAATGTCTGCTCTGCTTCTGTTTTCTTTTTTTTTTTTTTTTCTAATGGCAGTTTTGCATCTGCAATTAGGAGTAATTCTGACAGTTCCAATTTCCGAGGGATGGGAGACAGTGAACAAGATGTAGAGCAGTGATATTACACGTGAAAACCCCTGTCTCTTTAACCTTGTTGGTTTTTGTCTCGCAGAGGTTACCTTTTCCCGATGGTGCAAAATCGACTTGACATAACTGTTCATGAGTTTCTGGGTTTTCCCTCGAGGTATTTGCATCCGATCAACCCAGTCAAGCTTCAAGTTGAAATTGGCAGCCCAGAAACTGACAGGATAGGGACTAGGAGTGAGACAGCTGAAATATAAGCAATAAACCGACAGCATTCAGAGTGAAATTGGGACTCTGTAACTCTCAGAGTGCAGGCAAAGTATCAGCCGAAGTCTCTCAAGCTCTCATTGGCCTTTGTCGGATTCCGTTACAAGATCATAGAATTTCTAGACTAGGATTAAAAATGTTTTTGTGAAGTTCTTTGGCCGACCCTATCTTCTATTTCAAATACGATTGGTCTAAAATAGAGTTTGGTCAAATTTCAGGACCCTCCCATGAGGTTCACGGTTCACGACAATTAGTCAGATCTCAATCAAATTTACCCCCAAAATTGTAAAAAAATTGTAACCTAAAAGATCATTTTTATTCGACCTCTGCCTTTTAAAGTTACTTTTACTTTCTGGAGAATTATAACAAACCCTTGTAAAGGATTGCTAATGTTTCTTGTGGATGGGGGGGGGGGATGTCCTTTCTTTGTCAGAAAAGAAAACAAAAAGCTCCGTAAAGTTAATTAAACCAGAATAAAATAAACACTTCCTTGAATAGTTGCAGGGTTTACATTATTGTTTGTTCAATGATATCCTGAAACTCACGGCCTGAGAACAAAAAAAAAAAAAAAGTTGTGTGATTTTTTTTTTCTGTCTTTTGAAGTGCAGAGATGTGATTTACATTAAAAAATTAATATAAAAAAATGTAAAAAAAAAAATATTCAGTTTACAATTGTAAATGTGTATCAATTTTTGGGTAAAAAAAAGAGATTTTTTTTTTTTTTAGGTATTAGCCTGATTAGTAAGTGTCTGTTACTTTTTCTCCAAGAGACGTAGCAGACGTAAGCTTTGCTTTCAAACCGTGTGTGTGACAGGCATTGGCTGATCTGTTGATACCCATTCGACAGGCCCTGTTGAGTTTAAATGGTGTGACGGCACATTTTTGTTAAGCTTTGAACAAAGGGATGAAGATGGCGTGCTGGCACCATCCTCGTGCACATTGGACTTGTCACAGTCTTCCCTGATTTAATGCTCTGTTTATGCCTTAATATTAAAAACTTAAGGTCGGAACAATGAGTTTCCATACTCCACGTACAAAAACTTTTATTCTGGAGACTTAAGATATAGAAGCAAATGTCGGATTCAAACTCTCATTTCCATAGAACAAAAACAATAAAACAATAACTTTCGAAACATAGATTGCAACTTGCCTCCGAGCTGTTATCCATTTTTTAAATGGGGGGATTTTTTTCTCTTTTTTTTCAAGAAAAAAAGTCTTATTAGGAGAGAGGAAAGATTATTCTTCTTTGATCATTTGTTAGAAGTGATTATTTCTACAGTGGATTTGCTTATAAGCTCCTACATAAAAAAAAGAAAAAGGTTAGGTCTATTTGCAGGCGTTGAGAATTGCTTAGACTTTTTTTGAAAATGACAAGAATAATTCGAAATTGCATTCTATCTCGAAAAGATGATTTACAAATAAATGCAAACACATGGATAAGAAGATACATGTATATGATGTGTCGGGATTGTTAGGAAAGTTGGCACCGAGAACTAGGACGTAATTATTTTACCGCTCGATAACTCGGGATCTCTGACTGTCTTTTATTTATCTCTTGACTGACGTGATGCTGTTAAACGTTTTCAGTTTTATTCTTGAAAAACCCGTAAAGCAATGCCATAGTCTTTAGAGAACCAGGGGTTATGGGTCCATGTTTGGTATAATTAATGCAGAACTGTTCACATTTGACCTAAAGGGGATGTTTCTTTTTGGTTACATTTAATGTCTGAAGGGAGTTGGGTATATAAGAAAACCCTGTGCTATAGTCACTTTCCCCGGCGGGTCTCCACCCCCCAGAGATTGGCTGTGGCACTGACTTTTCTTTGCAAGGCAGCCAATCAGCAAGCTCAAATGGGGTATTCCGTCTAAACTGACAGAGCAGCTGAGCTCAGTGATTGGCTGCCGTACTGTCAATGTGACGTTAGTGCCGCAGCCAATGTCAAACATAGGAATACTCACCGATGGGCTCAGGGAAGATGAGTACAAAGTGATTTTCGTTTTTTATACAAAACTTTGGTCAGGGACAAAATTTAACTAAAAGTGGACAATCCCTGTAATGACCACACTGGGCTGTTTTTTTTTTTCTGGGGGGGGAAATTTTTCGTAATTGCATGTACATTTCAAAATGGGTTTTGGAACCCTAAGTTATCCCAATACATTTATCTGCCAGTAGTTTATGTGGTTGAATGGACATGGATGGATAGGAGCAGCTCTCATCCCTTTCTGTATCCAGGTTGTAAAATCTATGATATGCGGCCACCATTTTTGGAAACATGTGCAGGTTGACAGTATTGATAACGGCTCAATTTTAAAGTCACCGTAAACATTAGAATAATGTTGGCTGAGATGGCCGATGATGGAGGAACCGGCTGACCATCTAATATGTATGGAGGCCTCACGATTCACTCCTGATCAACATCTCCAAGCCTTGCTTTTTCAGGGGAGATAAGCCTCTACTACAGGTATCTTTTAAAGCCTTTCTCTCCTCTCTCCATTCATAACATATAGAACACATGCACATTTATCCAAACGGAGTGTGCAAGTGTTTTAGGCAATAGGATTAGCTTTTGGCCGAACGATTATGCAATTAGTTCTAAGATACTCAGAAAAGATTGTCATGATCATGACAAGAGCCACATGGTACTTGAATACTTGAATACAATGTTCTCCATCCAAGCCTCATTCTTAACTTTTCTTCCTATCCTATCTCTTCTTTTTTGACACTGTCATAATTATCTGTAGGTTGTTCTTTTTCTTCTCAAAGTAGTACAAATGTTCCACCTCTTTAACCTACAGACCTCATTAGCGGGAGAAGGTCTACAAAGACAGATGTGGAGCATCAGTCTGCACATATTGTAGAATTTACATAAAACAGTGCCGGCCTGTCCTCCCTTCTCCTTGGCATGAGATCTGTCCAATAAGTTAGTCTGGTTAACCAAAAAAAAAAAAGTAAGAGGTACATCATATTTAACCAGGGAAGAGTAGATATATGCCCTTCGAATCGTAAGAATAAATCAATGAAAGTAGGCAATGTTTACTGGGTACTGTCACCAAAAAAGATGTTCTACTGATCCACCAAGTCTTTTCTCTTCTCTGAAGACCTTGTAATGTGCTCGATGACCAGATTGGATGTGGTTTTTGTTGTTATTTTTATTATGTACTACTATATTATTCAGTATCCTCCGTATGAGCAAATGAATACCCGTTATGGCATAGGTTGGTCACCCTAAGTCACGATACCTTATAGGACTCCCCTATCGCCCTAGAGCCCTATTTTGTCTGTATTCCTACTGTAGTTGTAGCATGTAGATGGGTGTGTGTTTGACTAATGTTTGGCTGTTTGAATCATTCCTTGTTTTTTTCCCTTGCTTAAAAAAGGAGGACTTATATTACACATTGACAGAGATGAGCAGGACCTATCCCTTCTACCAGAGCGACACCCAAATATTTGTAGGAGGAAAGACTCCCGCAATAGTAGGTCTTTTTTCCTGGTGTACTGTTGTCTCGATTTCTTATGCACAATCGCCTTTCTGTTATGACATGTCTTTTTAAATGTTTGCCTTGGTTATCATAACTGTTTTAAATCTTTTTGTAATTAGAGCTAAGAGATTGACATCCCCAAGGAAGCATTAATTGTTGGATCATGTCAGTATCTGTCTCCCAATCTATAAATACATGCACTGCAATTTTTTTTTTAACCATCTCTGAAGCAAGGAGGGAATTATTATTATTATTTTTTTTATTTCCTTTCCAGAGAAAGATCAGCTAGCATTGATGATAACATTTTTTTAAAAAAAAACCCTTGATGGAAGTTTCATGCAAGCTGTGAGATCATTACATACCATAACTCATGAATGGGGCTGGCCTGTGGAACAGCAAACAAGTGTATTAGTCCCATATGTTGGTAATAATTTCTGCTGTTCGGAGCCTTCTCTACAGCATTTCAGGACATACTTCAAACATCGTTTTTCAATTTTTGGAAAAATCAAACATATGGCAACATAATAAAGTAGGGATAGAATTTTTGGAATTGGCAAATAAAATTAAAAAAAAAAGTTTAAATCACGGCTAAGAAAAGCCTCTGAGATTCCTTTATTTGTAAATAGATGATGTCACTTATTCTCCTAAAAAAATATTCAAAAACTATTATAAAATTACAATAATAGAATTAAAAAAAGCGCAGTTTCCGTATTTGTGTTCCGTTCAAGAATCAACACGCAGAGAAACAAAACAATTCTATGCGAAAGGAAAGAAAAAAAAATCATCATTCATCTACATTATAATTGCTTCTTTTCCACATCTACGGGGTGGTTAATTAAAATTGTGATTAAATGTGGTCTCGCTGCCTAAGATGTCTTGCCCAAAACAGGTGGTACGGAATTTAAAAGTAAAAAAAATGTAATTAGCATTGGAAATTGAGAAATTGCCTGTAAGAATCAGTGTTAATTTCAGTCAGTGATGAGGTAATTTATAAATGAATTCAGCAGAGGATGGGGAATAAAAAAAAAAAAAAAATGCACAACCGACACTCTGCCCCTCCTTGGCATTCCCAGCATGCAGGTGAAGATGTTTGCAAAATATTGAGGTAATTTGAAAATAATTCCACACATTCTTCAGCTTTTTATTGAGTCTAAATTGAGACTACTTGCGTTATCCTCCCTTATAGAAAGTGGCCCCATGGAATGTTTACCTAGAAGCTGAACAAAATACATTAGCTTGCAGCTGAAAAACTATTGCCAAAGACTTATTGTGACTATCTACCTAGAATTGTTCCTTTTATGGAGTTAAGAGTGCTGTGCAAGACCAATATTTAGACTTGCCTGATAAGTCCCGCCCCTGAGGAGCTTCCAATGCAATTTATCTACATATGTGTAGTCATTCAATGTTAAATAAGTCACCAATATACATTTTTTGTAAATGACTTATTAGAGTACACTAAATTTATAGTGAGAGTAGCTTTGACGCCTTGGTGATAATGGTTTTGGGTCTCTTACCAGACGCCATAGTTATAATACACTCGAGCGGGGTTAATACAATGCCTTTTGTACTTTGATGTTTTAAGGCATCTGACTCGAGGGCTATGATCTACATCTGACCTAATGCCCAAATAGTGAGTCATACCCTGCAGGAAACCCATATAGATTAGGGTAGACTCGAAGGTCATAGAAAAAAAACATTTAATGGTAGTAGTTATACCGTACACAAATATTCATAATATGGTATGAAATGGTCTCAAAGCTAAATTTTTGTTTTAATTCTCTCCATTGATAATATGTAATTATAAAAAGTTTATTTTCA
The DNA here is from genome assembly GCF_039654945.1 of Dendrobates tinctorius. Taxonomy (NCBI): domain Eukaryota; kingdom Metazoa; phylum Chordata; class Amphibia; order Anura; family Dendrobatidae; genus Dendrobates; species Dendrobates tinctorius. The sequence goes on along the minus strand of NW_027361810.1, from coordinate 21,295,525 downwards.
CAAGTTCTCTAATCTGGGGATATATTCTCTTTAATTGCTTTCTGTGACCTCTTTCTGACCGTGGATATCGTCCATGCATTGATTTTCTGTCTCTGTGAATTTATGTATTAGTGAAGAAATGTTCTGTATTACATCCATTCGTTCGGTACTAATTATACGTGATATATTCGTACTGTATTTTTTTTTTTAACCAGCTTCATCATCACAGAGGAAAATCTTTGTGTGACATCACTGCATGGCATCATTGTATGACATAATTGATTTGCTTGTTTGTGGCATTCATTTGGGCATAAGCGTTTGCTCATGATATTTATAAAAAAAAAAAAAAAAGATTGATGGCATAGCCTAGGCAGTAAATGAGACAAAGCATTTATATTGCGTTTTTAACCTGGCACTAGAAACCCATTTACGTCAGCAGGTTGGTCATGTAATACAACTAGATGTTGCGTCATATTATAAGCAATGTCATATTAATATAATCTCTTATCCACCTTCTCAGAAGCTAGACTTATAGATATTCTTCTTTATTGCTTCATGGCTTGGTGACATCATAAGTATCAAGAACATTCATTTGAATTTTAGTTTCAAGACCTTCAGTCTATAAACATTATCTAGTATGATCATTTGTGTCCAAAAAGTTCTAGTATTTTCATTGGTTTCCAAAAAAGAACTAATGGCTTTCTAAAAACTCCAGTACCATAACAGCCTTCAAGAAAAGTTTTAGTATCATCACTGGCTTACAAAAATTTTTAGCATTTTCCTTAAGTTCCAAAAAGGTCCAGTACCATAATTGGCTTCCAAGGAAGGTCCAGTACCATAATTGGCTTCCAAAGAAGGTCCAGTACCATAATTGGCTTCCAAAGAAGATCCAGTACCGTAAATGGCTTCCAAAGAAGATCCAGTAATATAATTGGCTTCCGAAGAAGATCCAGTACCATAATTGGCTTCCAAAGAAGGTCCAGTATCATAATTGGCTTCCAAAGAAGGTTCAGTACAATAATTGGCTTCTAAATAAGGTCCAGTACCATAATTGGCTTCTAAAGAAGGTCCAGTACCATTATTTGCTTCTAAAGAAAGTCCAGTACAATCATTAACACTCTAAAAGCTTGGATGTCGTCACTTTCCAAAAAATTCTAGTACATTCAATGATTTCTAAAAATGTCCAACAACACCAATGGCTTCCATAAAGATCAAGTACAGTCATTGTCATCCATGATTGGCTTCCAAAAAAAAGGACAAGTACCAAAACTGATTTTCTTCCACCTTCTTCCTTACAGTATCATCATTTGCTTCCAAAAATTTCTAGTATTTTCCTTAGGTTCCAAAAAGTTCTAAAAACATTGTTGGTTTCCAAAAACATTCCAGTACCATAGCTGCCATTTGAAAAGTTCCAGTATTATCATTATAAGTACTTTAATCACTGCCACGCAGAAAGTTCCTTCCAAAGTTTGAACATCATCATTGGCTTCCAAAAAGTTTTAATATTGTTCTTGGTTTCCAAAAAGTTATAGTACCATGTGTGGCTTTAAAAACAATGTCCAATACTATAACTGTCTTCCAAACAATTTTTTATTAACACCGATTGGTTCCAAACAGTTGTAGTATTGTCTTTAGTTTCCAAAATGTTATAGCACCAACATTGTCTTCCAAAAAAGTCCCACTGCCTTCCCATTAGGTTCATTATTAGGATTGACTTCCAAAATAAAAAAGAGGTTTCATAATTGGCTTCCAAAAAATGTCCAATACTATCAGTGACTTCCAAAAAGTTCCGGTATAATTAATGCCATTCATAATTGACTTCCAAAAAAGGGCCAGTCTGTCTTCCTTCCACCTCTTAGCATCATCATTTGTTTCTAAAAAGTTCTAGTATTTTCCTTGGTTTCCAAAAAGTTCTAGGACCATCATTGGCTTTCAAAAACATTTCAGTACCATAACTGCCATTCGTAAACTTCCAGCATTGTCATAGTACAATATCATCAATGTCTTCCTTAAAGTGCTAGTACCATCATTGCAATGCAAGAAAGGGTTCTTCCAAAGCTTAAACATCACCACTGGCTTTCAAAAAGTTTTAATATAGTTATATGTTTCCAACAAGTTCTAGCATTTTCAGAGGTTTCCAAAAAAGGTATAGCACCATCTTTATCTTCCAAAAAAGTCCCAGTGCCATCATTATCTTCCAACTAGGTCCATTATTATGATTGACGTCTAAAAAAAAGTCAGGTATCGTAAAAATGGCCAAGACCATCAGTGCTTTCCAAAAAAAGTTTCAGCATCATCATTGGTCTTCAAAACGTTTTAGTATTTTCATTGGTTTGCACAATGTTCTAATAAAATTATTGGCTTTCAAAATAGGTCCATCAATGATTTCCAAGGAGACCAAATCATAGAGTTAAAGTTCTTCAATGTTGTGGAAAGTTTTCCCCATCAGACCAAGCCAATAAACTACACTTGGCCATCATTTTTTTTCTCTAGAAATTGGATATTGTACATTTTATAAAAGAGTATTTTCCAGTGTTTGTGGTGTATTAATGACTGAGGCCTCCTCTAGCTGATAATCTATAAGGCTGTGGTTAAGGACTAATGCATAGGTACTTATAGCGAGAAGGCGAATCATTCTTTGTATGGTGGGGGTAGGGATGGGGGGGATTAAGGAGGCTGGTCCTTGAAGATAAATAGACAACCTTTCTGAGAAGCCATAACACCCTAGTTATTTATTTATCTTAAGACACCGGGGTTACTCGAAGGAAGAGTCGGAGTCAATCCTATCTATGACTGGGGGAAAATGACCCAAGAGATAGATTTCCAGTTTGAAAACAATTCCTAATATCTGGGAAACGCTCTGTTTGTTTATGCGTACATAATGCTCAGTTTGTCCGCCTGGGAACTGAGGCAAATGGGAGAAGTATGCATGGATTTCACAGGTAACAGGATTACTTGGGCACATAATTGATCCATTTGGAGGAGAGAGACAAAAAAATGACACCGCTCTCGAAGATGTCTCGGCTTTAGAGATAGAAGTTTATGAAACCGGCATCTGTAAATTCAAAAGAATCAATATGTCAATTTTATTAAAGCGTTGGACCAGCTGGACATTAAAGGAACATTTAAAAAAAAAAATTTCAGCTGTACTTACAGCTGTCCTGCATCGCTCATTACAAAGGCTTAGATTTGTGTTAGAATGTGGCGTCTTTGTTCCCCGCGAGTACATCTGTGGAATCAAAAGCGGAGGGCGCAATCTACAAGATGAGAAAAATTTACTGCAAATCAGCAACATTAACGCGCCATTGTGACATGTAGACGGAACGCCATCCTCCATCCCGTTCATTAAGCCAAACCTCATCGGACGGCCCATATTTCTCCAACTTTCCCATACCCATCCATTCTTCTGTTTCCATTTTTTATTTTTCAAAATTATTCGTCGATATCCATAAATGAAAAATCAGTCGCTTCCAATGTGAATTTCTCACTTCAAGGCGAAGAATGAGATGGACTTACATCTCAACGCTTTTTTTTTTAGTATGTGCATTGAAGAAAAAAAAAAGAAGTCCTTTGATATCGGACCTTTAATGTTCAGCATAGCGTGTGGTTGATCTTGGGGGAGTGCAGATATGATGTGTATCGAGCTTGTTAAAAGCTGATGTAACGCCACTCAAATGAAAGCGCAATTTACCAACAGTGTATTTAGAGTAGCTTTATGGGGTGCAGAGGTAACAGTGTATTTAGAGCAGCTTTATGGGGTACAGAAGTAACAGTACATTTACAGTAGCTTTATGGGGTGCAGAGGTAACAGTACATTTACAGTAGCTTTATGGGGTGCAGAGGTAACAGAACATTTACAGTAGCTTTATGGGGTGCAGAGGTAACAGTGTATTTAGAGCAGCTTTATGGGGTACAGAAGTAACAGTACATTTACAGTAGCTTTATGGGGTGCAGAGGTAACAGAACATTTACAGTAGCTTTATGGGGTGCAGAGGTAACAGTGTATTTAGAGCAGCTTTATGGGGTACAGAAGTAACAGTACATTTACAGTAGCTTTATGGGGTGCAGAGGTAACAGTACATTTACAGTAGTTTTATGGGGTGCAGAGGTAACAGTACATTTACAGTAGCTTTATGGGGTGCAGAGGTAACAGTACATTTACAGTAGCTTTATGGGGTGCAGAGGTAACTGTATTTAGAGTAGCTTTATGGGGTACAGAGGTAACAGAACATTTACAGTAGCTTTATGGGGTGCAGAGGTAACAGTGTATTTAGAGTAGCTTTATGGGGTACAGAGGTAACAGAACATTTACAGTAGCTTTATGGGGTGCAGAGGTAACAGTGCATTTAGAGCAGCTTTATGGGGTACGGAAGTAACAGTACATTTACAGTAGCTTTATGGGGTGCAGAGGTAACAGAACATTTACAGTAGCTTTATGGGGTGCAGAGGTAACAGTGTATTTAGAGCAGCTTTATGGGGTACAGAAGTAACAGTACATTTACAGTAGCTTTATGGGGTGCAGAGGTAACAGTACATTTACAGTAGTTTTATGGGGTGCAGAGGTAACAGTACATTTACAGTAGCTTTATGGGGTGCAGAGGTAACAGTACATTTACAGTAGCTTTATGGGGTGCAGAGGTAACTGTATTTAGAGTAGCTTTATGGGGTACAGAGGTAACAGAACATTTACAGTAGCTTTATGGGGTGCAGAGGTAACAGTGTATTTAGAGTAGCTTTATGGGGTACAGAGGTAACAGAACATTTACAGTAGCTTTATGGGGTGCAGAGGTAACAGTGTATTTAGAGCAGCTTTATGGGGTACAGAGGTAACAGTACATTTACAGTAGCTTTATGGGGTGCAGAGGTAACAGTGCATTTAGAGCAGCTTTATGGGGTACAGAAGTAACAGTACATTTACAGTAGCTTTATGGGGTGCAGAGGTAACAGAACATTTACAGTAGCTTTATGGGGTGCAGAGGTAACAGTGTATTTAGAGCAGCTTTATGGGGTACAGAAGTAACAGTACATTTACAGTAGCTTTATGGGGTGCAGAGGTAACAGTACATTTACAGTAGTTTTATGGGGTGCAGAGGTAACAGTACATTTACAGTAGCTTTATGGGGTGCAGAGGTAACAGTACATTTACAGTAGCTTTATGGGGTGCAGAGGTAACTGTATTTAGAGTAGCTTTATGGGGTACAGAGGTAACAGAACATTTACAGTAGCTTTATGGGGTGCAGAGGTAACAGTGTATTTAGAGCAGCTTTATGGGGTACAGAAGTAACAGTACATTTACAGTAGCTTTATGGGGTGCAGAGGTAACAGTATTTAGAGTAGCTTTATGGGGTACAGAGGTAACTGTATTAAGAGTAGCTTTATGGGGTGCAGAGGTAACACTGTATTTAGAGTAGCTTTATGGGGTACAGAGGTAACAGTGTATTTAGAGTAGCTTTATGGGGTACAGAGGTAACAGTACATTTACAGTAGCTTTATGGAGTGCAGAGGTAACAGTACATTTAGAGCAGCTTTATGGGGTGCAGAGGTAACAGTATATTTACAGTAGATTTATGGAGTGCAGAGGTAACTGTATTTAGAGTAGCTTTATGGGGTACAGAGGTAACAGTGTATTTAGAGTAGCTTTATGGGGTGCAGAGGTAACAGTACATTTACAGTAGCTTTATGGAGTGCAGAGGTAACAGTACATTTAGAGTAGCTTTATGGAGTGCAGAGGTAACAGTACATTTACAGTAGATTTATGGAGTGCAGAGGTAACTGTATTTAGAGTAGCTTTATGGGGTACAGAGGTAACTGTATTTAGAGTAGCTTTATGGGGTACAGAGGCAACTGTATTAAGAGTAGCTTTATGGGGTACAGAGGTAACAGTACATTTACAGTAGCTTTATGGGGTGCAGAGGTAACAGTGTATTTAGAGTAGCTTTATGGGGTACAGAGGTAACAGTGTATTTAGAGTAGCTTTATGGGGTACAGAGGTAACAGTACATTTAGAGCAGCTTTATGGAGTGCAGAGGTAACAGTACATTTACAGTAGATTTATGGAGTGCAGAGGTAACTGTATTTAGAGTAGCTTTATGGGGTACAGAGGTAACAGTGTATTTAGAGTAGCTTTATGGGGTGCAGAGGTAACAGTACATTTACAGTAGCTTTATGGAGTGCAGAGGTAACAGTACATTTAGAGCAGCTTTATGGGGTACAGAGGTAACAGTACATTTAGAGTAGCTTTATGGGGTGCAGAGGTAACAGTATATTTACAGTAGATTTATGGAGTGCAGAGGTAACTGTATTTAGAGTAGCTTTATGGGGTACAGAGGTAACAGTGTATTTAGAGTAGCTTTATGGGGTGCAGAGGTAACAGTACATTTACAGTAGCTTTATGGAGTGCAGAGGTAACAGTACATTTACAGTACATTTATGGAGTGCAGAGGTAACTGTATTTAGAGTAGCTTTATGGAGTGCAGAGGTAACAGTACATTTACAGTAGATTTATGGAGTGCAGAGGTAACTGTATTTAGAGTAGCTTTATGGGGTACAGAGGTAACAGTACATTTACAGTAGCTTTATGGGGTGCAGAGGTAACTGTATTTAGAGTAGCTTTATGGGGTACAGAGGTAACAGTACATTTACAGTAGCTTTATGGGGTGCAGAGGTAACAGTGTATTTAGAGTAGCTTTATGGGGTACAGAGGTAACAGTACATTTAGAGCAGCTTTATGGGGTGCAGAGGTAACAGTACATTTACAGTAGATTTATGGAGTGCAGAGGTAACTGTATTTAGAGTAGCTTTATGGGGTACAGAGGTAACAGTACATTTACAGTAGCTTTATGGGGTGCAGAGGTAACAGTGTATTTAGAGTAGCTTTATGGGGTACAGAGGTAACAGTACATTTACAGTAGCTTTATGGGGTGCAGAGGTAACTGTATTTAGAGTAGCTTTATGGGGTACAGAGGTAACAGTACATTTACAGTAGATTTATGGAGTGCAGAGGTAACTGTATTTAGAGTAGCTTTATGGGGTACAGAGGTAACAGTACATTTACAGTAGCTTTATGGGGTGCAGAGGTAACAGTGTATTTAGAGTAGCTTTATGGGGTACAGAGGTAACAGTACATTTACAGTAGATTTATGGAGTGCAGAGGTAACAGTATTTAGAGTAGCTTTATGGGGTCCAGAGGTAACTGTATTTAGAGTAGCTTTATGGGGTGCAGAGGTAACAGTGTATTTAGAGTAGCTTTATGGGGTGCAGAGGTATCAGTGTATTTAGAGTAGCTTTATGGGGTACAGAGGTAACAGTACATTTACAGTAGATTTATGGAGTGCAGAGGTAACTGTATTTAGAGTAGCTTTATGGGGTACAGAGGTAAATGTATTTAGAGTAGCTTTATGGGGTACAGAGGTAACAGTACATTTACAGTAGATTTATGGAGTGCAGAGGTAACTGTATTTAGAGTAGCTTTATGGGGTACAGAGGTAACTGTATTTAGAGTAGCTTTATGGGGTACAGAGGTAACAGTGTATTTAAAGTAGCTTTATGGGGTACAGAGGTAACAGTACATTTACAGTAGCTTTATGGGGTGCAGAGGTAACAGTGTATTTAGAGTAGCTTTATGGGGTACAGAGGTAACAGTACATTTACAGTAGATTTATGGAGTGCAGAGGTAACTGTATTTAGAGTAGCTTTATGGGGTACAGAGGTAAATGTATTTAGAGTAGCTTTATGGGGTACAGAGGTAACAGTACATTTACAGTAGCTTTATGGGGTGCAGAGGTAACAGTGTATTTAGAGTAGCTTTATGGGGTGCAGAGGTAACAGTGTATTTAGAGTAGCTTTATGGGGTACAGAGGTAACAGTACATTTACAGTAGCTTTATGGGGTGCAGAGGTAACTGTATTTAGAGTAGCTTTATGGGGTGCAGAGGTAACAGTGTATTTAGAGTAGCTTTATGGGGTGCAGAGGTAACAGGATATTTAGAGTAGCTTTATGGGATGCAGAGGTAACAGTGTATTTACAGTAGCTTTATGGGGTGCAGAGGTAACAGTACATTTAGAGCAGCTTTATGGGGTACAGAGGTAACAGTATATTTAGAGTAGCTTTATGGGGTACAGAGGTAACAGTACATTTAGAGCAGCTTTATGGGGTGCAGAGGTAACAGTGTATTTAGAGTAGCTTTATGGGGTACAGAGGTAACAGTGTATTTAGAGTAGCTTTATGGGGTACAGAGGTAACAGTACATTTACAGTAGCTTTATGGAGTGCAGAGGTAACAGTACATTTAGAGCAGCTTTATGGGGTGCAGAGGTAACAGTATATTTACAGTAGATTTATGGAGTGCAGAGGTAACTGTATTTAGAGTAGCTTTATGGGGTACAGAGGTAACAGTGTATTTAGAGTAGCTTTATGGGGTGCAGAGGTAACAGTACATTTACAGTAGCTTTATGGAGTGCAGAGGTAACAGTACATTTAGAGTAGCTTTATGGAGTGCAGAGGTAACAGTACATTTACAGTAGATTTATGGAGTGCAGAGGTAACTGTATTTAGAGTAGCTTTATGGGGTACAGAGGTAACTGTATTTAGAGTAGCTTTATGGGGTACAGAGGCAACTGTATTAAGAGTAGCTTTATGGGGTACAGAGGTAACAGTACATTTACAGTAGCTTTATGGGGTGCAGAGGTAACAGTGTATTTAGAGTAGCTTTATGGGGTACAGAGGTAACAGTGTATTTAGAGTAGCTTTATGGGGTACAGAGGTAACAGTACATTTAGAGCAGCTTTATGGAGTGCAGAGGTAACAGTACATTTACAGTAGATTTATGGAGTGCAGAGGTAACTGTATTTAGAGTAGCTTTATGGGGTACAGAGGTAACAGTGTATTTAGAGTAGCTTTATGGGGTGCAGAGGTAACAGTACATTTACAGTAGCTTTATGGAGTGCAGAGGTAACAGTACATTTAGAGCAGCTTTATGGGGTACAGAGGTAACAGTACATTTAGAGTAGCTTTATGGGGTGCAGAGGTAACAGTATATTTACAGTAGATTTATGGAGTGCAGAGGTAACTGTATTTAGAGTAGCTTTATGGGGTACAGAGGTAACAGTGTATTTAGAGTAGCTTTATGGGGTGCAGAGGTAACAGTACATTTACAGTAGCTTTATGGAGTGCAGAGGTAACAGTACATTTACAGTACATTTATGGAGTGCAGAGGTAACTGTATTTAGAGTAGCTTTATGGAGTGCAGAGGTAACAGTACATTTACAGTAGATTTATGGAGTGCAGAGGTAACTGTATTTAGAGTAGCTTTATGGGGTACAGAGGTAACAGTACATTTACAGTAGCTTTATGGGGTGCAGAGGTAACTGTATTTAGAGTAGCTTTATGGGGTACAGAGGTAACAGTACATTTACAGTAGCTTTATGGGGTGCAGAGGTAACAGTGTATTTAGAGTAGCTTTATGGGGTACAGAGGTAACAGTACATTTAGAGCAGCTTTATGGGGTGCAGAGGTAACAGTACATTTACAGTAGATTTATGGAGTGCAGAGGTAACTGTATTTAGAGTAGCTTTATGGGGTACAGAGGTAACAGTACATTTACAGTAGCTTTATGGGGTGCAGAGGTAACTGTATTTAGAGTAGCTTTATGGGGTACAGAGGTAACAGTACATTTACAGTAGATTTATGGAGTGCAGAGGTAACTGTATTTAGAGTAGCTTTATGGGGTACAGAGGTAACAGTACATTTACAGTAGCTTTATGGGGTGCAGAGGTAACAGTGTATTTAGAGTAGCTTTATGGGGTACAGAGGTAACAGTACATTTACAGTAGATTTATGGAGTGCAGAGGTAACAGTATTTAGAGTAGCTTTATGGGGTCCAGAGGTAACTGTATTTAGAGTAGCTTTATGGGGTGCAGAGGTAACAGTGTATTTAGAGTAGCTTTATGGGGTGCAGAGGTATCAGTGTATTTAGAGTAGCTTTATGGGGTACAGAGGTAACAGTACATTTACAGTAGATTTATGGAGTGCAGAGGTAACTGTATTTAGAGTAGCTTTATGGGGTACAGAGGTAAATGTATTTAGAGTAGCTTTATGGGGTACAGAGGTAACAGTGTATTTAAAGTAGCTTTATGGGGTACAGAGGTAACAGTACATTTACAGTAGCTTTATGGGGTGCAGAGGTAACAGTGTATTTAGAGTAGCTTTATGGGGTACAGAGGTAACAGTACATTTACAGTAGATTTATGGAGTGCAGAGGTAACTGTATTTAGAGTAGCTTTATGGGGTACAGAGGTAAATGTATTTAGAGTAGCTTTATGGGGTACAGAGGTAACAGTACATTTACAGTAGCTTTATGGGGTGCAGAGGTAACAGTGTATTTAGAGTAGCTTTATGGGGTGCAGAGGTAACAGTGTATTTAGAGTAGCTTTATGGGGTACAGAGGTAACAGTACATTTACAGTAGCTTTATGGGGTGCAGAGGTAACTGTATTTAGAGTAGCTTTATGGGGTGCAGAGGTAACAGTGTATTTACAGTAGCTTTATGGGGTGCAGAGGTAACAGTACATTTAGAGCAGCTTTATGGGGTACAAAGGTAACAGTATATTTAGAGTAGCTTTATGGGGTACAGAGGTAACAGTACATTTAGAGCAGCTTTATGGGGTGCAGAGGTAGCAGTGTATTTACAGTAGCTTTATGGGGTGCAGAGGTAACAGTACATTTAGAGCAGCTTTATGGGGTGCAGAGGTAACAGTGTATTTAGAGTAGCTTTATGGGGTGCAGAGGTAGCAGTGTATTTACAGTAGCTTTATGGGGTGCAGAGGTAACAGTACATTTAGAGTAGCTTTATGGGGTGCAGAGGTAACAGTATATTTAGAGTAGCTTTATGGGGTGCAGAGGTAACAGTATATTTAGAGTAGCTTTATGGGGTGCAGAGGTAACAGTACATTTAGAGTAGCTTTATGGGGTGCAGAGGTAACAGTATATTTAGAGTAGCTTTATGGGGTGCAGAGGTAACATTACATTTAGAGTAGCTTTATGGGGTGCAGAGGTAACAGTACATTTAGAGTAGCTTTATGGGGTGCAGAGGTAACAGTATATTTAGAGTAGCTTTATGGGGTACAGAGGTAACAGTACATTTAGAGTAGCTTTATGGGGTGCAGAGGTAACAGTATATTTAGAGTAGCTTTATGGGGTGCAGAGGTAACATTACATTTAGAGTAGCTTTATGGGGTACAGAGGTAACAGTACATTTAGAGTAGCTTTATGGGGTGCAGAGGTAACATTACATTTAGAGTAGCTTTATGGGGTACAGAGGTAACAGTACATTTAGAGTAGCTTTATGGGGTGCAGAGGTAACAGTACATTTAGAGCAGCTTTATGGGGTACAGAGGTAACAGTATATTTAGAGTAGCTTTATGGGGTACAGAGGTAACAGTATATTTAGAGTAGCTTTATGGGGTACAGAGGTAACAGTACATTTAGAGTAGCTTTATGGGGTGCAGAGGTAACAGTATATTTAGAGTAGCTTTATGGGGTGCAGAGGTAACATTACATTTAGAGTAGCTTTATGGGGTACAGAGGTAACAGTACATTTAGAGTAGCTTTATGGGGTGCAGAGGTAACAGTATATTTAGAGTAGCTTTATGGGGTGCAGAGGTAACATTACATTTAGAGTAGCTTTATGGGGTACAGAGGTAACAGTACATTTAGAGTAGCTTTATGGGGTGCAGAGGTAACAGTACATTTAGAGTAGCTTTATGGGGTCCAGAGTTAACAGTATATTTAGAGCAGCTTTATGGAGTGCAGAGGTAACATTATATTTAGAGTAGCTTTATGGGGTGCAGGGGTAACAGTATATTTAGAGTAGCTTTATGGGGTGCAGAGGTAACATTATATTTAGAGCAGCTTTATGGGGTGCAGAGGTAACAGTACATTTAGAGTAGCTTTATGGGGTGCAGAGGTAACAGTATATTTAGAGTAGCTTTATGGGGTACAGAGGTAACAGTACATTTAGAGTAGCTTTATGGGGTGCAGAGGTAACAGTACATTTAGAGTAGCTTTATGGGGTACAGAGGTAACAGTATATTTAGAGCAGCTTTATGGGGTACAGAGGTAACAGTACATTTAGAGTAGCTTTATGGGGTGCAGAGGTAACATTATATTTAGAGCAGCTTTATGGGGTGCAGAGGTAACAGTACATTTAGAGTAGCTTTATGGGGTGCAGAGGTAACAGTATATTTAGAGTAGCTTTATGGGGTACAGAGGTAACAGTACATTTAGAGTAGCTTTATGGGGTGCAGAGGTAACAGTACATTTAGAGTAGCTTTATGGGGTGCAGAGGTAACAGTACATTTAGAGTAGCTTTATGGGGTACAGAGGTAACAGTACATTTAGAGTAGCTTTATGGGGTGCAGAGGTAACATTACATTTAGAGTAGCTTTATGGGGTACAGAGGTAACATTACATTTAGAGTAGCTTTATGGGGTGCAGAGGTAACAGTATATTTAGAGCAGCTTTATGGGGTACAGAGGAAACAGTACATTTAGAGTAGCTTTATGGGGTACAGAGGTAACAGTACATTTAGAGTAGCTTTATGGGGTACAGAGGTAACATTACATTTAGAGTAGCTTTATGGGGTGCAGAGGTAACAGTATATTTAGAGCAGCTTTATGGGGTACAGAGGTAACAGTACATTTAGAGTAGCTTTATGGGGTACATAGGTAACTGTACATTTAGAGTAGCTTTATGGGGTGCAGAGGTAACATTACATTTAGAGTAGCTTTATGGGGTACAGAGGTAACATTACATTTAGAGTAGCTTTATGGGGTGCATAGGTAACAGTATATTTAGAGCAGCTTTATGGGGTACAGAGGAAACAGTACATTTAGAGTAGCTTTATGGGGTGCAGAGGTAACAGTACATTTAGAGTAACTTTATGGGGTACAGAGGTAACATTACATTTAGAGTAGCTTTATGGGGTACAGAGGTAACAGTATATTTAGAGCAGCTTTATGGGGTACAGAGGAAACAGTACATTTAGAGTAGCTTTATGGGGTACAGAGGTAACAGTATATTTAGAGCAGCTTTATGGGGTACAGAGGTAACAGTATATTTAGAGTAGCTTTATGGGGTACAGAGGAAACAGTACATTTAGAGTAGCTTTATGGGGTACAGAGGTAACAGTATATTTAGAGCAGCTTTATGGGGTACAGAGGAAACAGTACATTTAGAGTAGCTTTATGGGGTACAGAGGTAACAGTACATTTAGAGTAGCTTTATGGGGTACAGAGGTAACAGTACATTTAGAGCAGCTTTATGGGGTACAGAGGAAACAGTACATTTAGAGTAGCTTTATGGGGTACAGAGGTAACAGTACATTTAGAGTAGCTTTATGGGGTACAGAGGTAACAGTACATTTAGAGTAGCTTTATGGGGTACAGAGGTAACAGTATATTTAGAGTAGCTTTATGGGGTGCAGAGGTAACAGTATATTTAGAGTAGCTTTATGGGGTGCAGAGGTAACATTATATTTAGAGTAGCTTTATGGGGTGCAGAGGTAACAGTGTATTTAGAGTAGCTTTATGGGGTGCAGAGGTAACAGTATATTTAGAGCAGCTTTATGGGGTACAGAGGTAACAGTACATTTAGAGTAGCTTTATGGGGTGCAGAGGAAACAGTACATTTAGAGTAGCTTTATGGGGTGCAGAGGTAACAGTACATTTAGAGTAGCTTTATGGGGTGCAGAGGAAACAGTACATTTAGAGTAGCTTTATGGGGTGCAGAGGTAACAGTATATTTAGAGCAGCTTTATGGGGTACAGAGGTAACAGTACATTTAGAGCAGCTTTATGGGGTGCAGAGGAAACAGTACATTTAGAGTAGCTTTATGGGGTGCAGAGGAAACAGTACATTTAGAGTAGCTTTATGGGGTGCAGAGGTAACAGTATATTTAGAGCAGCTTTATGGGGTGCAGAGGTAACAGTATATTTAGAGCAGCTTTATGGGGTACAGAGGTAACAGTACATTTAGAGTAACTTTATGGGGTGCAGAGGAAACAGTACATTTAGAGTAGCTTTATGGGGTGCAGAGATAACAGTATATTTAGAGTAGCTTTATGGGGTGCAGAGGTAACAGTGTATTTAGAGTAGCTTTATGGGGTGCAGAGGAAACAGTACATTTAGAGTAGCTTTATGGGGTGCAGAGGTAACAGTATATTTAGAGTAGCTTTATGGGGTGCAGAGGTAACAGTATATTTAGAGCAGCTTTATGGGGTACAGAGGTAACAGTACATTTAGAGTAGCTTTATGGGGTACAGAGGTAACAGTACATTTAGAGTAGCTTTATGGGGTGCAGAGGTAACATTACATTTAGAGTAGCTTTATGGGGTACAGAGGTAACAGTACATTTAGAGTAGCTTTATGGGGTGCAGAGGTAACAGTACATTTAGAGTAACTTTATGGGGTGCAGAGGAAACAGTACATTTAGAGTAGCTTTATGGGGTGCAGAGATAACAGTATATTTAGAGTAGCTTTATGGGGTGCAGAGGTAACAGTGTATTTAGAGTAGCTTTATGGGGTGCAGAGGAAACAGTACATTTAGAGTAGCTTTATGGGGTGCAGAGGTAACAGTATATTTAGAGTAGCTTTATGGGGTGCAGAGGTAACAGTATATTTAGAGCAGCTTTATGGGGTACAGAGGAAACAGTACATTTAGAGTAGCTTTATGGGGTGCAGAGGTAACAGTACATTTAGAGTAACTTTATGGGGTACAGAGGTAACATTACATTTTGAGTAGCTTTATGGGGTGCAGAGGTAACAGTATATTTAGAGCAGCTTTATGGGGTACAGAGGTAACAGTACATTTAGAGTAGCTTTATGGGGTACAGAGGTAACAGTACATTTAGAGTAGCTTTATGGGGTGCAGAGGTAACATTACATTTAGAGTAGCTTTATGGGGTACAGAGGTAACAGTACATTTAGAGCAGCTTTATGGGGTACAGAGGTAACAGTACATTTAGAGTAACTTTATGGGGTGCAGAGGAAACAGTACATTTAGAGTAGCTTTATGGGGTGCAGAGATAACAGTATATTTAGAGTAGCTTTATGGGGTGCAGAGGTAACAGTGTATTTAGAGTAGCTTTATGGGGTGCAGAGGAAACAGTACATTTAGAGTAGCTTTATGGGGTGCAGAGGTAACAGTATATTTAGAGTAGCTTTATGGGGTGCAGAGGTAACAGTATATTTAGAGCAGCTTTATGGGGTACAGAGGAAACAGTACATTTAGAGTAGCTTTATGGGGTGCAGAGGTAACAGTACATTTAGAGTAACTTTATGGGGTACAGAGGTAACATTACATTTTGAGTAGCTTTATGGGGTACAGAGGTAACAGTATATTTGGAGCAGCTTTATGGGGTACAGAGGAAACAGTACATTTAAAGTAGCTTTATGGGGTACAGAGGTAACAGTACATTTAGAGCAGCTTTATGGAGTGCAGAGGTAACAGTACATTTAGAGTAGCTTTATGGGGTACAGAGGAAACAGTACATTTAGAGTAGCTTTATGGGGTGCAGAGGTAACAGTATATTTAGAGTAGCTTTATGGGGTGCAGAGGTAACAGTGTATTTAGAGTAGCTTTATGGGGTGCAGAGGAAACAGTACATTTAGAGTAGCTTTATGGGGTGCAGAGGTAACAGTATATTTAGAGTAGCTTTATGGGGTGCAGAGGTAACAGTATATTTAGAGCAGCTTTATGGGGTACAGAGGTAACAGTACATTTAGAGTAGCTTTATGGGGTACAGAGGTAACAGTACATTTAGAGTAGCTTTATGGGGTGCAGAGGTAACATTACATTTAGAGTAGCTTTATGGGGTGCAGAGGTAACAGTGTATTTAGAGTAGCTTTATGGGGTGCAGAGGTAACAGTATATTTAGAGTAGCTTTATGGGGTGCAGAGGTAACAGTATATTTAGAGCAGCTTTATGGGGAACAGAGGTAACAGTACATTTAGAGTAGCTTTATGGGGTGCAGAGGAAACAGTACATTTAGAGTAGCTTTATGGGGTGCAGAAGTAACAGTACATTTAGAGTAGCTTTATGGGGTGCAGAGGTAACATTACATTTAGAGTAGCTTTATGGGGTACAGAGGTAACAGTACATTTAGAGCAGCTTTATGGGGTACAGAGGTAACAGTACATTTAGAGTAGCTTTATGGGGTGCAGAGGTAACATTACATTTAGAGTAGCTTTATGGGGTACAAAGGTAACAGTACATTTAGAGCAGCTTTATGGGGTGCAGAGGTAACATTACATTTAGAGCAGCTTTATGGGGTACAGAGGTAACAGTACATTTAGAGCAGCTTTATGGGGTACAGAGGTAACAGTACATTTAGAGTAGCTTTATGGGGTGCAGAGGTAACATTACATTTAGAGCAGCTTTATGGGGTACAGAGGTAACAGTACATTTAGAGTAGCTTTATGGGGTACAGAGGTAACAGTGCATTTAGAGCAGCTTTATGGGGTGCAGAGGTAACAGTACATTTAGAGTAGCTTTATGGAGTGCAGAGGTAACAGTGCATTTAGAGCAGCTTTATGGGGTACAGAGGTAACAGTACATTTAGAGCAGCTTTATGGGGTGCAGAGGTAACAGTATATTTCCAGTAGCTTTATGGGGTGCAGAGGTAACAGTATATTTCGAGTAGCTTTATGGGGTACAGAGGTAACAGTACATTTAGAGCAGCTTTATGGGGTACAGAGGTAACAGTACATTTAGAGCAGCTTTAAGGAGTGCAGAGGTAACAGTACATTTAGAGTAGCTTTTTGGGGTACAGAGGTAACAGTACATTTAGAGCAGCTTTATGGGGTACAGAGGTAACAGTACATTTAGAGTAGCTTTTTGGGGTACAGAGGTAACAGTACACTTAGAGCAGTTTTATGGGGTGCAGAGGTAACATTACATTTAGAGTAGCTTTATGGGGTACAGAGGTAACAGTACATTTAGAGCAGCTTTATGGGGTTCAGAGGTAACAGTGTATTTAGAGCAGCTTTATGGGGTACAGAGGTTACAGTACATTTAGAGCAGCTTTATGGGGTGCAGAGGTAACAGTACATTTATAGTAGCTTTATGGAGTGCAGAGGTAACAGTATATTTCGAGTGGCTTTATGGGGTGCAGAGGTAACATTACATTTATAGTAGCTTTATGGGGTGCAGAGGTAACAGTTCATTTAGAGTACCTTTATGGGGCAAGAGGTAACAGTATATTTAGAGTAGCTTTATGGGGTGCAGAGGTAACAGTACATTTCGAGTAGCTTTATGGGGTGCAGAGGTAACATTACATTTATAGTAGCTTTATGGGGTGCAGAGGTAACAGTTCATTTAGAGTACCTTTATGGGGCAAGAGGTAACAGTATATTTAGAGTAGCTTTATGGGGTGCAGAGGTAACAGTACATTTAGAGTAGCTTTATGGAGTGCAGAGGTAAAAGTACATTTAGAGTAGCTTCATGGGGTACAGAGGTAACAGTACATTTAGAGCAGCTTTATGGGGTACAGAGGTAACAGTACATTTAGAGCAGCTTTATGGGGTACAGAGGTAACAGTACATTTAGAGTAGCTTTATGGGGTACAGAGGTAACAGTACATTTAGAGTAGCTTTATGGGGTACAGAGGTAACAGTACATTTAGAGCAGCTTTATGGGGTACAGAGGTAACAGTACATTTAGAGTAGCTTTATGGGGTACAGAGGTAACAGTACATTTAGAGCAGCTTTATGGGGTACAGAGGTAACAGTACATTTAGAGTACCTTTATGGGGTACAGAGGTAACAGTACATTTAGAGTAGCTTTATGGGGTACAGAGGTAACAGTACATTTAGAGCAGCTTTATGGGGTACAGAGGTAACAGTACATTTAGAGTAGCTTTATGGGGTACAGAGGTAACAGTACATTTAGAGCAGCTTTATGGGGTACAGAGGTAACAGTACACTTAGAGCAGCTTTATGGGGTGCAGAGGTAACAGTACATTTAGAGCAGCTTTATGGGGTACAGAGGTAACAGTACATTTAGAGTAGCTTTATGGGGTACAGAGGTAACAGTATATTTAGAGTAGCTTTATGGGGTGCAGAGGTAACAGTACATTTAGAGTAGCTTTATGGAGTGCAGAGGTAAAAGTACATTTAGAGTAGCTTCATGGGGTACAGAGGTAACAGTACATTTAGAGCAGCTTTATGGGGTACAGAGGTAACAGTACATTTAGAGCAGCTTTATGGGGTACAGAGGTAACAGTACATTTAGAGTAGCTTTATGGGGTACAGAGGTAACAGTACATTTAGAGCAGCTTTATGGGGTACAGAGGTAACAGTACATTTAGAGTAGCTTTATGGGGTACAGAGGTAACAGTACATTTAGAGTAGCTTTATGGGGTACAGAGGTAACAGTACATTTAGAGCAGCTTTATGGGGTACAGAGGTAACAGTACATTTAGAGTAGCTTTATGGGGTACAGAGGTAACAGTACATTTAGAGCAGCTTTATGGGGTACAGAGGTAACAGTACACTTAGAGCAGCTTTATGGGGTGCAGAGGTAACAGTACATTTAGAGCAGCTTTATGGGGTACAGAGGTAACAGTACATTTAGAGTAGCTTTATGGGGTACAGAGGTAACAGTACACTTAGAGCAGCTTTATGGGGTACAGAGGTAACAGTACATTTAGAGCAGCTTTATGGGGTACAGAGGTAACAGTACATTTAGAGTAGCTTTATGGGGTACAGAGGTAACAGTACATTTAGAGCAGCTTTATGGGGTACAGAGGTAACAGTACATTTAGAGTAGCTTTATGGGGTACAGAGGTAACAGTACATTTAGAGTAGCTTTATGGGGTACAGAGGTAACAGTACACTTAGAGCAGCTTTATGGGGTGCAGAGGTAACATTACATTTAGAGTAGCTTCATGGGGTGCAGAGGTAACTGTATATTTCGAGTACCTTTATGGGGTGCAGAGGTAACAGTATATTTAGAGTAGCTTTATGGGGTGCAGAGGTAACAGTACATTTATAGTAGCTTTATGGGGTGCAGAGGTAACAGTTCATTTAGAGTACCTTTATGGGGCAAGAGGTAACATTACATTTAGAGTAGCTTTATGGAGTGCAGAGGTAAAAGTATATTTAGAGTAGCTTTATGGAGTGCAGAGGTAACAGTACATTTAGAGTAGCTTTATGGAGTGCAGAGGTAAAAGTATATTTAGAGTAGCTTCATGGGGTACAGAGGTAACAGTACATTTAGAGTAGCTTTATGGGGTACAGAGGTAACAGTACATTTAGAGCAGCTTTATGGGGTACAGAGGTAACAGTACATTTAGAGTAGCTTTATGGGGTACAGAGGTAACAGTACATTTAGAGCAGCTTTATGGGGTACAGAGGTAACAGTACATTTAGAGTAGCTTTATGGGGTACAGAGGTAACAGTACACTTAGAGCAGCTTTATGGGGTGCAGAGGTAACATTACATTTAGAGTAGCTTCATGGGGTGCAGAGGTAACTGTATATTTCGAGTACCTTTATGGGGTGCAGAGGTAACAGTATATTTAGAGTAGCTTTATGGGGTGCAGAGGTAACAGTATATTTCGAGTATCTTTATGGGGTGCAGAGGTAACAGTGTATTTAGAGTAGCTTTATGGGGTGCAGAGGTAACAGTATATTTAGAGTAGCTTTATGGGGTGCAGAGGTAACAGTATATTTAGAGTAGCTTTATGGGGTGCAGAGGTAACAGTGTATTTAGAGCAGCTTTATGGGGTGCAGAGGTAACAGTACATTTAGAGTAGCTTTATGGGGTGCAGAAGTAACAGTACATTTAGAGTATC
The DNA here is from genome assembly GCF_039654945.1 of Dendrobates tinctorius. Taxonomy (NCBI): domain Eukaryota; kingdom Metazoa; phylum Chordata; class Amphibia; order Anura; family Dendrobatidae; genus Dendrobates; species Dendrobates tinctorius. Next base: position 21,275,701 of record NW_027361810.1, on the reverse strand, counting down.
TTTATGGGGTACAGAGGTAACAGTACATTTAGAGAAGCTTTATGGGGTGCAGAGGTAACATTACATTTAGAGTAGCTTTATGGGGTGCAGAGGTAACAGTACATTTAGAGTAGCTTTATGGGGTGCAGAGGTAACAGTACATTTAGAGCAGCTTTATGGGGTACAGAGGTAACAGTACATTTAGAGCAGCTTTATGGGGTACAGAGGTAACAGTGTATTTAGAGTAGCTTTATGGGGTGCAGAAGTAACCGTACATTTAGAGTAGCTTTATGGGGTGCAGAAGTAACAGTACATTTAGAGTAGCTTTATGGGGTGCAGAAGTAACAGTACATTTAGAGTATCTTTATGGGGTACAGAGGTAACAGTACATTTAGAGCAGCTTTATGGGGTGCAGAGGTAACATTACATTTAGAGTAGCTTTATGGGGTGCAGAGGTAACAGTACATTTAGAGCAGCTTTATGGGGTACAGAGGTAACAGTACATTTAGAGTAGCTTTATGGGGTACAAAGGTAACAGTACATTTAGAGCAGCTTTATGGGGTGCAGAGGTAACATTACATTTAGAGCAGCTTTATTGGGTGCAGAGGTAACAGTACATTTAGAGTAGCTTTATGGAGTGCAGAGGTAACATTACATTTAGAGTAGCTTTATGGAGTGCAGAGGTAACAGTACATTTAGAGTAGCTTTATGGGGTGCAGAGGTAACATTACATTTAGAGTAGCTTTATGGAGTGCAGAGGTAACAGTACATTTAGAGTAGCTTTATGGGGTGCAGAGGTAACAGTACATTTAGAGCAGCTTTATGGGGTACAGAGGTAACAGTACACTTAGAGTAGCTTTATGGAGTGCAGAGGTAACAGTGCATTTAGAGCAGCTTTATGGGGTGCAGAGGCAACAGTATATTTCGAGTAGCTTTATGGGGTACAGAGGTAACAGTACATTTAGAGCAGCTTTAAGGAGTGCAGAGGTAACAGTGCATTTAGAGCAGCTTTATGGGGTGCAGAGGTAACAGTACATTTAGAGCAGCTTTATGGGGTACAGAGGTAACAGTACATTTAGAGCAGCTTTAAGGAGTGCAGAGGTAACAGTACATTTAGAGTAGCTTTTTGGGGTACAGAGGTAACAGTACATTTAGAGCAGCTTTATGGGGTACAGAGGTAACAGTACATTTAGAGTAGCTTTATGGGGTGCAGAGGTAACAGTACATTTAGAGTAGCTTTTTGGGGTACAGAGGTAACAGTACATTTAGAGCAGCTTTATGGGGTACAGAGGTAACAGTACATTTAGAGTAGCTTTATGGGGTGCAGAGGTAACAGTACATTTAGAGTAGCTTTTTGGGGTACAGAGGTAACAGTACATTTAGAGCAGCTTTATGGGGTACAGAGGTAACAGTACATTTAGAGCAGTTTTATGGGGTGCAGAGGTAACATTACATTTAGAGTAGCTTTATGGGGTACAGAGGTAACAGTACATTTAGAGCAGCTTTATGGGGTTCAGAGGTAACAGTGTATTTAGAGCAGCTTTATGGGGTACAGAGGTAACAGTACATTTAGAGTAGCTTTATGGGGTACAGAGGTTACAGTACATTTAGAGCAGCTTTATGGGGTGCAGAGGTAACAGTATATTTCGAGTAGCTTTATGTGGTGCAGAGGTAACAGTTCATTTAGAGTACCTTTATGGGGTACAGAGGTAACAGTACATTTAGAGTAGCTTTATGGAGTGCAGAGGTAAAAGTACATTTAGAGTAGCTTCATGGGGTACAGAGGTAACACTACATTTAGAGTAGCTTTATGGGGTACAGAGGTAACAGTACATTTAGAGCAGCTTTATGGGGTTCAGAGGTAACAGTGTATTTAGAGCAGCTTTATGGGGTACAGAGGTAACAGTACATTTAGAGTAGCTTTATGGGGTACAGAGGTTACAGTACATTTAGAGTAGCTTTATGGGGTGCAGAGGTAACAGTTCATTTAGAGTACCTTTATGGGGTACAGAGGTAACACTACATTTAGAGTAGCTTCATGGGGTACAGAGGTAACACTACATTTAGAGTAGCTTCATGGGGTACAGAGGTAACACTACATTTAGAGCAGCTTTATGGGGTACAGAGGTAACAGTACATTTAGAGTAGCTTTATGGGGTACAGAGGTAACACTACATTTAGAGTAGCTTCATGGGGTACAGAGGTAACACTACATTTAGAGTAGCTTCATGGGGTACAGAGGTAACACTACATTTAGAGTAGCTTTATGGGGTACAGAGGTAACAGTACACTTAGAGCAGCTTTATGGGGTGCAGAGGTAACATTACATTTAGAGTAGCTTTATGGGGTGCAGAGGTAACACTACATTTAGAGTAGCTTCATGGGGTACAGAGGTAACACTACATTTAGAGCAGCTTTATGGGGTACAGAGGTAACAGTACATTTAGAGTAGCTTTATGGGGTACAGAGGTAACACTACATTTAGAGTAGCTTCATGGGGTACAGAGGTAACACTACATTTAGAGCAGCTTCATGGGGTACAGAGGTAACACTACATTTAGAGTAGCTTTATGGGGTACAGAGGTAACAGTACACTTAGAGCAGCTTTATGGGGTGCAGAGGTAACATTACATTTAGAGTAGCTTTATGGGGTGCAGAGGTAACTGTATATTTCGAGTAGCTTTATGGGGTGCAGAGGTAACAGTGTATTTAGAGTAGCTTTATGGGGTGCAGAGGTAACAGTATATTTAGAGTAGCTTTATGGGGTGCAGAGGTAACAGTGTATTTAGAGTAGCTTTATGGGGTGCAGAGGTAACAGTACATTTAGAGTAGCTTTATGGGGTGCAGAGGTAACAGTACATTTAGAGTAGCTTTATGGGGTGCAGAAGTAACAGTGTATTTAGAGTAGCTTTATGGGGTGCAGAGGTAACAGTGTATTTGGAGTATCTTTATGGGGTGCAGCGGTAACAGTGTATTTAGAGTAGCTTTATGGGGTGCAGAGGTAGCAGTGTATTTGGAGTAGCTTTATGGGGTGCACAAGTAGCAGGAGATTTGAAGAAGCCATATAAGGTGCAGAGGTAGCAGCATATTTGGAGTGGCTGTCTGGGGTGCAGAGGTGACAGTATATTCAGGGTCGCTGTATTGGATGCAGAGGCTACAGTTATATTCCACCCATGGTACCACAAGGCACGCTACAGAGTTTGCATCTTCTTGTGACCCGGGCATGGTGTCTGTGAGCTCGGCTGTGCTCCTCTTAGGAAATCTGGATAGTTGCACAGAGCACATATCCCCCTCCTGATTAGACGCCTATAGACAGTCTCCAGTGGTTAGCAGGAGAGGATACAAAATACAGATTGCATATACCACAGGAATGAGAAATGCCACTTTGGGCACATCCGCCAGTGCTGGGTTTCCCAGTAAAAACACGAAGATCATTCACATGTTCAGCGTTCTCCTCTGACTATGTGGTTGGCCACAAATTCATCCCCTTGTATTCAGTAACCCATGTCCCATTATATTTACTGGGGAAATCAGGAGCAGAAAAGTTAAAAGAAATCTAACACTTTGTTTCCCATTTTTCCCAAATTACTAGAATCTAATCATATAGGTTAAACCAATCTATATAAATAATAATTTACAAAAATTCGACTTTCTAACATTTTAGATGCTTTCAGATCACAGAGGATTTTCTGCCAGGAACGCTTATATTCACAGACAGCAAGCACAGATGTTGAAAATGGATTGAGTCATATTAGAAAGTTTAATAACTTTTTGCTTTATGGAACAGCAGCTCTGTAATGCACCACTGATGCTTGTTAAAGTGACAGGTAACTATTAAATGGTCCTTCCCCCAAAAAAGTGCTCAACTGAAAACGGATGACATTGATGGCCGAGTGCACGATCCCATAATCTGTTCCCGGCCGTAGTGGCATCAGCTGTCATACTAAGCAGGTGTCCCTGTGTCAACAAACGTGCACCGTATACGTGCCGCCGCGGCGGCGCTCCTTCCCACACACCCAAAAGTGCGGGGCAATTAAGAATCCTGCACATTTTTTTGAATGGAAACGGATGGGCGCCTGAGCAGAACATAATTACACCATTTTCACATCCGCAGCCCGAAGTTGAAGAACGGCAGAAATTAATAATATATAATAGCATCGTTCTCGTAATTTATAAATGAAATAAAGCAGAAAGCGGATTCTGCTGATAACGCCGTTTCTTCCTAATTTCTGAAAAAGATAAAGTGGAGATTATAATTTTGTCACGGGAGGGGGAGGGGAATTTTTTATTTTTTTAATAGAGAGGTTTATTACGAGATGGCTCGAAGTTTTTCCTTTTCTTGGCTGAGAGTAACGAGAGGAGGCCGACCCCAGAAGGAATCTGCAATCCACATTATAGATGATGGTAAAGAGCGCGCGTCGAAGTAAAACTACACAGCGGAATGATCGATTTTCAGTCTGCAGCTCACTCCGGTCGTCTACCTGCGCTCCGTACGGAGAACGCCAGCTCCGATACACGTGCGTTCTTTATTACCGGCTGGCTGCTACCGATAGACCGAATGTGTCTCCTTAGTATATGGCAGATCACCTCATCATCTTTCAGCTCTGCTACATTTAATGTTGGGGTTATGCGCCAACTTTAGCATCGCAGCATAATGCAAGTGCCGGAACGGTAACAAAAAAAATATCCAAATGGTTCCAGCATTTTGCAACTTGCTTGAGCAACACAATATGATCCCATTCACATGTGTTACGTAGCTGCGGCATACAGCAGTTTGTGGCCATGTGACCTGTATCACAGCCAAAGTCGCCGCATAGCTCCAGCCTAAATATAACTTAACTGTTTGGAAACAGGTTGTAAGTAGCGGTAAAGTCATGGACGTCCATGTGAAGCATCTTTCTGGCTCCAGGCGTGAAGTGTGGACTTGGTTGATTGACAGCCTGTATAAAACTGCATTACTTAGATATACCCCCGGCTCTTGATCCACACAGGTCTGGATTGGCAAAGGCCCACCAGTAACATTGATTCTTGAGGTCACACTGTTCAGCTACACGTTAAAATAACCTGACCCTAGTACACAAATTTACTTTTGCTTCTGTATAATAATAATTTAGCTAGCTTGTTTAATGAATGATTAGATTACACCTTTTTCTGCAAATTGTGAATCAAGTGCAACAGCACTACTCATTATTACTCCTTCACAGGGGCCCACCGGAGGATTCTCCTCTTCCCCGATGTGCCAGTCCGAGCCTGCACACAGGTGTCCTTGACAAACACTATCAATGTTGGGCCACTTCTACTGATTCCTTGCCAGCTTAAAATAAACATATTGCAGTGCAACATACTTCTTCGTCTACCATCTTCGGTGCAGGTCCAAGCATCCATTTCTCGAACATGCACAACTTTGCAGCAGTGTTGCGCATCATCTTCCTTCTACTTTGCTAGTGTTCATTTACGTAGGTTGATTTCTCCCCATAAATGTCTATATATGTGTTGATCTGCTCTCTTTTATGGCCCCATTTGCCCAGGCCAAGAAACTGTATGTTACTGCGCTCCTTCTGTCCTCCTACGTTTTTGGCAATAGATCCCATTAGTCCAATGTGAAAAAGAGACTTAAGTTCATTTTCCCATTTCCAGTAAATAATACCGCCATATCATACCCATGTAGTGAAAGCGTTAATACAAAAGTCACTTATGATGCAGAAGTTAATAGAAAAGTTCATGGAGGTCTCGTTAAAACTCTATTCTCCGGTTGCTCCTCCGAGTCCAGTCTTTAGGGGTCTCCCTTGCAGATTGGATAAATGATAAATGTCCAGACCTTGAATATTATTCCGATGAGATTGACGAGGACTGGTCTGTTCAACCAGATTGTGTCAATTGTCAAATTAGAACCAGGGTTGTGTTACCCCATCGTGAGCGTCTTCCAGTCGCTCCGACAGACGTCTTCTCCACTCCTTAAGGCTCGGGACGGCTCTCTCATTACCTTTTCAGTTCGCTAGCCTCAAATTGACTGATTTTAATATGCTTAAAACGGCTCGAGTCCTTCTGAGTGTTCATTAAAACCATCAGGGTTTGCGGTGAAATACTACGATATAAAACGGGATGTACATTAATAAAGTTGTGATATATGTAGAGTGCGCCGCGCATTGATCGTCTCCGTTGGGTAGAAGTATTCCGGCTCCAGTCTAATGGGAGACAGAAAGAAAAAACAAAAAACCTCATAGCATGGGGGGGGAAACGGAGAGGAAGGAGAGGGGCGGTGGTTGTGTTTAACCCTTACAACAGATTTCTGCACAGCATGACTTATATGTCATCAAAAAAAAAAATGAAAGGGGCGATGAAAACTCTCCCCACAGAAGTGCAATAATTTCTAATTATCCCAGTCGAGCTGCCGGAGGGTCCGCTGTATTCGGCAACTTGTTGAAGATCCATCTGTTGAACAGGAGTAAGAGCCGCGCGGAGAATTCCTTGGGGCGACTTTTTTTTTTCTTTTTATCCCCCAGAAATGCATCACTTGATAAATGACACATTTTTGTCACTTTTGCTTTGCAGCTTTCTTTCTCAGAACATGTGAATTTGTTTCTAAGAATGAGACGTCTGCTTCTTTTACCAGCAGTGATTCGCCTTTCACTTGGGTTTGATGAACGTCCGTGCCGATCTGTCCTGTGCCATGCATGAAAATGACATAGAAAGTCTCTCTGAAGATTTTGGGGGTCTTCTGGTGTCCCACTCCAAGGCATATGCTGATGTGGGAAAAGGAGGTAGAGCAAACAGTGAAGCTGTCCCTCTGCTGGTGCTGGATCATACCACCACAAATGTCCTCCCGGGATGAAGGGCAGGGCAGCTGACCACCATCTTTTTGCAATTACCGTTTGTAGGACAGGTTCATCCCACCCATAGCCAGCTGACAACTCTATATGTGGTGTTAAGAAAGGGTTAATAAGTCCTACGAGTCTGGGGCGGCGGGTGACTTGAACCGTCAAAAACTGTGGACTTGTTTTTTATTTTTCAAGGGGCCACATCCACTTGATTAAGCCACAGATTTAGCCTAGTCATAAGACCCCAGAATCAGGAAGATCAAGCCTGCATGGGTGTAAGTTCCATGGAAGCAGACATAGCAGCTGCTATGGGGTCCCACCACTCAGCCAAAAGCTGTTAGGAACGGGATGTGCAAAATTGTAAGCGCATTGTGCAATTCATTTTTTATTCTGACGACCTGCGGTTACCTCTGATGTGCGCATTATATCTGTACTGTGACATCACTGTGAGCATTATATCTGTACTGTGACATCACTGTGTGCATTATATCTGTACTGTGACATCACTGTGCGCATTATATCTGTACTGTGACATCACTGTGCGCATTATATCTGTACTGACATCAGTGTGAGCATTATCCCTGTACTGTGACATCAGTGTGAGCATTATCCCTGTACTGTGACATCATTTTGTGTATTATCTCTGTACTGTGACGTCACTGTGTGCATTATCTCTGTACTCTGACATCTCTTTGTGCATTATCCCTGTACTGTGACATCACTGTGTGCATTATATCTGTACTGTGACATCATTGTGTGCATTATATCTGTACTGAGACATCATTGTGTGCATTATATCTGTACTGTGACATCCTTTTGTGTATTATCCCTGTCCTGTGACATCACTTTGTGCATTATATCTGTACTGTGACATCACTGTGAGCATTATCTTTGTGCTGTGACATCCCTGTGTGCATTATAGCTGTATTTTGGCATCACTGTGTGCATTATATCCGTACTGTGGCATCACTTTTTGCATTATATCTGTACTCTGACATCATTGTGTGCATTATCTCTGAACTGTGGCATCTCTTTGTGCATTATCCCTGTGCTGTGACATCTCTGTGAGCACTATCTCTGTGCTGTGACATCACTGAGCATTATCTCTGTACTGTGACATCACTGTGAATCATCCCTGTACTGTAACAGCAATATGTGCCTTTACTTCTGTACTGTGACATCACTGTGTGCCTTATTTCAGTTCTATGACATCACTGTGTGCATTTTCCTTGTACTATGACATCACTGGGTGCCTTCTTTCTCTATTGTGACATTATTGTGTGCTTGAGGAAGACATAACTATTGGTAAGCTTTTTTCGCACATAACTTGCAGATGAAGGCAGTCTTGGTCAGGAGGAGCCCATTTCCAAGTTTTGCTCCGGTCCCTACATGCCCCTGTGATGCCGCTGCACGCCTGGCTACGTACAGACGGCCTCGTATTCCTCTGCTTCCTCTAGTTGCTCCGTTTTGATACATTTGTGTACATTGGATGATATTATTCCGATCTCACTGACCTGAATGATTGTTCTCTTCACACCCGGAGTCTGGTTCACGTCTTCCGTTTAATGCACTTGACACCGCTCCGCGCTCCTGATAAAACTAATTCATTAATTGAATGGTTATTGATTTCACATGAAAAAAATAAAAAGTCCGTATTATTTAATAAGACAAATCTGAAGTCTGGCAGCCGAGCGCTCTTATTATCAGATGGTTTTATTTTATTACCTAGTAGTTTGGCAGGATTATAACAGCAGCGGCGCCTCGTTCTTCCACATGCAGTCACATCAGACGGTGAATCTCATCGCGCTCCGAACACCGTCACCGCTCTCACATCCAGACCTGATCGTATCACTGTTACTAAATGACTTTGCATCAAGGCTGAACTCTGGCAGCGCTGCCTAATTATTGCCGAATGTAACACTGCGACATCATACGGGCTTATTCATATTTAGCTGGAAACCTGATGAATGACGCTGTAATATCAGTACTGCTTATCGAAACATTATAACGCCATTTCATACATCACTGCAGATGTAGCAGAGCTCAGCTTGCCCGGCGCATGTGGCAAACTGTTCGGTAGACTTCTGTGCTTTACTGTTTTCCATAAACCCAAGGAAAAAATGGTTTGGTGGCCTTACTGTTAGCAAGGAGGTTACAGGCCTCACCAGCTCCAGTAGCTACACCCCTACATTTGGCATTGTGGTGTGCATCATTTTACATAGGACTGCTGGAAAATGTACTAAAAGAGAAGTTTAAAAATCAAAATGACATGTTTGGCTCTTCTACAACTCTCCTCCATTACCCATTATTCAGATCGTTTGGTATATTAAATGTGATCGTTTTTGCTTACAGATATTCTAATCACCTATTCTAAAGTATAGACTAGGGTCAATTTACTGCTCACCAAGTTACCAAAGTGTGTGGAGGCAATCAGAGGAGAGCAAAAAAGATTCATAGGACCCAGGTCGGAAGTCAAAGGCCACAGGACAAGAGTCTCGAGAACCTTCTCCTACCTGTCGACATCTTCAGCGCTTCAGTTGGCTTCAAGGCGTTTATCACATTGGAATCATGATGTTGGGCCGGCTCGACTAATCAGAAAAAGTGTCAGGGATGCTGGCAGGTAGGAGGTGATTTTCAGGGCTCTGGTACCATCATGGCCACCGGACCAGAGTGCAGAGAAGCTTCTCCTACCTGCTGACATCTCCAGCGCTTCAGTTGACTTCTAGACATTCATCACATAACAATCATTATGTTGTGCCTGGTCAACTAATCAGAAAAAATGTAAGGGATTCCGGCAGGTATGAGGTGATTTTCAGGGCTCTGTACCATCATGGCTTCTCCGTACCATCATGGCTACTGGACCAGAGTTCCGAGAACCTTCTCCTACCTATCGACATCTTGGGTGCTTCATTTAGCTTCTAGGCGTTCATCACATTTCAATCATGATGTTGTGCCAGGATGACTAATCAGAGACAGTGCCGGAGATGCCGACAGGTAGGAGGCAGTTTTCACGGCTCTGGTACCATCATGGCCACTGGACCAGAGTCCCGAGAAACTTCTCCTTCCTCCTCCTACCTCTCCTGTCTACCTTCTCAGGCACTTCATTTGGCTTCTAGGCATTCATCATAATGCAATCATGATGTTGGGCCGGCTCAACTAATCAGAAAAAGTGTCAGGGATGCCGGCAGGTAGGAAGGAGGTGGCTTTCAGGGATCTGGTACCATCATGGCCACCGGACCACAGTCCAGAGAACCTTCTCCTACCTGTCGACATCTCCATCGCTTCAGTTGACTTCTAGGCATTCATCACATAGCAATCATTATGTTGTGCCGAGTCGACTAATCAGAAAAAGTCAGGGATTTCGGCAGGTAGGAGGTGGCTTTCAGGGCACGGGTACCAACTTGTCCACAAGACCAGGGTCCTCCAATTTTTGCTCAACTCTAGCGAGAGCCTCATTCACCTGTTGCACTGGGGGTCACCAGCCATCTATTGATGTAGTTTGATCGAGATCATTATAGAGTAGATGCAATAAGTCAACATGTCCACGACAAACCAATTCCCCATAATCATTTGCACAAAAGTAAATCTGCTATATGTAACACTAAGGTGGCCGATTGCTCTCCTCTCAAGATTTAATACCCGCCTTTTTCTTTTAAAGTGTAATTACTTATTTCAAAAGGCAAAGTACTTTCATTTGCGCCTCTAAAGCGGCTCAGGGATCTGTCTCCTTCCAGATTAGTCCACTGTCTTTACGGGATAATATTTCCTAATACCTGGTTCATTTCCATTTTATAAAGAGAAGCGTTGTTTCTCCGCAGACTGCCACTCATCTCCTCCTTGTACGATTACTTTCAAGGAAAACAGTTGATTACACCTGAGAACCATCAAAGACGATTGGAGACAATAGTGAGAATATTAGCTGCTGTCAGAAGTGAGAACGAGAAATTACTGTATGGTTGTGTGTAGACTACAAGAGGTTTTAAGTGTATAGAAGATCATATAATGGCCCTTGCCTATGGCGGCAGAAGCAATGAGAATGAGTGATAGTACATACAATCTCCTTGCAGATGTTGTCCTTTATAGGATTTGAACCCAGGACTCCAGTGCTGCCAGGCTGCGGTGCTAACCACTGAGCCACCATGCTGTATGGTTGTGTGTACTTTGCTAGAGGCTGTCACTGTGCTTTATTGTCTGGGATTGGCATATGATGGCCCTTGCCTAGGGCAGCATGGCCTGCAGTGGAGGTGGCAATGAGAACAAGAATGATAAAGAGAAATGACTGTATGGTTATGTGCCCATTGCTAGAAGTTGTCACCTGGCTTTACTGTCTGGAAGCGACATATGACGACCCTTGCCTAGGGCAGGAAACCTTCAATGAGAGTGATAGAGAAAAATAACTGTATGGTTGTGTGTACATTGCTAGAAGCTGTCACTGGTTTTTAATGTCTGGAAGAGGCATATAATGGCCCTTACATAGGGTGGCAACCCTTCAGTGGAAACAGCAATGAGATCGTGAGTGCTGGACAGAAACTACCATATGGTTGTATGTAAACTGCAGGATGCTGTTTACCCGGCTCCACTGTCTGGCAGGGCAAATGAAGGCCCTTGCCTAGGGCGGCAAATTTGCATTGGCAAAGGCATGTACTGTGTTTTCTTTTAAAAATTTTTTTTATGTTTGCATTGATTGTGTATTCAGTGATTAAAAAATAAACCATGTCTCATTCCCATATGGTGACATTGTGCCCACTGCATGCAACAGGGTTGGGAAACCTAAATGTTACATAGGGGTTGGGATACAAATCTAGTGCGACGTATCTGATTTATAAATGACTTCCAGTAAACATTAAAGGGCTTGTCCAGGATGAGAAAAACATGGCTGCTTTCTTTCAAAAACAGCGCCACCTTTGAGCATGGGTTGCGCGTGGTATTGCGGCTTCACTTCAAAGGGGGCGATATCGGGCACAACCAGTGATCAGGGGTGGCGCTAAGGATTGTTGTGCACGTCCTGATCTTAATACGTATTCGGAAAGGCCGCTGTCACGGACCTGTGTGAGGCTGTCCTGAAAGGGTTAAATGGAAAGAATCTGTTTGTATCCAGATGTAGCAGAGCTGTATTTGAACATAACTCCTAGCTTTTACATGGGACTGCATCTCTTCATAAGGAAATGTGCAGATAACAAATTCAGCCCTATTACATATATAGATAGAAAATATGTATTTTTTTAAAAAAAAATTTCATAGATGTATTTCTTTTTTTTTTTTTACTTCTGTTGATTATTTTTATGGCTTTTGTTGTCTTTGTTTCTTCTTGGTATTAGCGCGCGTACTGTCTGCCGCACAGGACAGACTTCTGTGCAGGGTAAGGTCACCAATAGCGACTGGCAGAACAATCCGCTGCTGAATCAAGAGGGCGATTGTGAATGGTGCCAGTCAGTCGCAATTAGAGCCAGGACCAAGGAAATCCCTAACTAGTGCATCGTTTCGAGGCGGCTTCATACAAATCATCTCACCTGAAACTAATTGTCACAACAGAGATCTTATGCAAATGAGCCCCGGGGTTAGCGTGGGAAAAGAAACATACTGTCGCAAATATAGGTGACCTGCTGAGCAGGGGGTCCGTTACTGGGGAAATCTTTGTTCGTTGCGTTTAAGGGGGGGGGACGAAAAGTCCTCATTGTTAAAATTAAAATAAAAGAAAACTTTGTAAGCACAGGATATCATTTTACTTTGAGCGTGGGCAGCCCCCCACCCCCTCCGGCCTCAAAACGCGTGTGAGTGTGGGTACATGCTGCGGGCAATAGATTGTGCCATAAGCGAGTCCTCCTGTTGTTCCCGTCCGCCCAGACCCTTCTTAGCCTCCGTGACCCGTCCCCACCTGTACAGCACGGCCGTTACACTCGGCTCACGTGACCTTTGTTAAATCCTTAGCGTTCAGGATCTGACCCACTTTTAACTACAGATCGGTTTTATTTACTGCACTAAATAGAAAACATGTCAGATTTTACCTCCAGGAGTGAATCAGGGGTCAATGATGTCTTCCCATACAGTTGGGTGCATGATTTATGGTACAGAGGGTCCGATTATGTTACTCTATGCAGGCAGTGATACAATGTAACACAATTTATTTATGCTCTATGGAGATGATGTGGTGGTAGGGGGCTTAGGCTACTTTCACACTTGCGTTTTTTTGCTGCGCGTTTTTTGCACACAAAAACGCATGGAAAAACGCATACAAACGCTGCGTTTTTTTCAAGCATATGCAGGGAAAAAACGCAGCATTTTTATGCTTTGTATGCGTTTTTAGTGCGTTTGCGTTTTTTTCAACATTGTCTTCACCAAAAAAATCAAGATATTATTTTGGCTAGGGTTAGGGTTAGGGGTTAGGGTTAGTTAGGGTTAGTAGTACTAACCCTAACCCTAAACCCTGACTCTACTAACCCTAACTCCTAACCCTAAACCCTAACTAACCCTAACCCTTAACCTAACCCTACTAACCCCTAACCCTACCCCTTAACCCTAACCCCTAACCCTTAGCCTAACCCAAACCCTAACCCCAACCTTAACCCTAACTAACCCTAACCCTTAACTTAACCCTAACCCTAAACCCTGACTCTACTAACCCTAACTCACCCTAACCCTTACAATAACCATTGTCTAACCAATGTACAACAAAAAACGCATACATGAGCATGCCAATGCGCACATATGCGCACCCATAGATTTACAATGGGTGTCTTGCTGTAAAAAAATGCATAGCGTGCGCATGCGTTTTTTTGGGGCAAGTCAGACGCACAAAAAATGCAACAAGTTGCATTTTGTGCGCCCGAGCGCACACTGCAAAAAAACGCATGCGCACAAAAACGCATACAAACGCATGGGTAAGCGCACATAAGCGCATCCCATGCAAAATATAGGGGAAAAAAAGCATGCGTTTTTTAGCGCTAAATAACAGCGCAAAAAAAACGCAAGTGTGAAACCAGCCTTATACTTACGTAGTGTCAGATTTTAGGGTTCGTGTTTACGGCCGCAACGTCTATACCTAACTTAGATCATGACTGTAAAAAGTGACTGCAAAAAGCCAGAAATGTAACTAACTCCTACATTGGTGATCTATTTGAAATAAATAAATAAAATAAAATCCCAATTAAAAAAATATTACATTTTTATATTTTTTTAAGGAATTCTGAATGGAGTCCCCCATCCTTGGTCTTCTTCTGTTAGCAAAGAGACCCTCTAACGCTGGAGGATCCAACATATCCATACATTACACTAAGAAACCAATGATCTCAATTGGCATAGTGTAATGCTTCACTTCCCCAGTGGTGGCGCTGCAGGGAAATTACATATTGGATATTTGAATGCTTACGTCTGATCACTGAAGATGATACAAGAAATACACCCTGTGATCAGCTTATCTAGAAAAATATAAACCTTTAATCACTTACCTAAAGTTCTAAAGTTTTCATGTATATTTTTATCTTTCTACTGATCAAGATATATCATTCTTTATACGGTGCCAGCATGGCACTATACATATGGCACAGAACATGGCCCGGGCCACATCAATTGATCTGTAAGACTATAAACACCAGAGCCACCTTGTAGCCTGGACTCGTTGATTTTCGTGGGACCGGCCGACCATTACTTGTACATGGGGGGCTCCCGACCAGTGATATAACTAGAGTCTGATGGGTCCTGGTGCAAAATTTGGACTTGGGCCCCCATCTGCATGTAGACTAGATGTATGGACCCTTGTAGCATGGAAAGTCCTACAGAGACATACAAATTTTACTCCAAAGTCATCCTGGATCCTTCTTAAAGTAATCACCCCCATCCTGGGTCCCTTGCAGTAATAATGTTCCCATTCTGGCCCCTTTCAGTATTAATGCCCCCCATCATGGGCTCCATGCTATAACATTTGCCCCCATCCTGGGCCTCTTCTTGGTATAGTGTCCCTCATCCTGGTATAATGTCCTCATTCTGATATAGTGTCCCCCATTCTGGTAGAATGTCCCCTATACTGGCATATATGTCCCCATCCTGGGCCCATACCTTGTTTAAGGTCCCCATTCTGATATAATGTACTTCATCCTAGTATATATTTCTCCCATCTTGGGTCTTTTCCTGATATAATGTCCCCATTCTGGTATAAAGTCCCACATCCAGGTATATAAGTTTCCTATTCTGGGCACCTCCCTGGCCTAAATATCACCATTCTGGCATAAATGTCCGCATTCTGGTATAATGTCCTCCATCCTGGTATATATGTCCCCAATCATGGGCCCCTCCCTGATTTAATGTCCCCATTCTGGTACAATGTCCCTGATCCTGGTATATATGTCCCCCACCCTGAGCCTCTTACTGGTAAAATGTCCCTCATCCTGGTATAATGTCCCTATTCTGGTATATTATCCCCACTCTGGTATAATGCCCCCATTCAGGTATAATGTCCCCCATGCTGGTGTATATGTTCCCCATCCTGGACCCCTCCCTGGTATAATGTCCCCATTCTGGTTTAAATGTCTCCATCCTGGTATAATGTCCCCCATTCTGGCATAGTGTCCCCCATCCTGATATATATGTCCCCCTTTCTGGGCCCCTCCCTGGTATAATGTCTCCATTCTCTTATAATATCCTGGTCCCGACTTCCTTCCAATGATCTATGGGAAGAAGAATGATTAAGCTTTTTGGGTTTCACCACCTAATCCTTTAGTTTTGCAGAAGATAATCCACTCTTAGAAATGCCTTACTGTCTTCCACTCGTTGAGAATACATGCATGCTTATGTGAACTGAGCATGCAATGTATATGTGGGGACCCCTAAGAGATATCTGTTGTGTATGGGCATCTTAAGACACCTTCGATGAACTTCTTTAATTTTATTATTATTTATTGTTATAGCGCCATTTATTCCATGGCGCTTTACATGTAAGGAGGGGTATACATAATAAAAAGTACAATAATGTTAAACAATACAAGTCATAACTGGTACAGGAGGAAAGAGGACCCTGCCTGCGAATTTGATTAAGACTTAAAAAGTCCATGTACAGATGGTGTCAGATTGGAAGTGCCCACATGGACTGGGCTATGCTTCTCATGGTGCCACTGGAAAAACGAAACTCCAAAAATGTACTAAGAAAAATAATCCATAGAGATAAGTCATAAGGGTGGAACATTATAAGATGAATCTCTTGATTTCCTTAGCAAACTCTGAAATGTGGTCTCCAACTATTATGCATGATCTATAGGGTGGTCCCAACAACAAGGGAACGGGCACCAGGTTCTAGGTGTGACCACTCCATATAGTTACTCTTGCTCAAATAGTCTCTTTCTTTGGCGTCTTCAAAGAAGGAGAAGACGAAAAAAGAAGAAGAAGAAAGGAAGAAGAAGAAGAAAGGAAGAAGAAGAAGAAAGGAAGAAGAAGAAACCTCAGGAAATAAGTCTATCTGGAAGAAGCGAATTCTGATCTTCAACTTTTTTTTTTTCTTCTCTTTTGTCCCTTTCCACTGTCTGAAATAATTTTCACAAATAGGAGATGTTTCACAGTGGGTATGAAGTGCTCAGCTTTCACTCATCAAACTTTAATCGAAACTGCATTTTAGTTTTTGAATAAAGAACACTTAAAAAATTTAGATGCAAATTATTTTGCATTATTCATATTCTAAGTGTCCTTGTAGATTTAAACACTTCTGAGGCCACCTTGATTCGAGTAATTACCTAGGCCCTCACTGCTCCGTCATGAATAAGGTATTTTGTACAAGTAAAGTATGCGCCCAA
Organism: Dendrobates tinctorius; assembly: GCF_039654945.1. Taxonomy (NCBI): domain Eukaryota; kingdom Metazoa; phylum Chordata; class Amphibia; order Anura; family Dendrobatidae; genus Dendrobates; species Dendrobates tinctorius. The sequence continues at coordinate 21,259,128 of NW_027361810.1, read as the reverse complement.
TGAGCTTTTAAAAGTGGCTTTACACTGAACTTGTGTATTGCTTCATGTGCATGAATGATTCCAACATGCGTCGCGGATCTGTCTCAGGTGGGAAATCCTGGCAGTGCCTCGGTGAGTGATAGAACGGCAGCCCTGCGACGACGAGTCTTCCTTCCCTCTAACTTCTCTACCATCTCAAAGTCATTCACCATCTTTGATCCTTCCTGGTACTAAGGAAAACAAAAATATCTTGGAAGTTATTGTGTCTGATTGCAGATTAACTCTTCGGAGACCACACCGCTTCTTCTTCTCCTCTTACCTGCTGCCTGGATCCATCAGCTCGTGCCGGCGCCCGCGTAGGTTAATAAAACGTGATGTGCGTTCACTTAACCGTGTGCATCTGTCTCCCCATCTGTTTTCCAAAGCTTTTCTTAGATACAAGGTCTGTACAACACCTGAACGCTAGTTTTTTGTTTTTTTTTTCTCTTTGAAACTATAAATAATAGAATGGGACTATATTTGGCCACTGTTGTGAAAAATAAAAAAAAATGTAAAAACATTCCAGACGGGGCACAAATGGGTTAAAGTCGATCACAAATCATAGCCAGGCTTTACGTCACCCAGGGCAAAGATTCAGTTCACTGCCCTATCCCTGTATCTATATACCACAGTCAAGGTAAGCAGGCTCGGTGATGCCCCCTCCCTTTACAGATCAACCACACTTTTAAGTATCTGATTTTCCACTTCTAGCCTCGCCCCTGCATGTATATTCTTTTCAGATGAAGATTTTATAACACAAACTGTAGTTATAGAGTAGAAGTGCTAAAATTGGTTTATAGAGTAATAATAAGTGAGTTTAAATACAGCAAAAATTAACTTGGTCTCATCCTAAAAAAAAATTTAAAAAAATTCACAGAAATTAATATCATCGCAAGCGGGGAAAAAAAAAATAAATAAAAAGCAAATTCTACCTGACACCATAGTTGATCATCTTTACTACACAGTGCTGCAATTAATATTTAAACATTGTAATAATGCAGTTTGCTATGCACGCACTTTTCTGCATCCCTTCCATATTTTAGCTGGAGCATAAGAGGGGGACAATTGAAATTCGCTAATATAAAACTAAAAATTACATCCACAAAATTGAAACGGTCGGCAAGGTCAGAGCCGCGGTGTCATCAGTGTTCTATAGACACACATATATATATATATATATATATATATATATATATATATATACGGTATGTGTGTGTGCGCATAATTATATTTATACATGTACATGCCTCGAGTGGAAAGAATAAATACATTATTATAAATAATAATTATAATAATGAATAAACAAATAGAATAAAAATATTACAACATAAATGGTAAAAAAATAATATACAAAAAAAAAAATTTCAAAAATATCTATAACAAAAAAACAAAAATTATTTTGCTTTTTGATAAATTTTTTTTGTATTATGGGTTGCCTTAATTTTTTTTTTTTTTTTATTTTTTACCTTTTATTTTTTAATATTTTATGCATTATTATTATTACAATTATTTATAATAATGCATTTATATTTTTCAACTCGTGGTGATATGGAGAGCATGTGACCGTTGTTGAGATGTCCTTTCGGTGGCTGCAAAATGCCTATCCTGCAGCTATGTACAATGTTAAATGATATATATGAACTCATTTATGAAAAAAAATGGAAAAAAATAATATATAGTGAATGGTCTCATAAAGAATGCATGTATGTGGCCTCTCCTTCTCTCTGCAGTTCACAAGGGCGATGGGACTGGTAAAACAAAGCTATAAAGTCTGCTAATTTGGGACCCAATTTCCCATTCATCATACAGACCAGCGTGGAAATGTATTCGGATCTTGGATGAGAAGACATTGTACAAAAAAAGCAAAGAGTATTATTACGATATTTCTATTACATTTTAGGCAGTTTTAACTATTTAAATTTATCCTTATTCTAAATCAGTAATTTGTCTTGGAGGACTCACCTTTTCATCCTGCAGGGGGTGCTGTAGATTCCTTTTTCTACTTGGATAAAGAGGGCAGAATTGTATAATTATGGCTGCACCCATGCGGCTTGTACACAAATGTATATAAAGGTAGCTATTAATATTTTCATTCCTAAAATTGGGGGACAGGCTTTTAGTGTGTTGATGCTACAATATAAGTCGGCTACAAGTAAGTGATACAATACATTCTCCTTTAAATTGAATATGGTGCACAAGGAGCTTGGAGCGAGGGTTGCATGGAGCTGTAAAAGTAGATATTGGTGTCCCTGGTTCCACTAGGTGGTCGAGAGGTGGTGGAGTAATATATGACTTTTGGAGAATATTATAGGGAGGGACTAAAAGGTTTTCCAATGGGCCCAGGATCGTGTTACATCACAGAGTCAGACTATCACTCCCATCTTCACAGAATTTATTAGAAACGACTTGGCAAATAATAAAGATTGGCTCCTATGGTGGACTGGAAAAATACAATACGTACAGATAAAATGAAGTATTTGGAAAGTAGATACCTGTATTTTGATTGAGCCAAACTCCGATCTTTAGGGTCCGCCTTCAGTCTTCAGAGGGTTTCTTAAATAGTAATCCTGTCTATGAACCTAATTATAGATGAATGAACCCAAACTTAAAAGTTCAGGGTTCATACCGGACAGTTAGTGTTTGATGCTAAATGCTGAACACAGACTTCCCCAGGAATTCCGTTCTATTGCAAAGTTCGGAGTTCCGGGGGAAGTGCGTTCCGCTGCAATGTTCAGAGTTCCTGGGGGAAGTCCGTTTCATTACAAAGTTTGGAGTTCCGGGGGAAGCTCGTTCCGTTGCAAAGTTCAGATTTCCTGGGGGGAATCCGTTCAGTTGCAAAGTACGGAGTTTCGGAGGAAGTGTGTTCTGTTGCAAAGTTTGGAGTTCCAGGAGAAGTGCGTTCCGTTGCAAAGTTCAGATTTCCTGGGGGGAGTCCGGTTGGTTACAAAGTTCGGCTTTCCGGGGGAAGTGCGTTCCGTTGCAAAGTTTAGAGTTCCTGGGGGAAGTTCGTTCCGTTACAAAGTTTGGAGTTCCGAGGGAAGCTCCTTCCGTTGCAAAGTTCAGATGTCCTGGGGGGGAGTCCGTTTGGTTGCAAAGCACGGAGTTTCGCAGGAATTGTGTTCTGTTGCAAAGTTTGGAGTTAAAGGAGAAGCGCTTTCCGCTGCAAAGTTCAGATTTCCTGGGGGGAGTCCGTTTGGTTACAAAGTTCGGAGTTTCGGAGGAAGTGCGTTCTGTTGCAAAGTTTGGAGTTCCAGGGGAAGCGCGTTCCATTGCAAAGTTCAGATTTCCTGGGGGAAGTTCATTCCGTTGCAAAGTTTGGAGTTTCGGGGAAGTCTCTTCAGTTGCAAAGTTCAGAGTTCTTGGAGGAAGTCCGTTCTATTGCAAAGTTCAGAGTTCCAGGGGAAGTCCGTTACGTTTCAAAGTTTGGAGTCCCGGGGGAGGTCTGTAAGTCTGTTGCAGAGAGAGAGAGAATTTTTTTCCGGATCCAAAGTTCATTCTTTTTAATGGGGCCTGAATTCTGGTTCAAGTTTGGGTACAGTTCTGGTCCTCGAATCAAACTTTGGACTAAAGTTCATGTTAGGTACCAGAATCCGAACTTCCACAGGTCTGCTCATCCCTAATCCTAATATATCTTCCATGGAAAGTATGTGGTTTCATAAATTACAATTACAAAAGCTAAAACTAATGATTTTTGGTTCTCAAAAGAAACTGCAGATGTAGCAGAGCTGAATTTGTCATTGAGACAATACCGACTTTCTAAATCACTATCTGTTTTGACAAATCCCAAATTATCCAGCAATTATCTTGGCACTGCTACGTTTGCAATAAATATCAGTGCACAGTTAGAGAACCAGGGTAAATATCGGGGGGTCCATAGCGTCTGTGCCCACTTAGCCCAGAGATTTTCATGGGCAACATATACGGCAGATGATGCGGATGCGGATATGATGCGGATTCCAGCTGTGTTGTACAAACGGCACCTGATTCCAAGTCGTCAGTTCAACTCCGCTGCAGTGGACTAATAAAAAAATCAAAAGCATTTTTAAAAAATATATTTATTTTTAAATATTTTCTATATGGAAGAGTTTACATCACATCGTTTTCTAGCAGAACCTAAAACAAAAAAATATTAAATAAAAAAAATACATATTTGGTGATAAAATATCATAATATTTATCTTATATGATGGAAAAATAGAAAAAAGTTAGATCTCTTGAAGGGCGAGGAGGGGTCCACCGGGACTGATCCTGTTTAGTAAGAGGTTTAGGCTGAACACAGGAACAATAGTGGGGTGTTATGGGGGGGTTGCGGGAGGTATTTTACCCCCTGTCCAGGTATGGGGGCCATTGAGGTCACATTACCGTCTGTAGTGTAACTTGAGAAGATTTATAACAAGTAGGTAACAGTTTCAGGCCTGTGTCATGGCGCATTACTGAATACATCATGCTGGGATATATAAGGCTGGACACAGAAGGAGACTGGGGGGCTGGGCAGGGTCCGCATCCTATTCCTGGACAGACCTTTGCCCTCCTGCAAATAAAACATTCATGAGGGTAGAATAAAGAAGCCTGCAGGTAATGGTGCTACAGAGAGGCGTCCATCTGCTGCATTACTCCATACAGAGGGGAATAAAGGGCTGATCCCCGGTGATTAATAACTACTTGTCATTGCAATAAAACATCTGCACGGCACTGAATAGGTTAAATGACCGATGCGAAAGAACAATGCAAAAAGAATGGGAACTTTTCACGTCCGATCATCAATAATGGCACTGGTGATATACGAGCGCAGTCTGTCAGACGATTAATCTGAAACGTTTGATGTCATCCGTTGTCTGTGCATAAAGCGATGACCTCATCCTGTCAGCGTGTGACATCATCGCAGCCCCGATGACATCACACCGGGGAGCGGTGGAGATGGAATAGACTCAACAATCAGCTCAGCTCATTAATTTTCAAGGTTGTTTTTTTTGTGTTTCTTGGAGTAAAGGCCTAAGGGCTCATACTCACATGCGAGAAACTCGGACGAGTCTCACACGTCAACACCCGGCACTGCCGCCCCGGCGCTCGGATCGGAGTGGGCGGCAGCATGTATTTCTATGCAGCTGAACGCTCCGATCCGGGTGCCGGCGGCAGTGCCGGGTATTGAAGTGCGAGACTCGTTCGAGTTCCTCGCATGTGAGTATGAGCCCTAAGACCCCATGTGGACAACCGTTTTTTTTTTCTTTTCCATTATTGTCTATGGGGCTGTGTCTTTTTGTGGTCAGCTACAACACATAAACAGACATGTCCATTTTTGAAACGAGCCACAGATCAAACTCGTCAATGCAAGTCGATGGACAAAGAAATGGGGGAAATGACCAGGATGACATCTGTGTGTCATCCTTCAATTGCCTATTTTTAATTTTGTATATGAGAAATACTGATGGTAAAAATGGATGCACAGACCAAAAATGTATGAAAATCGGTTCCGGCGCTCCCATAAAACAAGGAACATTTTTTCTCAAATGAGGCATAATTATGAACTTTCAGGGATTAATATTGGAAAATATTGAGAAATTGTGGTATCTTTTCCTGTTACATCTCTCATATTTGAAAAATTAACCATAGAAAAACAAAAGGAGCACATACCCTATAGTCGACTGGGTACACCTTGTCGCAGTTGGAGGGCTTTTCCACTTTCTTGATCAAAAGAGTGTTAACAACTACCATATCATATTTATATTTACTCTTACGACTTCCTTAGTATAGGGTATTTGCTCTTTTTTTTTCTTCTTGGGTTTTGTTGGCGAAATGGCTGCAGTGTGAACGTGCTCTTACGTACTGCCCGTATACCAACTTGTGATCCGGCTCATTTCTTTGTTTTTTCATGACTCATGTTTGGCTCTAAAGCTAAATATGTCAGTCCCATAAAAAACCTTTGACAAACTCAGCCCTGCTACATCTGACAAATGCACCTCTGCTACTTTCATTGTGCATCTCTTATAACAACTTTACCTTTGCATAAATATTTAATTCCTTTAAATCTTCCCTTTTTATTCTGCCGGTGAACAAACTCAGCTCTGCTACATCTGTAGTTTTAGTATTCAGTGACACATTAAATGCATATGACTGTATGTGTGTAAGTAACAGCTATAGCTATAGAGTGACAATACATTATAAACTTTTACCCAAAAATAGACATTTAAGATAGTAGTTGACTGTCCGAGTGACTTGGGGACGTCTGGAGAGGTTCTAAATTCAAGCCACGTTCAAAGCTTCACCCAAGGGCAGCTGCTATTCTAAATCATCAAGGTAAAAGTGTAGGTTTTGTTTTGTAAGGTTGTCCTGGGTGATTCATTGTGAGCCCCCAATGTCACAAAAAACAAGGAGTGGAAGAGTTACTGTGCCATTAACATTCTCTCATTCTCGATCTCATCAGGAAGCATCTAAGGTCCATCCATTTTGGACCATCCACCTCCTCGGCTATAGGAGGACAATGCCTGGAATGCCAGCAATGTGTTTCTATTTTTGTCACACCTATGTGTGGCCATCCATCTGGTCTTAATCAATCAGTCTCATCCAAAAAGCTTTGCTGTACTTGCAGCTGAAATAATACACCTCTTCATCAGTTCTTCTACTTAACACGTCTTCTGCCAGGACACTTACTGGGTTATTTGTCAACTCCAGAGTTGTCTGGCACCAGAGCTCTGGGGATAGGGCATAAAAAATATCTTAGCAACATTGGTAATGTTATTGCCAAAACCTTTGACTTTGCCTGAAATTGGCGGTCTACTGGTCCTAGAAAATGTCTATCCATATGGAAGGTTTACCCATTGACCCAAAGTGATACATTAAGATGCAACCTACTGAGGAACTAAATGTCATCAGGGATGCATGAGGTTTCACGAGTTGCCTGTTAATTTAGGCAACTGTTGCCTTACTGGTTCGATCTTAAAAATGGTTGTTGGTGCCAACTGAAGACAAAGCTCATCAGGCAATCAAAGATTTGGTCGAAGAAGATTTAAATGTGTCCTTTCTTACATTTCTCTTTGGCTTGACAAACCTTGAGATGATGATTTGGAAAAATAAAAACCAAAACATTATTTTGTGATACTCTGTTGTTAGATGTTTCTACTACAAGTGTCTATATGTAGCCACTCAATGATTGCGATGTGAATTGCTGTCTACCAGGGGTTATGCTAACTTGTTGTGATCTTGACTTTTTTTATATCGTGAGAACTTCCGGGTTTGGGTGAACAAATCTTGACCTACTTTTGAAGGTCTACGTCTTCACATTGGTTGACCCAAGCCTGGTCATCATGTTGGGCTCCACTTATGTTATCTATATGTCTTACACTCTACCACAAGATTTCTTGAAATTAAATCTTTTTAAGTATTACATTCAAGGTCTTGTTTAGTTTTGAAACATCTGTTGTGGGTGATCGAGGTTCCGGTTGAACAATGGGAAGAGGGTTGTGATGACTGGCAGAGTCCACATGTGTTTCTTAATGGTGATCATTGCCATAGATAGAAACTTCATAGCTTTTCTTGGTTTCAAATTACTAATTGTAGATACTTTGTGTCATGTTAGAAGAAGACGAGCCATAATCCATTATTCGAGATGACTGCCGTTATTACATCTTGCAAAGTGGTGCATGTTTTAGGTCCCGCTGATGCCTTGGCAGGAGGGGGGTCTGGCGCTGATTGAATTGCATGCTCATCTGGTGAGGGTTGGGTTAACTTATTTACATTGGATTGCCATTCATCAGGTGAACTTTGCTAAGTATCAGCTGGTCATACACAGGAGGTCGGAAGCACACATGGTCACTTCGCTCTTTATTTTTTGTCTTTTTGCTAAGTGTTCTGTTACTTTCCCCACCAGCTTTTGCACAAAACTTGTGTGGGGGATGGAAATATTACTGCCGAGGAGGCGTGCGCATAACAATACCTACCTCTGTCCTTTCTCTCTTTTGTGCTTTTCATGTCAGGGATGTTTTGCCACGCTGCCTGGGTAACTGTTCTGAAAGGTTGAAATATCCCTTGTTGAAGGAGTTTTTTGACCGAGTGCCCCCCTGACATTACCTTTTGTTCTATAGAGGTGTTTGATCCTATCCCTTTCTCCTGAAGGAGAGAAAAACCCTTTCTCCAACCTTTAACCTTTTCTGAGCTGTTGAGGTTAAACACAGACAAGCTTAAAAAAAAGTTTTAGCCCTTGTCCTCAGAGTGGTTCAGATTCGAAAAGCAAGTCCTTATTTAATCAAGAATTTGAAGTTTCGTTCAGTTGTAGTTGGTTTCTTATAAGATGAAGTTCATCTCTTGGCTTCGGCCTTGTGATGCCAAACTGTAATCTTTGGCATTAGTTTTGAGCTTTTTTTTGTTGGTCTTATGTTGGTGTAATTGAGTTTTCAATAAAATATTTACCAGATCCCTTTTGCATATGTGACAAAATTACCTTGAGAATTGAGGAATTGCTGTTCTGGTTTGACCTGAAAAATGGTCAGAGTTGTTGCTGCCAACTGAAGACTAAGCTCTACAGGCGATCAAGAGTTTGGTTGGAGAAGTCAACAGAGTTATTTAAATTAGCAATATTTGTTGCCTGGACATCTCAGGTTAATAGGTAAAGATGCCCTAAAATTAGGGGCGTAACCATAATAGTGGCAGGGGTTGCAACTGCACCCGGGTCGGTCCCTTCGATCCATATGAAAAAACTATTACTATTAAGGACTTGCAATAGTTGGGGGCCCTGTTAGAGCTTTTGCATTGAGGCCCAAGAGCATCAAGTTACAACCACTGCCTAAAATCATTTGTTTCCAACCTATAGCAATTGCAAAACTACATCTTCTGGAAAATCACAAATTGGAGATTAGGTGACCATAATTGGACACAACTGTCCAAGACTCATGATCACAACATCCATCGTGTCGAGTAGTGTTTCTACCAATGACTAAAGTCGAATATACAAGGTGAATAATAGACATAAAGGACGAACAAAGAGAATTCACTTCCAATTTCACCCCCCCAAAATTTCACATTTTCCATTACTCAAATTTTTTGCAATTTGATTCCCTCAAATACAGAAAAATGATGGCCTGTTGGCTGCCATTTTGCTTCATATTTGTAGGACCAAGAAAATAGTAAAAAATGATAAAAAAGAACCCATTATGCTCCACTCTCTCACGTCCTGACCCAACAGCTCCATGCCGGTATTCCGCTGACTCGCTTTTTCCCTCCCACTCCGATTGTCTTTCATCAGTGCCTCTTTTGCTGACTATAAATAATAATAATAATAAATTTTATTTTTATAGCGCCGACATATTCCACAGCACTTTACATTTCAGAGGGGATTTGTACAGACAATAGACATTACAGCATAACAATAATCACATACTAGTAGATGACTAGGTCTCAAGCGTCATTATGACTTCACGTGAGGCCTATTGAGCGTGAGAATGAGGACTGAATAAAAGACCGGTGAGCAAAGCGAGCCGGCGGAGGACCAGATGGGGTGCAGTGGCTCCAAGACAAGTGAGGAATGAAGTGGATGTAATATTTATTTCATTTTTTAAACCTTTACAATTCTGCCTCTAATATCTTCCCTGGAATAGTAAATTTGCCGTCACAATTTGGGTCATATTTTGGTTCCCATCCATCTTCTCCGCAGCCATCATAGGGTTAATACTGCCTGTGGGCTTTCTTTTTTTTTTTTTCCTTCTCTTTTTTTCCTCTCTCTCTTTTTGAAAATTGAATTTTACTGCAACAAAGTAAAGTATAACGGCCCCCACGAGACGAAGTTACAGCTACTATATTGTTTTCTAAGCTGATGTCATGTTTCGCAGGACCAACTTTCAAACAAAAGACAGAACATTTCTAACAAATATATCACTGTGCGAAAGGAAATCTACAAAAATGTTTAGCACAAGGTGAACTGATAACGAGGGAAGGAAAAAAAAAATTCCCCATTGTCAGTCAACAAAAATGACGATCTGTTTATTTTTTCTAGCCGGTTGGGAACGTTTTATCTCGGAGTGAAGGTATTTTTCTTGTTGTACTCACGGATTCATTTTTAACATACAGTTTTCTCAATGAACTTTTTTTTTTTTGTCCCCTATTGTCTTTGTGACACTTTTTTCCCACCGTATGCAGAACTACCAATGCCAGCAATCCCAGGCTGGACATACCTTATACCTTAGGGGGGATTTCTCTAATGATGGACTTTTATGACTTATCCATCAGACATGTTGTAAAAGTCAGGCCAGTGGGGGTCTGGCAGCCCGGACCCCTACTGATGTTAAGAACAAGTGGGTCTTGTTCCCTTTTTTTTAAGACACCAATATCATTGAGAACATTCATAGGTAACTCTATAAATAGAAAAACACTGCACTCAATGAGGAGAGAGGTGCACAAGTCGGGTATCCAGCCACCTAACAATGTAGTACAAAAACTTGGCACTCAAATCATAGGATTGTTTGTAAAGTAACAGTAATGTTATAATTGCTAGTGATGAGCGAACGTGCTGGGATAAGGTGCTATCTGAGCATGCTTGGGTGCTAACCGAGTGACTTCGGTGTGCTCGAAAAATATGTTTGGGTTCCCGCGGCTGTATGTCTTGCGGTTGTTCGACAGGCACAACACTTGCAGCCGCGGGGACTCGAACATATTATTCGAGCACGCCGAAGACAATCGATAGCACCCGAGCATGGTGGGATAATGCCTTATCCCAGCATATTCACACAACACTAATAACTAGTTATGTTATTATAAGATTGGATCATTTTGTGCTTTCGCTTGCTTTGTCCATTTATTTCCTTCTTCTGGATGTGTCGGAAATGGAAATGTGGCCTTTTTATGGTTTTGCATTACAAATCTGCCTTGAACCTAATTGTAGGGTGTGTTGCCGATGACTCACTAACATTTGTGTCATGTTCACATCTCCATTATAAGCAGATGTTGGAATTACCACCACTTTTCTGTTTTCTTTTTTTTTTTTGTTGGCTTTTTGCTTTTTTTTTTCCTTACTTTGAAACCTCGACATTTCTCCTCTTCATCGTATTTATTTACAAACTTCACAAACCGTGATGTCAAGCCGCAGTCAAGAGCGCCATGACAGTATCACGTTTACGAGGCGGCAGACGCCGAGGAGTACACGAGAACATTAGCTGGATCTCAAGAGCGCTTGGCCTGACATAAAAATGGTTCCCATATTAGAGAAGGGGGCGAAATTCTGCACCTGCTCTCCGTACCGTCCCCCCCGTCATAACATTGGAGTCATCCGATTCTGTTCATTAAAAAAAATTAAATAAATAAAGGAACAGTTCTATCTGTGCCCAGGATCTGAATGGCACGTGCCGGCCGTGGGCTATTGGAATGGGATTAACATTTATTATTCGTATAGGTTAATATATTAAATATAAAAAAAAGTTTTGAAATTATTTTTGTAACTTTTTTTGTAAAATAAAAGTTGCTTAATTAAATCAATCCTATATCAATCATTTGCCTATAGGTACATATAGCCGGGATTAATAATTCTACACTCGATGAATTATTCCATGCATTGTTTTTATTTTTCTTTATTAAGTAAAAGTTCATACAAATTATATTTGTTCAAATATTTATAATTATTATTTTATTTTTTTTGTTTTTCTATGTATTTGTTTCAGATTTATGTCCAACTTTTAGTTATATTTAGTTATATTTTTTTGAAAAGCAAAAAGATAAAATTAAAAATGAAATCTTTATATACTTTTTATAGATGTGTTATATATGATATATATATATACCACATATATAATGTATGTATATATATATAATGTATCAGTGACTTGGGTAAGGCAGGAGCATACGCGCTGAAGCGGACTTGCACTGAAATGGCTGATAACAGGGAACAATAGTCCATAGGTCTGGTGCCCTTGAACATTTCGCTGCCTTTAGGGTCCTTATTGCTTTTGCCATTTTTGCTACCTAGGAACATCTGATGCACATCTGTGTCCTCACGTGCCCCCTCTTGGCTATAGAGGGGGATAGAGGTAAATTAGTTTCCAGGGACAGAAGGTGAAACAGGAGATTTCTTTATGTTGTTGCTCCGGGCACAGTTACTGACCATTTTGCTGACCAAATGGCTTTCATTGTGTCTTCCATGACTGATATCACATCTTGAACCTGGGGAAATTTGTCACCTTTCTATGTAATTAGCTAAATCAGCCATAGACAGGAAGACCACCCCCTAATCTGACCGGTGGTCTAACATTGCTCATTAATGGAGCGTTCTCTGAAGGATACCTGGAATGCTGAAGATATTTCATTTTTTTATAGAATATAACTTGACCGACATTCTTTTCCTCCCACATACATGCACATTCAGTTTAGATGAGTGTGCATAGTAATAAGGGTAATAAATCAGTGCCGGACACCTTTGACAGCGGCTTATGTCACCTGAAGATAAAAGGATCGAGAGATGAAGTTCAACATATCCGATCTTCTTTTATCCCATTATTGTGTCGGGAGGCCCCCAATCCATGAAATTCAGGGGTTCAGTTGTTTTTCTCAAATATATATGGGGTTGACTGTTCACTGAAGTGAGTGGCTGATGGTTTTAGCTACCACAGTTAAGAGGTGACCCAACAGCAAACATCAAATTGGCCCCTCATTATGGTGCCTGGTTTTGAAACCCAGAAAGACCTCGTCTCTACTGCCTCATCCTCCTCCTTTCCATGACTCTTGGGCCAATTCCGTAACCCCTCGTCCCTTTACACATATGATAATAATGAGGATTGAGCCAAATAGGACCGTTTCCCTCTCACCAAGTGCCCCAAAGTGCCTCTCTAGACCCATGATTCTGCCTCGGCCTCAGGGGTGGCCATATCATTGGCGCAAGCTGCCCAGTTGCACAGGGGCTTAAGAGGAAAGAGGGCCCATTTCCATCTCGCACAGCTGGTAGAATTGTGCATTATGATGAACTATTGGGCTGCAAAGGGCACAGGGGCCCTGTTGTTGCACAGGCGTCCTCTTCTGTCTCTGTCCACCAGTGCTCTGCCTGAGCATTCAGGTACAGAGCTTGGACAGTAAAAAGGAAATCCTAACTCCGTGTGCACTAAGTTGACGATATTTTGTTGCCACCAGTGGTGTATAGTCAATCGACCATGCAACCCATGCAGCTACTAAGGGGGGACCCGACGCCAAACAATCCTGCCTCTTGCATGGCTTCCACCTACTTGACATCTGCTGAACATGTACATCAGAAACCTGGAGGGTTTGTAGAGAGCGGGCTTGCATCCATACTCACTACTGTGATTGGCGCCAGCTCGGATCGCCGCAGTTTAATCATCCTTTAGATGCCGCGGCTAATGACGACCATGGCATTTAAGTGGTTAGATAGGGGAAGGAGCTCTCTGTCACCCCCGTTGGCTTCTCATGATGCAACCCGATGTGTTGATAAAAGGCAGCCAAGGACCCATGATGGGGCCACCATTTCAGAACTTTACTATGGAGCCCCTGGATTTCTATATAGTCGAGCAGTCTCCTATAAGAATTTCAAAAATCTTCATTCCTCTCACATCACTACTTCCTCTTTCCTCACCCTTATAAATATTCAATCCCCCCCCAATGATGTATCATTATCCGGTCATAAACTAAAATCCAAACAAACCCCTTAAAAAAAAAAAAAATAAAATAATAAAAAGCCATAAAGTCGAACCCATAATTCTTCCCCTTCCGAGCGGCACATTATGGCACATTGCTTTATTCAGCGTGATAAAAAGATGAAATATTCACAAACACTTTTTCCCAAAATTCACCAGAGAAGAATAAACCCATCCTTATGTCAGTCTTGTTAGAGAGGGATTAAGAAACTGGCAATTATTTCGGCGACCTTAATTGTCGCTCTGCGGGAAAAAAAAAAAACTGCGTAATTGGAGCACGTTTTCACGCGGGCCGCACACCTGCAGCACATCGTACGGTATAATGTCAGCTTTCAGCGAGCGGCTCTGCCAGGTTCTGTCACCACCAGTCACTGTGATTCTCGGAGAATACTTTGGGCTCGTGTATAAAGTGGCTTCTGTGCCGAAAAGAAGGGAGCATTTTCCGTGCCGCACAATGGAATGTACAACATCAACACAGGCTTCATTATATTTTAACGCCTACCTTCAGAGCCGCTCCGGTCGACACAGTTTGAGGTTTCATTGTTAGGCCATAATGGGCCTGTGCACATCTGAAATTCCCCCTATTATTCAGCTTATTAAAGCAATACTGACTTGATTATCAGGCTGCGGTATAGCGAAGATCTTGTGTATGAGCCAAATCTGCGGTCGGCCACATTCCGCTATGTGTGCGAGAGCATGAAAAAGAAAAAAAAAACACAAAAGCAGAGTTGTGTATCTTCCATCGCAAAGTACGGAGGAGAATGGACATTTGTGACTCTGTGTTGTGGGCTCAGTAAAAAAAAAAAACCTGAATATTTAATGTCAATGTGAAGAAAACTCTGTCCATTCCTCTGAATGTAGCAGATATGAGTTTGTCTTTGGCATGAAGTGGCTTTAGAAACTCAGCTCTGCTATGTCGGTAGCTGCGCTTCATCTCAATGGTGACCGGTCTGCAAACCCTGTCTTATGAGGAAAGGTTGCAGGATTTGGGAATGTTTAGTTTGCAAAAGAGAAGACTGAGAGGAGACTTAATAGCTGTCTACAAATATCTAAAAGGCTGTCACATTGTAGAAGGATCAACTTTATTCTCATTTGCACAAGGAAAGACTAGAAGCAATGGGATGAAACTGAATGGGAGGAGACACAGATTAGATATTAGAAAAAACTTTTTGACAGTTAGAGTGATCAATGAGTGGAACAGGCTGCCACGAGAAGTGGTGAGTTCTCCTTCAATGGAAGTCTTCAAACAGAGGCTGGACAGACATCTGACTGGGATGATTTAGCGAATCCTGCTTTGAGCAGGGGGTTGGACCAGATGGCCCAGGAGGTCCCTTCCAACTCTATGATTCTATGATTCAATTTTGGAGCTTCTAGGTGTTCACGGATTTTGTATGATCGTATTATGTACCTCAATTAGTAGGAAAGTATATTAATATTTTACTGTTTGAGTCCTAACCCATGGCTGAAGACATAACAGCCCTAATTTCACTCCTGATTATTATTTCCTAATTACATCTATATATGTTAAACAGCAATATGGCTTCTATTGCAAACATAGCTCTGCTACATGAACACATATATAGAAGCAGCAGAGCTACATTTGCAATACAAATTATTATCTATATATATTAAACGGCAATATGCCTCCTATTGCAAACATAGCTCTGCTACATAAACACATATATAGAAGTAACAGATAGAGTTGAGCGACTTTGGTCGGATCGGGTTTCATGAAACAAAATTTGTTTCAGATGAAACTGGTCCGACTAGGGCAAAAAAAGTTGTAGTTTCGACCGAAACCCGACGCTATTGCAAGTCAATGGGAAATAAAAGTCGGCATTGAGCGGATGACATTCATCCACTCAATGCCGACTTTTATTTCCCATTGACTTGCATTGGGGTCGGGTTTTGGATGAAACTCCGACTTTTTTGCCCTAGTCGGACCAGTTTCATCTGAAACAAATTTTGTTTCATGAAACCCGATCCGACCAAAGTCGCTCAACTCTAGTAACAGAGCTACATTTGCAATATGAAATATAATCTATATATGTTAAACAGCAATATGTCTCCTATTGCAAACATAGCTCTGCTGCATAAACACATATATAGAAGTAGCAGAGCTACATTTGCAATCCGAAATATTATCTATATATGTTAAACGGCAATATGCCTCCTATTGCAAACATAGCTCTGCTACATAAAGACATATATAGAAGTAGCAGAGCTACATTTGCAATACGAAATATTATCTATATATGTTAAACAGCAATATGCCTCCTATTGCAAACATAGCTCTGCTACATAAACACATATATAAGTAGCAGAGCTACATATGTTAAACAGCAATATGCCTCCTATTGCAAACATAGCTCTGCTACATAAACACATATATAGAAGTAGCAGAGCTACATTTGCAATGCGAAATATAATCTATATATTTTATACAGTAATATGTCTCCTATTGCAAACATAGCTCTGCTACATAGACACATATATAGATGTAGCATAGCTATGTTTGCAGTGCAAAACATAATACTGTTTAACATTGCATTACTGGGGGGTTTATACAGAGGGGGCATAAGTACCATTGGCACCTCAGGAATATATGCTAGGTACTGTTTGAGTCCTAACCCAAGACTGGATACATAAATTCCTTAATTCCACTTGGTTATTATTTCCTAATTGCATCTATGCAGTTGTGGCCAAAAGTATTGACACCCCTGCAATTCTGTCAGATAATACTCAGTTTCTTCCTGAAAATGATTGCAAAAACAAATTCTTTGGTATTATTATCTTCATTTAATTTGTCTTAAATGAAAAAACACAAAAGAGAATGAAGCAAAAAGCAGAACATTGATCATTTCACACAAAACTCCAAAAATGGGCCAGACAAAAGTATTGGCACCCTACTTGGTTGCATAACCTTTAGCCAAAATAACTGCGACCAACCACTTCCGGTAACCATCAATGAGTTTCTTACAATGCTCTGCTGGAATTTTAGACCATTCTTCTTTGGCAAACTGCTCCAGGTCCCTGATATTTGAAGGGTGCCTTCTCCAAACTGCCATTTTTAGATCTCTCCACAGGTGTTCTATGGGATTCAGGTCTGGACTCATTGCTGGCCACCTTAGAAGTCTCCAGTGCTTTCTCTCAAACCATTTTCTAGTGCTTTTTGAAGTGTGTTTTGGGTCATTGTCCTGCTGGAAGACCCATGACCTCTGAGGGAGACCCAGCTTTCTGACACTGGGCCCTACATTATGCTGCAAAATTTGTTGGTAGTCTTCAGACTTCATAATGCCATGCACACGGTCAAGCAGTCCAGTGCCAGAGGCAGCAAAGCAACCCCAAAACATCAGGGAACCTCCGCCATGTTTGACTGTAGGGACCGTGTTCTTTTCTTTGAATGCCTCTTTTTTTCTCCTGTAAACTCTATGTTGATGCCTTTGCCCAAAAAGCTCTACTTTTGTCTCATCTGACCAGAGAACATTCTTCCAAAACGTTTTAGGCTTTTTCAGGTAAGTTTTGGCAAACTCCAGCCTGCTTTTTTTATGTCTCGGGGTAAGAAGTGGGGTCTTCCAGGGTCTCCTACCATACAGTCCCTTTTCATTCAGACGCCGACGGATAGTACGGGTTGACACTGTTGTACCCTCGGACTGCAGGGCAGCTTGAACTTGTTTGGATGTTAGTCGAGGTTCTTTATCCAACATCCGGACAATCTTGCGTTGAAATCTCTTGTCAATTTTTCTTTTCCGTCCACATCTAGGGAGGTTAGCCACAGTGCCATGGGCTTTAAACTTCTTGAAGTCACTGCGCACGGTAGACACGGGAACATTCAGGTCTTTGGAGATGGACTTGTAGCCTTGAGATTGCTCATGCTTCCTCACAATTTGGTTTCTCAAGTCCTCAGACAGTTCTTTGGTCTTCTTTCTTTTCTCCATGCTCAATGTGGTACACACAAGGACACAGGACAGAGGTTGAGTCAACTTTAATCCATGTCAACTGGCTGCAAGTGTGATTTAGTTATTGCCAACACCTGTTAGGTGCCACAGGTAAGTTACAGGTGCTGTTAATTACACAAATTAGAGAAGCATCACATGATTTTTCGAACAGTGCCAATACTTTTGTCCACCCTCTTTTTTATGTTTGGTGTGGAATTATATCCAATTTGGCTTTAGGACAATTCTTTTTGTGTTTTTTCATTTAAGACAAATTAAATGAAGATAAAAATACCAAAGAATTTGTGTTTGCAATCATTTTCAGGAAGAAACTGAGTATTATCTGACAGAATTGCAGGGGTGTCAATACTTTTGGCCACAACTGTATATATTTTAACAGCAATATGCCTCCTATGGCAAACATAGCTCTGCTACATAAACACATATATAGATGTAGCACTGCTACATTTGCAATATGAAACATAATACTGTTTAACATTGCTTTACTGGGGGTTTATAGAACTGCAGATAAACTATAGCAGGGATGACAGGGATATATTGTCTCTCCTGCCATCTCTCACTTTAAACCCTTTCCAATACCACAATGAGAAGAAAAACATATCTAATATTTTGTTATCCTGTGCTGGAAACTGGCTCACATCTTATAGGGGGTATAAGTACCATTGGCACCTCAGGAATATATGCTATGTACTGTCAGGGTATGTTCCCACGGGCAGAAACCGGCATCGCTTTGGACGCAGCACATGTCCGCTCCGCTCAAAGCGCTGCCGGCTTTTGAACGCCGGTGATTCCGCATGTGTTCATTGAACCGCGCGGAATCACCACGTCCAATACAGTGTATGGGTGACTTTATATAATTAAACATTCTGCGGTCAGGAAAGACGCGCCGCATGCGCGTCTACGCATGGAAGCTGGAGGCGTCCCTGCACGTATAGGGGAGATGGGATTTCATGAAATCCCATCCACTATGCTGTAACATCTGACCACTGCGGGTATGTCGCTGTGGATGTATGCAGCATCCAACCCACAGCGTTTACTGACCGTGGGAACATACCCTTTGAGCCACAACCCATGGCTGAAGACATTGATGCCCCAATTCCACTCCTGATTGCTATTTCCTAATTACATTTATATATGTTGAACAGCAATATGGCTTCTATAGCAAATTTAGCTCAGCGATATAAACACATAAATAGACGTAGCAGTGCTAAATTTGCAATATGAAACATAACACTGTTTTACATTGCATTACTGGGGGATTTACGTAGGACTGCAGATAAACCATTGCAGTGATGACAGTAGTACATTGTCTCCCTTGCTATCCCTTTCTTTATACTCTTTCCTATACCACAATGATGCTATGTTGCTGTTCGTGGCTATCTGGTGGCACGATGGTAGCTGCCTCTGTTGCAAATCAAGTATGACCATTGCAAAGACTATCCATTATGAAGTTTAAAGAAAGCTCTAGTTCTAATGAGAAATGTCTATTTTCAATGGAGTCCCCCTTTAAAGAGGACCGATCATTTGTCAGAAATATCTAATGTCTAGCCTGGTATAAATGCCACTGTTCTCCTGAATCCGACGTTGTTTTTCTTTTGTTTCTACGCCTCTCCATTCCAGTGATATGGCCCCTTCTTCCCTGTATATGAATCTAGTCTTTTTAGCCAAGTGGGCATGGTCATTGACTCTTCTTTGTGTGGTGTCTTTTTGAGGGCCATGCCCACTTGGCTACCAAGACTCAATTTATAAACAGGGAAAAAGAGGCCATATCTCAGGAATGGAGAAGCGTAGAAATAAAAGAATAACATCGCCGGATTCAGGAGAACAGTGCCGTGAACACAAGTTAATAAAATAACATAATCATGGCAAATGGTAGATCCCTTTTACATGGCACCTTCAACTCTGCTATATTGCATTCCAAAGTCATTGTTGTGAAAAGAACTAGAGAAAAGGTGCTTCAAGGGAGGAGGCGGCGTATAACGATACTATACCTTATGAAGGAGTCAACCTGACTGCGAAACGCGTTGTATGAATAAGGATCCTGAGAACATACACCCTTGTCTTCACTCTTTTTTTCTGTTATAGTCATAAGCAGTGTAACCATAATTGGCTTAGAAATAGAACAGAAACTTTTAGATATGAATGGAATAAACCTGACGCGTTTCACTACCTTAACACATGGACGACGTGAAAAAAAATCCCAGCACTATAGACTCCGAGCACAACACAGAGCACAGAGTTTTCCGTTTTCCGTTCTCCAGCCAGACGGACTAATTCGGCACGCGGAGAGTTAAAAGACTTTTCGCCCCTAAGGGAGATACTCTGTATTTTGCTATCTGACATGTTGTCATATAGAAAGAAATCAATTGGTAATTAAATGATGCACCTTGTGAAGATGACAAAAGGCATTTGGTTGCAAAAAGAGAACTGGGTTGTGAGGGGTTTGTAATGAAGGCCTAATGACTATTCATAAGAGATTTTCCGTCCGTTGATGCACTTGACTGGAATGTTCTGCCCCCGAGAGTATGAGCTGTCAGATTCTCTCACCTCAGAAAGCCGCCGCTATCGACGGTGTGGCGTTTGAGCGAGGTTTTATCTCGTCGTTGCTTAAGGCCTGTCTTAGGTCACATGCAGAAGGCACACATCTGGCTTCCTGTAGGTGCAACCTCAGGACATAAATTTTGACTCATTTTTTTTTTTCAAAACTATAAATATGTAGGACTGACGCCGAATACGTTACCTTGCGTTCGTATCGCCGGCGCCATTTCATAGCAGCGACCCGGGAAGATGTCACTGTAATTCGTAATTAGCCGACTCATTTGTTAGCCGCGGTGGAATGACCTTTTTACATAAATTCTCGAAAAATATTAATAAAAAAAATAGAATATTTGTCCATTTTCTTTCTTCCAGTCGGTGTCACCTTCACGGGGTCTGGCCGAGCACAGAGCCGCCCATGCCGGACAAAACTCACCGCGGGCTCTGATCGCCACTGGGACATTGTCCGGCCAAATTTCCACATTTTTGCTATATTTTGAAATAAATCTACATCATTGGGATTCAATTATTTATATCCTGCAAATTTACATTGATACGTTGTATAGTAATGAGATTATTTTGTCTACATAATCCAGCATTTGGTTCCGACCAACCTTTTGTAGATTTTTTTTTGCTTTATTCCACCCAAGTAGAAAAATTAGTTATTGCTACGTTCACCATTTACCACATTCTTCTGATAAAATATTGGGATTATATCATCTGGATAATTCCACATTCGGTTCTGTCCACAACTTTCCCCAATTTTGCGATATTTCTTCCAATAAATATATTACTGGGATTATATAATCTGAATAAACCATCATTCGGTTCTACCAATCATTTACCCCATGTTTTCTCTATTTCTTCTGATAAATAATATATTATTGGGACTATATAATCCTGATCCCACATTCGGTTCTATCCACAATTTACCCCAATTTTGCAATATTTCTTCCAATAAATGTATTATTGGGATTATATAATCTGGATTATCCAACATTCAGTTCTATCCATCAGTTACTCCATGTTTGATCCAATTGTTCCAATAAATAATATATTATTGGGATTATATAACCTGCATAATCCAGCATTTGGTTCTGTTCACAATTTACCCCAATTTTGAACTATTTCTTCCAATAAATATATATATTATTGGGATTATATCATCTACATACTTGAGCAATCAGTTCAATCTGGCATTCACCCCATTTTTGTGCTATTTATTCCAATAAATAGTAATATATTATTGGGATTATATAATCAATATAATCCAGCATTCAGTTCTATCTACCATTCACCCCCAATTTTGCGCTTTTTTCCCCAATAAATAATATATTACTGGGATTATGTAATCTGCATAATCCAGGATTCGATTCTATCTACCATTTACCCCAATTTTGCGCTATTTTTTCTATAAATGATACATTGGGATTATTTCATCTGCATAATCCAGCATTCAGTACAGTTGTCCATTTTTCCGACCATATTTTTTGCACTATTTTTTCTTATGCATTTTTGCCTCTTCCCTTTAAGTAGAAAAATACATATTATTTGGATTATATAATCTACATAATCCAGCATTTGGTTCTATTCACCATTCAAAATATGTTTCTGATTGAAAAAAAAATATATATATATTATTGGAGTGATATCTAATATATAAAGCTCAGTGTGTGTATGTATGTATGTATGTATGTATGTATGTATGTATGTGTGTGTGTATGTATGTGTGTATGTCCAGGATAGGCATCCGCACCGTCGCAGCTACAGCCATAAAATTTGGCACAGTCGCACGTCTGGACCCCGAGAGCATCCTAAGCTATGTTGTGAGGTGAAATTTTAACCCCGCGCATTCCAATTCACCAATTTTGCCCCCGTCTACATACTGCGGAAAAAGTGTGTGCGCGTCAAGCCCCGCCCCTCATTATGATGTCATAATGCCCCTATTTGCCTACTGGGGAAACAGTGTGTGCATATCAAGCCCCGCCCCTCAGTATGATGTCACAATGGTTGCCATGGCGACGCTGATGTCATCATAGGTTGCAAGCCCCGCCGCTCATTATGATGTCATAATGGTTGACTATGGAATGGAGGATGTGTGATGGGTATATGGGAACGGGACTATGGGATGGAGGATATGTATGACGGGTATATGGGCACGGGACTATGTTATGGACGATATGTATGACCGGTATATGGGCACGGGACTATGGGATGGAGGATGTGTGATGGGTATATGGGCACTGGACTATGGGATGGAGGATATGTATGATGGGTATATGGGCACTCGACTATGGGATGATGAATATGTATGATAGGTATATGGGCATGGGACTATGGGATGGAGGATGTGTGATGAGTATATGGGCACGGGACTATGGGATGGTGGATATGTATGATGGGTATATGGGCATGGGACTATGGGATGGAGGATGTGTGATGGGTATATGGGCACGGGACTATGGGATGGTGGATATGTATGATGGGTATATGGGCACGGGACTATGGGATGGTGGATATGTATGATGGGTATATGGGCACAGGACTATGGGATGGAGGATGTGTGATGGGTATATGGGCACGGGACTATGGGATGGTGGATATGTATGACGGGTATATGGGCACGGGACTATGGGATGGTGGATATGTATGATGGGTATATGGGCACGGGACTATGGGATGGTGGATATGTATGATGGGTATATGGGCACGGGCCTATGGGATGGAGGATGTGTGATGGGTATATGGGCACGGGACTATGGGATGGTGGATATGTATGATGGTATATGGGCACGGGACTATGGGATGGAGGATAATTATAATTTGTTATAACTAACCACAGTTAGTTACTATGCCCGGGCAGTGCTGGGCTCTTCAGCTATTAATCTATATAATCCTACATTTGTTTCCTCGCTGCATTTTCTCCTATTTCTTTGGTAACATAAAGATATTATTGGTATTATATAATCTATGTAATCCTAATCACGTCAAAATATGCGTCACCGTTGGCACACGTGTGTACCCGGCCTTACATGTGATATGATGATATGACCGTTGTTGTGATTTACAAACCCCATAAAAGATTATCGGGATTATATAATCTTCATAATCCATGTAATCCTAATCCCCACCAGTAATGCAACACCATTGCCACACACGTGTGAACACAGCCTTGCATGGGATTAGTATGCAGTCCATAAAGAAGGGTTTTTTTTTTCGGAAGTCCCAGTATACACTGTCAGTAGATGCTGGGAGTTGTAGTCTCTCTATATTGTTAGCCTCCGCTTCTCTGTCCATTTTACGCCATAGTCATAGATTCCCACTTGTGGCTGAGGGAATGTTAGAAAACATTGCTTTTATCAGATTACAGCTGATTCTCGCACCCGGGAGGACAGAGAGAAAACGTTAAATGCATCAATTCACTTTAACTACAGCGATGGGTAACGCTCCGGTCAGAGAGGTAGCAAGAAGTGAATTATGGTTCTTGAATCCCTATCCATTATTGGAACTTTTATTCTGTTTGCGCTGATTCTTACGCTGAGATTCCGAGATTCTGTCTTCGATTTTTCATGCATCTTGGCAGACTATTATAGAGATAGAAAGGAAGAGAAGTGCTGCCAGTGTGACACTGTATCAGCAAGGGGTGGACGTGCTGCTGCCATAACATACATTTCCCAGACTATTTTGCCTTGGTCCAGTTAGAACATTGGTCTGGCTGGACTAGACACCATAACAACAGCTCTACCAACCTCTAATTAGGCCCTATGGCGCCTATTTGCCATAGATAAAACCAGATAAGTGATGCAGGATCCAGGGCAAAACAGATTTGTAAGCTTTTCTTCTTTTATTGAAAAAAGGGATTAAAATGACAATGCAAATCCATACAATGATACATAATATAATTATCATATACACTTTACATAATAAATAATACTCCCATACTGTACTCACAAGATAAATAATACTTCCATACTGTATTTATATGGTAAATAATACTTCTACAATACTTGTTAAATAATACTGCTGTATAGTACATGATAAATAATATTGTCACACAATTCAAACATGATAAAAATATACTGCCATATAGTACTTACAGTGGGGCAAAAAAGTATTTAGTCAGTCAGCAATAGTGCAAGTTCCACCACTTAAAAAGATGAGAGGCGTCTGTAATTTACATCATAGGTAGACCTCAACTATGGGAGACAAACTGAGAAAAAAAAAATCCAGAAAATCACATTGTCTGTTTTTTTTTCATTTTATTTGCATATTATGGTGGAAAATAAGTATTTGGTCAGAAACAAGCAATCAAGATTTCTGGCTCTCACAGACCTGTAACTTCTTCTTTAAGAGTCTCCTCTTTCCTCCACTCATTACCTGTAGTAATGGCACCTGTTTAAACTTGTTATCAGTATAAAAAGACACCTGTGCACACCCTCAAACAGTCTGACTCCAAACTCCACTATGGTGAAGACCAAAGAGCTGTCAAAGGACACCAGAAACAAAATTGTAGCCCTGCACCAGGCTGGGAAGACTGAATCTGCAATAACCAACCAGCTTGGAGTGAAGAAATCAACTGTGGGAGCAATAATTAGAAAATGGAAGACATACAAGACCACTGATAATCTCCCTCGATCTGGTGCTCCACGCAAAATCCCACCCCGTGGGGTCAGAATGATCACAAGAACGGTGAGCAAAAATCCCAGAACCACGCGGGGGGACCTAGTGAATGAACTGCAGAGAGCTGGGACCAATGTAACAAGGCCTACCATAAGTAACACACTACGCCACCATGGACTCAGATCCTGCAGTGCCAGACGTGTCCCACTGCTTAAGCCTGTACATGTCCGGGCCCGTCTGAAGTTTGCTAGAGAGCATTTGGATGATCCAGAGGAGTTTTGGGAGAATGTCCTATGGTCTGATGAAACCAAACTGGAACTGTTTGGTAGAAACACAACTTGTCGTGTTTGGAGGAAAAAGAATACTGAGTTGCATCCATCAAACACCATACCTATTGTAAAGCATGGTGGTGGAAACATCATGCTTTGGGGCTGTTTCTCTGCAAAGGGGCCAGGACGACTGATCCGGGTACATGAAAGATTGAATGGGGCCATGTATCGTGAGATTTTGAGTGCAAACCTCCTTCCATCAGCAAGGGCATTGAATATGAAACGTGGCTGGGTCTTTCAACATGACAATGATCCAAAGCACACCGCCAGGGCAACGAAGGAGTGGCTTCGTAAGAAGCATTTCAAGGTCCTGGAGTGGCCTAGCCAGTCTCCAGATCTCAACCCTATAGAAAACCTTTGGAGGGAGTTGAAAGTCCGTGTTGCCAAGCGAAAAGCCAAAAACATCACTGCTCTAGAGGAAATCTGCATGGAGGAATGGGCCAACATACCAACAACAGTGTGTGGCAACCTTGTGAAGACTTACAGAAAACATTTGACCTCTGTCATTGACAACAAAGGATATATCACAAAGTATTGAGATGAAATTTTGTTTCTGACCAAATACTTATTTTCCACCATAATATGCAAATAAAATGAAAAAAAAAACAGACAATGTGATTTTCTGGATTTTTTTTTCTCAGTTTGTCTCCCATAGTTGAGGTCTACCTATGATGTAAATTACAGACGCCTCTCATCTTTTTAAGTGGTGGAACTTGCACTATTGCTGACTGACTAAATACTTTTTTGCCCCACTGTACATGATAAATAATACTGTCATACAGAACTTACATGATAAATAATATTACCATAAAATACTTACATAATGAAAAATACTGCCATTCAGCACTTACGTGTTAAATAATATTGCCATACAGTACTTAAGAGATAACTAATCCTGCCATACTGTGATTACAGGATAAATAATATTGCTATATAATACTTATGCAATATATGCAAATTGCATACATGACCGCCGACTAGCACGGGGAATACTGTCACATAGACTGACTGCAGAATTTTGTCCCGACCCCTCTGTTACTGCTATACATTACATACATGATAATTAATACTGATATACTATACATACATGATAAATAATGCTGCTATACAATAATTTAATGATAAATAATACTGACATGCAATACTTACTTGATATGTAATATAGCCACACAACACTTTAATGATAAATAACAGTGCATACAATACTTACCTGATAAATAGCACTGACATACCTTACTTACATAATAAATAATACTGACATACCTTACTTATCTGCTAAATAATACTGACATACAATACTTACATGATAAATAATACTGACATACAATACTTATCTGCTAAATAATACTGACATACAATACTTACATGATAAATAATACTGACATACAATACTTACATGATAAATAATACTGACATACAATACTTACCTGATAAATAATTCTGTCATATAGTGTACAAGTGATATTATACAGTCTTACATCCATGTAGTGACTAAAGGTGCCCATATGCCTTAGATAACAGCATACGGTTTACAAGAAGCCATCGGATAGGCTGTGAATGATGTGGGCTGGTTTAAGAAGTCCCCAGATGGCACCAACTCAAGGGATAGTGCCATTTTACCTAATAATCTGGCTATAAATGACGGTGGTATTACTCCAATAGAGCCCAAGATTTTTTTGGAAGGGCGCAGGGGGTTACTGCCATCTCATGCCTCTCAGAAGTGCTCATACCAATAACTAAGCACATTTCCAGAACGGACCCATTAATGTGCTCAGTCAATTTTTGGGGGGGATTAAGAATGGAATTATTTTGGGATTAATAATGCATCCAATTTGCCAGGGGTCCTGGACGGTTATTTTGGCAAATCAGGTCACCTATATCAGAGGTTAATTTGCTCATCACCTCATTAGGGTTATTACACGAACCACTTAAAAAAGAGACATTTGTGAAAACAATAACCCTTTGTAAGGTGCTGATGCGGGCGAGGGGGGCTGACAGCAGCCATCAGCGTGTCAATAATGGAGCCGCTCTGTAACTCAATACATTATGTATTTGTGAGGGACTTCTGTTCGGGCATTGTGGTTAGTGCGCCTCGCTGACGTCTTTCTTTCAAGCTGACAAAGTGGCCGAATAAATGGGCAATTGTCACAGAAACTGTGATATTCATTATTAATGCGCACTGATTGCCGCTTTACTGAATGCACTGAAAAATATATAAGTATGTAAACAAGTCGGAAAATGAGCGGAGAGGAGAAGGGCACACGCAGCGGGAATAAATGTATCTATATGTCTCTTTTCCTTATACTGGAAAAAGATAATGACAGGGCCATATAGAGGGCCATATACAGGGTCATGCAGAGAGTCATACACAGGGCCATACAGAGGGCCATACAGAGGGCCATATAGAGGGCCATATAAGGGGTCATATAGAGGGCCATACAAAGGGCCATATAAAGGGCCATATAGAGGGCCATATAGAGGGCCATATAGAGGGCCATACAGAGTGCCATATACTGTAGAGGGCCATATAAAGGGCCATGTAGAGGGCCATATAAGGGGTCATATAAAGGGCCATTCAGAGGGCCCTATAGAGGGTCATATGAGTGGTGATATAAAGGGCCATACAGTGGGCCATATAGAGGGCCATATAAGGGGTCATATAAAGGGCCATACAGAGGGCCAGCAGTCACTCAACTATGGGTAAATGATGTTTGCCTCCCAGGACCCCACCTGGTACTAAGATATTGGCGTTTTTGGAATGCTACCTCCAGTAGGTGGCACTAGAGTAGTTGTCCTGTTGGTCTCCGAAGAGGCGGTTGCACATATGGAAGAGGCAGTTGCACATGCCCACTACTGCTCCATACACAGGCAACTTTACCCCCTCCTTTCCCATTGTGAGGGTAAGTAAGGGTCTCAATAGTCAAACTCCTATTAGACATTTACCATTTATCCTGTTGAAAGGTGACAAATGTTGCTTAAGGGACAACCCCTTTTAGTCAATTGATAGACATTTTCTCCTAAAATCGCTAGCCAAGACTCACTATGGTGAATGGTCCCGTACAACACTTACATAATTAATCATATTGCCAGGCAATACTTACATAGTAACATAGTTAGTAAGGCCGAAAAAAGACATTAATCCATCCAGTTCAGCCTATATTCTATCAGAATAAATCCCCAGATCTACGTCCTTCTAAAGAACTTAATAACTGTAAGATACAATATTGTTACTCTCCAGGAAGACATCCAGGCCTCTCTTGAACCCCTCGACTGAGTTCGCCATCACCATCTCCTCAGGCAGGGAATTCCAGATTATCATTGCCCTAACAGTAAAGAATCCTCTTCTATGTTGGTGGAAAAACCTTCTCTCCTCCAAACGCAGAGAATGCCCCCTTGTGACCGTAACCTTCCTTGGTATAAACAGATCCTCGGAGAGATATTTGTATTTCCCCTTATATACTTATACATGGTTATTAGATCGCCTCTCAGTTGCCTTTTTTCTAGACTAAATAATCCTAATTTTGCTTATCTCTCTGGGTATTGTAGTTCCCCCATCCCCTTTATTAATTTTGTTGCCCTCCTTTGTACCCGCTCAAGTTCCATTATATCCTTCCTGAGCACCGGTGCCCAAAACTGTACACAGTACTCCATGTGCGGTCTAACCAGGGATTTGTACAGAGGCAGTATAATGCTCTCATCATGTGTATCCAGACCTCTTAATGCACCCCATGATCCTGTTTGCCTTGGCAGCCGCTGCCTGGCACTGGCTGCTCCAGGTAAGTTTATCATTAACTAGGATCCCCAAGTCCTTCTCCATGTCAGATTTACCCAGTGGTTTCCCGTTCAGTGTGTAATGGTGATATTGATTCCTTCTTCCCATGTGTATAACCTTACATTTATCATTGTTAAACTGCATCTGCCACCTTTCGGCCCAACTTATCCAGATCCATCTGTAGCAGAATACTATCTTCTCTTGTATTGACTGCTTTACATAGTTTTGTATCATCTGCAAATATCGATATTTTACTGTGCAAACCTTCTACCAGATCGTTAATAAATATGTTGAAGAGAATAGGTCCCAACACCGACCCCTGCGGTCCCCACTGTTCACAGCGACCCAGTTAGAGAATTTACCATTTATAACCACCCTCTGCTTTCTATCACTCAGCCAGTTACTTACCCATTTACACACATTTTCCCCCAGACCCAGCATTCTCATTTTGTGTACCAACCTCTTGTGTGGCACGGTATCAAACGCTTTGGAAAAATCAAGATATACCACGTCCAATGACTCGCCTTGGTCCAGTCTATAGCTTACCTCTTCATAAAAACTGATTAGATTGGTATGACAGGAGCGAATCCTCATAAACCCATGCTGATATGGCGTTACACCATTATTCTCATTGAGATAATCCAGAATAACATCCCTCAGAAACCCTTCAAATATCTCACCAACAATAGAGGTTAGACTTACTGGTCTATTATTTCCAGGTTCACTTTTAGAGCCCTTTTTGAATATTGGTACCACATCTGCTATACGCCAGTCCTGTGGAACATGATAAATACCACTGCCATACAATACTTACATGATGAATAATTATGTAATTCAATAATTACTGAATAAATAATATCATCATAACGTGATTTCAGGATGAATACTACAACCACAATGTACTTACATGATATATACCACTGCCATACAATACTTACATTATAAATAATACTGTCATTCAAAACTTATTTGGTAAATAATACTGTCAGAAGTCACTTAGAAGATAAATATTACAACCACACAAAATACTTACATGACAAATAATACTGCCATACAATACTTACTTGATAAGTAATACTGTCATAAAGTACTTACAAGATAAATGCTACAGCCATTCAATTCTTCCATTATAAGTAAGACTGCCATACAATGCTTACTTGATAAATAATAATGCCATAAAGTACTTATAAGTTAAATACTACAGCCATACAATTCCAACATGATAAATAGTACTGCCATACTATGCTTATATAATAAATAGTATTGCCATATTATACTTGCATGATAAATACCACTACCATACAGTATTTACATACACTGCTTACATGGTTAATACCACTGCCAAACAATACTTTAATGATAGTACTTACCGTATATGAGAAATCATATTGCCTTCCTGTACTTACATGATAAATAATGCTGCCATACACTACTTACATGGCTAATACCACTGCCATACAATACTTTCATGATAAATAATACTGTCATACACTACTTACATGGCTAATACCACTGCCATACAATACTTTCATGATAAATAATACTGTCATACACTACTTACATGGTTAATACCACTGCCATACAATACTTTCATGATAAATAATACTGTCATACACTACTTACATGGCTAATACCACTGCCATACAATACTTTCATGATAAATAATACTGTCATACACTACTTACATGGCTAATACCACTGCCATACAATACTTTCATGATAAATAATACTGTCATACACTAGTTGCATGGTTAATACCACTGCCATACAATACTTTCATGATAAATAATACTGTCATACACTACTTACATGGCTAATACCACTGCCATACAATACTTTCATGATAAATAATACTGTCATACACTACTTACATGGTTAATACCACTGCCATACAATACTTTCATGATAAATAATACTGTCATACACTACTTACATGGCTAACACCACTGCCATACAATACTTTTATGATAAATAATACTGTCATACACTATTTACATGGCTAATACCACTGCCATAGAATACTTTCATAATAAATAATACTGTCATGCACTACTTACATGGTTAATACCACTGCCATACAATACTTTCATGATAAATAATACTGTCATACACTACTTACATGGTTAATACCACTGCCATACAATACTTTCATGATAAATAATACTGTCATACACTACTTACATGGCTAATACCACTGCCATACAATACTTTCATGATAAATAATACTGTTATAATAAAGTACTTACTTGATAAATGCTGCAATCATACACTACTTGCATAATAAATAATTCTGCCCTATAGTACTTATATGATAAATAATACTGTCACATTGTACTTACATGATAAATAATGCTGCTACATAGCATTCATATTATATTCATACCCAAATATGCATCTATGTAGTAACAAAAGGCGCCAATGCAGTATATAGTTTACGACAAGTGAACAAATAGAATGTGCAGAGTCGGAGGTGAATGACTTGGGTTGGGTTGATAACTCCACCAAATGGCAGCAACTAATTGAAAATTGCCAGTTTAGGCCTATAATAAGGCTATCAAGGAAGGTAATATTATTTTTAGAGAGTCCAATATTTTTTTTTTGGGGGGGGCTAAGAAAAGGCATGAAAGCATAATAAACATTCATAATCTAACTTTTTTAGTGCAAAGGAAAAAAAAAATTTCAATTTGAATGCCCAGGAGACGTTCGTTCTCTATAACATACATAATGTTCTGTCACATCGTATCATGCTCTCTTTTACGTTTACCAGGAACTGTCTCGATAAGCTGAAAAACCAAATTGCTGCATTTTTTTTGTTCTCTCGCTTTCACGGTACTCCCATAGTGTCAAAAAGAAAAGCAAAAAAAAAAAAAAGCAATAATAAAAATAAATAGAATTTTTTTTACTATTTTTATTTTATTATCATTATTGTTATTTTTTTACAGCTAAGATTTAACAAGTGTTATCATTGACAGCAAAGGGAATTCTGTTACCTGGTTGTGTTGCAGTCGGATCTGATGCCAGTAATAGGCCGTAGCGCGGTGCTATCTGTTTATTTATCATACAATTATACCAGCATGCACTTGGCAAGTTGGAGTAAGTCTGGCGGAATGAATAATATCTGCTCTTCTACTGAAGCAGAGGATATGTTCGTGAAATTTATGCCAAGCTCATACAACAATAGTCTGTTTTTGCTTTTTTTTTTTTTTTAAATAACAAGAATTAAAATTAAATAAAAAACGTAAAAAAAATTTCAAACCGAAATATATTCCCAAGACAAGTGGTGCAAGATAACAAACTTAAACAAATAAAACCTTATAAATAATGCACTTAAAGGCTAAGGACTCCTTTGACATGGAAAACATTTTTTAATATAAATATAAAATTGCACTAAGATCCGATCTATAATCTTAATTCCTTCATTCATTTTCAGCCCCCTGATATGCAGTTTGTAGCCTTATTCAAGTTTCCACTCTTGTAAGGGAGTGTTTCTCCTAGTAATATAGGCTGGGTGTGAATTCTATTTGTATCATTACCTCTATCCTGCGCTTAGTTCCTCTTCATATGCTTCCTTCTTTACCTATAACCTGTTTTCCCTGCCCTCCCCGAGACTGTTGCTGCTTTCTCTCCTCTCCACTTTTGAGATCGTTGTGCAACCTCCTGCCTTCTGCCATCCCTAACACTGAGAAGAAGGAAGGGGGAAGCAGAGAGAGCAGTCAGAACCAGGAGCAGAAGCTCTGACTGTTTTTTTAATATTTTTTTTTCAGATATCTCAGATAAATAGCTTACACATACTCTGCAGAAGCAAAATTGTCAAAAAGTTTTAATGAAGACTATTTAGAAAGTTATCTAGCTTTATATTTAAGAATCGGGTAAACTATAAAAATAGTCGTTAAATACACACACATATATATATATATACACACAAAAATACAGTAGATATGGTCCTAGAGGAAAGGGATGTATGGAGCTCACCACCATGTAAGACTTGATGGCTGAGGTTCCCGCTAGTGAAGTACAGTCGATATATGGGAAAAAAGAGGATTTTATCTGACACATCCACCCAACAATAAAATTCAAGAATTTTTATGGTTAAAAACAAAACCTGATGCGCTTTTTCCCTATATACGATCCTATCAGAGTTTTCTGGAAAAAAAAGATCTATCAGATCCATTATGGGTCAGTCAATCGGTATCGTAATCATTATGAACGGCCACTCTAAGGTTACATTTTTAATAGCGCCCGTATGGGTCCAGTGGGCCGAACGTTATCCCGGCTATTAGTAGACAAATGATTGCGCCGATTACACCTTGGACTGAAATTGTTTTTAATACATTTTCTGCAGCACAATAAAGGTAACAGCGCGAGCGGCTTTAGGTTTACAATACCCCATCAGCAGATCTGTGCTTCGCCAGATTCTGTTACAACTAATGGCCCCTGACAGTTTTCCAGTTAAAAATTATACATAAGGGTCACTTTCCCTTAAATTATCTATTACACGCCAGCTGTTCACCACTGTACCCGTTTCAGTGTCTATCCGATGCCTGATAATGCTCTTTGCCGGCAATGTCAATGACAAGACTACAGAAGATAAAGTTTAATGTGTGCACGCGGTACCTTGGTGGATTTGCACACCACTATCCTCTATCTGGATCCATCTAGGCCGTTGCACATTCGCTTCGTCCTCGCGCTGTAATATTCCAGCTCTACAGCCATTATTCCTCCCTTGCCGTAAACATTCTCTTTTCTGTTTTTGTGGGGCTGACTGATGGTCCTGGAGAGGCCATAAGTACCACTTAGATATTATCGACACAATGACAACAACTCCAGCCTGGACAAAGAAACTTTCTTTTTTTTCGGGTTTAGAGAAAGTCAAGGGTCTCGTCCCGGTCTGCTGACGGTATTTAGGTGGTGCTAATAATTATACAAGTGTCATCTGAAAAAAGAAAAAATAACACTTGTGGAGGACACTTATGAGACCTTTTAAGGCGCCATACCACTTTTAGTTTACCGTTAATTGCTATGGCTATTTGACCTTTTGTAGCACTTGGCCTACAGGAGGTGGAATGAGTTTGCATGTACCGGTAATAATAATAATTTTTATATAGCGCTTTACAGTTTGCACACATTATCATCACTGTCCCCGATGGGGCTCACAATCTAAATTCCCTATCAGTATGTCTTTGGAATGTTGGAGGAAACCCACACAAACACGGGGAGAACATACAAACTCCTTGCAGATGTTGTCCTTGGTGGGATTCAAACCCAGGACTCCAGAGCTGCAAGGCTGCAGTGCTAACCACTGAGCCACCGCGCTGCATGTTTGACCCAAGCTTCATCGTAGTTTTGCCTGGACAGCTAGTTTATCTGCTCTTACATACATTATAGGAGTTTGCAAGGTGCACACATATTGGAGAGGATAAGGGATGATACAAGCATTTGATTGTACATACTCCGTCTATGGAGAATGGTGCAAAAAAAAAAACCCACCGGGTTGTACATAGTTCTTCAATGAAGATTGGCACTGAAAAACACTCCATTGTATGTAGTCCTTCTATGAAGAATTATGCCGAAAAAGTCTCAGTTGTACAGGGTCCTTCTATTGAGAATGATACCAAAAGGACACTTTGATGTATATGGTCCATCAATGTGAAATGATACGGAAAAAACACTCGGTTTTATGTGGTCCTTCCATGAAGAATGGTAATGAAAAATATTTGGTTGTGTATAGTCCTGGTAGGAAGAATGAAGCCAAAAAATCATTTCATGGGAAATGATATCAATTAGCTCATGGATGAACTTGTATTTCCTATGGAATCTTGAAGATTGATACTATTGAACACTTGATTGTACACGGATCTCTTATGAAAAATGATACCAAGAAATATTTGGTTGCACATGGTCCTTCTATCTAGAATGGCACCAAAAAACTCTTGTTTGTACATGGTCTTCTATGAAGAATGATACCAAAGAACACTCAGTTGTACATAAACCTTCTAAGAAGAATGATAACAAAAAACATTTGGCTGTACATGGTCTTTCTATGAAGAATGATATAAAAAATACTTTCTTGTACATGGTCCTTCTATGAAACATAGTACCAAAAAAAACAATTGGTTGCCCATGGTTCTTCAATTAAGAATGATACTGCAAAACACTTGGTTGTACATGGTCCTATGAAGAATGATGTCAAAAATCATTTTGTTTTATATGATCCTTCTATGAAGAATGATGCCCAAGAACACTTGGTTGTATATGGTCCTTCTGTGAACTTTGATATAAAAAATTCTTTTTTGTTCATGGTCCCTCTATGAAAATAATACTGAAAAACACTCGGTTGTATGTGGCCTTCCTATGAAGAGTGATATAAAACAAACTCTCGGTTGGACATGATCCTACTCTAAAGAATGATACCAAAAAACACTTGTCTGTGCATGGTCATTCTATGAAGAATGATACTGTAAAACAGTTGCTTGTAAATGACCATTATATTAAGAGTGATATCGGAAAACACTTAGTTGTATGTAGTCCTTCTATAAAGAATGGTACTGAAAAACATTTAGTGGTACTTAACCTGTCTATGGAGAATAATTCCAAGAATTATTCGGTGGTACGTAGTCCTTCGATGAAGAGAAATTCTGAGAAACAATTGTTGTACATGGTGTTTTCCAAAACTTCCACCTTTCTCATCTGCCCATTCATACATTAACATTTGATAATTAAGGAATGGTATTTGTATTGGCTAAAAGTAGAGCTGGCCCTATCTATTGCTCAATTGCTGGTGTCATGGCTAGGGAAGAGCGGACCCATGGAAGTTCAGGTTCTAGGACCTGACCCCAACTTTAGTCCAAAGTTCGATTTGGATACCACAACTTGAACCAGAACCCAAACGCCATGGAAACAATGGAGACCCAAACTTTGGATTTGGAAAAAATTCTCTCTCTGCAACAGATTTCCCCTGGAACTCAGAACATTGCAACGGACTTCCGGGAGAAGTTTGTGTTCGGCATTTAGCGCCGGACACTAACTCTCCGGTATGAATCCCGAACTTTTAAGTTCAGGTTGGCTCATCTCTGGTTATGGCAATAATAACCTCCTCTTGCAGTAGTGATGATTGTATATGTCCCCCCTACATAGCACTGAAAATGATGAGCGTTGTAAACATAAGTTCCTTTTTTGAGATCCTTGGGTACCGTTGTCATCATTTCGCACATTTTCATAGTGGTGGGTTATACAGGAGGCACACTTGAAGGTAGACTAGATCCTTAAAAGCTTCTGGAGGGAGCAAAACTGACAATGATGCAGTAAAGCTGGCATCTGCGCGCCCCACCAGGATAAACAAGTCTGACACAGCAGTCTCCCTGTTGGTTGGAGGGCATGTACGGTGGGCGGTGGAAATTGATATGCATTATTATGGAATGTAAAACTTAGCACAGGGGTCGTAGCACAGGTGGGGGGTTCCTGCTTATTGATTTTGGTAATTGTCTTTGAACATACGGCTAATGCCTTCTGGCCCCGGGGGGCCCTGGGAGAGCTTACCTTGAGTAATAAACCCCCTTTGCTCACATGGCGCTGCAGCCCAGACTGCTCACTCAAGGGTTTGTCGCCTTGCAATAAAACTTCAAGAGAGAGAGAGAGAGGAGAAAAATGTGCGGCATTTATTGCAAACTTAATAATCCATCCATGGAAACGGTCCACTCACTGTAATTACTCATATTTCCGAGTAAATTAATCACAAAAACGTATGTTACATGTTGTTTCTCCAGCTGAAAGCAAATTAGGCTTCCAATGAGACAGTATATCAAACAAAATAGCACGCTGAACGGCGAGATGGATGATTATTATTATTTTTTTAGTTTTTTTTAAGAATTGTAGTTAGACATTTTTTGGCAGACGGATTGTTTTTGCTCGATCAAATTGAGTTTCTTTTGTATCTGCGAGTGTTCTAATTAGACAAAGGCTCGCAATCTGCTCCGTAGAGTAAGAAATGTTTGTTACGCGGCTCGCGGAATTCTACTATTGGAAGAGAGTGATACAGGGAAGGGAAGACGGCGAGCGGCACATGGTTCATGTTGTGTTCTTGGCACACGTCTTGGGACAAGAGCCCCTTCTGGCTCGGGCTACATTGGGCTACTGTATATACTTCTAAATCACATATTGGGGTAAATAGAATATCGTGACAGCACCAAATATTGGTGCAAAATGTCGCATTAAGATTTAGACCCCTTCGTTATATTTTTGTGCCTTACTCTGCTAATTTTTTTGCAAAAAAAATGGTGTAAATTTTGACAAAAGTGCCCAAAAATGCGCAAAAATCTGTAGTTTTGGCCTCTGTTGGGCAGGTATATCTCAGTCTACCATTTTTGTTACTTTGTTATGTAGTGCCATCCTGTAAAAAAGGAGTATACACAAAGTATATCTTTTTTCAACATGGGAGCCACGCATGCCACTGTGCATCCATCCAGTCACACATGAGCAAATCCTCCCAACACATACATTGGATGGAACATGGAAGCCTACATTGGTGATGGTGACCTTTTATTTAGTGGCCACTCCAGTTCATCAGCTATAACTGATCCAATGCAAGCCTCTAAATTTTAGTATCATCCTATTCTATGACCTTAAAATAAAGGGACTTCTTTTTTACAGATACAGCGCCACTCTTGTCCATAGGCTGCATGTGGTATTGTAGATAACCCCCATTTAAAGGGATAGTCACAGCCACTTGACATTTAAGGCATATCGACAGAGCCCATCGTAATTGTCCAACAGAAGTACGACCCATGCCTTTACTGCCCGACCTCAATCCCACTTGGTCAGGTGGCTCTTGTTGCTATCCTCAATGGGACTATGACTAAAGAAAGATGCACCACCCCTCCATTTATTCTCCATTGACTGGAGAGGACACTGAGTTGCAATACCAAATATATCCATAATCGAGAGTGGCGCTGTTTCTGTCTTCTTTTCCTGATGTCATACAACCCTTTAATGACGTCGCTTCCTTATGGAAGAGAAGCATTCACTTTATGTTGTTTTGACCCATAGCTTTCTCATGTTACATAGCTTACGTTGTAGCACCGAGACCACACGGTCCTCCTACAGCCCGCCGCTCATTTATATACTCCATGTCCACCCTCTCTCTAAGTAACCTGTATTTTCCACAGACGTCAGGCCTCCAGATCTCTACTTCAAGTGATGTTAAGAAGAAATAAACTTAGAACCTTCTTTCAAGAAGTCACTGCGCCACTGACACTGACTCCATGGTGGTTTTAATCCAAATTCCCCCCCTTATTTATACCGAAACACACTTTTGGGTTAGGA
The DNA here is from genome assembly GCF_039654945.1 of Dendrobates tinctorius. Classification (NCBI taxonomy): domain Eukaryota; kingdom Metazoa; phylum Chordata; class Amphibia; order Anura; family Dendrobatidae; genus Dendrobates; species Dendrobates tinctorius. The sequence goes on along the minus strand of NW_027361810.1, from coordinate 21,220,965 downwards.
GGACATTGAGTCAAAGGCCCGCTCGTATTACAGGCTCTCGGGGGGAATCCCATAATACGTGTAATCTCTCATTAGATTATTTATTATGTGTGGGTGAATGTAGAAAGGAAAGAATGAGTCGAGTTATCCTTATGAGTGTACGGTGATTACTCGGCTTCTCTCAATGTGCCAGATGTAGAATAGTTATTACACCCGGACAGCACAGTCACCTGTACAAAACACGGACTACAACGCCTATCTGATACCTGATCAGTTGTAGTCCATCAGGGCAGGGGGAGCGATAGATGAAAGGTAAGATGGGGCTTGTATGTATCGGCTCCTAAATACAATGTTGTGTCTTCTATCTTCTCCGGATTAGGATTATTCATAGGGAAAATAATGGTCCTTATTACAGATTAACTAACGGTCAGATTACGGGTATTACAGATTAATCGTCATTTTACACATTATTAGATATAACGTCCCAGTAATGGTCGTCATTTCTAATAAATAGTCCTTATTATAACTCAGGAGTCCTTATTGTGGATTATTGATCATTGTTGGCCATTGATCGGTCATTATTACAGATTATTAGGTATGACTTCAGATAAATGACCGTTAGAGTCATTATTACAGAATATTAGAGTCATTGGCTTCAAATGAATAGCAAATATTTCACAGATTATGGCAGATTAGGAGTCATTATTAGGTCCTAATGGCAGATTAGAGGCCATTGTTACAGATTAAAGGTCATTCTTACTATCCGGAAAGATGTTTCTTTTGTTTGCCACTACTCTCTATTGGAAGCATTATACAGTTGTTAATGTACTTTTATTCTGTCACGAAAAGAATCCTAAAGGCCGCTCTTACAGCGCTAATATTACAAATGACTTGTAATTATTACAGATTAAAGGCCATTGTTACTATAACTCGCCATTGTGATGCTGATGATAGCGGATCATTTGTCATTATTACACAAAAAAGGACATTCCGACAGATTACAGGACATTAGCATGAATAAATCGTCCTATATAAGGTCCATGTTACAGATTACAGGCCACTGTTAGTATTACTGGCTACTACCACTGAAATGCTTATTATGGCAGATTATTAGTTATTATTACAAATTACAGGCCATTTTTTACAGATTATACACCGCTATTACAAATTAATAATTAGTATTGCAGATTAAAAGTCATTACTACAGATTAAAGGCAATCCTTACTAATAGTTACTATTAGGCCGGGGGTCATACTTGCGAGAAACTCGCGTGAGTCTCGCGTCTCAACACCCGGCACTCGGACCGGAGTGTGCGGCTGCATAGAAATACATACAGCCGCACGCTCCGGTCCCGAGTGCCGGCGGCAGTGCCGGGTATTGAGACGCGAGACTCACGCGAGTTTCTTGCAAGTGTGACCCCCGGCCTTACAAGGAGCATTATTACAGATAATAAATTATAATCTCAGATTATAGGTCCTTATTACAGATTAACGGCCATCGTTACTATTAGTTGCTGTTGCCATGAGCATTATTGCAGATTATGAAATGGTTATTACAGAGTCCAGGTCCTTATTACAGATCGCCATTGCCCTGACCCTTATTACAGATTATTATCAGTTCTTATTGCATTTCACCATTCAATATTTGCAGCACTTATTATAGATTATTACACTTTATTCATTATTACAAGTCGGTAGTTATTATTTCAGATTAATGATAATTACTTGTTATTACTTCTTCTTTATTACGTATCATTTTACTCTTTTTTATACTTACACTTTTCCTTTTTTTTTATCTCTTCTTTATAAAAAAATAAATAAATAAGGAAATTTACGGTAACTTTTTCCAAAAAGCTATTTTACACGTTCAGCGGAGGAGAGACCGGACTCGAGGAAGTCTAGGGATTCCAAGTATAGACATTTTATAGAAATGGCAAGAAAAATAAAATTCCCATTTACCTGTAAGGTGGGCGTTAGGGGGGATAGTTATTTATTTCCTTTAAGAATACATTGTAATGAGTGGAGTTTCCTGTTGAGTGTGAGGATCTGGGAGAGGATTACAAGGAGTTCGGAGAGATAAGTGGCTATCTGCTCTGTTCCGGTAAAGGGAAGAAAAAACCTAATTTCCCGGATTTCCTCGGCCACGAGGTTGATACTTTGTATCAGTGCGGGCTGTGATTTGCACATCTCGCCCCCTTTGTCTTGGAGGGGAAAGGCTGCTGCCAGCACTTCCACCTGGATGTTTAAATTATTTAAGTCGCAGGAACTCGGCTTTTTCCCTCCTGAGTAGTTTGTGGGTTTTAAAGGCTAAAATTGCTTCATCATGCCAAAGAGAATGTAGGCATCAATTATTTAGTTAAACCTGAGAAATTGCAGACTTTCCCACTGAAGATGTCTTTGGTTTTCTTCTCGTCTTATCTTCTTTTTTTCCTTCTTCAAGAGTCCCCTGATTAAATTTCAGAGAATTCTCTGTTCCTCAGAAGGTTTTTTTTATATACCCGGCGAGTAAAGCTGGTGGGTGACGATATCACAGCACACGTACATATGTAGTGGAGGTGACCAGATGGCACAGCAGGGTTGGACTGGCCCACCAGAGAACCGGAGAATCCTCCGGTGGGCCCTCGCTTCTCCTTCAGGAGATTACATAGTGCAAACCTTGCTGCAGCGATTGGGCTATTGAGTGGGGAAGAAAGATGGGCCTTCAGAATCAAATCCTCTGGTGGGCCCAATGTTCTTCAGTCTGACACTGGGCACAGCCACGGTTTTGGCTTCTTTTTTTTCTTCTGTAATATTAAGTGGTATGATTTTGGGCAAGGTCACTGTCTGCAGCCCAACCTAGCAACGGTGCGATTTAAAGCTCAGGGGGCCCGATGTAACATTTCTATCAGGGCCCCAAACTATCACAGGCCGTTAATAGCAATAGTGTTTTCATATGGGCCAGAGAACCTTTTAGGCCCCCAGGGCTCCAGGGCCCGGGTGTGATTGCAACCCCTGCACCTATTATAGTTAGGCCCCTGCCAGCTAGGGTTACCAACACAGCTCAACCCCAACAAGAGGAGGCGATCAAAATGGCAATCTCAGTTCTGCTGCATCATGACCAGCGTAAAACAAATGACTAGTTAAGGCTGGGTTCCCATTAGCGTTCCTCAGAGCTGTGGAGGGCTGCGTAGTTCCTCTATGAAGCTCCACCCACTGCCGCACCTCCTCCGGTCAGCTCCGCCTACGTCTGCATGCGGCCTGCGTACCCTGTGTTTTACACGGTGCATTCGATGCAGGTCGCCGCACGTCGAAACGACGCACGCAGACGCATCTGCATACATGTTAAAGATAAGTACGCAGGCCACATGTGGAGGTGCGGAGCTGACCGGAGGAGGTGCAGCAGTGGGCGGAGCTTCACGGAGGAACTACGCAGCCCTCCGCAGCTCTGAGGAATGCAAATGTGAAGCCGGCCTTAGCTCTGCTACAATAGAGCAATGGGAGAAAAATCACAAGCTTGGTTCTGCTGCTACATGAGAGGTGTGAACCTTCTGACTAGTTTGGCTCTGCTGTAAAAAAAAGGGGCAAGGCGAGCAAAATGACAAGTTCAGCTCTGCTGCATCATGACTCATTCGCAAAATAACTAGTTGTGCTTTGCCATAGCCTGATTGGTGACAAACTGACAATCCATTTTCTGCCACATCCGAGAACCAAATAATAAACTCATTACTGTTACATCATGAAAAGGTGAGCCGTATAACAAATACAGCTATACAGGACGAGTTGTGCTAAATGACAGACTCTGCTCGGCGTATTTTGCATCGCACTTATCCAAACAGCCTGTAAATACATTGGAAAGTTGTAACTCTATTGTAGCTCCATTATCCTTATATAGCGCCATCATATTACGCCGCGCTGTACAGACATCATTATCGCTGTCCCCATCAGGGCTCAGAATCTAAATTCCCTATCGCTGTGTCTTTAGAATGTGGGACGAAAGCGTAGGAAACCCTCATAAACATGGGAAGCACATACAAACTCCTTGTTGTCCTTGGTGGGATTTAAGTTTTGGACCCCAGCGCTGCAAAGCAGCAGTGCTAACCACTGAGCCACTGTGCTGCCTTAAATATAGTACAGTGCTAACCACTGAGCCACTGTGCTTCCCTATATAGTACAGTGCTAACCACTGAGCCACCGTGCTGCTCGATATATAGTACAGTGCTAACCACTGAGCCACCGTGCTGCCTTATATATAGTACAGTACTAACCACTGAGCCACCATGCTGCCCTATATATATACAGTGCTAACCACTAAGCCACCCTGTTGCCCTATATATAGTACAGTGCTAACCACTAAGCCACCATGATGTCCTATATATAGTACAGTGCTGCTAACCACTGAGCTACCATGCTGCCCTATATATAGTACAGTGCTAACCACTGAGCCACCGTGATACCCTATATAGTACAGTGCTAACCACTGAGCCACCGTAATGCCCTATATATAGTAGAGTGCTAACCACTGAGCCACCGAGCTGCTCTCTCTATATATAGTAGAGTGCTAACCACTGAGCCACCATGCTGCCCTATATATAGTACAGTGCTTACCACTGAGCCACCGTGATGCCCTATATATAGTACAGTGCTAACCACAGAGCCACCGTGATGCCCTATATATAGTACAGTGCTAACCACTGAGCCACCGAGCTGCTCTATATATAGTACAGTGCTAACCACTGAGCCACCGAGCTGCTCTATATATAGTACAGTGCTAACCACTGAGCCACCATGCTGCCCTATATATAGTACAGTGCTAACCACTGAGCCACCGTGATGCCCTATATATAGCACAGTGCTAACCACTGCGCCACCGTAATGCCCTATATATAGTACAGTGCTAACCACAGAGCCACCGTGATGCCCTATATATAGTACAGTGCTAACCACTGAGCCACCGAGCTGCTCTTTATATAGTACAGTGCTAACCACTGAGCCACCATGCTGCCCTATATATAGTACAGTGCTAACCACTGAGCCACTGTTATGCCCTATATATAGTACATTGCTAACCACAGAGCCACCGTGATGCCCTATATATAGTACAGTGCTAACCACAGAGCCACCGTGATGCCCTATATATAGTACAGTGCTAACCACTGAGCCACCATGCTGCCCTATATATAGTACAGTGCTAACCACTGAGCCACTGTTATGCCCTATATATAGTACAGTGCTAACCGCTGAGCCACCATGCTGCCCTATATATAGTACAGTGCTAACCACTGAGCCACCGAGCTGCTCTATATATAGTACAGTGCTAACCACTGAGCCACCATGCTGCCCTATATATAGTACAGTGCTAACCACTGAGCCTCCGTGATGCCCTATATATAGTACAGTGCTAACCACAGAGCCACCGTGATGCCCTATATATAGTACAGTGCTAACCACTGAGCCACCGTACTGCCCTATATATAGTACAGTGCTAACCACTGAGCCACTGTGATGCGCTATATATAGTACAGTGCTAACCACAGAGCCACGGTGACGCCCTATATATAGAATCATAGAATCATAGAATCGTAGAGTGGGAAGGGACCTCCTGGGCCATCTGGTCCAACCCCCTGCTCAAAGCAGGATTCGCTAAATCATCCCAGTCAGATGTCTGTCCAGCCTCTGTTTGAAGACTTCCATTGAAGGAGAACTCACCACTTCTCGTGGCAGCCTGTTCCACTCATTGATCACTCTAACTGTCAAAAAGATCAAAAAGATGTTTCTAATATCTAATCTGTCTCCTCCCATTCAGTTTCATCCCATTGCTTCTAGACAATTGCTTCTAGTACAGTGCTAACCACAGAGCCACCGTGATGCCTTATATATAGTACAGTGCTAACCACTGAGCCACCGAGCTGCTCTATATATATAGTACAGTGCTAACCACTGAGCCACCATGATGCCCTATATATAGTACAGTGCTAACCACTGAGCCACTGTAATGCCCTATATATAGTACAGTGCTAACCACTGAGCCACTGTGATGCCCTATATATAGTACAGTGCTAACCACAGAGCCACCATGATGCCCTATATATAGTACAGTGCTAACCACTGAGCCACCGAGCTGCTCTATATATATTACAGTGCTAACCACTGAGCCACCATGCTACCCTATATATAGTACAGTGCTAACCACTGAGCCACCGAGCTGCTCTATATATAGTACAGTCCTAACCACTGAGCCACCATGCTGCCCTATATAGTACAGTGCTAACCACTGAGCCACCGTGATGCCCTATATATAGCACAGTGCTAACCACTGAGCCACCGTATTACCCTATATATAGTACAGTGCTAACCACTGAGCCACTGTGATGCCCTATATATAGCACAGTGCTAACCACTGAGCCACCGAGCTGCTCTATATATATAGTAGAGTGCTAACCACTGAGCCACCATGCTGCCCTATATATAGTACAGTGCTAACCACTGAGCCACTGTGATGCCCTATATATAGCACAGTGCTAACCACTGAGCCACTGTGATGCCCTATATATAGTACAGTGCTAACCACTGAGCCACCATGCTGCCCTATATATAGTACAGTGCTAACCACTGAGCCACCGTGATGCCCTATATATAGTACAGTGTTAACCACTGAGCCACCGTACTGCCCTATATATAGTACAGTGCTAACCACTGAGCCACTGTGATTCCCTATATATAGTACAGTGCTAACCACAGAGCCACCGTGATGCCCTATATATAGTACAGTGCTAACCACTGAGCCACCGAGCTGCTCTATATATAGTACAGTGCTAACCACTGAGCCACCATGATGCCCTATGTATATTACAGTGCTAACCACTGAGCCACCGTAATGCCTTATATATAGCACAGTGCTAGCCACTGAGCCACTGTGATGCCCTATATATAGTACAGTGCTCACCACAGAGCCACCGTGATGCCCTATAGTACAGTGCTAACCACTGAGCCACCGAGCTGCTCTATATATAGTACAGTGCTAACCACTGAGCCACCGTAATGCCTTATATATAGCACAGTGCTAACCACTGAGCCACTGTGATGCCCTATATATAGTACAGTGCTGACCACTGAGCCACTGTGATGCCCTATATATAGCACAGTGCTAACCACTGAGCCACCGAGCTGCTCTATATATAGTACAGTGCTAACCACTGAGCCACCATGCGGCCCTATATATAGTACAGTGCTAACCACTGAGCCACCATGATGCCCTATATATAGTACAGTGTTAACCACTGAGCCACCGTACTGCCCTATTTATAGTACAGTGCTAACCACTGAGCCACCGTAATGCCCTATATATAGTAGAGTGCTAACCACTGAGCCACTGAGCTGCGATATATATAGTAGAGTGCTAACCACTGAGCCACCATGCTGCCCTATATATAGTACAGTGCTAACCACTGAGCCACCGTGATGCCCTATATATAGTACAGTGCTCACCACAGAGCCACCGTGATGCCCTATATATAGTACAGTGCTAACCACTGAGCCACCGAGCTGCTCTATATATAGTACAGTGCTAACCACTGAGCCACCATAATGCCTTATATATAGCACAGTGCTAACCACTGAGCCACTGTGATGATATATATAGTAGAGTGCTAACCACTGAGCCACCGTGATGCCCTATATATAGTACAGTGCTAACCACAGAGCCACCGTGATGCCCTATATATAGTACAGTGCTAACCACTGAGCCACCGTACTGCCTTTTATATAGTAGAGTGCTAACCACTGAGCCACTGTGATGCGCTATATATAGTACAGTGCTAACCACAGAGCCACCGTGATGCCCTATATATAGAATCATAGAATCATAGAATCGTAGAGTGGGAAGGGACCTCCTGAGTCCTGGGCCATCTGGTCCAACCCCCTGCCCCAAGCAGGATTCGCTAAATCATCCCAGTCAGATGTCTGTCCAGCCTCTGTTTGAAGACTTCCATTGAAGGAGAACTCACCACTTCTCGTGGCAGCCTGTTCCACTCATTGATCACTCTGTCAAAAAGATTTTTCTAATATCTAATCTGTGTCTCCTCCCATTCAGTTTCATCCCATTGCTTCTAGACAATTGCTTCTAGTACAGTGCTAACCACAGAGCCACCGTGATGCCCTATATATAGTACAGTTCTAACCACTGAGCCACCGAGCTGCTCTATATATAGTACAGTGCTAACCACTGAGCCACCATGATTCCCTATATATAGTACAGTGCTAACCACTGAGCCACTGTAATGCCCTATATATAGTACAGTGCTAACCACTGAGCCACTGTGATGCCCTATATATAGTACAGTGCTAACCACAGAGCCACCGTGATGCCCTATATATAGTACAGTGCTAACCACTGAGCCACCGTGCTGCTCTATATATAGTACAGTGCTAACCACTGAGCCACCATGATGCCCTATATATAGTACAGTGCTAACCACTGAGCCACCGTAATGCCTTATATATAGCACAGTGCTAACCACTGAGCCACTGTGATGCCCTATATATAGTACAGTGCTCACCACAGAGCCACCGTGATGCCCTATATATAGTACAGTGCTAACCACTGAGCCACCGAGCTGCTCTATATATAATACAGTGCTAACCACTGAGCCACCGTAATGCCTTATATATAGCACAGTGCTAACCACTGAGCCACTGTGATGCCCTATATATAGTACAGTGCTCACCACAGAGCCACCGTGATGCCCTATATATAGTACAGTGCTAACCACTGAGCCACTGTGATGCCCTATATATAGCACAGTGCTAACCACTGAGCCACCGAGCTGCTCTATATATAGTACAGTGCTAACCACTGAGCCACCATGCGGCCCTATATATAGTACAGTGCTAACCACTGAGCCACCATGATCCCCTATATATAGTACAGTGCTAACCACTGAGCCACCGTAATGCCTTATATATAGTACAGTGCTAACCACTGAGCCACTGTGATGCCCTATATATAGTACAGTGCTAACCACTGAGCCACCGTGCTGCCCTATATATAGTACAGTGCTAACCACTGAGCCACCGTAATGCCTTATATATTGTACAGTGCTAACCACTGAGCCACTGTGATGCCCTATATATAGTACAGTGCTAACCACTGAGCCACCAAGCTGCTCTATATATAGTACAGTGCTAACCACTGATCCACCGTACTGCCCTATATATAGTACAGTGCTAACCAATGAGCCACCATGCGGCCCTATATATAGTACATTGCTAACCACTGAGCCACTGTGATGCCCTATATATAGTACAGTGCTAACCACAGAGCCACCATGATGCCCTATATAGTACAGTGCTAACCACTGAGCCACCGTACTGCCCTATATATAGTACAGTGCTAACCACTGAGCCACCATGATGCCCTATATAGTACAGTGCTAACCACTGAGCCACATATGCCTACCACATCATAGAGACATTGTGGCCCTCACCTCTCAGCATAGACTAAGTACATTAGCGGTCCGGACCATATGAGCTTCCATTCTATTAGGACGTACAGACGAGCTGCCTGATATGTCCTGATGTATAAAATATAAAAGTGTAATTAATGATACAACCATCAGGATTGGCGCTGATCACACTGTACCTTCCTGTGTTTGCTGCCGGGGGGGGCACATACTTATCACTGCATGTTTGCAGCATTCTTCTTCCTGTTTTGCCTATCTGATATTATGGCGGGAGGGTCAGAAGTCGATCTCTCGGAGATCAGAATCTCATGTATCTGTCTTTTCTTCATACACAATAGTTACATGAATTAGCAAATGGGTCAAACGCAAATGGCAGCATAAGGCTGTGTGCACACGTAGCAGAAAATTTCTGCTGAAAAACCTGACTCCCTTCCCGGAAACCGCGTGTTTTTTTCTGCGCGTTTTCCGTCCGTTTTCTGCGCGGTTTTTGCTCAGAAAACGCGCGGTGTTTATGCGTTTTTTTTCCGTGCATTTTCAAAACGCATAGAACTAGCCAGAAACTAATGAGCATGCTGCGTTTTTTTTACAGTGATGCGTTTTTTTTGCGGTAAAAAACGCATCAGTATCCACAAAAAGTGCAAAATGCATAGAAATGAATGGGAAGCTTATTTTTAGCGGTTTTATTGGAAAAACTGCTAAAAATACCGCTAAAAAGCGCTGTGTGTGAACACAGCCTAAATGTTCCAGGGCGAGGAGAAATTGTGTTTTCTGACTATGCATGTGACTGTGTATTTACTTCATGTACTTTATGGATGCAGCAGAGCTGAATGTGTTGTTTATAATTTCAATGTGTTTGACTAAAGTACTTATCCTTAAAGGGATATTGCCATCTTGTAAACTGATGGCATGTTGCTGGCGTATGCCATCACTTGATTAAGTGAGAAGGGTCCGTAACAATCGATCACTAGAGCTGGAAACTGGGGCGAAGCTATATTTAAAGGAAAGCTATAACCGGAAAACAACCTATTGCTTACATCAGATGTTTGCGTGACATGTACTTTTTAAACATTTTTGCCAGTGTTTGCTTTTTTCTCCATATCCTTTAAGTTATTTATTTATTTAATAAATAAATTCATGCCATGATCTTCTATTAACAAAATTAGTAAATTTGCAATTTCTACACTGGCCAGGGGGCGGGTGCTTTTTCAGATTCATACTTCCTGTGGTTTTAGGAAGAGTTTTCAGCAGGCTCATTATCATCAGAGGCAGGAATGCAATGATAGGTAACATCTCTGTATACAAAACGGAACACGGGATCCATCAATCATATTAGGCAATGGTACAGCTCCCCTGCTCCCTCTCCCTTCTCAATCCCCATTGAACATTAGATGCTTCAATACAAAAGATAGGGGCGGAGAGTATGTTCATAGCTGCTAATGTACATGTGCATTTCCTGAAACAACAGGAATTTACAGTCTAAAAAAAACTCCCAGTTGCCGGCGTGAAAATTGCAAGTTTTTATTTGATTGTGAATATGGAAAAATAAACCATTGCTGCAATAAAAAAAAAAAGATTTAAACAATAGGTAATTTTATGATGACATCTTCCCTTTAAAGGGTTTTTTTTTAATTGAAAGTGATCATCTATGAAAAAGATAGGGAGGAGGAAGGAGGATTCCATTACTTCCTCCTGCATTTCGTTCTGGCACTGACCTGGGAGTCTCCACGTGGTGATCCAAGTCCTGCCAGATTGGGGGAGCTGACTCTCCTATCCCCTTTTTTCTTCACTTTACAGATCAAAAAGATAGGTAATAACTTGTGGATCATAGAATGTTAGATTTGGAAGGGACCTCCAGGGGCATCATGTCCCAACCCCCTGCTCAATGCAGGATTCACTAAACCATCCCAGTCAGATGTCTGTCCAGCCTCTGTTTGAAGACTTCCATTGAAGGAGAACTCACCACCTCTCGTGGCCGCCTGTTCCTCTCATTGATCACCCTCACTGTCAAATAGTTTTTTTCTAATATCTAATCTGTATCTTCTCCCTTTCAGTTTCATTCCATTGCTTCATTCCATTGGATCAGTGGGGGTCCGACTGCTTGGACAAACCCCTACCAATGAAGTTCTGAAATGCCGCGTCGGAATGGTGCGCTGGCTGCAAAAGCACTTGTCTCCGGGGCCGGTTAAAAAACAGAGATAGTAAACGGAGTGGCGTCACACATTCGGACAGAGCATTTCAGAGCCCCCTTCTTCGGAAAAGACCCCCTACCGATCAGAAAGTCATCACCACCTATCCTGTGGATACATAATAAATTTGGATTTTGGGAGTAACCCATTGAATGACACAGGCTAGCTGCAATTCCCTGCTTAGCCAGATGGCTGGGGGGCGCCACTGTGCAACGAGAAACAATGGAGGCAGGGGCGGACATGTCATTGATGCAACTTGGACCAAGAGCTAAGGGGGCCACAACCACATCACAGCTTCTGTCACAGACACAGTACTGTTGTTGCACAGGGGACCCCTTCTGTGTATGTCCGCCATTGGATGAAGGGGTCATTTTTAGGACACCCTTTATAAAGCGATGGTAAATCGAACTTCATGAAATGAGATTTCACCTTTAAAAGCGACAGGTAACCAGTAACAGGAGTTGTGCCAAATGACATACTCAGCTCTGCTACATCGTTACAGGAAACGAACACGTGAAAAGCTGTTCCGGCTCCCGGGATCTTGTGATTTGATAGACTGGGGCTCCTTGTTGTTAACAATGGAAGTACAGAGGTTACAGTCGTAGCGGAATGTAATTCCCGGCAATCTGACAGACCTGCGGATGGAAGCGGCGGGGTCTCCCCATGATTCCCGGGAATTGCTTCTCACGGTGACAAATGATTAGCTGCTATCTCTGAGCGAATTTGATTTCTACAAGCTGCTGAGTCAGGTAACGCGCGCCGGGGGATTGATATCGTCGGGCTCCTTAAGAGAACAATCTCTCCCGGTAAAATCGTTCTAGGTTTTTAGGCTAATTGTCTAATGATTCCTCCCCGTACGAGCCGCCGCGGCTCAGGAAGATCCTTTCTGGAGACTGATAAGTGGCCGGGATTGGATCTCTTTATAAGTCGATACATTAAGTCGTTAAACGCGTCTTGACGTGATGATTTGTGTGATCATCCAGCGCTCGCTATTGCTTGATGGTTTCATGCTAGAATTCATATATAAGGATCGTGCAATGTACGGTAGGTATATGGACGTGCGTCAGGGTCTTGCAATAGGCCACGACCCTTATGGTGCATTTACACGGTCAATAATCGAGCAGGTTTTGGTCCAATGAAAAAAAATCACCATGCACAAGTATGATCTGATATTCCGGTCGCATTCGGCCGTGCAAGTCAAGGAGAAAACATTGGACTGTGCTCGGATGACATCTGAGTGGAGTCCGATCTCTGCACACTGACACAATGGAGAAGATGGAGAATTTTTTTTTTCCATCTTCTTATTTGAGAGAATCAGATCAAACTCTGATCTAATTGTCCCGATTCTCTCGGATGAGAGGAAACACGCTGGTGCGACCCTACCTTACACTGATACTCCCATCAAAGACAGAACATTCTGGTTTCCCATTCAGTGGCATCCACGGACTTATATCTAATGTGCACAGGCGGCTTAGTGATAGATATATGACTAGATGATTAATTAGTCCTGTGGGTGGGATAATATGGCCGGTGGGGAGGTGAGGAGTTACTCTTCTAAGGAGTAGAGATTGCCAAAATTGGTCATCCTTTTTTATTCAGGATGGCTGCATTCTTCCCAAAACAGCGCCACACCTGTCCATAGGTGGAATGCGTTATTGCAGCTCAGCCTCAGTCATTTCCATTCAGCTGCCCATAAACCAATGTTTTCTCATCCTCAACACCTCTTTCTGATAAATGAATAATCATAAAATATGGAAGAATTGGGCTTCTATGATGTTATCTGCATGAACCTGCTCTCCAATGTCAACCTATACATCTATAGGAGGATGGGCATTTTGGGCCTGTTCCCCAGATACCACAGTATCCACACCGAATAGGGGACGAGTAGTATCAGGCTGAGGAACATTGGGCCTGCAAGAGGACTTGATTCCGAGGGCCCAACTTTCATCTATACATAATCGGCGCATTATCATTAAAGGGTTTATTCAGATCAGGGCTAATTTTCATCAAGCACTGTATCAAGTGGTATAGCCGATGCTAGGATTCGACTCTGCCTGCTGTTTCGATCGGTTATCACATGATTGTTCAGATACCGTTGAAATCCAGATGGTGGCGCTAGGTTCTCCCCTACTTAAGAGCCCCAATTGCATCTGCAAGGCCTGCACTATAGACTCCCCTAAAGGAGAAGCCAGGGCCCACCGGAGGATTTTCCGGTTCTCCCGAGGGCCAGTCCGACCTTGAGTGTAAGTAATATTAGGTTTTGATTGAGCCAGTAACAAAACATAAAGCTGGTGAACCCCAAAGAAAATTTTTCAATAGGTGCCTCAATATCACTGGACTTTAATGGTATTGGTCTTCTCACAGGGACCTTTCGCACCCCCTAAGCTATGTCCTTGGCTGGATTGTGTCATTATACAGGGTGGGCCATTTATATGGATACACCTGGGTGGGCCATTTATAAAGTTTTGTTCCAAAATGGCCGACTTCAAAATGGCCGTCATGGTCACCACCCATCTTGAAAAGTTTCCCGCCTCCCATATACTAATGTGCCACAAACAGGAAGTTGATATCACCAACCATTCCCATTTTATTTAGGTGTATCCATATACATGGCCCACCCAGGTGTATCCTTATAAATGGCCCACCCAGGTGTATCCATATACATGGCCCATCCAGGTGTATCCTTATACATGGCCCATCCAGGAGTATCCATATAAATGGCCCACCCAGGAGTATCCATATAAATGGCCCATCCAGGAGTATCCATATACATGGCCCACCCAGGAGTATCTATATAAATGGCCCACCCAGGAGTATCCATATACATGGCCCACCCAGGAGTATCCATATACATGGCCCACCCAGGAGTATCCATATAAATGGCCCACCCAGGAGTATCCATATAAATGGCCCACCCAGGAGTATCCATATACATGGCCCACCCAGGAGTATCCATATAAATGGCCCATCCAGGAGTATCCATATACATGGCCCACCCAGGAGTATCCATATAAATGGCCCATCCAGGAGTATCCATATAAATGGCCCATCCAGGAGTATCCATATAAATGGCCCATCCAGGAGTATCCATATACATGGCCCACCCAGGTGTATCCTTATAAATGGCCCACCCAGGTGTATCCATATACATGGCCCATCCAGGTGTATCCTTATACGTGGCCCACCCAGGTGTATCCTTATACATGGCCCATCCAGGAGTATCCATATAAATGGCCCACCCAGGAGTATCCATATAAATGGCCCATCCAGGAGTATCCATATACATGGCCCACCCAGGAGTATCCATATACATGGCCCACCCAGGAGTATCCATATAAATGGCCCACCCAGGAGTATCCATATAAATGGCCCACCCAGGAGTATCCATATAAATGGCCCACCCAAGAGTATCCATATACATGGCCCACCCAGGAGTATCCATATAAATGGCCCACCCAGGAGTATCCATATAAATGGCCCACCCAGGAGTATCCATATAAATGGCCCACCCAGGTGTATCCATATACATGGCCCATCCAGGAGTATCCATATAAATGGCCCATCCAGGAGTATCCATATAAATGGCCCATCCAGGAGTATCCATATAAATGGCCCATCCAGGAGTATCCATATAAATGGCCCACCCAGGAGTATCCATATAAATGGCCCATCCAGGAGTATCCATATAAATGGCCCACCCAGGAGTATCCATATAAATGGCCCATCCAGGAGTATCCATATAAATGGCCCATCCAGGAGTATCCATATAAATGGCCCATCCAGGAGTATCCATATAAATGGCCCACCCAGGAGTATCCATATAAATGGCCCATCCAGGAGTATCCATATAAATGGCCCACCCAGGAGTATCCATATAAATGGCCCATCCAGGAGTATCCATATAAATGGCCCACCCAGGAGTATCCATATAAATGGCCCACCCAGGAGTATCCATATAAATGGCCCACCCAGGAGTATCCATATAAATGGCCCACCCAGGTGTATCCATATACATGGCCCATCCAGGAGTATCCATATACATGGCCCATCCAGGAGTATCCATATAAATGGCCCATCCAGGAGTATCCATATAAATGGCCCACCCAGGAGTATCCATATAAATGGCCCTCCCAGGTGTATCCATATAAATGGCCCACCCAGGTGTATCCATATACATGGCCCATCCAGGAGTATCCATATAAATGGCCCATCCAGGAGTATCCATATAAATGGCCCACCCAGGAGTATCCATATAAATGGCCCACCCAGGTGTATCCATATACATGGCCCATCCAGGAGTATCCATATAAATAGCCCACCCAGGAGTATCCATATACATGGCCCACCCAGAAGTATCCATATAAATTGCCCACCCAGGTGTATCCATATAAATGGCCCATCCAGGAGTATCCATATACATGGCCCATCCAGGAGTATCCATATAAATGGCCCATCCAGGAGTATCCATATACATGGCCCACCCAGGAGTATCCATATAAATGGCCCATCCAGGAGTATCCATATAAATGGCCCATCCAGGAGTATCCATATAAATGGCCCATCCAGGAGTATCCATATAAATGGCCCATCCAGGAGTATCCATATAAATGGCCCACCCAGGAGTATCCATAT
Source organism: Dendrobates tinctorius (assembly GCF_039654945.1). NCBI lineage: Eukaryota > Metazoa > Chordata > Amphibia > Anura > Dendrobatidae > Dendrobates > Dendrobates tinctorius. The sequence goes on along the minus strand of NW_027361810.1, from coordinate 21,204,732 downwards.
AAATGGCCCTCCCAGGTGTATCCATATAAATGGCCCACCCAGGTGTATCCATATACATGGCCCATCCAGGAGTATCCATATAAATGGCCCACCCAGGAGTATCCATATAAATGGCCCACCCAGGTGTATCCATATACATGGCCCATCCAGGAGTATCCATATAAATGGCCCACCCAGGAGTATCCATATACATGGCCCACCCAGGAGTATCCATATAAATGGTCCACCCAGGAGTATCCATATAAATGGCCCACCCAGGTGTATCCATATAAATGGCCCATCCAGGAGTATCCATATACATGGCCCATCCAGGAGTATCCATATAAATGGCCCACCCAGGAGTATCCATATACATGGCCCATCCAGGAGTATCCATATACATGGCCCACCCAGGAGTATCCATATAAATGGTCCACCCAGGAGTATCCATATAAATGGCCCACCCAGGTGTATCCATATAAATGGCCCATCCAGGAGTATCCATATACATGGCCCATCCAGGAGTATCCATATAAATGGCCCACCCAGGAGTATCCATATACATGGCCCATCCAGGAGTATCCATATACATGGCCCACCCAGGAGTATCCATATAAATGGCCCATCCAGGAGTATCCATATAAATGGCCCATCCAGGAGTATCCATATAAATGGCCCATCCAGGAGTATCCATATACATGGCCCACCCAGGAGTATCCATATAAATGGCCCATCCAGGAGTATCCATATACATGGCCCACCCAGGAGTATCCATAAACATGGCCCACCCAGGAGTATCCATATACATGGCCCACCCAGGAGTATCCATATAAATGGCCCATCCAGGAGTATCCATATACATGGCCCACCCAGGAGTATCCATATAAATGGCCCATCCAGGAGTATCCATATAAATGGCCCATCCAGGAGTATCCATATACATGGCCCACCCAGGAGTATCCATAAACATGGCCCACCCAGGAGTATCCATATACATGGCCCACCCAGGAGTATCCATATACATGGCCCACCCAGGAGTATCCATATACATGGCCCACCCTCTATTATGATCACTATCTTCCAGAATTTCCCAATGAAGACTATTTGCAGATTCTGACCACTTTCTCCAAGTTTTTGACGGGGCGCCCTTTTACTCCATGCTCACCCACCTTGACCATAACTCCTGGAACACTCTGAGTTTTCTCCTTAAGCCCTCTCCTTTCTTGTTTTATCCTCACTCGAGGATCCAATAACTGGCAGCCTCATACTTCATCTCGGGCCGTCAGCACAGGAATGTTTACCCAGCGGAGGAGGCCTAAACATTCCCACTTATTCCTGATGACCTTACATGTCTGTCACCGTTTACCTTTGCCAGCCTGCTGTAATATGTTTTGTTTTTCTTGCACAGAAAGTAATGTAAGCATTGGTTACAAGAAAATAAAAAAAAAAATAAAAAAACCCTTGGGTGGGCAGAACGCCCAGTCTTGTAGCTCTGATAATGTCGTCTATACAAGTCCTTAGAGTAATGTATGAAATAAGTGGAAATTTTAAAGAACGCTTATAGAATTTTCAGAGTGTTGGTATGAGATGAATTTACAGTGCAGCTAAGGATCGTCTACGAGCCAGAAATATGACCCAAGGAGTGTCTGTGTGGCATACCAGCGTGCATGGATCAGCGCTCCTTCACTGCTGTCTTTGGATGGACCAGACGCTGCAAAAATAAGAATAAGGAGGCCTGATACAATGTAACTGGCGGGTACTGGACAAATTGTTTCATTCTTTAGGTTTACCTTCTTTTTAGAAGCTACCAAAACTCGCCAACCTGGAAGAAGTTTGTGTCCCAAAGGCTCTGGCACGATAGAGAAACCAAAATAACATATCTTTATTATAAAATAATATTATTCTTTTTTGAATATTTTTCTATATATGTTACTATTTTATAACTAGGGTAAAGGCCCCGTTACACGCAACGATATTGTGAACGATATCGTTGCAACGTCACCAGTTTGGTGACGTTGCAGCCGACATTGTTGCGTGTGACACATAGCAACGATCAACGATCAGTTGGTTGATCGTTAATCGTTGCCTAATGGTCTGGGCCATAAATCTAGCGTTGGTCTTCCGCTGGGCAGCACACATCGCTGCGTGTGACAGCGAGAGACCATCGATCAGCGGCGCGGCGCTTAGTTACCCGCTGTTTACCCTGGATACTAGCGTGCTCGCTGGTCCTGATCGCTGGTGAGTCTGCCTATGTGACAGCTCACCAGCGATCAGCTAACTATGTCCCAGCGATCCCATCCACGTCGGATCATTGGTGGGATCGCCGGGACATTAAAGTGTGTAACGGTACCCTTACTCGCTAGTTGACTGCATATTGCGCAACATGCTTTGCATTTCTGGGCGCTCACCCACTAATTTTATTCTCGTCTGTATCGCCCGGTTTACTTACATATTGCTGTTTTTATTGATTGAATTTAATAAAGCCTATCATTTCTTAACTCATTAATTCTGCCCTGGCACCTCTGTCTCTTCTTTTTAGAAGGTAAGCATAAAGAATGAAGCAAAGCAACGATAAACCGATATACAACAAATTCCATTCTTACCCTAAAAAGATGCTACACCTAAAGAATAAAATAAAGCAACATTACACCAAATCTACACCTGAACCGAAAAAGACGCTAAACCTAAAGAATAAAATCTAGCAGAATTACGCTAGAATACAAAAATAAACCTAAAAAAACGCTAAACGTAAAGAACAAAATCAAGCAACATTACTCCAAGTTCTATTCCTAACCTCGAAGGAAGTTAATCTAAAAACACACTAAATAAAAAACTAAGCCCTAAAGGTAAAGTCATGCGCCTCTTAGTAAATTAGCGTATCTAATAAATGTTACTTTACAGGGACTGGTGTAATTCATCAATGATGCTGAATTTGTCCGGTGGATTTCCCCACGCTCCATACCAACTCATCACACTGTTGTAAAAGTTGTTGAAGCTGGCCAAGGACTGGCGTAAAACCACCAAAAGTAACCATATTTTCGCATAAATCCAGGCTGCGCAAAAACATTTGCAACATCTCAGGGAGTATTGTTCTAGAATTCTGGAGAACACTCCTTGATGAATTGGGGTCCAAATAATCTAAAGATTAAAAAGTAGCAAAAACGACAAAGACTCAAAACTAATCCTAAGGTCTCATTCAGACGTCTGTTTTTGACATACGTGTTTTTCACAGATAGAACGCATGCTCATTGTGATCTATGTGCTGTTCACATGTTTGTTTTTTTCATTAAATCGATGAGACGGGGGTTACAACAAAATACAAATGTCACTTACAGTAAACAAGCTAACAATGCCAGACTGGTACAGAGGGGAGAGGACGCTGCCCTTGCGGACTTACATTCTACAGGATTATGGGGAAGGAGACAGTGGGTTGGGGGTTGCAGTAGCTCCGATGGTGTTGAGGTGGCTGCGTGGTCATTACAGGTTGTAAGCTTTTTTGAAGTGATGGGTTTTCAGGTCCCCTCTGAAGGATCCAAATGTGGTGGATAACTGGACGTGTTGGGGCACAGAATTCCAGAGGATGGTGGATATTCGGGAGAAGTCTTGGAGGCGGTTGAGTGAGGAGCAAATAAGCGTGGAGGAGAGAAGACGGTCTTGGGAGGATCGGAGATTACGTGAGGGAAGATATTGAGAGATTAGTTCGGAAATATACAGAGGAGAAAGGTTATGGAAGGCTTTGTAGGACAGTGTTAGTTTATACTGGATACTCTGGCAAAATGGGAGCCAGTGAAGGGATTTGCAAAGAGGGGAAGCTGGAGTGTAGTGAGGAGAGAGATTAATTAGTTGGGCAGCAGAGTTAAGGACGAACTGGAAGGGTGTGAGAGTGTTGGAAGGTAGGTCACAGAGGAGGATGTTGCAGTAGTCGAGGTGGGAGATGATGAGGGCATGCACAAGCATTTTGGTAGAGTGAGGGTTGAGAAAAGGACGGATTCTGGAAATATTTTTGAGCTGGAGGCGACAGGAGGTGGCAAAAGCTTGGATGTGCGGTTTGAAGGACAGGGTAGAGTCAGCGGATTTCCAGGACAGAGGAAAGTGTGATTTCATTTATTGTGATAGATAGATCAGGTAGGGAAGGTATGTGAGATGGAGGAAAGACAGATACCGTAGATCTGATTTGTCCACATTGAGCTTGAGGAAGCGACAGGAGAAGAAAGAGGATATGGCTGATAGACATTCTGGGATTCTGGACAGCAGAGAGGTGACATCTGGGCCAGAGAGGTAGATCTGAGTGTCATCAGCATATAGGAATGAAACATACAAGTCTATGGGAATCATGAACATGGAACTCGGATTGTATCAGTGTGAATCACTGCACTGTCTATGATTAACCTTGTATTTATATTACTATTATTACGGTATTTCATTTATTTCTTTTTTTTTTATCATGCAAAAAATGGTAAAAACTGACACAACGACCAAACACTAATAACATCTGATCCAAAGCGCTGGTGAAAATCAGATTTAAAAACACTGATGGAACTCGGCCGAAAAAAATCCCAGACGTCTAGATGAGACTTGACCCTAAAGAGACACTAAGCATAAAGATACAAAACTGATCCTAAATGTTAATCTAGGAATATGAAGTCTAAGGCCACATTCACACGTTCAGTATTTGGTCAGTATTTGTAAGCCAAAACCAGGAGTGGAACGATCAGAGGAAAAGTAGAATAGTAACTCGTCACCACTCATGAATTTATCACCCACTCCTGAATGTGGTCTTACTGTAATACATTCTATTATTCCCTGTTATCAGCCGTTCCGTACTAATCAGCCGTTCCGTACTATTCTTCAATGGGATTACCAGCAGGAAGTGCTAAAAATGACTATTATTGATTATTCGGGGGGTCACCGTTGTCGCCCAGTGTTGCGGAGGTCGTATCGGTTGTCACCCAGCTTTTCCAGGAATGGATACAAGAAGTACAATGTGTAACATAGGGGGAAAAAAAAAAGTCTAATCAGAGTTTACATAAAAGCAGTGTATATAGCGGAGAATAAGGGGAAGATTAAAGGCTGGTGTCAGGGCTTCGCCTTGACGCAGACTTCCTGTGCAGCCAGCCCTCCTGTCCCCACTGCGAGTTTTCTTTCCTCCATCTCTCTTTCTCTTTAAAGGGAAGAGTTGAGCCCTTCTCGCTGCCTGGCGGTGTCAGATTAAATACCGAGATGGCGACAGGAAAGAGGCTTGGAGTAAAAACAAAAGACAGGGGGGTGAGATTTATCAGGTTGGCGACGGAACTTCAGGATTGTCGGACTCCAATTTATAGGAATCCAAACAGATTTTACTCGACGCGTTCCGCAATCATTAGTGCAGGTGCGGAGCTCATTAAGAAATTAGCTGTCTTGATTGTTTGCCTGCTGTCGTAGCGATGAGCGACTGAATAAGGACAGCACAAGGAAATATTCTAGAACTATTTAACGAGTGCCGCTACCAATGTAGCAGTGCTGAGCTTGTTTTATTTTGGGCCAAAAGTTATTTTTGACAGTTGGGTTTTCGTTAAAAATGTTGCACAGTTTGGATTTTACAAGATTGAGGTGATCTTAATCAACTGAGAAGAGCTCAGAAAAAGACAGATAAAAGCATTGGGGCTTACTGATAGACTCTCAGTTCACTCATTCTGCAGCCTGCGATAGACAGTGCAACAGAGGATACAGAACAAACGGTGCAAACATTTTTAATGAAAACCAGTTTGCAAAAATTATATTTGCATTTGGGTAAAATAGGAAAAAAAAATGGCCTCAAAGGAGGACGACCCCTTCAGATTTCGACTAAGCCCAGGAGAAGCCTCAACCCCAATGGGATCAGTCCTAGCCGGTATATTGCACGGCGTGTAACCCTGATGCACAGACCCCGCCGGTGCCCCCTCCTTTATCTCACTGCACTTTCTATTAATACTCGGCCATGAAGACATTTGTAAGGAATGTGGAGGCAGCTTTATTTGTCACAAATCGACTGGTAACAATACCTGGGCCACAAGGAACACATTCCTAATAACTTACAAAGTGACGGAAATATGACCCCGCCAGGGACATAAATCCGATCTCTTGTCCCGGCTATTTCAGTTTGTATCACATTTCATTTTGGGATTCAGGTTTAAGACATTGATTCTTTACATCTCAGAAGTGAAGAGCAGAAACTATAGGTCTGGGCCTAAAGGGCCGTCCGCGAGGTCAGCCGGAGGGAACGGGGGCTCCTATCATATATATCTTTAGGACAACTGGGCTCCATCCCTGAGTGCAAAGTGTGGTGTTAGATAAATAAAACTATCTATCTATCTATCTATCTATATCAATCTGTGCATCCATCTTTCTTTCTTTCATTCTTTCTCTCGTATCTATCTGTGCATCCTTCCTTCTATCTTTCTTTCTTTCTCATCTATCTATCTATCTATCTATCTATCTAGCTTGAGAAAGGCTCAGTTGAGCCGAAACATTGCCTTGATATGTGGGCTGAATAAAAACTCACCTACCACTTTGAAAAAAGTGCTGCTTTTTTTTGGAATATCTATCTATCTATCTATGTATATATCTATTATCTATCTATATATGTATCTATCTATCTATGTATCTATCTATTCATCTATCTATCTGTCTAGCTATCTCGCTGTCCATTATCTATCCAGCTAGTTGTCATGAATACGACCCCTCTAGTTTATGGGGTCACATTTAGCGAGACAAAAAAAAGTAGTAAATATTTAACAACCCCCCTCCCTCTCTGTATCTAATAGAACCATGGGGGTCCCATATCCAAGACCCCTGTGGTTTACAGTGATACCCACCCCCCTCCACACCTGGGATGGATTATTGCTGAGGAATGGCGGCGTTATTCCCTCCAAGCTGTGAATAGCGGGCAATCTGGGGGCACAGCTCGTCTGACAACCACGTTTGCATTTGGAATTCATCATGTTGTCGAGATAGAACCTTGATTCTTTGCTCCTGGTAATTGTAATGTGCGGCGTCGACCAATTTATAATGACCCTGAGCCACTTTTGCTAACGTGGACCCAATGAATGAATCCCCATCACGTAGGGTCGCCTGTACATACTTGTGCATAGAGACTTCTACCGAGATCCATAGACTCCTGCTATTAGCACCTATGGTCTCCATGCAAATGGGGTAATCCAGTCCACTATAGGCCAGCCATAGGGGTCGCGGCTTCCTAGGTGGGATTTTATCCAGTGCTTATTTCACTTTCAGGAGGGATTTAAAGTTGCAATACTAATATCAAAGCTTTTATAGGAGAAAGCCCCAGAAAGAGAGAAAAGCTCCCATGCCGGCTTTCTCCCCCCATTGTGGTCCAAGGGGTGCCATTGTGAGAAATGTAGATCCTTAGCAGCTTATCTAAGCAGGTGAGACGTTCATTAGCAAAAGCGAGTTAAAGAAAAAGAAGGATGCTAAACAGAGAGTGAAGAAAGAAACAAGTTCAGTCTGCAATCTACACATCAATTATCCTGCTGGGCTAATCACCACCTTCCCTGCCCGGGCACCTAAGGCCTTCACACGTCTGTGCATCTGATCAGATCAATTCATGATTGATAACGTGAGGATGCGATCAAACTCATAGGTGCAAGATATTACTGCTTCCAAGCTCAATTCCTGATTATTTCATACTTTTTCTGAAAATTGCAAATGCAATGGGACATGGGCACACAGCTTTCCAACAACTCTGGACGGCAACTATGCCAAGTCCTGCGTTGGTGCATGACTGTATAGCTGGGAAGCTTGGACAAAGTAGCGGGCCAACCTTGATATTTACTAAAAAAAAGTCTACAATTGAGAAAGTTTTTCCTTGTCATAAAATATAATGATGAATGAACCTTTTCATATGGAAACAAACTTAAAGGGGTTGTCACATGAACAACCCTCCATATGCACGGTATGATGACCGTGGTGTACATCCCCTCAACCCCGTGGCAAATGTATAGCGACCTCCAACACAGTATGTTTCCCCAGGCCAGCTTTAATCCCCCCCACAGCTCTCAAGACTATAATGGCCTCCAGATAGTGTTCCATACAGTATAATAGCCCAGCATAGTGCTTCATACAGTATAATAGCCCCCACATAATCCTCAATATAGTATAATGGCCCCCATATCGTGTTCCATGCAATATTATGACCCCATATAGTGCTCCACACAGTATAATGGCCCCCACACAGTGCTCCATTCAGTATAATGGCCCCCACATAGTCCTCCATGCAGTATAATGGCACCCACATAGTGCTCCATACAGTATAATGCCATCACATAGTCCTCCATTCAGTATAATGTCCCCCACATAGTCCTCCATGCAGTATAATGGCTCCCACATAGTGCTCCATACTGTATAATGGCCCCCACATAGTCCTCCATACAGTATAATGGCACCCACATAGTGCTCCATACAGTATAATGGCCCCCACATAGTCCTCCATGCAGTATAATGGCCCCCACATAGTGCACCATGCAGTATAATGGCCCCCACATAGTCCTCCATAAAGTCTACTGGGCCCCACATAGTCCTCCATACAGTATAATGGCTCCCACATAGTCCTCCATGCAGTATAATGGCCCTCACATAGTCCTCCATACAGTATACTGGGCCCCACATAGTCCACCATACAGTATAATGGGCCCCACGTAGTGCTCCATACAGTATAATGGCCCCACATATTCCTCCATACAGTATACTGGGCCCCACATAGTCCTCCATACAGTATAATGGGCCCCACATAGTCCTCCATGCAGTATAATGGCCCTCACATAGTCCTCCATACAGTATACTGGGCCCCACATAGTCCACCATACAGTATAATGGGCCCCACGTAGTGCTCCATGCAGTATAATGGCCCCACATATTCCTCCATACAGTATACTGGGCCCCACATAGTCCTCCATACAGTATAATGGGCCCCACATAGTGCTCCATACAGTATAATAGGCCCCCCATAGTCCTCCATACAGTATAATGGCCTCCATACAGTATAATGGCCCCCACATAGTCCTCCATACAGTATAATGGGCCCCACATAGTGCTCCATGCAGTATAATGGCCCCTCATATTCCGCCATACAGTATAATGACCCACACACAGTCCTCCATACAGTATACTGGGCCCCACATAGTCCTCCGTATAGTGTAATGGGCCCCACATAAAAAAATCAATAAATACTCACCTCTCCTCATTCCCCTGCTGCTTCGGTCTCTGCAGTGCATCTTCTGATCCTCTGCACTGCTTGACACAGCGTGGGCCTGCCCTTGTAATTACGTCATCGCTCCTGCTGTGCTGAGACGTCAGATTCAGAGGAAGACTGATGGTGGAGGGATATACTTACCTTTTGGGCCAAATTTGACCTGTGGGCCAGATTTTGACAAGTGTGTTCTAGACTCTGGGAAAGCTGGGTGACAGTCCTTATGGTGTTATATAGGCCCCCAAATGAGTAAGTTACAAATAAAACTTAAAAAAATATAGCTAGTACTTAGAATAAGGGGCTTGTATGTGGTGAATTTGATGTCCACTGTGGATTATAGTAGCAGCATCTTGGATAAGACTTCACAAAATTCCCCAACAGGTTTTCACTCTCCGGGATTTGCTCTCCTGAAGCTTAGAGGTGGCCGCACATGCGCTGCTCTCTCCATTCATTTGTATGTCATCTCCAAAAGCAATGGCACAACCCTTTTAAGCTTCTTTATAAGTCATGCCTGAATTGCAAACCTGCAGCATATTAGTCCAGGGATTCAAAATATAAAATTCCCTGCAAACTAACACGATTTTGAGATCCTAAAAAAATCAACCGCTTGCAATTTTAGCAATTATTGCAAGCTCTGTGTCATTTTTCTTTCTCCAATGTAGTCACAATTTTATATGATGTTACAATGAGATTGTGATATCTTTACTTTCTTTATTATTTATCATTGCATAAAAAGGGGCAAACTTTACAATATATATATATATATATATATATATATATATATATATATATATAACAAGTAAGTCATATTTGCCATTCAGGTGCCCAGTAGAGCTTTGCATCACTGGGGTCAGGGGTTCATCTCCCACAATGGATGACATCTGCAAAGAGTTTGTATGTTCTCCCCGTGTTTGCGTGGGTTTCCTCCGGGTTCTCCGGTTTCCTCCCACACTCCAAAGACATACTGATAGGGAATCTAGATTGTGAGCCCCAATGGGGACAGCGATGATGTCTGTAAAGCACTGCAGAATATGATGGTTATATAAGAAAGTAAAATAAGTAATTATAAAATATATTTTTTTGCCTCGGGGCAAATGCCCTTTGGGTCATTTTGTAGTATATGACGGGTAGTAATTAATCAGGGAATTTCATGGCTGACATCGCAGTGGACACTCTCATTAGGTGATCATTTTCTCATTCCAGCTTGAGAATAGATGAAAACTCCTATTTCCTGTGGGGTTTTTGATACCTGGTGGGGATGCTATTCAGGTGACAGAGATACAGACTCAGGAGGGGGGAACAGATGTTCGGCCATTATCATGTTAATAAAAACACAGATAGTCCTGATCCGCAGCCACGGCCATCACCTGGTCAGCCGAGCCTCTGATCTTTATCCCATCTGAGAGACCTGGTCCCCCGACCTCTCCAAATCCCTGACCCCCAGCTGGTGATATAGGAGTTTATGGCAGGGGGCACCGTGTGGTATCTCTCTGCACAGATGTCATTCAAGAAAATCTGACTCTGCATTGATTTTCGAGCTCAGAATTAAATCCAAAAACAACACCCCTCCCAAAAAAAAATCTATCGAAAATGCAAAAAAAAAAAGAAAAAAAAAGCTGAAATTGTGCACATATTGCAAAATACCCTTCTCTCATCAAGACTGCACCATGCGAGAGATGTGCGGCGTCTTTATATAGTGTCGCTTACTGTTTTGTATACAAAGCGGTTTTAATTTTGCAGCAATCAGTGAGTGACGGTAACGATCCTAATTAGTGCGAACCTCGATGTGGAGCGGCGCGGACTGAATCTGCGAATAGGGCACATTATACGATAGGGGGACAAGGCGGTTGTGCTTCCATGGGAGTAAAAAGAAGGCCAAAAGCAAAGACGCTTCATGTCTACATCACCCAACTTTACCAGGACCCTGAACAACCCCGCGCTCAGGGGCGTGACTATAGGTGCAGGGGTTGCCATCGCACTCGGGCCCTGATACCGTTGGGGGTCCAAAACGGTCTCTTCGGCCCATAAGAAAAGACCATGGCTATTGAGGATTTGTAATTATTGGGGGCCACGTTGGAGCTCTCGTTACTCCACTGCCGACGCTGTATGTCTGCATGACGTAGATCATTCAGGTACCTGGGAAAGGAAGTTTAGTATCCGCCATATTGGCGCTGCCCCCGAGACCCGGCTATAATGGAGAAATGGCTGAATAGATGAGCGAAGGACGCACAGTTACTGGGGATTACGGGCGGAAATGTTCTTTAATCTGAAGTTTAGAACGATAACATCATGTTCACAAGAGTTAGTGATCTCCGTGTGGTTCACGAGACGCATGAGTGTCCGCTGACCTGTCACACGTCACCCAGAATGAGATGATAAAAAAGACTCGTGACGAGAAAATGAGATACTGAAGATGTCTATAAATCCTGAGTATATGTGAACAGTGCGAATACACAGTCCCAGTCTATCTATCTATCTATCTATCTATCTATCAATCTATCGATCGATCTATCGATCCCTCTATCATCTCTTCTTTATCCATTTACTGTTGCAGTTTAGGAGCTGTACTTTGTTACATTCTCTTAAAAGAAACAGATGAACACAATTGTTTCCCCCCCGGGGTTTTTGGACAACACCTGATCCTTTAGCAGCAGTTGATACAGAATATCCTCCTGTGCATGCAGACTGTTATTGATCATTACATGTGATCCTTCAGCTTCTTCAGCCGTGTATTGTGTGGAGATACAGCGTTAAATAAAACCTCCTCTGTACATATCGGCATTGCACGTAGTTCATGCACACGTTTTTGTGTAGTGCCCAATGGCCACCAGTGGTTCTCACATTTTCTGACATGGAGCTTTTAGGGCTTCTAAGTTTTTGATCTTCCATAATATGTGTGTCCAAAATACAATAAGGAAAAGTATTTGGCATTCAGCGAAGACGCCATAGGCTGACTGCCGACATAACGTATTTTTGATGTAGTCCAAGGTCTCGGGGGTCTTGCAGCCACAGCCTAACACCTACCATTCCACATGACTGATTAAGTTGATAGTTTGTTTGAATGTTTTTAACCAACCATGTTGGGTCTCTATAAAGTTCCATTCACAACAATATCAGGTCATCAATCCTAGATATTTCATGGATATCTTAAATCCATCTATGAAAGCCTATATGCCTAAGTCACCATCTGCTGTAGACCTATCTGGTCTCATCTTTGTCATCAACAACATCTGGAGATCCATAAGTTGCCAACCTATGGCTAAAATAGCTTAAACTGGCCATAAGTTACCCTTATATCTTTAATAGCTCTCTGCTCGATCACCATATGCACATGCATGCTTAGCTTGACCAATCATGCATGTGTTCTTGGTCGGAAGAGAGAAGAAAGTAATTGAGGTATAAGGATCATTATCTGTTGGGGAAAAGAGGGATCTGGCAGTTCAAAGGCTTCTACGTGTCTCAACATTTGGCAGCGATTTACAAGCCATGGGAACAAATAGATCCGGATTTTGAACTTCAACATGCCCCATCCCTTCTCACCCCAAGAGATGATAACCCTCACATTAGTTTGGTCAGTCAAAAGGCTTCCAAGCTGAGGAGGTCCTTAAAGTCAGGTAGTCAAGACACCTTCTAACTCAAGAGGACTTCCAGCCGGCGAGTCCCGCTAAAATCACTGACTTTGACTACATGTGCATGGGCACCTAAAGATGAACCAAAAATATTGACGCTGGGAGAAAAAATTGTGTCTCAAACCAGTGATTACTGGTCTAAAAAGTGATGATGACCCTCATACATTAATTTGGTCGGTCAAAAGCTTTCTAAGCTTAAGAGGCCTTTAAAGTCAGGCAGTCAAGACGCCTTCTTACTCAAGGGGCCTTCAAGCTGGCGAGTCCAGCTAAAATCATAGACTTCGCTCGTATGGGCATGGTCACCTATGGACGAGCCAAAAATCTTGACAGAGAGAGAAAAACTTGTGTCTGGAGCCAGTAAGCACTGGTCCAAAAAGTGTGTTGAAAAAAATATTCTATGGAGTCCAGTTCAATGGAGTAAGTGGACAATCTGTTGGGTTCCTCATCATGACAGATTTTTTTCAGTGGAGTAAGTGGACAATCTGTTAGGTTCTTCATGAAATATTTTTTCAGTGGAGTAAGTGGATAATCTGTTGGATTCCTCATGAAAGACTTTTTCAGTGGAATAAGTGAACAATCTGTTGGGTTCTTCATGAAAGATTTTTTCAGTGGAGTAAGTGGACAATCTGTTGGGTTCCTCATGAAATATTTTTTCAGTGGGGTAAGTGGACAGTCTGTTGGTTCTTCATGAAATAATTTTTCAGTGGAGTAAGTGGACAATCTGTTGGGTTCCTCATGAAAGATTTTTTTCAGTGGAGTAAGTGGACAATCTGTTGGTTCTTCATGAAATATTTTTTCAGTGGAGTAAGTGGACAAGCTGTTGGGTTCCTCATGAAATATTTTTTCAGTGGAGTAAGTGGACAATCTGTTGGGTTCCTCAGGAAATATTTTTTTTCAGTGGAGTAAGTGGACAATCTGTTGGGTTCCTCATGAAATATTTTTTCAGTGGAGTAAGTGGACAAGCTGTTGGGTTCCTCATGAAATATTTTTTCAGTGGAGTAAGTGGACAATCTGTTGGGTTCTTCATGGCAGATCTCACCATCCCTATGTACAAAAATGCCTTTAATATAATAATGAAGTATAATAGTGTGAATTCTACATCCCGGTGATTGGCCGAAGTAGCAATTAATCTCTATGTCTATGGCTAAGACAAGGAATGAGAAACCTCCTAAACAGGAAAGTGGTGATATTAACCTTCTCTTTTTATCTAAATGAGCTCGACAGTTTTGGTGGTTTGTAGAATGTTACGAAGACTCTGTGGGAACGAAATGCAGCTAGGTTTGATGATTTTAATTAAAACTGCATTAAATAAAATATACAATGAAAGTCCCTGCACACACAGACATTTAGCTCAACGCTTAACATCAACAGTTAAAGAAAACAACCGCGATCAAATGACTTTCTCGGCGTAATTACTGCTCGTTCTTTTGGACTTAGCCATTATTAACAGAACGTACAGTTATACTCTTCTGGCACTGTAATATGTTATTGTAGAATTATAATTAATCTTACAGGAAGTGGTGGGATTCTTACAGTATCAGATTGAAGCAATACGGCATATAGATTTATTAATGCTTTTAATCAGTTCAGGCAAAATTAATTTTGCAATGATTGCTTACATTGAAATTTGCATAGATTTCGAGGAAGCCATTTATTTCACTGGATATTAAAACAGGACACGGGCCTGAAGCTCCGAAACTTTTTGCTGCTGTTCCCACATGTTGGTGAAATTTAAAAAATTTTTTTTAGCATTATTGGCTGTGAATTCCAACTAGGCTTTTTCTGTATCAACCAGTAGTTTTTGCTTTGTTATCCCATCGTTTCGAAGACTTCGGGTTATATCTTTTTAACCGTAACTTGGCATTCTTTGTACCCATGGATGTAGACTTTGGGGTCCTCATTTGGACTTTTTCAGGATATGGGCTTGAAGCTTTTCCACAAGTTGGAAAGAACAGGCAATTATGGGTTGTCAAGCCCCACTCATCATTTTTTGGATCGCTCTTAGGTACACGACGGGGTCATGTCTTCTGCAACTGTAACTTGTGACTCTTCAGAACCGTGTACTGAGGGTTATCTTTTGGGGGTCATATTAGATGGGTTCATTATTGATATTTATGATCAAGATGGTAACTTGGGGAAACTTTCTAAGTTTCCTACACTTTCACATAGCGCATAGTGTTCAACCATCATCGGATACAACTTTACGCATGAATCCGCAATACAACATCATGGAAGGGCTCACGTGCCATCCCATCTATTATGGTTTTGTACAAGTTCTCAGCCATAATAGGGCAACCAAAGACTTCTATGGGCCCCTACTGTATATCCATCCATAAGTCTCTAATTTTAGGGAGGGTGTTGGCGGTTGGGTTTAATATGACCCTTAAAGGGGAAAAAATAATAGCATACTCCATTGGACCCTTATTTTGGAAAAGGCCTCCCCTACAAGTATTGTTTCTAGAAAAAATGACCCACATAATATAGAGCCACACAAATCATTGCAACTGATGACCTTCATGTACAGTACAAAGCGCTGCCATATTCATTGGGCCAAAAGGTGGCCAACACAATAATCACTGGTGATCACGGTGTCCGGATTTTCTTCAGATTGAAGAAAGTAGGATGAGGCTGAGTGATTTCAGCATGCCTGATCGTTTTGTTTTCATTGGGGTATAAATCATTTATAGAGGTGTCCAACAATGACTTATTCATACAAGTATTGTTTTTAGGGAAGATTACACACATTGTATGGAGGTATTTAAAGGGGCTTTCCTCCACTTGTCCTCCATTTTTATTGAATGAGGCCGCGTCCGATAGACAGGTTCCAGGAAGTATGCATAAGGGTCCCGTTACACTAAGCGACGCTCCAGCGATCCCGACAACGATACGACCTGGTAAGGATCACTGGTGCGTCGCTACATGGTCGCTAGTAAGCTGTCTAGCAGGCAGATCTACTCAATGATGCAGCAACGATACGGCGATCCGTATAACGACCTCGGCGGTCGTTGGGACCTTGTCACACAGCAGCTATTCTGACGACTCCCGCCTGCATCCCTGAGGTCTGAGTCGCCAACGAGGTCGCTCGTCGGCGTCAAGCACAGCGATCAAAAAATGGCCTAGGACATTCAAGCACGATCAGCGATATCCAGCAGGGGGGGCCGGTCGCCGCTATGTGTCACACGTAGTGAGATCGGTGGCGAGGTCGCTGTTGCGTCACAAAATCTGTGACATTTCAGCGATCTCGCTAACGATCTCGTTATGTGAGACGGGACCTTAACACATACATCACTGCCATTCCGGCTCAGAAACCTGCGAATCCTCGCAGCCCACAGTGCATGCTCTGGCGGGATTCATAAGTCTGCAGGTACACAAAGTGACTGCAGACTTATCAATTTAGACCAGACATCCCCTTTAAGCTAAGGACATCCATGTACAAAGCTCCTCCATATTCAGTAGCCCTGAAGGCGCTCAACACAATATTGTCAGCCGACTTTTATCCGGACTTTGCATAATAGGCAGAATTTGGAGTAAAGAAAGATCGGACTGAGTGATTTCAACATGCCTGATCCTTTTGTTTTTATGAAATATAATAAGTCACTTCTAGAAGTGAATTGTCTCCCATGGCTTACTCCACTCCCTTATTGAGATGACATGAATGCTGACTTGGCCTCCAAATACACATTTAGATTGGGAGCCCCAAATGGGACACTTGGGATTCGCGGCGGATACTGCGTCCACACTCCACAAACCACCACGCAGTGGGACGGCTTCATGTGCCTCCTCACAGGATTGGTCTATCTCACAAAGCCCAGTCACTAAGAATCTCACAGTACAATATATCGTACATTGATGAAGGTCCTAGACCGAAACGTCTGTGTATGTATGTACTGTTGTATAATTAAAAATCACCTTTCTGCATCAGAAACCTTTGGTGTGTGCCAAGTTTATATATATTTAGTTCACGGATTGGGATCCTACTTGGGCACCACCTACAATTCTCAGGGTTGTGCCAACGGTTTTGTTCTTCCAAATGGGACAGGGACTGTACAGCTTTTCAGAGTATATTGTTGGATTTATATAAAGGAATCGAACCTTAATAATGAGTATTGTGGATGGAGTGAGGAATCCATCCAGTTCAGCCGGAGCAGAGCCTCCCCATTAAGAGGACCATTATCGTTACCCGTGATAATTTTTGGGCATTCTTCCTACACCTCATTGTCTTCCATGGTGCAGTTGGTCCTTATATCAGATTTTGCAGTAAATCGCGGCTGTTTTAGGTGTCCTAAATACCTGTAAACTGTAGTTAAATGGTGAAGTCCCAATGTTTTTCTTTATTTTTTTTAGCCTCATTTCTACCTGATAAGAATCAAATATCCAGGTCTGCTTTCTGCAGACCAGTCTTGCACCTCTTCATCCATCTATCTTATCAGGACCATTAACCTGTTCTGTGCCGGAGACCAATTTAAGTGCCATCCATGATTGGCGTGGGGGGGGGGTTTGCAATCGACCAGGCCTAGGAGTATTATCAGGATCACACTTTCAAACACCCCCTCTGTATCTTCCTTTCAGTGGAGGTCCTGTACTTTTCAGCTTAGGGATTTAGATAAGTATTTGAGGTCTACACAAACACATGGCATTGATAAGTGCACAAGTGTGAAACCTTCTGCAGCCGGGCCGTTATCACCGCGCACAGTAAAATTCTGCTGCGGGAGATAAAAGTCTTATCGGCCTCCTGTACTGGGAGCTTTCCAGTTTGGACAGTTTGGGACTAAACTTTTGCTTCCCAGGTTCCCTCCTGTCTTTGTCACGTTGTATCGGCATTACTTTATAATAGCGGAGGTATGGGACTATGGGCGATTCATGAGGACGGCGGCGATACTATGCACTTATCTCGCGCGACATTGAAATTCATTGAGTTTTTGCAAAATCTCATACATTTTTATACAGCGAGGAAAAAATAAAAATTATTATTTGATTCGGCGCGATATAACGGTATGGGAGCGATGGAGTTGATGGATTCTTAAAGGCGGTATAGTATAGCGCGGCCCGGGAAAGTGAAAAAGAAGGCATTGCGTAGAAAAGCACAGTGTAGAATAGTCGGCGTAGTGCACCGTAATGGAGGCAAGAAATACCGTAATAGTATGTCGTAGCGTAACAGAAACTAGCTAAGTGACTATGAAAGTACAACACGACGTCGCAAAGTATATAAAAGTGCAATATAGCATAGTATAGAATAATGTGGCCTTAGAAGATGCAATATATAGTGTAATATTATAATATAACATAATATAATTGAGCAAATTAACCTAGTATATAAATAAATAAATAAATAATAATTAAATAAATAGTATATAAAAGTATAATATAGTATAATGTAGTGTAAAAAGATTCAATATATAGTAGAATATTATAATATAAGATAATATAAATTAGAAAAGTATATAAAAGTATAATATAGCATAATATAGCATAAAAAGATGCTAAATGTAGTAGAATATTATAAGATAATATACAATAGAAAAGTATATAAAAGTACAATATAGCATAATATAGTATAAAAAGATGCTAAATGTAGTAGAATATTATAATATAAGATAATATACAATAGAAAAGTATATAAAAGTATAATTTTGCATAGTATAAAATAGTATAATGTAAAAAGATGCAATATCTAGTTTAATATAAAGTAACAAATTAGCAAAGTATATAAAAGTATAATAAAGCACAGCAAAGCATAATATAGTGTAAATAAATGCAAAAAAATAATAGCATACTTTAATATAATGTCATATAAATTAATGTAGCGCTGTTTAGTGAGATTTCCCGTGCTGTGGTGTAAGTTAAAATCCTGCCAAATAATAAAAAAAAGGTATATAAAAGTATAATATAGTATAGAATAATGTGGTCGAAAGAAATGTACTATATAGTAGTATATTATAATGTAACTAATAAGTATAGCATATAAAAGTTTATTAGAGAATAATAAAGTGTAATAAAGTGTCAATAAATGCGATTAATGGTAATATATTGTGACATAATGTAACATAGTATAGTATAGTTTAGAGATATTTGCTATGGTGTAAGTTAAAATGCTGCCGAATAGTGTGCAAAAATGCAATATATGGCAGTATATTATAGTTCAACATAACATAAATTTGCATGTTATATTAAATTATAATATATTATAGTGATGTAAAATTATATTGTGGTACCAAAAGACAGAAAAATCAATATAAATACAGGGTGGGCCATTTATATGGATAGACCTAAATAAAATGGGAATGGTTGGTGATATCAACTTCCTGTTTGTGGCACATTAGTATATGGGAGGGGGGAAACTTTTCAAGATGGGTGGTGACCATGGCGGCCATTTTGAAGTCGGCCATTTTGGATCCAACTTTATTTTTTCCAATGGGAAGAGGGTCATGTGACACATCAAACTTATTGAGAATTTCACAAGAAAAACCATGGGGTGCTTTTATGCCCAAAAATTACCATACATAAGTATTCTCAGAGAGGTACCTTTATTGGATAACCAGAAAGCTCTGAAAGCTGTAAAATATAATTTTTCTAGTTAGCCAATAAAGGAATAACTCCAAGAATACATTTGTGTTTTTGGGCATAAAAGTATTAAGATAAATAGAGCATAGTGTAATATAATGTAAATAGATGCAATAAATAAGAGTACGTTACAATATCGTAGCATACATTAGTTTTGTACTGTTTAGTGAGATTTACTATGATGTAAGTTGAAAATGATGCAGAATAATAAAGCAAAGTATATAAAAGTACAAAATGGCAAAGTATAATATATCACAGTCTAAATAGATGCAACATATAGTAATAGATTACCGCATACCGTAACACATAGCGCTGGAGGACACAGACAGAAGAGGGCCCCTGGGCCAGAACAATATACATATATATGGGCCCTTTGGGGCCCAAGAGCTCCTAAAAATGCAAAATTGCATTTCCTTTGGAGGTATTAATGGGCCCCCTTACCTCTTGAGCCCCTGTGAGGCCACACCAGTAGCCCCAATGATATATCCGCCCCTGAATCATAGTTTAGAGACACACTAGAGTGCTGTATAAGGACGGGATCACACATTGGATCACCACAGAATAATATAAAATGATACAGTAAAGTGTCCTGTATTACAAAGTCATATGGGTATATTATCGAATATAGAATAACACATTACATCAAAACCAAAGATAGAACCAAAATGTTCATGTCCCCTGCTGTAAGTAAATCAAATAGTAGTAGTGCGTATAAATAACATCGGGGACTTTGTAAGCTCTGTTTTTTATTTTAAAAAAAGTGTAAAAGTCATCCCACCGCGACAAGGTGAACCTCAACCGGGATGGTCCTATCCTCTAGTATTCAAACCTTACCATTAGTGATGCGTGACCGACCATGCTCGGATAAGGTGTTAGGCCGGTTTCACATTGGCGTTTCGTTGCGCAGCGCATCGTGCGCTTCCATGCGCATGCGTCATGCGTACCTATGTTTAACATGGGGGGGCATGGTCTTGTGTTTGCACGCGATCGTATGCGTTTTTGTGCACATGCGTTTTTTCAAGGTGTGTGCCTTTGCGCTCCAGACGCAACCTGTTGCGTCAAAAAACGCATGCGCATGGAATGCGACAAAATAACGTATTACAGTCTATGGGAACGCAGGCGTGCGCATGGACATGAGTTCGTCTGCGTTTTGGTGAGCATGCGTTTTTGCCGTAAAATTGTGTAGACACTGGTTTTAACCCCTATTGAACGAATGCGCCTAAAAATCGCAAACGCATGATGCGTTTTTTGCATGCGTTTCTATTGCGCACGATGCGCTGTGCAAAAAAACACCAGTGTGAAACCGGCCTTATCTGAGTATGCTTGGGTGCTAACCGAGTTTCCTCGGCGTGCTCGAAAAATAAGTTCAAGACTCCGGGGCCTTCATGTCTCACGGCTGTTCGACTGCAGCAACACATGCAACGATTACTTGTTTGTTAGGCATTCCCTGCATGTGTTGTAGATGTCGAGCAGCCGCTATTCCTGCAGCCGCGAGGACTAGAACATATTATTCGAGCACGCCGAAGACACTCGGTTACCACCCGAGCATGCTCAGATGCCTGCGTACAACAATATAGCTTGATATGGTATCCATCAGTATAATATACAGTATAATAAAGCACGAGTTGTTACACAGTAAGGAGAAATTTCAGCCTGATTTTTGCATTGATCTCCTGGCTGTTGCGCATCTACCGCTCCCAATGTGCCCTATCCTAATATCCAGTATGTTGAGAGTTGTAGTTTTGCAGCAGCTGGAGAGCGACAGGTTGGGAGAATGCGGAATAGAATTGTGTTTTTCCCGCCTTCGTTTAATAAACTGATATTCTTCTTTGGGTAAACAGCGGGTGCAGCGCAGGGGTTAATAAATCCAGCTGACTGCGGCAGTCCACCTTTCCTAAGAACAGCCTGGTTGTGTGCTGGAGCTATCTGTCTGGTTACCGCCACACCCAGGATTCGAGCTGACAAGCCACCATACATTGCCAGTGTCAGCAAATTCCACTACCTGAAAGAGATTGAGGGGGAGAGAGGAGCCCTGCGGGAGGGAGGAGGGCAGCGCCATGCTTTACTAGTGGCACCAGGCCATGACAACTCTTTTAGCGATCTGGAGCCAAGTCGAAGGGTTTGGGAGAGGGGAAAATCCGCACCAGAGCAGATAACGGAATTGGTGTTTAAACAGAGACGCATAAGTGACAGCTGATTGTCACAAGCTGCTGGGATGGAGGAGAATGGACATGGAATTAGCTGGAAAGGCAGAAATCTGTGCCATAAACAGCGCAAAGGATGCTGTGGGCCTGCGGATCCTCAGAAGGTGCCGCTCCCCTATGGGGAGGCCGGGGCTTGATAGTCGTGGGCCCTGATACAAAATTTTGCACTGGGACTTAGAAGCCTTAAAGGGTTATGCTTTGCTTATCCTATTCGGCAGCGCTTTACAGACATCATCATCACTGCCCCCATTGGGGCTCACAATCTAAATTCCCTATCAGGATGTCTTTAGAATGTAGGAAGAAATTAGAGAACCCACGCAAACACGGGGAGAACATACAAGCTTCTTGCAGATGTTGTCCTTGGTGGGATTCAAACCCAGGACCCCAGCGCTGCAAAGCATCAGTGCTAACCACTGAGCCCCCGTGCTGCCTGAGTTAATTTTGAGGGTTATTTCCCAAAACTTAAGTTATCCACTATACATAGAATGCAGAATAACTTGCTGATCACACTGGGGTTCCGACCTCTAAGAAAAACCGCGAGAACAAGGCTCTGCGGCCCCATACTGGATGGGATGGAGGAGCACATGCTTTCCGTGCTCCATTCATTGTCTACAGGACTGCCAAGTACTGCGCTCTGCTATTCCCGCAGTCCTATATACAATGAATGGAGTGGACCCCTTTTTCCGAATTGATTGGGGTCCCTGAGGTTGGACTACCAGCTATCAGCAAGTTATCTCTTATCCTATCGAGGCGTCTACCATACCATCCTATCTGGGCGGTGGTGAGAAGGAAGTGCCTATTACCCCACTATCAGGAAGCAGCCTAAGAAGCATTTGTTCCTCTTTTTTATTTTTGGCTATCGTGTGAATTGGGGGTTACTTGATTATTTGGAAATAACCCTTTAAAACATCCGGTGACACTAATGTATTAAGTTTTATCCAACTGCAATTGGCAGGAATATCATAAGACCATTCACATAAAATAGCTATAAACACTAACCAAAAAAATCCCTTTTCATGAGATCATATTTTGACCATCCAGTAACCCTGATGAAGTATGTGGTCACCTTTACCGGTACACTCCCTCCTTCACCTGTAATGTGCGGCCTGTGAGTCGCGGCTCTGATTCCGCGCTCTGTACACATCTTTCTATGCCGGCGTTTCTCCTGCTGTTTTGCTTCCTCTTGAAGATTATATTTGTTTCAATATTTGCTCATTATTCGGCACGAGTGTAGGAATGGTACCAAGATATAGCGGAGCCGAGCGCGCCACGTCAGGCAGCGACGAGGTCATTATATGGCGGGAATCAGTATGTGACCCTGGATATTATCTATCTATCTATCTATCTATCTATCTATTATCTATCTATCTATCTATCTATCTGTCATCTATTATCTATCTATCTATTATCTATCTATCTATCTGTCATCTATTATCTATCTATCTATCTATTATCTATCTATCTACTATCTATATATTATCTATCTATCATATATTTATCTATTATCTGTCTATCTATCTATTATCTATCTGTTATCTATCTATCTATTTATCTATCTATTATCTATATATATATATCGATCTATTATCTATCGATCTATTATCTATCTATTATCTATCTATCTATTTATCTATCTATCTCTTAGTAACTTTACCTGGAATCCTAAGGGAATCCACATCTGCCGCCCTTCCCCATCCCATGGCACTGACAGCCCCAGCTCTGCTACATCACCTCGGCAGCTCTCATATATTCACATCACACGTACAGATTATATAAAGTCACATCCGCATGTGAGCGGATCTATCTATCTATCTATCTATCTATCTATCTATCTATCTATCTATCTATCTATCTATCTATTATCTATCTATCTACTATCTATCTATCATCTATCTATCATATATTTATCTATTATCTATCAATCTATTTATCTATCTATCTATTATCTATATATATATCAATCTATTATCTATCTATCTATCTATCTATCTATCTATCTATCTATCTCTTAGTCCTATGGGAATCCACAACTGCCGCCCTTCCTCATCCCATGGCACTGACAGCCCCAGCTCTGCTATATCACCTTGGTAGCTGTCGTATATTCACGTCACACGTGCAGATTATATAAAGTCACATCCACATGTGAGCGGATCCCTTTTCGGAAAAGTAGATAGACCCAAGTATCTGAACGACGGGCTCTTTGTCCGCCTCCATCTCTCTGTTACTTATGACATCTTTTAATTATATGTGACTTTTCTACCGGTTTGAATGCAGGATCTTCATTACCGAGGATCCATCTTTCCCCGCATTGAGTCATAGCGACAGAATCTTGGCACGGAGCACCCTCATTGGTCAGCATAAAGACCGGCAAACAATGAAGTTTGATTTTGCAGGTGGTGACGTTCTCGTGTCGGCGATGATTGGAATGCACTTATAATACTGACCTAATTATGGAGAAAAAGAAGAAGAAGAATCTATTCAGCCCGGATTCATTTCTTCTCTTCTGAATAAAAAAAAAAAAATACAAAAAGAAACAACAAAAAAAAAACAAAAAAAAAATAAATAAGGGTCTTAGTGAAAGAAATTGTTAGCTTTTATTGCAGCAAAGTGGTAGCTTCAGCAGCACCAAAACTGTAACGATTTGATATTCCAAAGGTTTTGTGTGTATTCGGTTAGTTACAGTAATTATACCCAATAACTGACAGCCAAAATCACGTAGGAGAAAAGCAAAGGCTGTTTTCTCACACAGGCCCTGCTGCAGAACATCTGCTGAGAGATTTGCATATTAATTAACCCATATTAACTCTAATTATTCTGGGAAATTATCAAATAAATTGAATTTTCTAATTTTAACCTTTCTTTTTCTTGACGCGTGTCGAGGCTCAGAGGACAACACTAGACCATCTCACCTGGGCAGTGGCTAGAAAGAAAGTGCCCCCTTCACCCCGTAGCTATTACCCCATTCTCCTGGGGTAGGGGCGGCCTAAAGAGCTTTTGTGCGCCTTTTTTTTTCTCTCTTTTTTGGCTTCAGTGTTCACTGTGGGTCTGGATACATTTGCTGCGAGGTGGAACATGTGTGTGTGTGCGCGAGCACAGATGGTGGAGTGTATTGGGGTGAGGAAAGGTGGTACCTCCGAACAGTTGAACAAACCTTACTTTTTTTTCAGCCTGTTGTTTAGGCCTGAGCAAATAAATGGAATTTAATTCAATTAGAGCATGGCTTTAGTCAGTGCCTCATGACAAAAATGATTCAATATTTCGCTGCCACCCCCCTACTTTTTTCTTTTCTCCCCTTCGCATTGTTTAATTTACACATCGCTGCCTCTGTCGCCTTTTGTACCCTGTTTCGAGTGACCGTAATGCATTGAGCTTTTTTTGTCTGAGCTATGTCACTGTCCCTGTCTGGCTTTGTAAGGTTCGGACGACTATGCCGTTCCAGAAAACAAAGAGGTTTAATGTGTCAGAAGCAAGCAATGCTCTGATTAAAATAAAATAAATATTTTCATAAAAGTAACAATAAAAAAATAAACAAATACATAAATTTGACCGATAACCATGGGACCAAAGGATTGCGCTTGGTATCCAAAGGATTGATCCTAAAAAAAAATTTATTTTTGCAAAAATGTTTCCCAAAGAAGGATAAACAGTTTTTATCAATAATAAATTAACCATTCTAAAACTAATTTCACAACTCGCAATAGAAGGAACTGGAAGATTTCCATAAAAATATCCTAACCCCAATATTATTAAGATCTACAAATCCATTTTTTTCCTTTTAGGACAAGCAAGACCCTCATTTCCACTTTAATGGTTTGACCTCCCCCTGTTTTTTAACCATTCAGGTGATCAGCTAACCCCAGCTGACTTAGCATGAGGCAGGAAAAAAAAAATCTTGGAGACATCCTATCCTTTTACTAATGGACAGCAGGACAACAAATCCGTTACCTGCAGCAAACATTTGTCCCTCACAACTGCTGCCTTGGACAGTCTGGTGGGAGAGGCGAGATGCACAGGAGGAAAAGTAACTTTCCTCTGTATGAAGAGGGAAAAAGGAGAAAAGGGTTTTTATCCATGGAATATAAACGGGTAATACGTAAGAGACATGGGATTAAAGTAGAAGCCGAGGCATCGTCAACCAAAGGAAACAAAGGTAGGACAACTAATGGGAATTCATGCAAATCAGCCAAAGTGTAATTACCCCTGTTATACGAATACCCAAATATAGATTATCCCTGATATACAGTTACCCTAATGTAGATAACCCCTGCTATACACTGACCCTAAAGTAGATTACCCCTGCTATACACTGACCCTAATGTAGATTACCCCTGCTATACACTGACCCTAATGTACATTACCCCTGCTACACACTGACCCTAATGTAGATTATCCCTGCTGTACACTGACCCTAATGTAGATTACCCCTGCTGTACACTGACCCTAATGTAGATTACCCCTGCTATACACTGACCCTAATGTAGATTACCCCTGCTATACACTGACCCTAATGTAGAATACCCCTGCTATACACTGACCCTAATGTAGATTACCCCTGCTATACACTGACCCTAATGTAGAATACCCCTGCTATACACTGACCCTAATGTAGATTACCCCTGCTATACACTGACCCTAATGTAGAATACCCCTGCTATACACTGACCCTAATGTAGAATACCCCTGCTATACACTGACCCTAATGTAGATTACCCCTGCTATACACTGACCCTAATGTAGATTATCCCTACTATACAATAACCCTAATGTAGATTACCCCTGCTATACACTGACCCTAATGTAGAATACCCCTGATATACACTGACCCTAATGTAGATTACCCCTGCTGTACACTGACCCTAATGTAGATTATCCCTACTATACACTGACCCTAATGTAGATTATCCCTGCTATACACTGACCCTAATGTAGATTACCCCTGCTATACACTGACCCTAATGTAGATTACCCCTGCTGTACACTGACCCTAATGTAGATTATCCCTACTATACACTGACCCTAATGTAGATTATCCCTACTATACACTGACCCTAATGTAGATTACCCCTACTTTACACTGACCCTAATGTAGATTACCCCTGCTATACACTGACCCTAATGTAGATTATCCCTACTATACACTGACCCTAATGTAGATTACCCCTGATATACACTGACCCTAATGTAGATTACCCCTGTTATACACTGACCCTAATGTAGATTACCCCTGTTATACACTGACTCTAATGTAGATTACCCCTGTTATACACTGACCCTAGTCTAGATTACCCCTGCTATACACTGACCCTAATCTAGATTACCCCTGTTATACACTGACCCTAGTCTAGATTACCCCTGCTATACACTGACCCTAATCTAGATTACCCCTGTTATACACTGACCCTAGTCTAGATTACCCCGGTTACACACTGACATTAAGGAGCTTTTACATTGCAAGGTATTCGTGAATGAGTTTGTTAAAAGCCGCTGTAGATCGGGGTTCAGATATCGGAACTAGTTTTACGTGACAGATGTCCTACATCCCTATGTGATATATGGAGAGCGGTGCACTCGTCACCGTTGTCTTGTCAAGACGTAATACCTCTATGAACTGATGCAAGATTTCAGCTGAAAATACACTGTTAAAAAAATGGAAACACTAAAATATCACATCCTAGATATCACTGAATGAAATATTCCAGATGTAAATCTTTATTCATTACATAGTGGAATGCATTGAGAACAATGAAACATAAAAATGATCAATGTCAATCAAACGTAATATCCCATGGAGGTCTGCATTTGGAGTGATAGTCAAAATCAAAGCGGAAATTTAAATTACAGGCTGATCCAACTTCAGTGGAAATGCCTCAAGACAAGGAAATGATTCTCAGTAGTGTGTGCAGGCAGTAGAACGTTCTCCACGGCATCTCCAGACTTTGTCATGTGCTCAGTATAAACCTGGTGTTTTCTGTGAAGAGCACAGGACGCCAATGTCGAATCTGCCAATCCTGGTGTTCTCTGGCAAATGCCAATCACCTTGCACAGTGTTGGGCTTTAAGCACAACATCCACTTGTGGATGTCAGGCCCTCATACCACACTCATGCAGTCTGTTTCTGAAAGTTTGAGCAGACACATGGATGTTAGGGCCATCTGGAGATCATTTTGCTGGGCTCTGGCACTGCTCCTCCTATTCCTCCTTGCAAAAAGGAGGATGTAGTGGTGATGCTGCTGGGTCTTTGCTCTCCTATGGCCCCCTCCAGGTCTCCTGGTGTACTGGCCTGTCTCTTGCTATCTGCTTCATGCTCTGGACACTGTGATGACAGACACAACTACCGTTCTTGCCACAGTTCGAATTCATGTGCCATCATGGATGAGCTGCACTACCTGAGCAACTTATATGGGTTGTAGACACTACCTCATACTGCTGTACAGAAATGACCAAACAACAGACAAAAAGGATGAGAACAGAGAAATGGTCTGTTGTCACCCGCTGCAAAACCACTTCTTTATAGGGGTTGTCTTGCCAATTGCTGATCATTTAAGGTACCGTCACATTTAGCGATGCACCAGCGATCCCGACAACGATACGACCCGGTCAGGATCGCTGGTGCATCGCTAAATGGTCGCTAGTGAGCTGCCAAACAGGCAGGTCTCACCAGCGACATAGCAGCGGTCGACGGTCGTAACTTACCTGTCAGACGCGGCGATGAAGACGTCCTCCCCCCCGCGTCCACGCATCGCTCGTCGGCGCCAGCAGGAAGCCCAGCAGGAAGCGGCCAACGAGAAACGGCCCAGGACGTTCTCGCGTGATCAGCGATAGCCAGCGGGGGAGCCGGTCGGAGGTAAGTATCTATCACACATAGTGATATCGCTAGCAATATCGCTGCTGCATCACAAAATCGGTGACGCTTTAGCGATACCGCTAGCGATCTCGGAGCCTTTATACCTGTTATCTGTTCTATTTGCACAACAACAGGAGAAATTGATTCACAATCGGTGATGCTTCATAACTGAACATGTTGATTTCACAGAAGTGTCATTGACTTGGAGTTACATTGTGTTGTGTAAGTGTTCCCTTTATTTATTTGAGCAGTGGGTATATAAGGATGAGCACAGGTCTGAGGTCTGGAGGTGCCTCTTGTCTCAGTCATGCACATTTTTACATTTTGTAATCTTTCTAAGAGGAAGGTATTAGACACAATAACTTTCACAAGGACGCCGTTTCCTCATATTTCTCTTCTCATTTAGTTGTCAAGGTTTTAGGTCCAAGGTTTTAAAAAACGTAACTCTATGCAAGGTCCCTGCACTGGATAACAAAATGCAAGACTCGAAAAAAAAAAGAATAAATGAATACTACATCCGTGCTTCTACCGATAAGATATCTACAGCCATCTATGTAATCTATGTATTGCAGAAGTAGGAGGAGGTCAGGTCTTAGACTGGAGAATGACGTGGATTTGGACCAACGTAAGGGGAGGCCAGGACTATAGTCAGTGGCGTAACTACATAGTTATGGGCCCCAGTGCAAACTTTCAAATGGGGCCCCCATGCCAAAATACATGCACATCTCCGCTCCGTACACCTCGTACACTCACGGCTCCGCTCCATACACCTCGTACATGCGCAGCTCCGCTCTGTACACCTCGTACACTCGCGGTTCCGCTCCGTACACACACAGCTCCTCTCCATCCACCTCATACACATGCGGCTCCTCTCCGTACACCTCATACACGCGCGGCTTCGCTCCGTCCACGTCATACACACGCGGCTCCACTCCGTACACTTCGTACATATGCGGCTCCGCTCACCTCGTACACACATGGCTCCACTCCGTACACCTTGTACACACACGGCTCTGCTACATCCACCCTGTAAACCCATCCTGACCCCACACAAACTAACTCTCATCCAGCACCATGACAACCAGCACAACAGAGTCCTGCACACACAGAGGCTCCTGATCATGTGACCCCTAACTCCGTCCCTCCTGTGACCTCATCACAGGTCCTGTGCGCACAGAGCAGCCATCGCGTCAGGCCAATTGCAGCCTGGCAGCCAATCAAAGCACGGAGCTGCACAGCCAATGAGCGGCTGCAGCTCCACGATTGTGCCCCTAAGCACTCTGAGCCCCGCCGGAGCTGCGACCGCTGCAACCACTGTAGTCACGCCCCTGACTGTAGTCATGGCCAGAGTCACTGAAGCATCTGTGTCCCGACCTTCCCTCACAGAAAACTGTATTCCACTTCTCAGCGTACCTGCGTTTCCAGTTTCAGGTCCCCCCGGGCACTCCCAGGTGGCGATGGCCCCTCTTCCAGGCAACCCCCAGTAATGGAGACACAGTCCAGGATAAGTTGACTTAGCACTTCACACGTTAAATCCACAGTTGGCACATCATGGAATTCACTTGTTTCCTCATCTTTCCCTACTTCGCTGACGCTTCTGTGCGGCACACGTCCGGACCGGACCGTCTTAGACTGCTCCCCAGATCCTTCCTGGCTTAATCTCGCCATGATGGCAATTCCTTCTGCCTGTTTCGCCCCAGACTCGAAATCATCAGTCACCCGGTTTGGTTGCCTCTGGAAAAGCTTCCAGCCCATCTGTACAGCTCCAATTTCCTTCAACTCCTCACTCCAACCGACTCTCGCCCTAAAGGCGTCCGCCCAGGTTATGAGTCTCCACATATTACTTCTCCCGTACTGGCCCACTGCAATGATGCACAATGGCCGTGGATAACGTGGGCTGCAGTTATTTAACGTTGTGTGGCTGCCGAGCCGTCCGGGCTTATAGCCCATGTGGACGCTTCGGACACCCTGGCCCCTTCTGAACTAACTTCCTAAAAACTTCAGTCTTACCACCCAGCAGCCCCTCTTACTCTTAACCCTCTATACACTAACAATAACCTATTCTAACCGTGCACACTAGTATGCCTCCATCTAGTGGCCCAAAAAGAAACTGCACTTAGGCTTATCTATGAGAACTATAATATTAAAATTCCCCTCTCTAATGTTCGAAGGGTGCATTTCACTTTCCCTAAACTGTACATGAGCCATAGTAAACATTATTACATTATTACAGTGAGGAACATGACAACACATTATTATATTACTTTAAAGGAACACAACATAATATACAAAGTCCTACAGAGAATGGTAACACATGTATGAATGTGGCAGCACCATAAATGTGAGCGGTCATACATACTGGTATGTAACAGTACCACAAACATTAACATAGACAATACCAACATTAGCACTTGTAAATATCGACACACTGAGAACAATTAGAGGAAGGGGAGCAAGGAGGTAATTCTATCTCACCCCCTGACACATATATTCCACATGTATTAAAGATTTGGTGTGTGCTACCTTCCGGATTGTGACTGCTGCCGTCATCTTTTTGAAGATTGTACAACTTTTTGTCATTGGAAGAGGTGATTCCATTTGTACAAAATGTGGGACAACATTCATAATGCTATCTATCTATCTATCTATCTATCTATCTATCTATCTATCTATCTATCTATCTATCTATCTAATATCTATTATCTATCTATCTATCTATCTATTATCTATCATCTATCTAATATCTATCTTTCTATCTATCTGTTTGTCTGTCTAGCTATTATCTATCATCTATCTATCTATCTATCTATCTATTATCTATCATCTATCTATTATCTATCATCTATCTAATATACATCTATCTACCTATCTATCTATCTACCTATCTATCTATCTATCTATCTATCTATCTATCTATCTATCTATCTATCCATCCATACATCTCTCTATCTATCTGTCTGATGTTGTTCCTTCACTTGTAAGTTTGAGCTTTCTTCAGCCATGGTAACTTCCAGCCCTGTGGCCGTGACGAGGTTACTGTGATCCTTTCGGATAGGAAGTCCTGATCTTTACACTTTGTATTTCCGCCATTGTTCTGCTCCACGTTCAGCGCGTGCACTTGAGCAGGAGTAATGAGCAGTACAGGGCAATGTGTTGTGTTAATTACTATGTTTATTCACAATGCACAATTTCTCCACATGGCAGATGACTGTGCTGTGGTGGTAGCACTGGTAGCTGAGACTGGAATTAATAGATGGAGTGATGGCCTCTCCAGAAGAGCTTTATAAAGGATCCTTGCCATACCCCATTACACAACTTACTTAGCATGTTTGCTCAGTTCTCATGCTGCCCATCCATTCTCACCGTAGTGTAAAAGTGTTACCTTTTTCTGGCTCTTTACACCTAGGTACTCACTGTATACTGAGAAAAAAGCAATTTACCATCAGTAAATACACCCAAACCTCCACCGGCTCCGATCGTAATGGTATATCGCAGCAATGTATAGAAAGAACATCAGCCAATGGCATGGGATTCTATCTGTCCCTAGAGGTTGGGAATGATCTATTAAAGCGTTTGTGATCGGTCACATTCACGCGCTTTGTCCATCAAAGACATGCGGAGCCAAGTGCTATCTGTCAGTGGAGAGCGAGCGGACATCACATCCCCTACTTGGTTCACAAGAGACTTTATGTCATCGGATCATGTGAGAAAGTTGTTGCTGAGTGATAGAAAGATGTTTTTTTTAAACTTTTTTGAGCTTTTGGCTTTGTGCACACAGAGTCTTGTGGCTGAGTTTTCCAAGCAGAAAGTCACAGTTTTGGTGGAGGATTTGGAAAGTTTCTTCTCCAAAAACTTTGTGTGCACATAGACCCCCCCCCCCCAAAAAAAGAAATGTTTTCCGAAGTGGTTCCTTCAAAAATAAGTCATCATTTTTGTCCGCCTTGAAAAATTCTGTATGAACATAGCTCAGAGAGTATGCACATGGTGTCTTAAAGACGGCGGCGTACCTGCCAAAGTTTTAGTAACCAGAAGCCACTTCAGTAACTAGCCGGCAGTCTTTTTTTCTGAAGCAGCTTTGCCGACTTTATTGCTGCTATCTTCGCTGCGTCTTTTTTTCTATCATTTCAACTAAACTAGAGAACGACTACATGGCGGAAGCCGCGTAATGAATGAGCATGTCACTTCTTCTTCTAACCACTACGCGGTTTCCGAACCCTGAAACGGTTAGAAGAAGTAACAAATGGATGAAAATGTGCACATCAGCATGGCTTTTACATTACTGTGCATTTTATCCATTTTTGCGGCAATTTTACGACTCTCTTTCAGGCGGATTCCATGTTTTTACCACTAAGAAGACCCTCAATTCTTACAATGCGAGTCAATTTGAAGGCTAAAAAGACCATAAGATGCTAGGAAGACGCCTGGACATTTTTTTCGCTTTTTTTTTTTTTTTACAGTTTTTTTTAAAGTTTCTGCCACAAATAAAGCTATTGTTTTCTTCATTGCATAATGGAGTTCAAAAAACATACAGAAAACGCTCAAAAATGCTACAAACCAGAAATGCTCAGGAGACAATCAAAAGAAGCAGGAAAAAAAAGACGTTTGAGGCTTGCAAAACTCCAGAGAAGAGTATGTTCCTTGAAATATTATTGTTTTTAAAAGTCAGAAAAAAAATCCCCAATAGTTTCTGCTCCAGAAACTTTGGAAACAAACTGTGTTTCAAGTGAAAACCACCCCAGTAATTGCTCTTTTTTGGAGAAGTTTTTCTTTGTCTGATGTAGTTTTGAAGCGTTATGGAAGAGTTTTTTGCAGTGTTTCGATCGGGCAGTGTCTTCAGGTTCTGCTTTATCTATGTGGCATTCCCCTTTTTTTTCCACCACAAGTTTTTCAAAACTTCTACAGGAGAAAACAAGCTCAAAAATCTCAAATGAAAAGCAAAGTGGATTTTCCATCAAAATGAGGAGCAACATTTTTTTATGAATAAGGGCTGCGAACACGAAACGCGTAAAGATCCTTAATCTTTTTTCTATCTTTTTGCTTTTTTCTCACCAAATTTTTAACTGTACAGGAAAAGCTATGTTTTAACATTTTCTCATTGGTGCCGGAGCCCATTCTTCATGGACTTTTCTTCCATTTCTGACCGGATACCAGCCTTATGTCATCAATAAGGGTTGCCAAATCGAAACGCGTAAGCTTATGGATCCTTAATCTTTTGTTTCTTGTTATTGTCTTTCTCTCACCATGTGCACAGTAAAAGTTATGTTTTAACATTCTCATCGTTGCTGGGTCCAGCCCTCATGGACCTTTCCTCCATTTCTGACCTGGATACCAGACTGGTGATCTACACTCCTTACACCACATCCTGACCGGTCTTGACGTTTGGTATAGAGCGGCTTAGTATACATTTTTTGCAAACAACGTATCAGCCAAATACCCTGTTTTACTATCATCTTTTTACTAGCACTTGCTGTTTACTGTTACTTTTTTACAACAGAGTAATTTTATACGTTTGTTATACTGTGTTTTTCTGTGTTTCAGTCTTTTGGTGGTGTGAACACTGTCCTACAGACTTGTTCACTTTGTGCATGGCCCATGTGTTTATATTTGAATAAGGTCTACTAGGGTTCCTATGTAAATTCAAGTGGTTTTCACACTGACTTATCTTCCCTGAGAGGTGATTACCATTTTTTCTCAGTCCATAGGTGGTGCAAAATTTGCAGTGACACCCTGGTCCTGGTCTCTGATGGGGCCAAAAGGCCCTTTTAGATATGGAATCGGTAGTGGCCAATGATACTTGCTGGGTATGGTTATCAGTTCTGCATCGTGGCCCTGGATCTAAGGGCCCCATCACACATTGCGATGCACCAGCGATCCCTACAACGATGTGACCTTGTCAGGATCGCTGGTGTGTCGCTACATGATCGCTGGTGAGCTGCCAAACAGGCAGATCTCAGCAGCGATCAGGACAGCGACGACGCAGGTAACAAGCACTTAGAAACCTGCTGTTTACCTTGGTTACCAGGTCCCTGCACCAGCGCGCTGGTATCTAAGGTACACAGCGGGTAACTAAGTGACGTGCGCCCTTAGTTACCCGCGGATTACATTGGAAACCGGCGTCCAGCTCGCTGATCGCTGGTCTCCCGCCTGCCACATGCAGCGATGCGTGCTGGCCAGCGGGAGACCAACGATCAAAAAAAAGGTCCAGGGCATTCGAGTACGATCAGCGATTCCCGGCAGGTGGGCCGGTCGCTGATCCCCGTCACACACAACGATATCGCTGGTGAGATTGCTGTTGCGCCACAAAACTTGTGACTCGGCAGCGATCTCGCTGTGTGTGACGAGGGCTTAACACATCTGGTGGTTGACATAAGTCTTATTGCTGCTGCATCACCTCTTTGTAAGAAAGAGCCACTTGCTTGCAGTGTGATCAGACCCATTTGTTGTAAAACCCTGGAGATTTCCTGTTTAGAATAAACTGTGAAGGTGCCAAATAGCTTTTTTTGTTTTACTTTGAACACCCTGATGAGCCTCTTCTGCCCTGCCAGGGCTATCAGTACAGATGCATCAGTATATGGCAGCACAGGCACAGTGTGACCAATCACTAATTATATTTCGCCTTCTTCTCCTTTCTTGCAAAACAAAGCTTTGTTGAGATGACACACGTTGACACCATGGATCCCTCTTCCCTCCCCCCCCCAAGTTTCTCAAGGCGAAAAGTCACCATGATCAATACCCCATGTATTAGGAACAGATGCTTCTGTGTTCTGCAACTGACAAAAGTAACGTCCATCTGTGCGAAGGGGGCTCACTAGGTAACATTGTCTACAGCGGTCACAGATAATGGTTGAGCTACTTCAAATGTCAGACTAATTATCGGCCATACTTACTAAGTACCTTGGCCTGGAATGTCTTCGTAATTCCTTCCAGCAGGTAAAGGTGATCTGAAATGTCAAGCTCTGATGAGATTATAAGCAAAAAAAATCATTATAGAACAAATGTTACAAAAAAACGTTGAGTTGTTTGATTTTTTTAAATGCGTTTTGGACGCTTCCAAAAATTAATCTGGAGCCCCTTTAAAAAAAAAAAATCCAAAATAAAAAATGACTTACTGTAATTGTTATTGGAAACTCCTATCTGTTTATAAAAGAAGTGAATGCGAAGATAAATAACATATATCAGGAATCCATAGAATGTCTCTACAGAATTTTGGGGGATGAAACTTAGATTTTTGATTTTTTTAATAGTAAATGGTGTGACAGTTTTACTATAGAAAACCATTTAAGTAATGTCAGCCTAGAATTCCAGGGATTGCCTGTGATTACCATGCACAGCCTAAGCCCGCTGCCTAACTACGTCTTATCCTGTAATCGTTGGATCACATGGCAGTCGTCCATCTCTACCTGTACGGAACATAATTACAGCCGCTATCTGGCAAAGCTTCTAAAGCCTTGGATTGTAATTAATTTCTAAAGATTACTGTGAGGAATTGGTTATCAATGCTGGTGTTTTTGGCCATTTATCACCTCTGTTTAGTAGATGTTTGTGCGTTTGTTTTTGCTTTCTTTCTTACCTCCTCCTCGGAGAGGCATGTAGAATGAGTGTCTATTTTTGAGCCAGAAATAGTAGTACATCTTCCCGCTTGTTTATAGAACTAAGGCAAAGGAATTCTTGGGGCTTCCAACTTCTTTGTGGTTACCAGCATGTCCTTCGGGCTACACCAGCCCTGACTACTAATTCATCTACTATTTTTTTAACCCAAACTACTACTACTACTAAGCCGGCAATACTCATTAGCTGGCCATCGGCTGAAAAATGCTTTGGCCGATCGCTCGGCTAACAGCCATTTCAGTCGATCTTTCGGCTGACAGCCATCTCAGTCGATTGTCCAGTTGATAGCCATCTCAGTCGATCGTTCAGCTGACAGCCATCTCAGTCGATCATTCGGCTGACAACCATCTCAGTCGATCGTTCGGCTAACAGCCATTTCAGTCGATCTTTCGGCTGACAGCCATCTTAGTCGATCGTTCGGCTGACAGCCATCTCAGTCGATTGTCCGGTTGATAGCAATCTCAGTCGATCACTCGACTGACAGCCATCTCAGTCGATCATTCGGCTGACAGCGCCATCTCAGTCGATCAGTTGACAGCCATCTCAGTTGATCGTTTGGTTGACAGCCAACTAAGTCGATCATTCAGCTGACAGGCATCTCAGTCATTTCTCCCATAGACAGTAGCACTCATTTGGCCGAGCTCTCCCGTGTTATGAGAAAGCCGCTGACTGGCACATTGGCTGGCGACTTATCTCATGGAGAGCAATGCAATTGGCAGTCCGAAATTAGAGATGCTTGATCAGCATCTCTCCCAACCATCAGTCGGACGGCGCTCCCATACACATAAAACAGTCGTCAGAACTTGATGATATCGGCGGGTTCACTGAACTTAAGTCCAGTGTGTATTGGGGCCTTTACTGTACATTATAACTATGTACTGGTATCTTACAAGTTTTTCAGAAACTTTTAACAGACTTTAGACTTTGCTACTTTTTGACAATGACCCTAAATTTTTGATTACAGCTAATACTTAAAAAAAAAATCAGAGACCAATGAAGAGAAAACCCCGAAAAAAGGTCAAAGTAGACAGTAATTTGTGACTTCTGTAAATAAAATAGCTTTATTAACAAGTCAAGTATGTTCATGGTTTTATGGCTTTCCATTCCTAACGTTATGGCTAAGCTGTGACGTTGTTTTACTTTCCAGATTCACTCTAAAGTGGCAGCTGCAATTCCTGCTTTTGGTTTTATACAGGCTGTGATAGTCGCTATTGGTTGGCTGTGCTATGCCATGTGATGTGATAGCTGCAAGGCTTATAGGGAAGCCTGCCTGTCCATGCCTGAGGTCATTTGAGCCATCTCTGGTTGATGTAATCTTCTGCTTTGTGCAAAATTACGGTGGCCATTTTTTGGTGATTTGTGCAAAGTAAATTGCCTATTGCTTGGACTCGCTGGATCCAGCAAATTCCTATAAATCGGACACAAATTAAATTTACATTGAATCAATTCACTCCATGGACTACATTTCTATTGTTGGATGGCAGCAATTTTATTTTTCTGCTTTTATAGAACCTTTTTGTATCTGAATTTGTATGTATAGAAATTGTTTTACTTTTGACAAGTTTAGATTATGCCTTTTAGTAGACTGGTCAACAACAAAGACAGATGTGGAAATTTACATGTGCGTGTATCAATAGGTGCAAGGGATGACTGTTAATTGAGCAACGTAACTCTTGTTCGTTCTTTCGTCTTAAGTTATTTATCTGTCTGAAAGTATTTACTACTGTTTGGGAAAAACAGAGCAGCAGGCGTAAAGCATTGTTGTCCTGTGATGGTGATGGATGTTGCGTTCCTGACCTTGTATCCTGAGACATGACTTCACTACTTGTTGAAATTGTTCTGATTTTTTTTTTTTGGCTCCTCAGGGGTTTGTTGATAAATCATCTATCTTTGTTTTTATAAATTTTGAAAAAAAAAACATATCTTTGAGTTCCAATTGCACTAGGAAAAACTACGTGTCATTCCGGATAGTCAACGATGGGCAAAAAAAAGAGACCTCAAAGGATATATTTTCTCCCAGGATAAAGGACTTTTAATGCTTGTCCAGCCTTAGATAATTTTATTCACTCCTCCTGGACCTTCCTTTATTTCTCCTGTGCCCAGAGATCACTTTTTAAGAGGTGGGTTGAAAGATTCCCAGGCCTAAGGATCTTTTGTTTGCCCCCCTCCCCGACTCAGAGCTCAGAACATTTATAAAGGGCCGTCTGTGGGTTGCTAAGAATTGGTTAAACCTTTGTCACCAACGGGAAGAAAGATTCACAATATTGATTGTACTAAGGTATATCTGGACCACACAGCTCGAGCGGGGACGGTAGAATATCTCTTGGGGTTTTTTTTTTTTGTACATCTTAGGGCATTACCCAGCCTGAACTTGTTTAAACCCTTGTGGTCACACCTCTTGAAAAGGTTTTGTTTCCCCCGTCAATTGGTATTCAAACCAGGTCAGCAGATTCTGTTTGCTGCTCCTGCAGCCGTTTTCATTTTAATTTGCACCTGTTGTGCAGTTGTTCAGAAGGCAAGTGCGGACCCGCGGATTATACAAAGATCATATTATGAGCAGATATGCACGGTGTAATCTTTTTGTCCCCAGACTCACATGACAAAAAAAAAAAAAATTAAAAATCTCTTTTTGTTCCTTTTTTTTCTCCCTGGGAACCTGTCAAAGCAAACAGATATGAACGACAAAAATTTGTAACTAGACGTGTTACAAAAATTCTCCTTAAGCGTTATGATCCTGAAACACAATCCTTCTTTTTTTTCCTTCTTCTTCTTTTAGCCTTTTATGATACTTTTCTATAATCCGATAGCTGGCAAGAGCCACTTGAGATAGCTCAGTTGATAATTTAAGAGCGGGCGGCTTTATTAGACACACAGAAATCAAAATGAAGCTGAAAATTGTTGTTTTTTTCCCCCTTTCCTCAGTCTTCTCTTCTCAGCACCCCCCATCCCCCTCCTCTCTTCTCTCTCTCTTTCGCGTTCCCATGATGTCATGGTTCTGACTGTTTTTTTGTGCATGTTTGTACAGAGTTAGGTTAACGTATTTTGGCAATCCCATGTGTGCATAACGGATGGTGTGTTGCTGTAGCTGAGCTAATGCCCGGTGTTTATTACGCTAATCTTTCTTGTCTGCTGGTATAGTGGTCAATTTATGTACTATCATGTAGGCTGGGTGTCTTGCGAGGGCTGGCTAATTCAGAAACGGCCACCTTTCAATAGAAGCTCACGGACCTTTTTTATAGGGTGCGTTTTAAAAAAAAAAAAGAAAAAGAATACGAATAGGGTAGTTGGGATTCAATTGGGCATGTTCATCAATTGAGGTCTTCGAATCTTTTGACTAAAATTGATAGAATATGAAATAAAAAAAAATAAATAAATGAGACGTTAAAAAGTTTTGTAGTTGAGTTGCCTTAAATTACTTCCTAAAGTATGTTTAAATATCTACAATTGGGGGGGGATATTTTAGATTTTCGGAGAGTTTTACAATGTTTTTTCTTGATTATTTTGCAGTTTTGAATTACGATAATGTAGTGGAAACGGGTTCGGAGACAGATGAAGACGACAAGCTTCATATTGCTGAAGATGACAGTATTCTTACCACTTTGGACCAGGAAACCAGTCCAGTTAGTATGCTCAACCATGAGTCTTCTCCGCATGTCAATCAAGCTCTACTGGCTAGAGAAGAAGAAGAAGATGACTTGAGAGATGGAGGAATGGAACACAGTTGGCACAATGAAGATCTTCTGAAGGCGCCTGTAGATGGCACAGGTAAGTTTTACTCGCTTCAGTAGAGATAGACTTATTACTGTTGGAGAAAAAGAAGAACTGACTTGAAGCCAATTGTACACTTTAACCATGATATTTGCGGAGCTCTGCAGTAGGTTGCCATGTTTGTATCTTATTGGCTACTTTGCATTGTAGGACTTTGGAATTGTTTCATAAGGTCATTTTTTCCAGTTGTGAGAGTGTCATTTTGGGGTGGAAATTACCTGAAGGTGTTTAAGGTCACAATGGATGACTTTAGTGAAGCATTGGGGGGAAATGTGGTTATAAGTGAAACTGGGAGTACATTAGAGTTGAGCAAAACAAATCACAAAACCTTAGTCCAATGGAAACATCGGTACTCCGTGGCAGTCAGAAGAGCACAGTGCAAACTTTCTACTACGTAGTGGCATCCCCAGTGCTTCTTTTGGTTAGTAGACCCTGTGACGTCATAGCGCGATGTATGTGATGATCTAGTCATGACTTCTGTTCAGCTATAGCGTTTTTTCAAAGATGACCATCTGATGTGTATGTAACGTGCCGGAGATTGGAACAATCGTACTGTTGGACTTCCATATGGCCAATCCTTTTGTACTTATGTGATAAACTTGTGCCAGTTGTGTCTGGGAGCTTCCTTACTCTTCCAAATCAAAACACATGTACACTGAGCCGAGTGTGCAAGTGCTCTAAATGCATGCCATCAGAGACGTGGGGTGTGCTTCCTTCAACATTTTTAGGGCTGATGAAGGGAGCCGAGTACTTGCTGTACAAGGTTTGTAGGCAATGAATGAATGATGCGGCAGCACAGATGCCCGACATCTGCCCCATTCAGACATGGGACTTATGTCCTCATGAGCGATGAGGCCGTATCGGTGGTATTGGCATTTCCCTTTTCCTCTTGACATCTAAGACCCCCTACCCTTCCGATAGCTGTCAGTTGAACGATCATTTGGCCAACAACTATTTTTCCCAACTTCACCATACACAAGAACACTTGGTCAAAGGCTTATATGTTATCGCTGACTCTTCTGGTGGTGACTTATCTTCTGGGGAAAAAAAGAATCGGCCATTGTAAACCCAACAGTCTGGATTCTTGTGCCCCACGGCCCTTATCTGTTAGGGGAGAGTCAGAAGACCCACCTAAACATTAGATTGTCAACAGATCGCATCAATATTGGAGGGTTCCAGGCTGGATCTTTATGCCACTGCCAAGACCTTATCTATTGGGGGAGAGTAAGGAGACCCCCATAAACATAAGATTGTCAACAGATCTCATCAATCTTGTTGGTTCCAGGCTGGATCCTTGTGCCCTCCAAGACCTTATCTATTGGGGGAAAGTCAGGAGGCCCCATAAACATAAGATTGTCAACAGATCTCATCAATATTGGCGGGTCCAGGCTCGATCCTTGTGCCCCCCAAGACCTTATCTATTGGGGAAAGTCAGGAGGCCCCCATAAACATAAGATTGTCAACAGGTCTCATCAATATTGGCGGGTCCAGGCTCGATCCTTGTGCCCCCCAAGACCTTATCTATTGGGGGAAAGTCAGGAGGCCCCATAAACATAAGATTGTCAACAGATCTCATCAATATTGGCGGGTCCAGGCTCGATCCTTGTGCCCCCCAAGACCTTATCTATTGGGGAAAGTCAGGAGGCCCCCATAAACATAAGATTGTCAACAGGTCTCATCAATATTGGCGGGTTCAACACACTTTTGTCATGTGTGTATGGAAGCTTTAAGGAAAGTCAGGGCACCCTTACACATTAGATGTTTATCCGAAATCAATCATCTAAGACAAAGACAGACTAGCTGTCTGTCTAGCTGAACTTACGGTGCCATAACAGTAACATCTGAAGAACCGTAAGTTCACATCTACATTTCACCAGCAGTGTTTGTAACCGAGCTGTCCTCAAGTCATCGAACAAATTGTAAACTGCACATTAAATTTGATATTTTTTTTTCCTCGAGGTGGGGGCAAACTATTTCTCGAATCTCACATAAACATTTATCGTGAAAGACCTTAAGGTTTCAGATTCTCCACTATGGTGGGGGCAAAGGGGGGGGGGGGACGACGACGACGACCAGGCAAAGATGGAGAAAAGATAAATACGTTTAATTAGGGGGCAGAAGATGATCATTAAAGGAAGTCTGACTGCTGTAGGAGTCATTAACAATCTTAAATGAAATTTTTATTTTTATGATAGCCATTTACATGTATAATAAGAGCCAATGATTCTTAGGAGCAGTGTGACAGAAACTGAGTGTAGCGAGAAGTCTTGTAAGACATACTATTTAAATGAGCTGGCGTTAGCTATTCATACTTGTTAATGAACAAGATATGCAGGGCCATAAGAGTGAATGTACTGATGGTTTAAATTTTAATATCTAGAAATCAAGGGTAAGGGCCAATTACTGGGATTTTTTACCCTTAAAGGAATAATTAATAGGGATTTAACAAATGCAAGACTTCAAACTTCTAGAAGGGAAAAAAAAAGTTTCTTTTTCTTTTTTTTTCCCTCCAGGAATAGGATGAACTTATCTGAACTATTGCAAAATAAATCTGATTTACCCTCCTTTGTATACTTCATATTCAAAAAAATATATAGTTATTATTATTCCCGGTGGTCCTTATTTATTGCGTCTCTGACTCTTAGAAATATTTTTTTAAAGGGTTAATCGTTGAAGGCTTATTTAGTTATAGAGGAAACATTCCTTTAATAATTTAGAAGTAGGATGCTGCAGCTATTTTCCCTTTAAGGAAAGCAAAAGTGGGGCCATGTTTATGTGCGTATACTCCGGCATGGATCACTATGGGGATCTATGTACAGATCCAATCTTTATAACTATCCATCTGCGATTTTAGTACAAAAAGTGTGATTGTTGTTTCCTGTGATGTAGCAGATCCGAGTTGATTGTTTGAAACAGTTGGAGCTATTGATTTACACTGTGCCGCAATGCAAAATGTAAATTTGCCCATCAACCTCGATTATAATATCTCTGCTCCTCCACTATGTACAAGACTCTAGATTAGCCCACAACGCATTGCGACTCGTTATATACCGGCACCGCGAAGGTAACTAACCCTACTACATCTTTTCTCATCACAATGCAGCTCCAAAGAGTTAAATAGCAAACTTAGCTCTGCTACATCTGATAGCATCCAATGAAGAAAGTGTGAGTATATGGTTTGAACGGTTGCTCTACTATTTACAGAGATGCAGCAGAGCCGAGTCGGTTATTTGGAACAAGACTTATTGGTTTTATCACCCAGACCACAATGCAAAATATAAACTTGCGCGCCACCTCCGGTTGTAATACCGCTGTTCCTCCCTCATGTACAAGACCTCGACTGACACTACAACCTGTACCCCATCCTATATATCATTGCCACTAATCCCACTACATCAGGTCTCATAGCAATGCAGCCCCATAGAGTTAAATAACACACTCAGCCCTGCTACAGCTGCTTGCAC
This sequence comes from Dendrobates tinctorius, assembly GCF_039654945.1. Classification (NCBI taxonomy): domain Eukaryota; kingdom Metazoa; phylum Chordata; class Amphibia; order Anura; family Dendrobatidae; genus Dendrobates; species Dendrobates tinctorius. The sequence goes on along the minus strand of NW_027361810.1, from coordinate 21,161,453 downwards.
TCATTGAAGAAAATGTGCGCATATAGGCTTGTATTATCAGTGATGTATCAGAGCTGAGTCGGTCATTTGGAACAAGGCTTCATTGCAAAATTGAAAATCACCTCCCCCCCCCCCCCAAAACCTATTCCCCCCTTCCCACCATTAAACCTTTACTTGTCAAAATGGTTAAAAGGGTTAAACAATAAACTCAGCTCTGCTACATGTGATGGATATACTCCCTAAAACAATCATGCTCATTTCCAACATAAAAAACTGAATTTAATATTTCTTTTTTTTTTTATTAGTTTTTTTCTAATTCATTTTTTTTCCTTTGCTTTCAACGGTTAACTTTCCTGGGACGTTTTTCGGGTCCAGCCTGGTTTTCAGCTGCTCGGCAATGTCTACATCCATAATTTTATTTTACTATTCTAGGAGGGCAGGGGAGATACTTTTGCTTTTTACCTGTCTGCTCCTAATGACTGGTAATGATTTATCGGGTTTTTTTTATTGTTCTGTAGTGCTGGGATGTGGTGCCTTGATGTCTAAATGAAAAAAGATTGTTGTTCCTCCCATTCTCCCTTGCAATCAGGCCAGTGTTTATCCTGACAGGCAGATAACACAATTTTTTTTTTTCCTCTTCTGATAATTTTTTTTTTCTTTTTCTTTCTTTTTACATATTTATTGTTTAAAAAAAAAAAAAACCCCAAAACAACGACTCTAGACAACGATTGTAGGCTGTTTCAGTGGTGTTTTATCCCTGGTGCCTGTCTGTCTAGCGTGGCACCTCTGTGCATAGTTTTTCTGTGAGATAAGCCCTTCTCCTTTGCTTACACTGCCATACTTTCTCCTTTTTGTCTGCAGGATGTAGGGTTTGAACTGAAGAGGCCTGTAGACTTCTTACTGTGCCTTTTCCGGTTCAGGCACAATCAAAGTTTTGTGCTAGCAATTGTCCTTGACATTCCATGGTCCCACAATAGGGTGGACGCCGTGTGCTGAAATGCAGCATGACATCATTATCATCATCCGCTTAAATAAATCACCTGCATTGGGACCGCATTCTGCTTAGACAAGGATTCCTCCGCCGGAGGGGGGGAAAGTATGCTTTATTTTCACAAACCTTTATCCCCAAGGGCGACAGGAAAATGCTAACTTTTCCTCTTGTTTTCAAAATAAATACACCGCGACCTTAAAAAGAAAAAAACCATAAGGCGCAATTTCACTTTTCCCAGCTTGTTCCTCGCACACCTGTCGAGGCCTAAAAGTTGGGTAAAACTTTTCTTTTACAGCTGCAATAGAAATCAATCTATAGCCAGAGTGGATCACAATCACTCTTCCCTTTAACTAGATGTAAGCAGTGGTAGGGCTATAGAGAAGTTTGCCCAACAATAAAAAATATTTTCTTTTGTAGAGATCAGTTGTGAAAGTCATTAGATATCTAGCGTAGAAGTTAAGGCCCTGTCTCACATAACGAGATCGTTAGCGAGATCGCTGAAACGTCACCGATTTTGTGACGCAACAGCGATCTCACTACGTGTGACACATAGCGGCGACCGGCCCCCCCGCTGCGATCTTACTGATTGTGCTCAAATGTCCTGGGCCATTTTTTGATCGTTGGCATCTCGCTGGCCAGCATGCATCGCTGTGTTTGACACCGACGAGCGACCTCGTTGGTGACGCAGAACTCATGCGTCAGAATAGCTGCTGTGTGACAAGGTACCAACAACCGCCGAGGTCGTTATACGGATCGCCAGATCATTGCTGCGTCGTTGAGTTGATCTGCCTGTTTGACAGCTTACTAGCGACCATGTAGCGACGCACCAGCGCTCCTTACCGGGTCGTATCGTTGTCTGGATCGCTGGAGCGTCGCTAAGTGTAACGGTACCCTTACACTCAAACAAGGCTGGAAGTGCACTGGATAGGTCATCAATGTGTGATTGGCACCCTCAGTGTCGATAGCGGCCAGAACTTGTCAGTTGCAGAGATGCACAGCTCTGTCAATGTAGTGGCCGTGATCGGTAGCATCTGGAACAGCTCAGTTTTGGAGATGCACAGCACAGCTGTTGATGTAGTGGCCATGGTCAGTAGTTGCTTTAACTGTTCAGTTGCAGAGATGCACAGCACAGCTCTGTCGACATATTGGCCGCGGTCGATAGCGGCCAGAACTTCTCAGTTGCGGACATGCACAGCTCTGTCAATGTAGTGGCTGTGATCGGTAGCATCCGGAACTGCTCAGTTTCGGAGATGCACAGCACAGCTGTCGATGTAGTGGCCGTGGTCGGTAGCAGCTGGAAATGTTCAGTTGCGGAGATGCACAGCACAGCTCTGTCGCCATAATGTCCGCAGTCGGTAGCGTTGGAACTGTTCAGTTGCAGAGATGCACAGCTCTGTCGAAGTAGTGGCCACGGCCAGGTACCGCACATCCTCCCCCTATTGATTTGAATACTGTAGGAGGTGGATGTGCAGTACCCAGCCACAACCAATATACAGTGCTATGCAGCTCCGCAACTGAGCAGTTCTGGATGACATTAGAAACAGCTTATCGGAGGTGGTGCCAATTAGAGTTGAGCGAATATCTTTGGCTCCCTGCTTATTCGGCAAGTTATAGTGCTTGCTGAATAAGCTACAAGGGGAATCCAGGTTCCTGGATCGCGGCGGCTGAACATCTGATCGCCGCCGCAGCTGCATGTGTCACGGCTGTGTGACAGTCACAGCACATGCATGGAGAGCCCAACACACAGGCTGTCCATGCATGTGCTGTGACAGTGACACAGTCTCCACACATGCAGCTGCGGCGCCGATCAGCTGTTCAGCCGGCGTGATCCAGGAAGCTGGGTTCCCGCTGTAGCTTATTCGGTTCGGCAAGCGCTATAGCTTGCCTAATAAGCGGGGAACTGAAGATATACGCTCAACTCTAGTGCCAATGTTGCACCCCCACCGATCAGACATTGATGACCTATCTTCAGGATAAGTCATCAATGTTAAAGTCCAGGACAATCCCTTTAATACTCTTGGACTTCTTGCTTCAAACGAAATGACCCGCACTTTCAGACTGATTTGAAGATGGCTTCTACACTAGATGTCTCACAACTGCCACATGGGAGTGCTACAAAAAAAAAGTATAATTTTTATTTGTGGGTGGCAGCACCCATACAGCCATACCACAACCTACATATGCAAAAATAGGTTCCCTTTAAATATGCCCATATAGTACCCTTAGCTTCCACAACCTATACTATCACAGTTGGTCCAAGCCCAACACTCGCAACCACATCTACTGCAAACTGAACAGTCTGGTAAAGAAAGGGTAAAGGCCCATGCACACATACCATATGTGTGGGTAAAGTCCGCCAAATTAATTAAGAGGCACAAACGTCTTAAGACATTGGGATCATCTTTTGGATCCATGTTGCAGAATAGGAAATTGAACCCAACTATGAGAAGGAATAGATTTCTGCTACAATTTATGCCACATTCTGGGGTAAATTAGAGAGAAGCTGATGGACCGCCGCTCCTTCTAAGACTCAGAAATGTATGGGAGTTGGCGCAAAAAAAGATAAAAGTTACAAAATATTTGTACCCAAAAATTGTACTTTTTGTATGCCTTAAAACTGGCGTAAAGGTCAAAAGAAATTCCCCTATAGGGTTGTAAATTAGGCTTGTATTTATAGGCAAAAGAACCCTGTGCTTTTAACTCTGTGATTCCCAGCTTGCACACGTTAGGGGGTAAAAGGCCGGAGCCCGCGTGAATTCTCTGTAATTCCCGCATGCCACAAGCTCATCACCTGTGAAGTGAAGTAATGCAGTGAAGACTAATCCTATGAGTGTCCGGCAGAATTCACACTGCATGGGGACGGGCGGCGAAGCAGATCAATTTACCTCCCTTTTGGAGATGGAATATATCAATTTAAGTCCTATAGAAAGTTTATTTTTCATAAGACCATTTTTATCCTCGCTGCTTGATTTTGCACTTATGACTGTCTTCACTACTTACAGTTCAAAGACGACCTGTCACTTGCTCCAAAATATTGAGAAATCACTGAGATCCCCCGATTATACTGATTTTTTGCATTTGGTGCTGCGTTGCTCCAATGCAGAGATATTCACATTTTTTTGCTTTTGAAGTACAGCATGTGAAATCTCTGCTTGTAGTGCAGTTGGGCGCTTCTTCAGGGTCTTCTCTGTGGGATGTGCACTTTTACACTTCCCTCTCAAATGCTGCCAATCGCAGTTCAGCGGATAATCTAGAAGTCTAGCAGTCTGAGACACTCCCGAGCTGTGATTGGCAGTGCTTGGGATGGAGTAGTCAAAGTGCACGCTCCCAGAGAAAATTCTCAAGTAAATCCCAGTTGCACTGCAAGAAGAGATTTCACATATAGCGCTCCAAAAGCAACAAATGTGAATATCTCTGCAATGGAGCGATGCAGAGCAAATCACAAAAGAGCTGCAGAAGCAGTGAAGCTCAGGGATTTTTACAAGGTATTTAACTTGATTTTTTGGAGAGCAAGAGACAGGTCTTCTTTAAGCGATAGAAAGATGAGCGCAAATATATGGTTTAAAATACAGACCCCTGGGGATGATCTTAGGGGTTGCAGCACTAGCGGGCAGTATTTAGACAAATAATTGAGCTGTGATGCTAATGCTTGACCCCCTTTTCATCCATAAGGGGCACTGTAGAACTCTGTAGAACTCTAGTATTAGGATTGCAGTATTAGGATTGTGGTGGTCCCGGCTGCAGAACCCCCAGGGACCAAGAATTTAATGCCTATCCTACGACAATAGCTTGTCCTTAAAAGAATACCCCTTTAAAGGGGTTGCCCCATAAACAAAATCCGTCACTGAACCTCAGATTGGTCATAAATGTGGGGACGTTGGAGATCTGGCTACAGATCTTGAGAATGGGGGTCCAAAGTACTCCGTGTGAATGGTACAGTAGTGATCATTCCTTCTATAGACCGTGAATGAAGCAGTGGTCGCACATGCTCACTGCCGCTCCATTCACATTTGGGATGTTGGGACCTCCGTTCTTGTGATTGGTAGGAATCCTGGGTTTAGTTGATACATCTTTATTGAGATGCAGGGAATACATTGCGGTATTTGTAGGGCCATGTCCTCTGTATACAATGGCCTTATGGACGAGACATAAGTGGATTACAGCCCCCTGTCGTGCAGTTGGGCTCTGATATTAGAGTCTATGGTGAGAGTACCCCTCTAATTCTTAATCATGACGAATGACGTCACAAACTAAGTCCTCATTCAGATGTCCAGGTATTTTTTTTTACATATGTGAAATAAATGGCCTTTTTCTATCAATTTTGCTGGATCGGATTTTCATCCTTTTTTGTGCTTCCTGTGCCCATTTTTACCATCAGGGCGGCATCCATTTTTCTTATATGCAAAATAAAAAACTAAAATAAAATTCCGATCTTCTATGCATTAAACAGCAAAAACAGTACCATCCGTGTGGTTTATGTTTTTGGTTTTTTTTCATGGACACATTGTTTTAAATGGATGAGATTGATTTATGACTCGGATCAAAACATGGAAATCTCCATATTTTTTTTTTCGTGGTCTGCAAAAAACAAGGACATGTGAACAGCGCTCGGTTAATAAAAAAAAAAACACGAGCGTGAAAAACGGACATCTGAGTCTGAATGAGGCCTTAGGCTAAGCTCGCATATGGTTTGAGGACGGAATAGTTTATAAGTTGGAAATTTTCCAAACCCATGAACTTCTCTTTACTTATTCGCATGTAAAATAAGGAAGGAAATAAAATAAAATCTTGAAAAATTACCAGTATTATGCAAAAAGAGGAAAAAAAAAAAAAAATTCTACAAATGGTTTTCTTGGGCGGCTGAGCCCGTGTGCCCTCAGATGGGAATCTTGTGACTGCTACCAGGAGAATCACATGAGTAGAGTAGGGGAGCTGGATACACAATAGCTATATTTATTCTCAGCGACAACCTTCTCGGAAATACCTTGATCTAATTACTTGCAGAGATTGATATAAATATCAGAAGCGGGCCGGTTAACTCCGCCGTATGCCCTGAAATACAGATCTCAGGAGCAGGGTTGGAGACAGCTACGTCTTACCTTGCGCTGTCCGCTCTGGGTGTGTATTGACAGGTATATGCGGAAACAGGACTTTCCTGGAACTACAGAGACATGACTTCCCAAGAAGCACATTAGATATACATAGGATGTAGCAGAGCTGATTGGGTTACCAGTTTGTATGTTGTGGCAGTGCTCTGTTGTAAATGCACAGGTAGTGCATTGTATTGTGCCATATGGCAGACTCAAAAAAATGTAACAGTGGCTTTGCAGAATAATATATACTTTGACCTTTGCTACAAACTAGCCATGGCTGCAAAACCTGAAAAATTCTGCTGTCACTTCAAAATAAACTCATATTTACATGTATTCGGGAAGATGAGATTTGTGGTGCTGTATGTTGAAGAGTTGTAGCAGTCAGCATTTGATCATGCCATGCTATCTTAGGGAAACAAAGTCTTTGGCGACCCCATTGTTGGTTCTTTTGTCACAGAACGTCTCTAGCGAATAGCTACACATATGTCAGCTTCCTAGACTCTTCATGAGTACGGGAGAAAGAAGGTACTAGGGGCTGTATTATATTATAATTTGGTACCCCTGAGATCCCCACCAAATAAAACCAGTGGTGCTCCAGGTCACCAGGCTGTGCAGGGAACCACCGCTGTTACCGTTAATTTAGATGGGGCTGTGCTGGAATGTCCTGCACAGCACGCATCAGGGGCACTATTGTGCAATTCTTCATGCCATTTATTCCCAGGATTGTGCGGGTTCCAGATCTGTTCTAATCATAAAGTGATGGCATATCTCTACATATAAAGCTGAGTGTATGTATGTGTGTGTGTATGTATCAAGCCAAACCACTCTAAAGTACATAGCACCGCCCACTGGCAGCTGGAGAGTGGGGTTGCAGAGGGAAAATGCGGGAGGCGGATGGAGAGCAAAGCTGTAAGGGAGAGAGCGGGACATGGATGGAGAGTAGGGCTGCGGAGGGATAGAACGGGATGGCGCATGGAGAGCAGGGCTGTGGAGGGAGAGAGCGGGGCTGTGGAGGGAGATCGGGACACGGATGGAGAGCGGGGCTGCACAGGAATAGAGTGGGACGGCGCATGGAGAGCTGGGCTGTGGAGGGAAAGAGCGGGGTTGTGGAGGGAGAGCGTGATGGTGGGTGGAGAGAGGGGCTGTTAAGGGTGAGAGCTGGATGCGGGTGGAGAGCTGGGCTGCTGAGGGAGAGAGTGGGATGGCCAGAGAAGACAGGGGCTGTGGAGGGAGAGAGCCGGACGGCCAGTGGAGACAGGAGCTGCTGAGGGAGAAAACGGGGCTGTGGAGGGAGAATGCGGGATGGCGATTGGAGAGTGGGGCTGTGGAAGGAGAGAACGTGGCCGTGGATGGAGAGCTGGGCTGCGGAGGGAGACAGCGGGGCTGCGGAGCGAAAGCATGACTGTTGAGGGAGAGAGCGGGACCGCTAGTGGAGACAGGGGCTGTGAAGGGAGAGAGCGGGACGGTGGATGGAGAGCAGGGTTGCTGAGGGAGAATGCAGGATGGCGGGTGGAGAGCTTGAGTTGTGGAGGGAGAGCAAGGGACGGCGAGTGGAGAGTGGGGCTGCGGATGAAGAGAGTGGGACGGCAGTTAGTTACTATGCCCGGGCAATGCCGGGCTCTTCAGCTAGTCCTACCAACAAGACTGTAAAAGCCACATAAGTTATAACTGCAAGGAGTTTGTATGTTCTCTCCGTGTTTGCGTGGGTTTCCTACGGGTTTTCCGGTTTCCTCCGACACTCCAAAGACATACTGACAGGGAATCTAGATTGAGAGCCCCGATGGGGACAGTGATGATGATGTCTGTAAAGCGTTGCAGAATATAATGGTGCTAGAAAATTGAGTAAAATAAATAAGTACATAACTAAGAGGCAGTGGCATAATTTGAAGTTTGAGGGCCCCAATGGAAAATCTCTATCAAGGCCCCCAACTATCGGGAGTTTAATAATACTAGTCTTCTTATACGCCCCTTGAGGGGGGCAAGTGCTACCCCTGCACCCGCTATAGTTGCACTTCTGCTAAGTGGATTACAGTGTAGGAATATCGATATGCCATCATATGGATGGAAAATGGAGATGAAATAGGGGGCTGTGTATTATCTGAGTCATCAAAGGAAAAAAAGTGACATATTGTCCCAAAGTATTGTTACCCCGCAAATATCAGAGGAGGAAATATTTGCAGCAGCGAAAATGATGCAGTAAAAATATTGTTACAGTCGCGTCAACAATCCCGCATTTTATTAATAATGCATAATGGTCACGAGGGGAAGGATTCAGACTTTTTTTTTGTATATTTTTTTGGTTTCCATGTTGTAATTGGAGCCTGTTATTGTGCTGTGACATGACAGCAGCAGAAGGAGGTGGGTGAGATGTTTTCAATTTCTCTGTAGAGAAATGTTCTGTCGCCATCGCCACCACCCACCACCATCACTACGATGGTTTCTCACAATGGGATCCAATCCGAACCTTCTAACCTAACGGAACTCTAGGAGGCAGGTGGTAACATGACAAATATATATATATATATATATATATATATATATTGGAAAGAAAATCATTACAAGCCATATAAATATATATAGATGCAGCAGATTTGAATTTGTAATTGAACTTTCAACTCATGTAGAAACCAAACTCTGCAAGATCTGAGATACCACAGAACTGCATGGTTTGAGCGTTGTGATAACACAGATAATGCAGTCCCATGTAAAGCCACAGATAACACATGCTGATATCTTAACAAGCGACAAGCTCATCACTGCCGCATTTGACAACCTTGCACAATATTTACCATCCTACATAGAGATGCATAGCCAAAAGCTAATTTAAATATGAATAATAATCTTTATTAGATAACTATAAAAGCATAATGGAAAAGAGAAAGGGGAAGTTTCATCAACAGATAAATTAAAAACAGTAAGTACATCAGATGGTGAGAGGTATAATATCTAGCGGTTGGTTCTCAGTACAATATATATACATATCCCATGCGATTTCTTGTATAGATAGAGTGCATATGCTGCCATAGAGCTAATAATTGAAGGTATACATGTATGAAGTGCATAGTGCTTCAATAGTTAGAGAGTAAAACCTGGTAGCTCTATATGCTTCAATAACAATAAGTAATAATAAGTGAAGGAAAGCATAGTAGGCAAAATGAATACATCAGTAATGAATAATCAGAGGCAGATATCTACCATACATGAAGACCTCGCACCAACAGCATATTTCTGACATACTTTTCGCCGATGGCTTTCAGGAGAGAAAGATAGATAGATAGATAGATAGATAGATAGATAGATAGATAGATAATAGATAGATATATAATAGATTGATAGATGTAAAGATGGATAATTATGAGATAGATAATAGATAGATATAGATAATAAATCGATAATAAATAGATGTAAAGATGGATAGATAGATAGATAATAGATAGATGATAGATAGATAGATAATAGATAGATGATAGATAGATAGATAGATAGATAGATAGATAGATAGATAGAGATGAGATGAGATGAGATGGATGATAGATAGATCTTAGGTAGATGTAAAGACGGATAGAAGACCCGTAGAAGCGAGTAATCGCTAAACGGCCGTTGTCCGGCACCTCCCTCCCCTAGCATTCCTCTAACGTCCTGCATGTCCACATATCTATTGATGGAATTTATGTGAAATAAAGATGCACAGTTTTTCAGCTATATCGGTGAGTGCTGCATATTTCTCCTTTTTTTGCTTCACATTGTAAAGATGGATAGATAGATATTAGATAATAGATAGATAGATAGATAGATAGATAGATGGTAGATAATATATAGATAAATATGAGATGTGATAGATGATAGATAATAGATAGATAATAGATAGATAGATATTAGATAATAGATATATAGACAGATGATAGATAGATAGATAGATAGATAGATAGATAGATAGATAGATAGATAGATAGATAGATAGATAGAAAGAAAGATTTGGAATTGAGGTGAATTTGTCATTGCACTGCTCCATCTTGCTTAACAGTAACTCATTTTGTTACTTCTGGAGAAAACCATAGATAAGTTTTGAAGTGACAAATTCAGCTCTGCTACACGTGAGCTGTGATAGAGCAGCATACTGTAGCTTGACCACTATGATAACAGAGATAATGCAGTCCCATGTAAAGCCACAGCTAACAGATCTTGATATCCTAAGAGTTCCACATGACAAGCTCATCTCAGCTATATCTCACAATCTTGGAGTATATAGACACAGAGCTGAGCTGACTTGGTTGGTGAGGTCTGGCTCAGCATTGCTGTAATAACTCAATCTGATATAAAGCGACAGATAACACGCAGTTTTACATTAATAAGGGCCTAGCGACTACCTCATCTCTGCTATGTCTGATAAATATGGACAGTATATATGCAGAGGAGCTACGCTGAATTTATCATTATAGTTGGATTAAGGTGATGCTTTAGGTTCGCCTGAAGTCCCATGTAAAGCCATAAATAATACGGAGTTGCACTCAATGACAAACTCATCTCTGCTACATCGGTAATAATGACATAAGGAACAACATCGTCTAAATATGAAGGATAAAGAGCAGGTCGCTCGTTAAATGTGGACGTTTCCGCACCCTCAATAGACGGAAGCGAAATAAAAGGGCCACAATAGGCGAGTGAGTGTCTTTATCCAGCAGTAAGTGGCCCTTGTATCTTCGAGAGTTCTCCACGCATGTTCCCGGATCACACGTATGAAGATTGTTCTTCCCAGTCGCAGCTCCCTCGCACATTAGTGCCCCGGCTGGGGGATTATTACAAGGTGTCGGCGGCGTCAGACTCGGCGCGCTGGAAATACAAGTTGTGACAAGCCGGAAGCGTCGGAGTGACTGAGGGTCGGATTAACCCAACACCTTCCCCTAAACACTTCATAAACCTCATTTCGGAATAAAGACCGCCCCTTGCAAAAACACAGACTCCAAATCCATATTACATCCCCATATTATTGTATCCCAGTGTTTAATAATGCAGACATGTGATATTTAGTTTAAATGGTCAATTTTTTTATATTTTTTTTTATTTTGCAGATGAAATGAAGGGCGACTATGACTGTATGGGGCCAGAAGTCACTCATGCCACCACTATGAACAATGGTACAGGTAAATAATACATGATTTCGCTAAATATTCAGGAGGATGTTGTAACCAATCATATTCCAGCTCATATTCTGTAAAGGAAGGGTGCAGGATGTAAGAAAGAATCTGATTGGTTTATTTATGTCATTGAATTGTTTAGCTTAGGCCTCACATTGAGTTGTTAAGCTGCTTTTAGCAACCAATCAGGTGGCCTTTGAAAAATGAGAACTGGAATGTGATTGGTTGCCAAACACAACCTTAACAGGCCTCATATACAAGACAAGATGGAGGCCTCACCTGCACCAACCAATCAGATTCCAGCTCACATTCTGCATAGGAAGGTTACAAGATGAAAGACATAATCTGATTGGTTTATTTATGTCACTGATTGTATAGCTTGGGCCTCACGTTGAGTTGCTAAGCTGCTCTTAGCAACCAATCAGGTGGCCTTTGAAAATTGAAAACTGGAATACAATTGGTTGCTAAACACAACCATAACAAGCCTCCTATATAAAACAAGATGGAGGCCTCACCTGCACCAACCAATCAGACTCCAGCTCACATTCCGCAAAGGAATGGTACAGGATGGAAGAAAGAATCTGATTGGCTTATTTGTGTCACTGATTTGTATAGATTAACCTGTAGCAACCATTCAGATTCCCAGTCAGGTTTAGAAATTGGAAATTAACAGGTTGCTATGGGCAACAGTTTCTCATTTTTTATATGGCACCTAAGGTGATATTTACCAATGAAATTAGGCCTGATGGCAAAAAAAAAAAATATCCTTCATAACAACTCCATGTGTAAGGAAGGAAGCCATAATACTTTAGGTGACACATCCGTTGTTTGAGTCGTCATAGCCTTTAAATCCTGATGGTTGATATCATAAGATTTGCGCCCCTCTTGTTTTTTGTGATGCACCATAGTGGCATATGCCGTAGATAAGGTGCATGTGACAATAAGAATACAGGCCTTTGTAAGATGGAGACTTCCGGTTGTTTTTTGTAAGGTTTTATACCATTCTTCGGAGGTATACGCCAGAAAAATTTCCCAGCGCAGCGTCTACCACTGAGGGAAGGTGCAGCTGAAAACGCATAGTATGGCAAATGTCGGCCATTAAATGCAACTGTATAAACCCTATCCTGTGTGCTACACTTTATTTTGCAAAGGGCTGCTGTATGGGAAGGCGCTTTCCTTAAAGGGTCACTCAGAGGTCCGATTTTTCCACATGTGTGATCTATCCGTGGTTTTTATAGAAAGAAGTCATACCCATTATTGTCTATGGGGCTGTTCACATGTCTGTGTTTATTACAACCGTGAGTCTTTAATGAAAAAAATAAATAATTGGCGTCATGTCCGTCTTTGATCTGAGGAGTCACGGAGCCATCCAAGAAAAAAACTGATACCATACTGATGGTAAAAGTCGACATACGGGCCAAAATTGAAAATCGGATCCAGTACAGTGATCAGGAAAAAAAATGGATGTCCAAATGGCGCCTTATTTTGGTGTAAACATGGACCGTGATGTATGGGCTGTCTGAAATCGAGAGACTCCTATATGAGTCTAGATCGACAACCACTTATTTGTTCCATATATCATAGCATGTACTAGAACTGTGAAACATGGATGTGTGAATCTGGCCTTGAAGTGACTCTGTCCGCACAGAATGACTGTTCAAACCAAGCACAGGCGCTCGGTGCTTGGTACTGCCAAACATATAAGCGCACCTTCCTATCTACTTGTTTTCCTTTTATCTCCACCCCATACTTTGATTGATAGCTCTGGCGTTATAGCCACAGACGGGCACAGCTAGATGGAAACAAGTAGCTGAGAAGGTGCTCTTAAATTTTTGGCCATACCATGGTGCACCGAGCACCTGTACTTAGTTTGAACAGTCATTCTGTGCCGACAAAGCCCCTTAAAAGGATTTGTCTAATGAAAACAAGTTATCACCTGTCCTATTGGTGGGTGTCTGACCGGTGGGACCCACACCAATAGACTTTTTATCCCTGATGGGGAACTTTTAACCCGTTACAAAATGGAGCTGAACACCAGAAGACCGACCATTACACCATTCATTCCCTATGGGGATGATGGAAAAAGCCAAATGCAGCGCTCAGAAGCCCAAAGAGAGAGAATGGAGCACAGGTTGAGCATGTGCACTGCCGCTCCAATCTACCAGGTATAAAAGTTCTGCGGATCGGATCCCCACGGTATGACCACCACCGATCAATGAGTTATTACCTATCCTGTGGCAAGGTGATGATGACTTGTACTCACGGGACAACCCCTTCAATGAAAGTGAGGTAAACCATCTTATACCATCCTGAAAAATGCCAAAAAGATACTTTTTAGGCCTCATTAAAGTGAATGGAGCCCTATATATTGTATATTTAAATAGAATTACCTAAAGCTGATGCCCTCCTCGGTGTGTGTATATATATATATATATATATATATATATATATTCACACACCTAGAACTGATGTCCACTTCACTATTCTCTGGCAGCTGGACAAAGATGGTGCAAATGTTTTTGGCTGGCATTCGAGTGCTGGCCAAGGAGGTTCACAGTGCCTGGTCTGGCTGCCATGGAGTACCTAAGTGGACGCCAAGCCAGGGTAGAGCAAAACTTTTTGCTCATCCCTTGCAGGGGTTTGTCCTGGAGAATACACCAAACGTAGAACTGCCGCATATGCATTCTACAATGAGCCAAAATCTCCACTCTAAGGCCAGGTTCATATTGCACTAGAGCAGTCCATTCAACGCATGCGTTAAATGGATGCGCTAATGCTACTCCCTAACAAGATCGCGTTATGCGATTGCACTAGCACAGATGCTCCATCTCACTAGCAGTGACGGACCCTCGAACACTGCAGACCGCGTCCAAGGGCCCATCACAGAATGACGGCATATCGCCAACGCATGCCGATTATGACATGCATTAGCGATGCGCTACCTTATGGCCGTCTATGGGTGCGTTGACGCATCCGTTCATAGCGTTAATGCCGCTATGTAACTGATGCGTTAAACGAAGCCCCCTAACGCAATGTGGACCCAGCCTTATCTTTTGGAAAGCAACGTACCTCAGTGGTTAGCACTGTTGCTTTGCTCCAGTGGGGTTCTGAGCTCAAATCCCAACAAAGACAACATCAGAAAAGAATTTGTATCTTCCCCTTGTGTTTTTGGGGTTTTCTGCCGGATTCCTCCTATAGGAATTTAGATTGAGAACCCCAATGGGGAAAGTGATGGTGATGTCTGGAAAGTGCTGCGGGATATCATGGTACAGAAGCAAGCATGATAAATAAATAATTCATTTAATTCCTATTACAAAGATGGTTATCTATTTCTTTTAACAATATTACATATGTTTCATAAAAAGGTAAAAACATAAAAACGCGGCGTACTCTATATTTCAGTGCATTCTATCATTTTTTAATTGTGCACTCCGTGAGGTTTTCGCTACCAATAAGACTGTTTATTCAGCCAGCAATTACTCAATATTGTTACGTTAAGAGTCCACTTGTAAGCTGTTAAGAATCGGAATGGGGTCAGAGGTTTCAGGCAAAGTTAACAGCTCTGGCACTTCACTATGGGTCAGCGAATGCCAGTTATAGAAGACATCATTGTTAAGCATTAGTTGTGTTTATTTACGTAAGTGTATCCTACTTGACTGTTAGCGAGTAACATTCATCCCCGGGGCATGTTTTTTCACCACTGAGAGTAATAATGGGTGACATTTCTTTAATCCCACAAAATAAAGTGGATTCTGATCACCGTTCAGTCTGGAAATGCACAATTTGTCCATTACTGTCATTTATTTTCTACCTTTTGATAGACGGAAAATTATATCTTTTGACAACTTCTAATACTGATTCCTTTCAACAGTGAAGAACACGAATTGCACTTCGGAATTTGAAGAATATTTTACCAAAAGAAAAATGGATGATGGCGACGGGCACGGCGTTAGCATAGCAGAATACTTGCATCGTAGTGATACGGCAATTATTTACCCAGAAGCCCCTGAAGAGCTTTGTCGTTTGGGTACACCGGAGGCCAATGGTCAGGAGGAGAATGGTAAGGCCATGATTCATTTTTAGATACTTTGAGGAGAACCCTTTGCAGCTGTTGCAATTGTACATGCATTATGGGCCGCGTGGTGTTTACCTTAAAATTTCGGCAACAGCTGCACGGGCCAGGAATTTCATGAGCTGAACATTCAATAAGCTCATGCTGTCCTGTTTGCAAGTTCCTAACATTTTTCTTCAACATTTGAAGGACAGGAATTGCTGAGCTTTAGGAACTTGGGATGAATTGAACCTAACTAGTGTTGAAATTTAATAACGAGCAAGTGTTCCAGGTAATTCCCAGCATAAATAATAACAGAACGAGATGCCCATATGCTGGGAAATGTGACAATTCCTCTGGCTAATTGTAATTTCTGAAAAGACAAGAAAAAGATCTATGTAGCCAAAGGCCAAGGATGAAATTGTACACGAGTACTCCATTTGTAGCTCCTGAAAGAGGCCAGGGTCCATTGTACCTTCTTCAGACTGTAAAAGGTTAGGAGCCAAGTACTTAATTAATTTACTATAGCAGTTTGAAATGAATCATACAAGTATTTCCTGGGTGTATAGAGGGGATTGAAGTGCGTTGAGGCTGGTGTGAGATGATGATACGCTGCTGCCGCCATAAATCCATACTGGGCAAAGAGCCCATTAGCTGCCATTGATTAACTGACCTTTTGGCCTGTCTCTCCTTCTCATTTATCTCCACTGTAGACCTACCACCTGGAACACCAGATGCCTTTGCCCAGCTGCTGACCTGTCCCTATTGCGACCGAGGCTACAAGCGGTTGACGTCACTGAAGGAGCACATCAAATACCGCCATGAGAAGAACGAGGAGAACTTTTCCTGCCCTCTCTGTAGCTATACGTTCGCCTACCGCACCCAACTCGAGCGGCATATGGTGACGCACAAGCCGGGGAGAGATCAGGTGGGGGTTTGGCTTTAAGTGATTCTTTTTATAATTACCCCTTAGAGAAACTATATTGCTTTGATTGGCAATCATTATTAATTTTTCATGGCATTTTGAAGATGCAGATCTTTTAATGGTAATAGCCTTAATTGAGGGCTAAATGATTTTTTGATGGTGTCTCCTAATATAATTTAATAGTCTTATGTTCACGATCGAATGAGTGTGTTAATTTCTAATTTAGAAATTTTACTTGCACGATAACTTCACTCTAGTTTAACGTTTTTTTAATGCCGCTCAAAAGGTGAATGAAACATTGGTATTTTTAATTAACGGGATGTAAGAGAAGTTACTGTCGTTAAGGTTTTCTTTAGTCATTCGGCAAAATGTTAGAAAGCAAGCGTTAACTTCCAAATGCGCTTCGTCCTCCTGGATGAAAAAATGATGAAAAATAATAATGTGCGTGGAATTTTCTTGTTCCGTAATGAGTCATGGGGCTAAGACATCTGTGTTATTATGTGACTGCATGTCAATGACAGTGTTGTAAGTGGAATATGTGCTGTCATTGCTAGAAAAGCTGGAGCCAAAGCTTTAATCTCTAATGTTAGCGTGTGCCTGGGTGTGTTTTCAAAAGAAATGAAGCAACCAATCATTAGTTTTCATTCTAAATCGGGTATAGGGTAAGCTTTGATTGGTCAATATTAAAAAAGTAACCCCAAGAAGGTTGACTTTCAAATATAAATATTTAATCTCAAAATGATCACACGTAAACAACACAGACGCCAAGACTAGAATTTCTTCCAACTCTATTAAAAAAAAATCTAGCACCAATGAATTAACATCTATCACTGTAGTAATAATGCGGTAGCTGCTTAGTATAGAAGAGTGAATCAATGTCATTGCTACAAAATTTACAAAAAAAATCAGTTTCACAAGAATCTGAACTTTTTGCAATTTGGCTCTCATGTAGCTGTCTCATTGCTGGACCTCCTATCGGCTTTTCTATCTTCTAAGAGCTATCCTCTGTCTTTCTTGTGGCCGCATCTACCATTCACTAGGCCCCATGCCATCACGCGTAGCACACACGTGAATGACGTTCATCACATCCCAAGTGAGAGTGTGGGATCTAGTGAATGGAAGACCCTGGCAGAAAGAAAGTTAGAAGAAAGAAGATAAAAGAGCTCATTGAAGGACAGGTATAAGATTATTTTTAACCCTGATTCAATTAGCTTCAAATTTATTCAATGCAAATCAAATTTCCCCCCTGAATCAAACTTTGGGAGATTCACTCAACTCTAGGGAAAATAATGAAATTTGAAAAATTTTGTAATCACAAGAAGTTTTATCACCATAGACATTATTTTTTGAGCATTGCCAGTTCAAGATGGTATGATTTATCGGTACCGCCAATAATTTTTTTTAGAAGTTTAGAGAGATGTTCTTAAGATGATTGCTAAATGTTTGTAAAGTTTCATCATTAAAAGCCGAACAAAAAGAAAAAGAAAATACCTGTAAGATTTTTAAGAAGTCTTGCAATTTTGTTTTCCAATTATTCTGATATTTTTGCAAAATTTTCAAAGCTAAATTGTGAATATTTAAGTGTAAAATGCAAATTCAATAGATGTCAAACAATTGTAACATGTCAACACTATTTACATATTTTATCAGCGTGTGCCATAGCTGAACCTTAAATGCATACATGACGATTGTGTTGGCGCGGTATGAATAGAAAGCTTTGGTGTTGAAAAGTCCCCTCATTTGCTCGTGGCATTTACAATTAGTAAATTAAAATGATTGTATCATATTAACAGTGGCACAACTAAAGTTTATAGTGGTCCTCTGAGGGCCATGGGGGGAGGACAAGCAGCTGTTGCTGTTTGTTTATGCAACTCGGCAACATATGAACCGTGGTCCCTCAATGGCGCTCGACGGGTTGGGCTAGGCTTGATCTTTGAAGGTTGCTGGTGTTTGAACAAACCTCCCTGTGTCCTGTGTACACCATCTGTCTCACTAGGAATGTGGGAAGACTCAGTACACCCCAGCAGTTGTCATACTGCTTCTGAGGTTTTTTTTGTGTGAAGCTTTTGTGTCCTTACTGCTTGAAGCTAACTGACATACCTTGAGCATCGACACTACGTTATTTCAACATTCTCTGTCACAACTCATATATTTCTGTAATGCTTTCAACGTACACCTGATTTCCTCTTTTGGCACAATCTGTTCTTTGCAGGGGCTGCATTATGCATCTCCTGTTACTTTCAGCAATTTATGAAAGTAAAAAGCACATATGCTATGTAAAAAGAAGAATAAATCCGGAAATGTAGACATTTATTAGACATCTTGCAAATTGGAGTTGTTAATTGTTGAAAAATGTTATTCTATTTTTTAATTGTGTCCTATTGTGTTAAGAAAACACTCGTTGGTGAACAAAATGTATTTTACAGATTTTTCTCTACTTTTAAACTAAATTTACAATTTAATTTTTGTTTGTCCACAGCACCAATTGTTGACCCAGGGAGCTAGCAATCGGAAGTTCAAGTGCACAGAGTGTGGCAAGGCGTTCAAGTACAAACACCATTTAAAAGAACACCTGCGAATACATAGCGGTAAGTGTTTTATTGATAGAAAATAAGTCTAATTTTTACAATTCTATTAATGAAATGTGACTAATTTTTACAAACTTTTTGGGTAGATTTCAGCTATTCCTTGTGGGGTTGTCTTACTAACTTTTAGCTTACCCCAAAATAATTAATTACACAATAGTTAACAGAAGTTACCTGTTAACTAGCCAATGTTAATATTTTCTATCAAGTTAAAAAATATAATGAAAAAAACACAGAAAAACTGATACATCAAACCACATTTTTCTAATATTTATAAACCTATGTTACATTTGATTTATTTTTATTTTTCTCTACAGGGGAGAAACCTTACGAATGCCCAAATTGCAAGAAACGCTTCTCCCATTCAGGTTCCTACAGTTCACACATTAGCAGTAAAAAATGCATCGGCCTAATCTCTGTGAACGGGAGAATGAGAAACAACATGAAGGCGGGATCATCTCCTAACTCTGTGTCTTCATCTCCCACCAACTCAGCCATAACGCAGCTCCGGCACAAACTGGAGAATGGTAAACCACTCGGTATGACTGAATCTTCTGGCTTGTTGAAGATCAAGACTGAAACACTAGATTATAATGATTATAAACTTCTCATGGCAGCCACTCACGGGTTCAATGGTCCTATTCCATTCATGAATGGTGGTCTTGGAGCAACGAGTCCCTTGGGAATTCACTCCTCAGCCCAAAGTCCAATGCAGCACTTAAACATAGGGATGGAAGCAGCGCTACTTGGGTATCCAACCATAAGCAGTAATTTAAGTGAGGTGCAGAAGGTCTTAGAAATTGTGGACAACACAGTTTCTAGACAGAAGATGGAATGCAAAGGTGATGAGATAACAAAGATGAAGGGATATCACATGAAGGAACCAGGACCTCAAGGAGATGAAGGTATGACGTCTCCTAGTATTCCACAAGTCGGTCTTCCTGTAGTGAGTCATAATGGTGCCACTAAAAGTATTATAGACTATACGCTGGAGAAAGTGAATGAAGCCAAAGCTTGTTTACAGAGCTTGACCACTGATTCAAGAAGGCCATTTAACAGTTTTAAGAAGGAAAAGTTACGTACGTTGATAGACCTTGTAAGTGAAGAAAAGATGTTAGAGAGCCATATTATATCCACTCCATTTTCTTGCCAGTTTTGTAAAGAAAGTTTTAATGGCCCCATTCCTTTACATCAACATGAACGATATTTATGTAAAATGAATGAAGAAATAAAAGCAGTCCTCCAACCTAGTGAAAACCTGATTCTCAATAAACAGGGAACGTTTGCTGAGAAACAAGCACTCCTGCTGTCGTCGGTACTTTCCGAGAAAGGAATGACTAGCCCGATCAACCCATACAAGGACCACATGTCTGTACTTAAAGCTTATTATGCTATGAATATGGAACCTAACTCTGATGAACTACTGAAAATTTCCATAGCAGTTGGCCTTCCTCAGGAATTTGTGAAGGACTGGTTTCAACAAAGAAAAGTCTACCAATATGCAACTTCCAGGTCGCCGTCTTTGGAAAGGACCAGTGTGGAAGTGGCTCCAGTAACCACCACTCCCACTAAAGACTCTATGTCAGCCAGATCACCAGTAAAACCTGTGGATTCTATCACTTCGCCGTCTATAGCAGAACTTCATAATCGGGTATCTAATTGCGATATGCCTCTCAGGCTAACAAAACCTAGTCATTTTGCTGGTCTGAAGCCAGTCATTGATAAATTGGACCACTCTAGGAGCAATACTCCATCTCCTTTAAATCTTTCTTCCACATCTTCTAAAAACTCCCATAGTAGTTCTTACACTCCAAACAGTTTTTCCTCAGAGGAGCTTCAAGCTGAGCCTTTGGACTTATCTGTTCCAAGACAAATGAAGGAAATGAAAAGTGTTATAGCCACAAAGAACAAAACCAAACCTAATAACATCACAATCGAACATAACAATGTTCCTATATCTACAGACATGGTAGATGAGCCCCTGAACTTAACGTACATTAAGAAAGAATTTTGTCATTCTAATAATCTGGACAAAAGCACTAACCCGCTATTTGGTCTGAATCCATTTAGTGGTAAACCTTTGTACACGGCGCTTCCACCACAGAGCGCCTTTCCACCAGCCACTTTCATGCCTCCAGTACAGGCGAGTATTCCTGGGTTGCGACACTATCCAGGGCTTGATCACATGAGCTTCCTTCCACATATGGCCTACACATACCCTACTGGAGCAGCTACATTTGCCGATATGCAACAGAGGAGGAAATATCAGCGAAAACAGGGATTTCAGGTAGTTTTTATGTGTATGTTATACTTGTTCAATTTTTAGATTTTCTTTTTCCCCAAGCTTTTTGAAGCTTTTCCTATCATTTTTATTAAATACAGCTCTTTATTGGCAATATTATACCATGTTAATATATCTAATGAACCAGAATATATTGATTTTGGAAAGTTTGAGAGTGAAGCTACCCAAAGACATGAGAAAATGGTCAGCCCAAATAGATGACTCCCAACAATTTGTATTAATTTTTAGTCTTCTGCCGCTTCTCTCTCTATCTCATGTCTATGGACAGTTTTACAACAATTTAACAAAAGCTGAGTTCTGTACTTAACTATTTTTGGATATTATGCAGCCTGTAGACTTCGGTATAGAGGTTTAAATAAAGAGATCTAGTGGAAGAAGCCGAAAATTAGATTCCGATTTGTCAATGCTTAAGCTGGTAGATACGGGAAGTATAAGATGGCTGCAGGCAAGAAAGGATCAGAAAGAAATCCATACCAAGCATCCTTTGTTGGATAAATGTAATTGTCATCTATTGTCATCTATACTTGCTGAAGGTGGAGAATTTCGAAAGATGAATACATATATTCAGCTACTTTCTCAATCACCTTCTTTTTACTTTGATAGTCTCAATCCCAAACTTTAAGGGGTTTTCCTATGTCATAAAGTGATGGAATATTATGAGCATATGCCATTACTTTGTGATTAAAGAGGTCTAATCTTTGAGGATGGATGGGTTGCAGTGCTGTGGCCCCCAGCTGGGCAGAGAACTGGCTCTATTTAGGTGCATAAGGCAAGATTTAGTTCCCTGCAGATCTTTGTGGCCACAAGCCCAGTTGTTTAGGAAAAAAATGAGAAAAGGACAAAGTACTACGTTTTGGTGGGGACCTAGACGTCATACCTCTGATCTTAAAGTCATGACATATCCAGGCGATAATGCATCACTTTATGTAATCAGAAAACCCCGTTAAGACTTTGACACCAATCTGACTAAACGAAAAAGGTTTGTTTTTTTCATTGAAAGTGATGATGTATCACAAGGATATGCTATTATGTCCTCAATGGTTAGAGTCCAAGGTTGAAAACCCAAATGATCCTTACAATGATAGAATATCTACCTAAAGGGGTTCTCCACCTTTTGGGAAATTCATTTTTTTTTTCTTACTTAAAATCATTTTTGTAATTTGGTTTCATTTAAAACATTCTTGCAACATTTGCCTCTGTGTTGCACCATTTATTGCTGGCTGCGGAATGAATTAACTGAGAATCCGAGCTTATTCTGAAGGCGATAATAGGAGAGGATATGATTTATTATGCTCTCGCTTATATAGCACCATCATATTCCACAGACTGTGTTATCGCTGTCCCCATTGGGCTCGCAATCTAAATTCCTTAGATTCCCTATCAGTATGTCTTTCAAGTAGATCATGAAACCCACATAATTACGGAGAGAACGTTCAAAACTCCTTGCATATATTGTTCTTGATGAGATTTGAACCCAGTGCTGCAAAGCAACAGTGTTCACCATTGAACCCCCCACCTCCTCCTTGCTGCCCTAACTTTTTTCTTTCTATTTTTGAGCTTCTCTCCTAGTTTATGACTACAGATCACTTTAAAGTTGAATTTCCAGAGAAACAAAAAGCCTGTAAAAGTCAAACAGTGCAACATTTTTAATGAAAAAAAAAAATATATATATATATTTATATATATATTTAAGCAGCAACTATATGTATTTACGCAAATAAAAAGTATGGCCAAAGCTTTGGTCAACCTACCCTAAACCTAACTACAAGTATATCTAAAAAGACTAAAGGCCCCCGTGCACATTACATAGCTGTCGACCAAAAGCTCTGTTTCCTCATACAGAAAGCAGTTCTGGGTTCTCTATAAGAAAAAATTTAGCCAGACCATCGGCCACTCCCATCAGTATCAGTGGGTTTTGCCAACTTTAGTCTAATGGGTACAGGGAGTTTGGGGGAGGAAGCCTTAAAGGGAATCTGTCAGCAGATTTTTGCTACCCAATCTGAGAGCAGCCTGATGTAAGCAAAGAGAAGATGAATCCAATGATGTATCAATTAGGTTACTAGGTTCAGCCGTTCTGACACAATCAGAGCTTTTAGATTTACAGCAAAATGAAGCCGAGCTATGAATGAAGCAGAGCTGAGAAAGCTAGCTTCACCCACACCAGGCTCTCTGTGTACAAACTCCATAGACAGTGAGCTGCTTATCACAGGAAGGGGCGTTGCCGGACTAGTGTAGTTCTGCAATATTAATCTCATAGTGATAAATCCTTGACAGTTAGTAAACAGCAGCACACTCTTTGACAAGTGACTCATCCCTAAATTCTGTGCTTCATCCTCTATCTCATGCTGTCTTCAGATTAAATAGCAAAAACCTGCTGACAGATTCCCTTTAAGACGCAACAAGTACCAAATCTAAGTTGAAAAAAATTAAAAATCTAAACTATTTTCAAATACTTTCTACTTTAGCCAAATGTGACAATAGGGTGAATTTTAAGAAAGAAATGGAAAGGTGAATCAGACAACTACTTTAAGTCAAACGTTAATTTACATTTTTGCCAATGACATTTTTGAGGCTCGGGTCTTTTTAACATTATTGCCGACTGTGAATGGATAAGATAGATTGTATTCTCCCAAATCAAGGGGGAAAAAAAGCCGGAAATTATGTAGATATTCTGAAGAGTTTTTGAACATATCCGAAAGTTTTGTTCACTATTGTCTATGATTGAGGTGAAGTTTTAACCCAGAGTTAAAAAATTTTAAAAATGGAGTTTTTACAATATCGACCAAAGGGTTTTTTTTTTCACCTGGTATCAAACTGAAGGTAAATTGCGCAGCGTGACTTATTGCTTCATTTCAATGAGGTTTGGTTCCGTATACAAGACAAAGAATATGCCTTCAAGTTTTAGAGCCTTATCTAGAACTTAAATTAAAGTGCATCCACCCCACAAAGCCAAAGTAATCTGCTTTCTATTAATTAATTGGAAGTCAAATAGACGAAGCCATATGTACGATGTAAACGTACGCGAGTGCTCTCTGTAGTCATGCCGAAAATAAATCTAAATACACCGAATGATTTACCAACCCACTTTCATCATCCTCTAATGCTGAAGGCATGTGGACGTCGAACATTGATAAAAAAAATTCTCCATTTTAAATTACAAAATTAAGTATTACGCTTAGGGCATCTTGTCAGCAGACATAAACTTAAATGGATTGTGTAATAACATTTTGCATCTGATCATAAAATTCAATTATACAATTTTTTTTTTAAAACTTTTTTTTTTTTTTGAAAGGAGAAAAATGAAAACAAATTCACTTCTTCTTGCAGTGTTTATTGTCTGATCAAAATTAATATGCCTAAATTTGAATAAAACAATATTTTTAATGACGGCGCAGAGAGTTTCATTAGTTTTAGAACCGCATCAACGTTTAATAAACACACTAACGATAATTTGTTGGATTGTAGGGTGAAATGCTTGATGGAACCCCGGATTACATGTCAGGTCTAGATGACTTGACGGATTCCGACTCCTGCCTGAGTCGAAAGAAGATTAAAAAGACAGAGAGTGGCATGTACGCTTGTGATTTATGTGATAAGACATTCCAGAAAAGTAGCTCCCTCTTGAGACACAAATACGAACATACAGGTAAATACATTGCTCACCTGTACCTTCATCTGCAAATCCTACTATGCATATAAATATATATTTACACATATTCTTAAAGGGACAGTCTACTAAACACCGTTAGTAGTTCTCTTTTCAAGCTAGTGAGGAAGTAGATATCTTGCATTTTGCTTTTAGGCTCTCAACACCTAGGACACAGTTGGAAGAAATGGCTCATTGTTACTCATCCGTTTGTTTTTTCTTCTGAAACGGTTACTCATCATATGGGTTTTTTTTGGGCTGCTCATTGGCTGTGTGTATAATGTATAATGGGAGGAATAAAAAAAAAACAGCCAATAATTTGCAGCTATTTTTTTTTTTCAACTTATTCCCCTGATTTGCCAATTCAGCCAGGTCAGACCAATCCAAATCTCACATGCTATTAATTGGCTGCATTGCTGCCAATCTTAAATGTGTTTTCCGGTAGAACTCATCAGTTGGAGGTCCAACCAGTGACACCTGCACTGAAAATGGGTGAACTTTTATCCTCCACAGGACACTTTTATCCCCAATATGGAGCAGCAGGTTGTATGTCCGACTGCAGCTCCATTCATTCTCTAAGGGGCTGCTAGAAAAAGCCAAGAGTAACCATCGTCAGCCCAATAGGAAATGAATGGAGCAGTGATTGAGCATTGAGCAGTGATCAGACCTCCTACAATCAACAAGTTATAGCATATCCTTTTGAATAAGTGATACTTGTTTTCACCTGACATTCCCTTTAATCATTTTTTGTATTGCCAGTGTTAGGGATGACAAATGTTTGCTATAACTCGCACAGTATAAAACTTTTGGATAGGGAAGACAAGGGTTATCCTGTACTTTTATCATTTTTTGACATGGGGCTTAGAACTAACAGTTGCTAACTACCTTCCTGTTCTGTCTGGTGCCGATCTTTGCTTGCTCAGAGCAGTCATGGACCGCCTCTGCCGTCAAATTTGCAACTTCTGCTGATGTCACATTGACAGAGCTGCGTGTTCTCTTCCATTCTGCTCTGTTGACAGGACGTCTCTGCCAATGTCATGTTGATTAACAGTCGGCTCCCCGCTGCCTAACTGCAGGGAGCCAGTTGTCAAATCAGCAAGACTTCTGTAGTGATGCCTCATCGACGGAGCAGGCCAGAAGAGGGAGAGCTGCTCTGATGATGAGTGGTGAATTAAAGCAGCAGAATTGCCAAGGTGAGCCATCAGAGATCATCCTGTTCAGAACCGGAAGTTAGTTCGAAACTACCTGCTGAAATAATAAAAGTCTTGGATAACTCCGGTAAGACTCTATCAACATAACAACATCCTGTATCGTGAAATCTCCCAATGACATATGCTGCACAAACCCATAGGTCCCATGTACCCCAGAATATATGTAATGAGTGACCTCTTGGCATATAGTGTAATAGTATACAGCTCTGTATCCTTTTGTGCAATGGAAGTTAATGGCCAAAGTATATCACTCTATGCCATGGGAGAAGACAAGGACCTAACAAGGTGATCTGGTAGATACATATACCCACCCACCTTAAATTGAAATAATTTGAATATTTAGCCAAATTTATCATGCATATTAGCTGGGAAGTCTGAGGTCTCAGGTCTGTATTGCATGAATAAGTGCCAGTCACAATATTAAAGTAAACCATTTGGCACTTAGGCCATTTTTGCTTTCAGATGCCTCAGAATCTCTTGCGCAATAAAGAAACTTAGTAAAAAGTGAAGATGTTTGAAGCTTTGTGTGCTTTAAGAGGTTCTGAAGCAGCTGCACATTTTTTTTTAAATCTGTCTATTTCCGCTGGTATGTGATCCTCCCAGATAATTAATATGACAAGAGCCCCCCACCACCGCCAACACCGCCACCCTCCTGCCATTCCCTGCCAGCCTACCCCTAATGTTTGCATTCCTCTCCTCTGTCATTCTCGTTCTGGTGCTGACACAGCAGGTGTACATAGCCTCTAGTTACACACCAGCCCTGGCTGCCGTCGTACATTCTTTTTGCTCACTTTGAGGTCGATTCATAAAAATTCAAGCAATTTAAAGCCACGATTTGCTCGTCTCATTACAATTGTTCAATAGAAAACCAGTTATGGCTTCAGCACTTTAATGCTCAACTATTAAAAAAGTAATGAAATATCCTTTCACACAAGGCACGTTCTTTTATTTGAGGAACGCTTTAAAAACCTTCATTAAGAGATGCAAATAGAGATCACTTACAGTGATATTCAGTCTCGGGAAAAGAATCTTTCTCCTTTCTCGTAGCGTTTAGTAATGTTAACTCAGCTACTGACAGCAAACAAAAATTACTGTACTTTATTTCTTAGAGTACAGTGGCTTTCTTCTACCATTTAGCAATGTTTTCCCCATATTATTATTAACACATACTTATAATAGATACTAGGTGATGGTGAATAGCAAAATTTTTGTCCAATTTTCCAGTAGGGTTTTTCCAAATTTTCTAAAATTGTTTTCTACATTCCTTCCAATTCTTTGTTTTCAGTTGTATTACCAAAATTTTGTTTAGATCTAATACCAAATATGTTTCCTACTCCCAGTGTGTGATGAAAAGTTTCAGGTGGCATTGAATGTAAGCTCTCTTTCAGATGTCTGTGATAACCGGTTTGATGTTGGATAGATCGCAATGCACAGATTGGCAGTACATCTCCTGACCCGAGTGTGACCACTTCATATATTTCTATGAAACTGTCATGCTCGGGTCAAGAGATGTTCTGCTAATCTGTGCATTGAGATCCGACATCAAACCGAATATCACAGACATCTGAAAAAGCCCTTAGATAGAGAAAAGTCGTAAGCGGAGCCATGGACTAATGTTCTCAGTGCAAAATTTTGTATATGTACAGTAAAACATGGTCATAATTCACAGCCTATATCGCCCAGTTCAAATATCAAATTAGACCACAGAATTGGCCAGAGCCTACTTGAAAGAGTTGTGTTATCGTGTGTCCATTTCCCAAGAGTTTCACTTCGTTTTCTCCAAGTGTCTGCATTGACGACTATTACAGTCAATGAAAGTCCATGTCGCTACCAAAAAAAAGCTAAAAGAAGTTGGTGGTATTTTCCTAGTACCACTGCAAATTTGTTCCATAAGATGATCAGTAATTCCATGGGTTGGACCCTTAAAAAAATATGCTCATCCAACTACTATCTCCGGCTTCTCCCGTTTTGGCATTGACCAGATCAATGTTGGTTTCTACTCCCTGATAATTTTTGACACTCAGGAAATTACTGCTTGGCCAAACATTGGCCACATAGGTGACAGATCTAAAATTGTCTACTGCTAGACCAAATCAAGGACAATTGTCTGGGTGTTGGGAACAGATTGTCAGCACAGACACTATTTCTGGACACACACTCTAGATTGACAATGTCAAATAGCAGACATAATACTAGTAAGCTTCTCATTCCTGGTTGAAGTAGTAGGACAAACATACAGGAGCGCTTCTTCATTCAGCTCTACTATCCTACATCCTACAGAGCAATGCAGTTGTAGTGTCTATTAATGCCTTTATGTCTCTTCGTTGCATCATGTGTCCCAATCTTGTGCCCCGGCATCAAGCTGTCAAGCATTTAGTGTCAGTTCTATTTTTGAATGCAACGTCAAGCATGGCCGCTATGGTAGGTGTGAAAGGCATTCTTAATCTATTTGTAGCCTGGAATCAGCCAGATGTGTTTAGGCTCAGCGTTACTCTCAAGTTCCAATCTTGGGCTGAAGAATGTGTATACTGCTCTTGAAAAAATTGATCTCTTGGACAGTCTACTGCCGATTATGGAGCAATTCTAAAGTACATTTTAGCATGGGATGTTGGAAAATTTACCAACAAAATGTTTTTGGGATTTTTTTATTTTAAATGGATGCAATTTAACATGGGTTTGGAGACTTGGCGATCAATGACTGTTTCAGAATTATTTGTAGATTTTCTTATTTGGATGAAATTTAATATAACTCTGTTTCTTCTTGTTTTTGCAGGAAAAAGGCCACACCAATGTCAGATTTGTAAAAAAGCATTTAAACATAAACACCATCTAATAGAACATTCACGTCTGCACTCCGGCGAGAAGCCATACCAATGTGACAAGTGCGGGAAGCGTTTCTCACATTCTGGGTCCTACTCACAGCACATGAACCACAGGTATTCCTACTGTAAAAGAGAGGCCGAAGAAAGGGAGGCCGCGGAGAGGGAAGCCAGAGAGAAGGGTCATTTAGAACCCACGGAGCTGCTGATGAATCGAGCTTACTTACAGAGTATTACACCTCAGGGCTACTCTGACTCAGAGGAAAGAGAAAGTATGCTGAGAGACAGAGAGATTGAAAGAGAGCACGACAAAGAGGTGGAGGATGTTTACGATAAACTTGGAAGACCGGATGGAGATGAGGAGTTTGAGGAGGAAGAGGAAGAGAGCGAAAATAAGAGCATGGACACGGATCCGGACACAATCCGGGACGAGGAAGAAAACGGGGAACATTCAATGGACGATAGTTCCGAGGATGGTAAAATGGAAATAAAGTCAGATCATGAAGAAGAAAACATGGAGGATGGCATGTAATAAACTACTGCATTTTAAGCTTCCGATTTTTTTCAGTAGTCTTGTTACCTGCTTGAAAACTCTGCTGTGTTTAAGCTGTCCATGCACGTGCCTGAAGCTTCCACGAAGCCTGTATAGATGAACTGATGGGGGGGTGGGCAGTTCTGCCAAAAACGAAACAAAACAAAACAAAAAAAGTTAATTGAAGTTTGAGGTGGTCTTTGTTGAGAACTGCATTATGCAAACTTTTTTGTACAGTATTAAAGGCCTAGAAACTGTGTGGTTTCAGAGACTAAACCCTGTGTTTAATAGCATTTATTCTTTAAGCACAAAATAGTTAATTGTACGAATTGCACTCTACTTATATATCACTACAGACTTAAAAAAAAAAGATATTTCTAATTTATATTAATACATTTAAAAATTAAAAAAAAAAAAAAAAAAAAAAAAGTGCCCGCATTGCTGTACATCAGTATTATCACTTCACTTTAATTTAAGGTGCCCGCACTGCAATACAACTTTTATTAAAAATCCTTCATAAGTTTACTTTGCTACTCTCAGTTTCATAATAGATAACCACACAATTTTAGGCCTATTTTAATTTTATTTTTTTTATTTTAATGTGAAGGAACATGAAGTGATGCATGTGTAAAAAAAATGGAGATTTCAAAGTCTTAAGAGTGAACAGGATATGGTGGTAAAAAGAAAGGTGATTTATTAAGAAAGCCTTTGTAAGGTGTTTTTAAAGAAAAAAAAAGCCTTATATGCAAACCTTTTAATCTGTGTGTTTCTGCAAGTGCCATCCTTGTACAGTGTTAAGAAGGTAACATGTGTTACCCAACGCACCAGCTTCAGTGTTAAGCTTACCCTGTTCTTTGAAGCACCCATGTCAGTATTAGAATAGGCGGCAGTTCCTTAGTTTACATATGTTTGTGCAATTTTTTTCTGTAATTTTTATTTTGTTTATTAATTTTGTCAGTATTACACCAAACTTTTTAAAAAAATTTTATTTGCAATTTTTTTTTTCATTTTTTTTTTTTTTTTGCATTCATTTAATTTTAGGTCAAATAACATTTTATTTATGTGGCTCATTTTATATTTCCTAATTTTATTTATTTCATACTGTAGTGTACAGTATAATAGTTCTTCAATATAGATATATTTTAGTAAAAAAGGAACATGATGTTGATCACTTGGGCAAATTTTACGTAAAGAGAAGAGCATTTATATGTTTTGAAACATTAATTGTGAAATGCGATTTTTTTTTTTTTCAATTTTATTATTTTATTTTTGTTTTATTATTATTATTATTATTATTATTTTTTTTTTTTTCTTCTTTCCAATTACTGGAAATTCCAAATTTGGGAACTTTTGATACGATCTTGTGAAAACACTGTATTTTCAACTGAAAAAAATTCCACTTTCTTCATCTTGTTTTTTAGCTAAAAAAAAAAAAAGGAGGGACTGTTAAATACAATGTATAATACCATGACAAAAAAAATCTTTCCTGACTTGTCTTTGTAAAAGTATTATTGAATTTTCAATTTGTAATTTCTCTTGAAAATGACCATGCTCAAATAAAAAAATGTAGCCAAACTATGCAAAGTGTGACTGACTACTTAAAAAAAAAATACTTAGGTGGGTTTTGTAGTGTTTATTGATAAAGTAATTTTATATGTTTATATTCTATTTGCAAACACAGTTATATTGATGAATTATCCGTAGAATATTTGCACATGTTAACCTAGTTCATAAGTGTGGTTTTTTCCAAGAACGGTATTTATGCTCCTGTGGATTTTGTGATTTACGTCATTTGTGTTTACCAATGTTGAAAAAGTTGAAGTTTCAATATAAAAAAAACAGGAAATAGTAAATAGACAATGCTCAGAAATATCAGTAAATTAGTAAAAAAAAAAAAAGTAGCCCATTCCTTTTTTTATAGCTCAGAATATTTGATATGTTATTTGCTAACTTTGATTTATAAAGCAATTGTAAAAAAAGTTACAAGTGAAAACATTCCCAGGACATACAATTGAGCTATCTATTGGATGTACAATGCCAGTGAACTCCTGTGACCTCAATGATTCCAAGATTAGGAGTGTACTCTGCTCTTTTCCATATTCCTCATAGATAATATTGAAAAGCCATTGCGCTAAGTAGTTTCTTGCAAAAAGTAGACATCCCCTTTCTGGGGTCAGATTAGTCTGGTCTCTCTAAGGCTACTTGCACACTTGAGTTATGAGTCGCAGCGCTCGGCCACCGCTAAGCTCTGCCCCCGGCCACGCCCCCTCCGGTCAGCTCCTCCTATGGTCATGCGATCAGCGTACCCTATATTTAGCGTTGGGTACGCTGGACATGCGCTGGTATGGTTTTGCCGGTGCATGCACCCTTTTTGCGCTGCGCCGAGCACACAAAAATGCAACATGGTGCGTTTGCCGCACATCGGTGCAATGCAAAAAGGGCACATGCGCCAGCAAAATCATACCAGTGCACAGCCAGCGTACCCAATGCTAAATATAGGGTACACTGATCGCATGCAGCGTCATGCGACCATAGGAGGAACTGACCGGAGGGGGCGTGGCCGGGGCGGAGCTTAGTGGTGGCCGAGAGCTGCGACTGATAACGCAAGTGTGCAAGTAGCCTAACTAATAGCCCCTGAAGGGAACTTGTAACTTGGATAAAAAGAAGCCAGATTTAGCCCTTATTATATTTATGCTACCTCCTAAGTATTCATCCTTTTTTCTTTCTTTTATCTGATTTTTTTAATGATTTTCTTCCATAGGTACAGTCATGGCTGAAAGTGTTTGCACCTTTCAAATCGTTCCAGAAAATGAAGTCTTACTCCCAAAAAATTATTGCAATTACACATGTTTTGTTGTACAAATTTCTTTCCTTTGTATGTATTGGAACAACACAAAAAAACAGAGAAAAAAAGCAAAACTGGACATACTGTAATAACCCAACAAAATTGTTGGCAACTCTCCAAAAATGTGGGTAAACAACTTTGTTTCAAGCATGTGATGCTTGTTCAAACTCACCTGTGGCAAGTAACAGTTGTGGTCAATATGAAAATCACACCTGAAACCAGATAAAAAAGGGAGAAGTTGACTCAACCTTTGCATTGTGTGTCTATGTGTACCAGACTAAGCATGGAAAACAGAAAAAAGAGAAGAGAACTGTCTGAGGAGTTGAGAACCAAAATTGTTGAAAAATATCAACTTGAGAAATCACATACTATGGCAGGACACCCAGGAGTAAGTGAGTAAGTAAGTATGTGAGTAAGCCAAAATCTTTCTGGGAAAGCCTCTTGTGGACACATGAGACCAAGATAGAGCTTTTTGATAAAGCACATTATTCTATTTACCCAAAATGGAATAAGGCCTACAAAGAAAAGAACACAGTACATACAGTCAAATATGGTGGAGGTTCAAAGATGTTTTGGGGTTGTTCTGCTGCCTCTGGCACTGGGTGCCTTGACTGTGCACAAGACATCAAGAAGTCTGAAGATTAACAGATAATTTTGGGTCGTAATGTAGTTCCCAGTGTCAGAATGCTGGGTTTACCTCCCAGGTAATGGGTCTTCCAACAGGACAATGACCCCATACATAATTCAAAAAGCACCCAGAAATGGATAGAAACAAAGAGCTGGAGAGTTCTGAAGTGCATGTTAATCTCATTGAACACCTGTGGAGAGATTTTAAAATTGTTGGAAGAAGGCACCCTTCAAATATGAGAGACCGGAGCAATTTGCAACAGAACAGTGGTCAAAAATTCCAGTTGAGAGGTGCAAAAAGCTTGTTGATGGTTATAGGTAGTGATTGATTGCAGCTATTTGTTATAAGGGGTATGCAACCAAATTTAAAGTTGTGCCAACAATTTTGTCTGATTCATTTTTTGGGGGTTTGTTGAAATTATGTCCAATTTGCCTTTTTACTCCTGTTTTTTTGTGTTGTTCAAATACATACAAAGGAAATAAACATGTGTATAACAAAACATGTGTAACTGTAATAATTTTCTGGGAGAAAAACTTCATTTTCTGAAACAATTTCAAGGGTGCCAACACTTTCGGCATGACTGTGTGTATTTTTAGTTAATGCATAAAATAATATTACTATTTTTATTATTATTATTATTATTAATAGTAATATGTTTTATTTCTATAGCGCCAGCATGTTCCGCAGCACATTACATTTCAGAGGGGACTTGTACAGACCATAAAGACATAACGGAATAGACACATATTTCACAAGATACCAAGAGGAGTGAGGGCCGTGCTCGCAAGCTTACAAGCCCAATATACTACATTTTATGGTCTTTACAAAGGGGTGTTGCTCACAGAATAATAGTGTAGGGCAGCCGAAAGACACGCCCCAGAGAATCCTGTGAGCAGTCCCCCCAAGGAACATAAAAATTACAATGATGGGCATTTCAAAGAAAAAGACCCGTATATCTGGAACCGAAAATGGCACATAAAATAAATAAATGAATGGAATACTTGGGAGCAGCAGGAATAAAATAAAAAAGGTCTCTTTGACCTGTAGACAGGTTCTCTTTAAATATTCGCAATGGCAAAACCCTCTTTAATTTTAACTATTTTAAAAAATGTAATTTAAATGTAAAAAAAAAGAATATTTAACTACTCAAAAATTCATGATGTTATTTTTTATATTTTTTTCTATTTAATTTATAAAAGAACAAAAACAACATAAATTCCTAATAATATTACTGGTCTTAGATATCTGAGCAGACACAAGTCAAATCAATCAGGTATATACTTTATATGTATACACCCACTGCACACAAAAATACTTCAGTTATCTATCTATCTATCTATCTATCTATATATATCCATCTGTCTTTATCTATCTATCTTTATCTACAAAAATTTATTTCAACATGGCTTTATAAAGTACAACAAATAACATTTCAAATACGTTTACTGTCTGACTTGTAGCTTTGTATATAGCATGTGATTTTTTTTCATTGGGCTGTTTCTTTTATTCCACTTTAACCAGATTCACGTCTGGTTGTATCCCAGCTAGACCATTGTAAATGTATGATGGGCAGACAAGCCAAAAATATACAATGTCAGTAATTTACAAAAATCATTTCAGTAAAAGAAAACAAGAATAAAATAAAATACGCTGAGTTTGTCTCTGTAAATTGAATTGTAATTTATTTTTCTAATGTACATTTTTTTATTCTTTTGTTTTTGTACTTTTTCTGGTTTGATGTCCCATATTTTTTGTACACTGACCAAGTGAACAATAAAAAATAATAAAAAAAACTCAAGCAAGCATCACTCAACACTATGCTATTCTGTGGGGCCAAGGTAACTTTTTGTTCAGCAGTATGAGTATACGCCTCCCATGACCCTGATGTGAGATTATGAGTAGTAATGAGCGAATGTGTTCGGATAAGGGGTTATCCGTCCGAGCATGCTCATATGCTGACTTCGGCGTGCTTGAAAAAATATTTTCGACAGCCGCTACATGTGCAGGGATCGTCTGTCTTAAATCAGTGCAGAGATGGATCTATTTCAGTAATTATTATTAGTGGTTTACCTCTTTCTGTATTCCTCTTTATTGTCAAGTCTCTGAAGGCAAAATGTATAAAATCTACACACCAAAAATATCAATGGGATATATCATTGGTACTTACAGAAGTGCATTGTATAAGTGTATAACAGGCGGTTCTTTGTTTCTTCACAGGAAATAGGGCGGATCTTTGGCTCTCTATGAAAGTGGGGGCAGATCTTTTGTATATGTAGGAAGTGGGGGCATGTTGTTTTCTTTCTACAGGAAGTGGGGGCATGTCTTTCTCTACAGGAAGTGGGGGGTGTTTTTTTACTTCTCTACAGGAAGTGGGGGCATTTGTGTTTCTCTACAGGAAGTGGGGGGGTGTTTTTGCTTCTCTACAGGAAGTGGGGGCATGTCTTTGTTTCTCTACAAGTGGGGGCTAGAGTTGAGCGACTTTAGTCGGATCGGGTTTCATGAAGAAAAATTTGTTTCAGATGAAACTGGTCCGACTAGGGCAAAAAAAGTAGGAGTTTCGTCCGAAACTCGACCCCGATGTAAGTCAATGGGCATTAAAAGTCAGCATTGAGTGGATGAATGTCATCCGCTCAATGCCGACTTTCATTCCCCATTGACTTGCATTGGGGTTGGGTTTCGGACGAAACTCCGACTTTTTTTTGCCCTAGTCGGACCAGTTTTATCTGAAACAAATTTTGCTTCATGAAACCCGATCCGACTAAAGTTGCTCAACTCTAGTGGGGGCATGTTTTTTGCTTCTCTACAAGAAGTGGGGGCATGTCTTTCTTTCTCTACAGGAAGTCGGGGTGTTTTTTACTTCTCTACAGGAAGTGGGGGCATGTCTGTTTCTCTACAGGAAGTGGGGGCGTGCTTTTTGCTTCTCTACAAGAAGTGGGGGCGTGTCTTTGTTTCTCTACAGGAAGTGGGGGTGTGTTTTTTGCTTCTCTACATGAAGTTGGGGCATATCTTTGTTTCTCTACAGGACATGTGGGTGGGTCTTTGTGTCTACAGGAGGTTGGGGCTTATTTTTTTTTGGTCTCTACAGTAAGTGGGGTAGATCTTTTGGATATGTAGGAAGTGGGGATGGGTTGCTGTCTCAATGCAGGAAATGGTGGTGGTTCATTTGTCTCTACAGGAAGTGGGGCGCTTTTTTTCTTTTTGCAGGAGGTGGGCATGAGTCTTTATCTCCCTACAAGAAGTGTGAGTGTATCTGTGCAGGAAGTGGTGATAAGTCTTTGACTCTCCACAGGAAATGAGGGTGGTTCTTTGACTCTAAAGAAATTTGGTGTGGGTCTTTGTCTCTACAGGAAGTGAGGGTGTGCCCTTGTCTCAGTATAGGAAGTGAGTACTGAACTTTGTCTTTGTCAGGAAGTGAGGCAGGTTTTTGTCTCTATAGAAAGTTGAGGCGATTCTTTGCCTCTCTTTAGGAAATGGGGTGGGCCTTTTTTTTCTCTACAAGAAGTAGAGTGGGTCATGGTCTCCTTAGAGGAAGTTAGTGTGTCTATATTAGACTGGTGTGTGCAGTTGTGAACAATAATGGCAGCAAGACCAAGGTTTTTTTTTACTGGTTTTGTGTGAAGAGACAGGTAGTCTTTAAGTTATTGAGGATTGGCAGAAGTAATTCATACATTATTATTAATACAGTAACTATAATAAAAATATTCAGTCTCAGGACTTACAATATCCTCCATGATTAGAACTCAGCCCATATGACAAGGTAGTCCTGGGGCTTCATGCACACAACTTACGGATTCCGAGTGTTTCAATAAGGTGATGAATACAAATATGACGGATAATATTTTTTTCTATATTTAAATTGGACCAATTTTCTGAAATATTCAGTTCTACTTTAGGACAAAACTTAACCTATAAAAGGACTTTTAATATATGTAAAATTCACAGGCACATGATTGTCTCAGGATAGTCTTATGGGCTTTAATTAGACCATACTTAAACCCCTTGGGAAGTTGATGCTTTTTTTTTACTATGGCCTTTTTCCTATTGACATTTCCATATGAGGATCGATTTTTTTTTTTGCGGGTTGACTTACATTTTTAATGACATCGTATTGGGGTGTATACAATAAGTAAAAAAAACACCATTTTGAAACTTTTTCATTTCATTTTTTTTACAATGCACACCATGGCTCTATTTTGAGAGTGTCAATGTGAAGACAGAGGAAGCTTGTTCTGTCTAGACAGTCAGAGGCCACAGTGGTTAATGGCTGCAGCATTTAAGGGGTTAAATGAGCCCATTGTCTCTACACGAGCCCAGCTTTGTGTATCTCCAGATTCCTGCAGCTCATCCCATGGGTATAATGCAGCACCTGCAGGTTCAGCATAATTTATATATACAGTTCCTTGAAAAAGTATTCATACCTCATGAGATTTTCCACATTTTTTCACATTACAACCAAAAAACGTAAATATAGTTTTATTGAGATGAAGTATGAAGTCATTGTATAGTCAAGGTTAGATTTCAGAAAGGCAGATTTTAAGGGATTCAGAAAGAGAATTGGAGGGATCCAATGGCTGGATATCCTTAAAGACAAAAATGTCCAGGAAGGATGGGAAATCTTGAGAAATGAAATTCTCAAAGCACAGTTGTTAACAATTCCGAAAAGAGGGAAGAATAGGAAGCATTTAAGGAAACCAGGATGGATGAACACAGAACTTAAGCTCATGCTAAAATGGAAGAAAAAAATGTTTATAAAATGGAAAGAGGGAGGCATATCTAAAGAAGAATATAATGCTGTCTGCAGAACCTGCAGGGCACAAATCAGATTATCTAAAGCTGAAAATGAATTGAGGCTTGCAAGAGATGTCAAAAGCAATAATAAAGGATTTTGGGGATATGTCAAAAGTAAAAGAAAAGTCAAAGATGCTATAGGATTTTTACAGGATGAAAATGATGAAATGGTAAGAGGATGTTGAGAAGGCTGAACTTTTAAATTCCTATTTTGCATCTGTTTTCTCTCAGAAAGGAAATGAAACATCAACTGTTCTTCACTGTCCTATTAAGGGAATAGAAGAATCCAGGATATCTATAAACAGAAAGATAGTGAGGAAACACTTAGCTAACCTAAATGAATTCAAGTCTCCAGGTCCAGATGAATTACACCCCAGAGTACTGAAGGAGATAGCAGAAGAAATTTTTGAACCCCTCTCCATAATCTTTGAAAATTCTTGGAGAACAGGAGAAGTGCCAGAAGACTGGAGAAGAGCAAATGTTGTTCCTATCTTCAAAAAGGGGAAGAAGGTGGACCCAGGCAACTATAGGCCGGTGAGTCTGACTTCTATACCAGGAAAGATCTTTGAACAAATTATTAAACAACATGTATGTCAGTACCTGGATAAGAATGAAGTGATTAAACAGAGTCAGCATGGGTTTGTAACTAATAAGTCATGTCAGACTAACTTAATTTCCTTCTATGATGGAATCACTGATTGGGTGGATAAAGGAAATGCTGTAGATATAGTATATCTTGACTTCAGCAAAGCATTTGACAAAGTCTCTCATACAATCCTTATTGAAAAAATGACTAAGTATGGAATGGACAAGGCAACTGTTAGGTGGATTCATAACTGGTTTAGTGATCGGACCCAAAGAGTGGTCGTAAATGGCTGCACATCCAGTTGGAAGAATGTCTCAAGTGGGGTACCACAGGGCTCTGTCCTTGGCCCTGTATTGTTCAACATCTTTATCAACGATTTAGATGAAGGAATTGAGGGTAAACTGATTAAATATGCTGATGACACAAAGCTAGGAGGGATAGCAAATACTAGAGAAGAGAGAGAGAGGATTCAAAAAGATATAAATAAACTGGAGAAGTGGGCAGCAACTAACAGAATGGTTTTTAACAGGGAGAAATGCAAAGTACTACATCTGGGCAATAAAAATGAAAAAAAGCATATACAGAATGGGAGGAATAGGGCTAAGTGACAGCACATCTGAAAAAGACTTGGGTATACTAATAGATCACAGACTGAATATGAGTCAACAGTGTGATGCAGCAGGAAAAAAGGCAAATGCAATTCTAGGATGTATTAACAGAAGCATACAGTCTAGATCACATGAAGTCATTATTTCCCTCTACTCCTCTTTGGTCAGACCTCATCTGGAATATTGTGTCCAGTTTTGGGCACCACATTTTAAAAAAGACATCAACAAACTGGAGCAAGTTCAGAAAAGAGCGACCAGAATGGTGACTGGTCTGCAAACCCTGTCTTATGAGGAAAGGTTGCAGGATTTGGGAATGTTTAGTTTGCAAAAGAGGAGACTGAGTGGAGACTTAATAGCTGTCTACAAATATCTAAAGGGCTGTCACATTGTAGAAGGATCAACTTTATTCTCATTTGCACAACGAAAGACTAGAAGCAATGGGATGAAACTGAATGGGAGGAGACACAGATTAGATATTAGAAAAAACTTTTTGACAGTTAGAGTGATCAATGAGTGGAACCGGCTGCCACGAGAAGTGGTGAGTTCTCCTTCAATGGAAGTCTTCAAACAGAGGCTGGACAGACATCTGACTGGGATGATTTAGCGAATCCTGCTTTGAGCAGGGGGTTGGACCAGATGGCCCAGGAGGTCCCTTCCAACTCTATGATTCTATGATTCTATGATTCTATGATTCTAAAGTAAATGATAAACGGTTTTCTAAATATTTTAAAAAAATATCAATCTGAAAATT
The DNA here is from genome assembly GCF_039654945.1 of Dendrobates tinctorius. Taxonomy (NCBI): domain Eukaryota; kingdom Metazoa; phylum Chordata; class Amphibia; order Anura; family Dendrobatidae; genus Dendrobates; species Dendrobates tinctorius. Next base: position 21,121,978 of record NW_027361810.1, on the reverse strand, counting down.
AGGATGTGGATTTGTATTCAGCCCCCCCTGAGTCAATTGTTTGAAGCACCATCTTTCGCTGCTATTACTGCTGCAACATTTTGGGATATGTCTCTACCAGCTTTGCACATCTAGAAGCTGACATTTTTGCCTCTTCTTCTTTGCACTCTCACTATAGCTCAAGGAGATTTGATGGCGACTTCTCGGAACAGCAATTTCCCAGTCTTGCCACAGATTCTCAATGGGAATTAGGTCTGGACTGTGACTGGGCCATTCACACACATGAATATGCTGTGATCTAAACCCTCCATTGTAGCTCTGATTGGATGTTTAAGGTCAGTGTCCTGCTGGTGAGTGAACCTAAGCCCCAGTTTGAAGTCTTTTGCAGCCTCTAACAGTTTTTCTCCAGGATTTCCCTGTATTTAACTCCATCCATCTTCCCATCAAGCTTTGACCAGCTTACCTGTCTCTGCTAAAGAAAAGCATTCCCACACCATGATGCTGCCGTCACCATGTTTGACCGTGGGGGTTGTGTTTTCAGGGTGATGTGCAGTGTTAGTTCTCCACCACACATAGCGTTTTGCACTTAGCCCAAATAGTTTTTCTTTGGCCTCATCTGACCAGAGTCACTTCTTTCTCATGCTAGCTGTGTCATCCAGGTGACTTTTTACAAACTGCAAATGAGACTTCTTATGGCTTGCTTTCAAAAATAGCTTTCTTTTTGCCAGTCGTCCATAAAGTCCAGATTTGTGGAGTACATGACGAATAGTTGTCCTATCGACATATTCTCCCACATAAGCTGTGGATCTCTGTAGCTCCTGCAGAGTGTGCTTGGACCTCTTGGCTGCATCTTTAATTAGTGCGCTCCTTGCTTGGGATGTCTGTTTAGGTGGACGGCCATATCTTGGCAGGTTTGCAGTTGTTCCATACTCCTTATATTTTAGGATGATGGATTGAACAGTGTTCCGTGAGATTAGAGCTTAGGCTATTTTTTATAACAACTCTTCTTTACTCTACTCCACAACTTTATCCCTGACCTGTTTGATGGGTTCTTTGGTTTTCATGATGCTGTATGATCCGTAATGTTTTAAAACAAACCTCTGAGGCTTTCACAGAACAGCTGTGGTTATACTGAGAATAAATTATATACAGGTGGACTCAATTTACTAATCATGTGACTTCTGTAGGCAAGTGGTCACTCAGTTTTTTATTTAGGGGTATCAGACAACTAGAGTCTGAATATAAATGCACGCCACAATTTTCAGATTTATGTTTTTAGAATGATTAGAAAACCATGTATTGTTTCACACTTCACAAATACTTGCTACTTTGTATTGTAATATCACATTAAATCTGAATAAAATGATCATGGCAATGTAAATATATCGGTTTTAAGAGGTTACTAGTTAAATATCTAAATTTCTTTAATGGCCTCATGCATTTGGTTGTAATACAGAGCCCGCAATTATAGGCTTATATTATATCTCCATCAGACTACCACACAGGTTCTTCATGAGGCCTATGTGCTATGCACACAGTCATGTTACAGAGCCCTAGTCATAGGCTTCTATCACACAACCACACAGGCTCTCCATGAGTCCTAAACCCCATGCACACAGTAGTAACAGATATGGTACAACTCCAACAAACCACTGAATGGGCTCCTCATGAGTCCTAAACGTTGTACACCAAGTCATAATACAGAGCCCACAGATATGGATCTATACTACCACTGCAACAGACTACCACACATGATCTTCAAGAAACCTATGCCCCATTCACATAGCCAAAAACAATCCACAGCTATGGTCCTGTACTACACATCCCTTGGATAACCGGACATGTTCTTCTTGAGTCCTATGCCTTTTGAACACAGTTGTAATATAAAACCCACAGTTATATTGAGCCTTCATTGGACTATTATGTAGGCTACTCATGAGTTTTATGCCTCATGCACAAAGTGGTAATACAGAATCTACAGCTATGAGCTTCTACTACACCTCTCATAGACTACTGGGCATGGTCTTCTTGAGACTTATGCCTTTTGATTACAGTCGAAATACATAACCCACAGCTTTGGACCTGTACTACACCCCAAGAGACCAGCACACAGACTCTTTATAAGGCTTATGCCTTGTGCACACAGTCATAATACAGAACCTACAGCTATGGGCTTATACCACACTTCCAATGGACTGCCGGACGTGCTCTTTTTGAGACTTATTCTTCGTGCATCATAATACAATACTCACAGATTGGAGCCTTTATAACACCACCAACAGTAATGAAGAGGCTCCACAGACCCTATATATGAGAGCCATTGACTAGCACGTAGAAGGCATAATGTCAAATAAAACACAGTTGAATTAATTAAGAGATTGCTGGTAATGATAGCCGTTATTTTTAAATAAATTGCACTGTGGCGACTTTTCCCTCTCATCTGCGTTGATTGAGGATAAATGATGGAACGCAGCTTAGTAAATGAATTCATTCCTTTTAAAACATGACAATTGTTTTACAATGATAGACAATTAATATGTTGGGGTGAGAAGTGAACATCCTGATGGATTCGCTCTTCCAGGCATTGCCGTTAGATTTTTTTTTTTTTACACGGAGACTTATCATATTACGGCTAACTAGTTGGTTTAAACAGCAGCTTTCCAATTCTGTGATGTGGGGATTAATTAACTTTATTTCCTTTTTAAATTAAGTTTTATGCTGATGAACAATGCAATTTCTTTAAAATGACTTAACAATCCTATTTTTTTTTTTGTAATTTCACAATTAATAGTTTACCGTTATGTAATTTACGACGGCATTATCTGTGTCAACATTAAAATCACTGAAGCTTAGATCTGAATATATTTACAGTTGATTACATAGAAAGCCTCAACTCCAACATATAATTCAATGCCACAATACAGAACAAAAGAAAAACATTCCTGTTTGGAGCAGTAAGTGAATATAGAGACAAAGGGGGTCCAAGCGGCAAAAAGCAACCTTGGACCCTGTGAGACTACAGAGCGTAAGACTGGTCCGTTCACCTGTGGGCAGCACTTAGTATACAGCCATGGTTGCACAGCTTGTTTCCCCAGGGGTTGACAATTTTTGCAACTGTTCCATATGCTTTATGCATAATATTAAGGGGGTAGGAAAAATATATATATACAGTATAACAAAATATATATATATTTTATATATATATTGTGAGAATCATGTGGGAATAGTGGATGAGGGCAGGTATATCTCGCCCAGATTCCTTTCCTATGTGGCCTAGTCTGGTCAGTATCGCACCTGCTTACTAATGGATAATGGGAGGTGGATATAAAAGGATGCAAGGTGGTTGTGTGAGTGTCTCAGCCTGGGAACACAGAGAGCCTGTCTGTGTGAGAGACACACGTGAGTGGAAGCAGTACCCACTGCAACTGTGGTTTGGCTGGACGGGAGAAGCCCGCCAGTTGGTAGTTAGGTTGTCCATTGTTTAGTTAGTGCCGGACAGGCAAGGATTTGTTTTATGTTTTATTTCCTTTTGCATTGCTTTCACCGTTAATAAACCTGACCCAGGGTCAGTTACACCCAAATCCCAGCTCTGCGCCTGAGTTTCATGCTGAATGCACGTGACCTTTGACCCCAGCAAAGGCGATCCCGGAGTGTTTTATCACATTGTGGTGGAGAACGCGGGCATCACGTTGCAAGCATGAGCATAGAGGACGTGGTGAAAGCGCTGGTACAGTCCACCGCCGTCCAGCAAGAAGCTAATCGGGTGATGATGGCCCAGCTGAAGGAGTTGGTGGACATGACAGTTACCGATCGTTCGCTTCTCCAGCAGGTGGCGCAGCGCTTGGCAAGCCTACAGGAGGTTAACCTGGAAGCCGAGTCGAGAGTGATTCACGTGAGTCGGTACTGGCAGAAAATGACGACCGAAGATGACGTCGAGGCATACCTGACCACGTTTGAACGGACGGCGGTGCGAGAAAAATGGCCGAAGGCACGATGGGCCGGCCTGATTGCCCCGTCTCTTTCCGATGAGGCCCAAAAGGCTTATTATGACTTAGAGCCTGAAGCCGCTCAGGACTTTGACAAATTGAAAGCCGAGATCTTGGCCCGGCTGGGAGTGACGACCGCTGTCCGTGCACAGAGAGTGCATCAATGGACTTATCAGCCGGATAAACCACCGCGGTCACAGATGTTCGACCTGATCCACGTGACGATGAAGTGGCTACAACCCGAGGTGTTGACAGCGCCAGAGATAATCCAGAGAGTTGTCATGGACAAGTACCTGAGAGCTCTACCGCCAGCCCTGAGGAAGTGGGTAAGCCATGGAAATCCTACGACGGCAGATCAACTGGTGGATCTGGTTGAACGTTACTCCGTGGCGGAAGGACTCCGAGACGACGCTACCCCACCTCGTTCTTCATCATCTCCACGTGGAACCGGTAAGACTGTTCCAGGGAGTAGGGGAGATGGAAAAATCCCTAAGACAGTGGGGGAGGAAAACGGGACTGCCCGCACTGCGAGGCCGAGAGTAACGAACTATGGTCTAAGCAAGGGGCCCGTTAGGTGTTTCCGCTGCCAAGAGATGGGACATATTGCTGCGAACTGTCCGGTCACTACTGAACCCATGCAGTGCGACATCACTGACTCTAAAAACCGCATGTCTATGGTTGCACGGGTAGTGAGTGTGAATGCCGGTCAAAAGGATGTGGAAAAACACTTGTGTGATTTAATTGTTGATGGCAAAAATGTGGTGGCATTGTTAGACTCGGGAAGTGTGGTGACTCTGGTGAAGGCCAGTCTGGTGTCAGCCCCGACTGGACCATCAGACAAATTTTCTGTAACGTGTGTGCATGGAGACACCTGTTCGTACCTCACCGCGGTCATATGCATTACTACTTCCTATGGGTCTGTGCAACATAAAGTGGGACTCGTCCCGGCGTTATTGCATGATGTTATCCTGGGCCGGGATTTTCTCCACTTCTGGCAATTGTGGGAGAATCAGTTGATGCCCTCGGGTAATAGTGTACATGATTCTTCTCCCAGGGCGCGTGTGGGTCCCGAACCCCTGGAAGAGGTCTCCCCGGAAGACACGGGGGAAGAGTCTGCTGGAAATGACCTACAGTTCCCGTTTTCAGTCATGGCGGGTGATACGGAGGAGACCGGGGAAGAGGAGGAGGCCGACAGCCGTCCACCTCCCCGTTTGCCGGATTTGGAAGTTCAGAAAGATGACTTCCAAAGCGAGCAAATAAAGGATCCTACCCTTTCTCAGGCTAGGACAAATGTAAAAGTGATAAATGGGGTACCCGTTGAACCTGGCTCTAGGCTGGCATATCCTTACATGGTTCTGGAGAATGATTTACTCTATCAGATAGAGAAAAAGGGGGAAGATACGGTGCAACTATTAGTCGTGCCAAAACCCTACCAGCGGCAGGTGCTGGACCTGGCCCACGGACATGTGATGGGAGGTCACCTGGGAGTCCAGAAAACCACCGAAAGGATATTACACTGTTTTGTTTGGCCAGGCATGCATCACGATATTCGAGTATATTGTGAGTCTTGTCCTGACTGCCAAGCCTCTGCACCTAAGCCCCGGTTCTGTAGCCCTTTGGTACCCCTACCTATTATTGAAGTCCCGTTTGAGAGGATTGGGATGGATTTAGTTGGGCCCCTTCCACGGTCTGCACGTGGACACCAACATATCCTGGTCATCTTGGATTATGCCACTCGTTACCCAGAGGCCATCCCTTTGCGTAACACGGCCACCAAGACGATTGCCAAGGAACTGGTGCATGTGTTTAGTCGGGTCGGTATGCCAAAACAGATACTCACCGACCAGGGGACCCCCTTTATGTCCAGGGTAATGAAGGAGCTCTGCCGATTGTTACAAATTGAACCGTTATGCACATCCGTGTATCACCCTCAAACAGACGGGTTGGTCGAACGGTTCAATAAAAATCTGAAGCAGATGCTGAGAAAGGTGATAGACAAGGATGGGAAGAACTGGGACTATTTACTTCCGTATTTGCTTTTTGCCATCAGGGAAGTACCCCATTCTTCCACGGGATTCTCGCCTTTCGAGTTATTGTACGCCCTACGTCCTCGCGGACTGTTAGACATTGCAAAAGAAACCTGGGAGGGTCAGGTCACTCCGTTTAAAACAGTGATAGATCACGTCACACAAATGCAGGACCGTATTGCGGCTGTTATGCCTATCGTCAAAGAACACATGATACAGGCTCAAGGAGCCCAAAAAAGAATCTATGATAGGGGCGCCAAGATCCGTACGTTTGCACCCGGAGATAGGGTGTTGATCCTGGTCCCCACGGTGGACAGTAAGTTCCTGGCAAAGTGGCAGGGCCCCTTTGAGATCAAGGAAAGAGTTGGTGAAGTAAACTACAAAGTATACCAGGCAGGTAAACGGAAACCTGAACAGATTTATCATGTAAATCTGATAAAGCCCTGGAAGGATCGGTCTGCCTTGTCAGCGGAGCTGGCCCGTCCTGTCTGCTCGCATACCGTACCGGAGGTACGGGTTGCAGAGACTCTCTCGGAGCGGCAAAAGACAGAAGTCAGGCAGTTTCTACTTCACAACCAAAAGTTTTTCTCAGAAAAACCCGGGCAGACTATGCTAATGAAACATGACATCGTAACGGAACCTGATGGATCGAGTCTTGAGGCCACATAGGCGGTATGCTTCGGCCTATTTGGATGACATTGTCATTTACAGCTTGGACTGGGAGACTCATCTCCAGAAAGTACAAGCTGTGATTGACGACCTGTGGGAGGCAGGTCTAACCGCGAACCCCAAGAAATGTCACATCGGGCTAGAAGAAGCCCGGTATTTGGGGTATGTAATTGGGAGGGGTGTTGTTAAACCCCAGGTTGATAAGATTCAGGCGGTTCAGGACTGGCCACAACATGTCAACAAGAAGCAGGTGCAAGCCTTCCTGGGGATCGCCGGTTCATACCCAATTTTGCAGCCATCGCTACCCCCCTGACGGATCTTACAAAAGGGAAAGACTCCGTCATGATTAAATGGAGTTTAGCGGCTGAAGAAGCCTTCCATAGCCTAAAACGCGCACTTTGCTCTCAGCCCGTACTGGTGACTCCAGACTTCTGCAGTGAGTTTGTGGTACAAACGGATGCCTCTGATACCGGTATCGGGGCTGTACTCTCACAAGTGAGGGACGGAGTGGAACACCCAGTCCTCTATCTCAGCAGGAAGCTGAATAAACACGAGCAAAGGTATGCAGTCGTAGAAAAAGAGTGCCTCGCCATTAAGTGGGCTCTAGAGGCCCTCAAATATTACCTGGTGGGCCGAAAGTTCAGGCTGATCACTGACCATGCCCCTCTCAAGTGGATGCACTTGAACAAGGAACGGAATAGCCGGGTGACCCGGTGGTTCCTTGCCCTGCAGGCCTACACTTTTACGGTGGAGCACCGCCCAGGGGTACAGATGGGAAATGCAGATGCCCTGTCCCAAGTGCACTGTTTGGCGGGTGTCATTGCTCGACCAGAGTGGTCTGAGCAGAAGGGGGGGATATGTGAGAATCATGTGGGAATAGTGGATGAGGGCAGGTATATCTCGCCCAGATTCCTTTCCTATGTGGCCTAGTCTGGTCAGTATCGCACCTGCTTACTAATGGATAATGGGAGGTGGATATAAAAGGATGCAAGGTGGTTGTGTGAGTGTCTCAGCCTGGGAACACAGAGAGCCTGTCTGTGTGAGAGACACACGTGAGTGGAAGCAGTGCCCACTGCAACTGTGGTTTGGCTGGACGGGAGAAGCCCGCCAGTTGGTAGTTAGGTTGTCCATTGTTTAGTTAGTGCCGGACAGGCAAGGATTTGTTTTATGTTTTATTTCCTTTTGCATTGCTTTCACCATTAATAAACCTGACCCAGGGTCAGTTACACCCAAATCCCAGCTCTGCGCCTGAGTTTCATGCTGAATGCACGTGACCTTTGACCCCAGCAAAGGCGATCCCGGAGTGTTTTATCACAATATATATATATAAATATATATACAGTTGCTTCTCACAAAATTAGAATATCATCAAAAAGTTAATTTACTTCAGTTCTTTAATACAAAAAGTGAAACGCATATATTCTATGGAGTCATTGCAAACAGTGATCTATTTCACGTGTTTATTTCTGTTAATGTCGATTATTATGGCTTATAGCCAATGAAAACCCAAAAGTCATTATCTCAGTATATTAGAATACCATATTTTTCGGATTATAAGACGCACTTTTTTCCCCAAAATTTGGCGGGAAAATGGGGGTGCGTCTTATAATGCGTATATACATTTGCTGCAGGCCGCAGGTTGGGATGAAGGGGTGTCTGGCAGTGCTGCGGGTGTCCAGCACTGTGGGGGTTTCTGGTGGTGCTGCCCGATGCTGCTGGGGGTGTCTCCGGTGCTGCCGGGGCTCTGCTGACATTTTGTGATATGCCAGAGCCCCGACAGTTCCATGATTTCCTGTGCGGCCGACTCCGGGAAAATGCGCAGATGGAGATCTCGGCACCAAGATCTCGGGAGATGAGATTTCAGCGCTGACACCCGCAGCATCAGGCAGCACCATTGGACACCCCCATAGCACCGCCGGGCACTCGCAGCACCGGAGACACCCGCAGCAGCACCGGGCAGCAGCGCTGAACACCCGCAGAAGCACCAAACACCCGCAGCAGCACTGGACACACGCAGCAGTGCCAGACACCGCAGCAGCACCAGACACCCGCAGCGCCGCGCCGCACATCGGAGCACCTCTCATCACAGCCTGCGGCCTGCAGCATCACCCCACTCTTGCCCCCTCCAGCAGCAACCCTGGGACCTCGCTTCACCGCAGCCACCACCCCCGGTAAGCAATAAGACGCATGGATTATAAGAAGCACCACCATTTTATTAAAAAAAATGTTTTCCTATTTTTCGCCTCAAAATTTAGGGTGCTTCTAATAATCCGTAAAAAACAGTACTTTATAACACCAGCTTAAAAAATTATTTTAAAATCCGAAATGTTGGTCTAATGAAATGTATGTTCAGTAAATGCACTCAACACTTGGTCGGTGCTCCTTTTGCATCAATTACTGCATCAATGCGGCCGTGGCATGGAGGCGATCAGCCTCTGGCACTGCTGAGAAGTTATGGAAGCCCAGGTTGCTTTGATAGTAGCCTTCAGCTCGTCTGCATTGTTGGGTCTGGTGTCTCTCATCTTCCTCTTGACAATACTCCATAGATTCTCTATGGGGTTAAGGTCAGGTGAGTTTGCTGCCAATCAAGCACAGTGATACTGTTGTTTGTAAACCAGGTATTGGTACTTTTGGCCATGTGGACAGGTGCCAAGTCCTGCTGGAGAATGAAATTTCTATCTCCAAAAAGCTTGTCGGCAGAGGGAAGCATGAAGTGCTCTAAAATTTCCTGGTAGACGGCTGCGCTGACTTTGGTCTTGGTAAAACACAGTGGACCTACACCAGCAGATGACATGGCTCCCCAAACCATCACTGATTGTGGAGACTTCACACTAGACCTCCAGCAGCTTGGATTGTGGCCTCTCCACTCTTCCTCCAGACACTGGAACCTTGATTTCCAAATGAAATGCAAAATTTACTTTCATCTGAAAACAACACCTTGGACCACTGACAACAGTCCAGTTCTTTTACTCCTTGGCCCAGGTAAGACGCTTCTAGCGTTGTCTATTGGTCATGAGTGGCTTGACACAAGGAATGCGACACTTGTAGCCCATGTCCTGGATACGTCTGTGTGTGGAGGCTCTTGAAGCAATGACTCCAGCAGCAGTCCACTCCTTGTGAATCTCCCCCAAATTTTTGAATGGCCTTTTCTTAACAATCCTTTCAAGGCTGCGGTTATCCTGGTTGCTAGGGCACCTTTTTCTACCACACGTTTTCCTTCCACGCAACTTTCCATTGATATGTTTGGATACAGAACTCTGTGAACAGCCGGCTTCATTAGCAATGACCTTTCGTGGCCTACCCTGCTTGTGGACTGTGTCAATGACTGCCTTCTGGACATCTGCCAGGTCAGCAGTCTTCCCCATGATTGTGGAGCCTACTGAAACAGACTAAGGGATCTTTTTAAACGCTTAGGAAGTCTTTGCAGGTGTTTTTTGCTAATTATTCTAACTTACTGAGATAATGACTTTTGGGTTTTCATTTGCTGTAAGCCATAATCATCAACAGTAAGAAATAAACACGTGAAATAGATCACTCTGTAATGACTCTATAGAATATATGAGTTTCACTTTTTGTATTGAAGAACTGAAATAAATTAACTTTTTGAAGATATTCTAATTTTGTGAAAAGCAGTTGTATATGTATATATATATATATATATATATATATATATAATAACTCACTGGCCCTTCAGCAATAGAGTCTCATAAATTATCAATGTGAACACTGCAGACAGTCACTGGTGGCCTCAATGCTGATGCTGCCATGTGCAGCATGTAGGTGAAGCCAGTGATTAGCTGCAGCAAGAACTGATTGTTACTGTAGTGTTCACTTACTGCCTTATATGTCCCACCCTATCACTGTTAACATCGAGATAACCTAATATTATTCACATCGCCTTTTCAACTTGTTTTAATGTTATGGCTAATTGGTGTATGGTATATAGATTAATTTATGGCAAAAGTGCACAAATAGTCAGGAGTGGGTGGTGTAGTAGCGGATTTAAACATTGTATGGGTGGATATAATATCTTGCCCTTATTTCATAACATTAAAAAGGGAATTGAGTATTTTCACAGAACTTGTGCAATACAATGAAAGCTCAGAAAACAGCACAAACAGAACACAAAAATTACCTATTCATTTACAAAATCTTCATTTTGCATTTTTTTTTTTGTAAAACCCCCACAGACTGCACCCCAAGCACAAAGGACACACATGGGGACAACATTAATTCTGTAACCTGGAAAATATGTTTTGTAAATGAAAACACAATGTTGTGGTTGTAGCAAAAAACTCAAAATGGAACATTAATCAAAATTCAATAACTCGGTGCTGAAGACGACAAATGTGACATTGTTAATAAACTTGAATTATATTATTTAATATATATAATGTAATGGACATATTTGTGGCTTCCCTCCCCCCAAACGTTACTTAGAAAACACGTTAATATCCACCAGCCCAATCCTATGTACCTTCATTACCTTTTTGTGTGTAAAATATAGCTGGCCAGACATGTAAAAACCTACCGGCTGAATATTTGTTCGGCAGACATTAGTCTCTACTAACTCCCCCAAACATATGACTGCTTGGTCTCACTGAGCGTTCATGTGTTTTGAGAGAAGAAAGCCATTGTCAAAAATTTCAATTGCCCAATTCTTTTCTTCACCGACATCATCTGTTTGGGGAGAAACGAGAGGTCCCTATGCACATCAGCTGGTCAAATACAAGTAGTTCCGCTGAAATCAGCAGGTTAGGGCAACTTTCATCTGATCTTTGTGACGTCCTCAACTCACGCTACTCAGTGCCCTGTTCTCCATTTCTCGCACTTGATGGTCCCCGACGATCTCTATAACTTGTTCTGCTCCAGTAATGATGTCCTGACCATTTTGTGGCTTCACATTTTAGGCTTCTGATTAGAAAACAAACATATCTCAGCATAAAAATAAGACAAGGGCTTCAAGATAACCTGTCAAATACTGCAGGTTGATCCAGCAACCTGATGTAAAATTATCTGAGCTAAAACTCCCCATACACAGGTTCAGCTGGATTGGCAGAGGATGTAACGTGTATTAAGGCTTCTCGACTCTCCCTTAGCAAATGATGTCAAGAGTGGAAGAGATCTGGCAGGTTGAATTTGTATGCCTAATCTGTTGATCTTCCTCAAGATAAGCCCCCTCCATAAATATCTGGCAGCACCCCCACCTCCACTTCATACATAATATTATAAAGTACACAGGTTCGATGAGACCAGCAGACCATCTACTGTGAATGGAAGCTTCCCCATTCTCCCCCAACAGATGATTTCGGGAATGAAAAAAGGTCAGACAGATACACTGGATCCTTTTGGATTTTGTCTTGAGATAAGCCACATCTAGAGGTGTTTGGCAGCAACTTTTTTCCTCTCTCCCTATTGGAAACACATGAAAGCTTAAGCAAGCTAAATGCTTATGTGTATAGGGCAATTGGCAGAAAGAATGAATACCCGCCAGTGCAGCCATGGAAATACCAAGTAGGGGGTAAACCTTTACACCAGTGTTTCCCAAACTCCAGTCCTCAAGGTCCCCCACAAGTCAGGTTTTCAGGATTTCCATAGTTTTGCACAGTTGAGAGAATTCCAGATGCCTTGATGATACTTCCACCACCTGTGCAATACTAAAGAAATTCTGAAAACACGACCTGTTGGGGGCCATGAGGACTGGAGTTTGGGAAACACTGTTTTATACGAATTTGAAAATTTTATAAAGATAGTCTGAAAAAACAAAATTACTATTGGACAACACAATCAACGCACAAGCGAGCCAAACACTTGTGTATGGGGCAGTTAGCGGAACGCATGAATAAGCGGCCAGTGGAGTCATGGAGATACCAGTTCTTCGAATAAACCTGTATATAAGAACTTGAAAATGTCACATGAAACTTTCTCCAAAAAAGTCACGATTCTACGGTAAAATCTAAGTGGAACATCCGGAGAGACCTGTTAGTTTTAGTTATGATGATGATGATGGGTGACCCAACATGTTCAGCCAAGACGATATCAGAGCTTTGTATTTCGTGAGAGTTAGCTACCGGTGTTTCTAATCTCATTGACACCAGTCGTTTTAGAAAAAAAGACCAAGCGAATATCATTTTCTATTTCGTAACGGTAACAGACGCTACGACTGTTCAGCCACATTAAATCAACGTCTCTGCGATGTGAGTATCCAGATAAGGGAGCTGATCCATATTTCACATTTATTAATAAGTCCTGGGTGTTTAGACAGTGAGTTTAATTTTGCAGAGTTAATATCAGCCAGTATGACTGAAGAAATTAGCAGTCCCAGAGCGGGCTATCAGCAAGAACAATTATTATGCGAGTACCTTAGCTGCACCTATAAATATATCGGTGCGCTCGGCTCGCTCCGCCAGGCACGTTTCATTGCTACCTATTAGTGACTGTAATTGTTAGCTAAATGTAACTGTTGCGCTATCTCTATTATGTGATCACAGAAGCCATGTTTAAAAAAAGAAAAAAACACAATGCATTTGTTTACTAAAGCATTGAAAAGGAATAACGTACGATAAGGATGGGTGAGCGAACACTGCTTTCAGCAGAAATAGATTACAGTGGCAGAAAGTGATTTCAGATCTGTCAGCTCTCAGCTGATGAGAATGTACACAAATCATCACCCCCGTGACATAATCTCCACCATAATTATATATTTAGGAAGGTAGAGAAAACAAAAATGTAGCAAGTTCTACCAATATCTATTCCAATATCTGTGGTTCGCACGCGGTATTGGCCCCAAAGAACCTCAAATCACCTAGACCTCATGGAGGGACCCTATCTTATCCAAAGTCATAAGAGTTAACGCATCAGTCTTAGAAATTCTATGGAGCAAATTCCATGAATCTAAACAAATTTGGTGAAACTTTAGGCCACGTTCAGTATTTGGTCAGTATTTTACACCAGTATTTATAAGCCAAATTAGGAGTGAAACAATCAGAGGAAAAGTAATAATAGAAACACGTCACCACTTCTGGATTTATCACTCACTCCTGGTTTTGGCTTATTCATACCGATGTAAAATACTGACCAAATACTGAACGTGTGAACGTGGCCATAGGATGTCCTAAAGAAAAAAAGAATTTTGCACCCATTTTTGTCTTTACTATTGCGGATAGATACCCTTCCACTTAACACAACTCACTTTTGAAACATTGTGGGGAGAAATTTGCAAATTTTAGCAAAATAGGACGTGTGAAAAAATGTATGATTTTTGAATGCAATTAAACTCCAACAAAACGGTTGTATAGCAGTGGCCACTGTATCATAGCATACCACACAAAAGTATATAGCTGGTGGAAATACTGTAATTTAGTCTTCACTATTAGTGTTTTAATTTTTTCTTTGTACTTGTTATTTTTTTCACGTTGTTTTTAATAGTTTTTCCTAAATTGTTTTTGGGGTGTTTTACTTTTATAGTAGTGTAGCAGCTTTAGCAAGGAGACTAAGATTTGAGTTGCAAGAATTTTTTGGTATTCTCTCACCTTTTTCAATGTTTTTCTTATATATATATATATATATATATATATATAGATATGCATGCATGTGTTTTTATAGATATTATGTATATTAGAAATTATACATTATATATATTAGAAAAAATACTTAAAAGGTGAAATACACCCTAACACCCTGCTGAAGTTCCTACACTGCTATAAAAAAATAAACACTACAAAAATGTTTGTGAAAAAAGTATAATTAATACATTAAATAAATATTTATAATTTTTATTTTATTTTTTTTACCCTATTTATAATTTCTGTAGCCTAGACCTCACATGTTGAGCTTTGAACTGCAGGAAGTTAAACATATTAACCATTGTCTTCAAGACTTTAATGGTAACCAAATCGCTTAATGTTCAGCACTGAGCCAAGACTGCAAATCTGATGCCAAAAGGTACTTAAATTAATATCCGAAAGTTAAAAAAAAAAAAATTGGCACTTGCAAGCAATATCCTCTGATATGATCAGGACACGTAGTAATGGGCTCATTTCTGGATACATTTGGCTGTAAAAATTCTAGACGTGGAATTTTTCTTCCTTATGGCCCCAAGCAACAATGTCTTCATCTTGAGATTTATTCAAGGAAATCTGCTTTATGTAACTTTTTTACGGCAAAGTTTTTGAAATTTCTGCTTCCGGAAGCACCTAGCGAGAAATGCTTTAGTAGCACATAAAATGATGAAGAATGGCCCCACCAGAAGAAGACAATCGGGAATTTCAACACTTTTCTCGGACCGACTAGCAGCTCACCGATCCTGTGCAATGAGGCTGCATTCATTGTACAACAACGTCCTATCATGAATCTTCTCTTTATCTATAAGTGCCGGAGAGACGCGAATATGAAACATTTTATTTTCCAGTTCTGCAGCTGATAATTGTCTATGATAACGCTGCCAGCACATGTAGCCTTGTGGGTTCCTTCTCTCAGGAAGTGCGGAATTTAATGGCTGATTTTCAAGCCTGGCTATTTCATGTGGCTTGAGAATATGGTAACGCAGCTTTCTTCATTTACAGTTACGGAAGCCCAAGGTTGTGTTGTGACTCACGGGTGTAACCATAGAAATGAACAAATAGAAAGTTCCGTCCAGTTTCATGGAACATTAATGCAGCAAAGCTTTCACATTTCATACGTAGGACCGGTATCAAGCTGCAAAGGCAAAACATTTCACTCCCTGAGGTCTCTGTAGGGTTGTTACATTGCAAAAATAAAACTCCCTATTTTTTGGGGAAATATAATTTACAGTAGATACAAGAAAGTGAAGGGTAAGGCTACTTTCACATTTCCGGATTTTAAATCCGGCGGGCTGCGGTGAAAAGTTGTCAAACCTGATCCGGTAGAAGCCGCAGCCCGCCGGATCATCTGTTTTTGCCGGATACGGTGCAGGAGAGGGAGAGGGAAACAGAGTCTTCGCGCATTTGCTCTGCAAAAAAGCAGTCCAGCGCTGTCAAAAAACATTGCATGGAACGTTTTTTTGCAGACGCCGAACAGGCATTTTTTGCCGTTTCCGGCTAAAGCCGGACACACCGCATGGCCATCAGGCGCAATGCAGCAATAATGTAAGTCTATGGGAAAAAAGCCGGATCCGGTGGCAGCAGGCGCCGGATCCGTTTTTTACATTTTTCGCCGCATCGCGCCTGATGCTTCAAAACAGAAATGTGAAAGTAGCCTTATTCAATTCATCTATACTTTTGTTAGATTTTAAATGTATGCTGATAAAGGATATAAAATAAATGGCTCCTGTCATATTTACTTGTGCACAAAAATGTTGCTGGCTCTGCACTGGTTCTACGATTCTCCAAAATGCTCAATCAAGGTAGGAATATGTATGGGTTTAAGGCCCATTGGCAAAATATGTGGGTGACATCACTGTCTCATTTTCCAAATAGGGGAAAAAGAGAGTAGTACAGCCCAGATAATTGAATCATGCCTAAATAATACCAGAATATTGTGCCTGCTTGCATACAATGAACACATACAATGCCCAAATTAATAGCACAGTACGGCAGAGAAGTCCGGAGGTGGACAGAAGAGTCTGGAGGTGGGTAGAGGAGTCTGGAGTAGGGCTTAAGAGACTGAAGGAGGTCAGAAGAGTCTGGAGAAGAATAAAGAAGTCTGGAGGTGGGCAGAGGAATGTGGAAGAGGACAGAAGAGTCTGGAGATTGACAGAGGAATCTTGAGGATATTTGAGTCTGGAGAAGGATAGAGAAGTCTGGAGGCGTGCAGAAGAATCTCGAGGAGGACAGAGGAATCTGGAGAAGAACAGAAGAGTCTAGAGGCATGCAGAAGAATCTCGAGGAGGACAGAGGAGTCGGGAGATGGACAGAGGAATCTTGAGGACAGAGGAGTCTGGAGAAGGACAGAGAAGTCTGGAGGCGTGCAGAAGAATCTCAAGGAGGACAGAGGAATCTGGAGAAGAACAGAGGAGTCTGGAGGCATGCAGAAGAATCTCGAGGAGGACAGAGGAGTCTGGAGATGGACAGAGGAATCTTGAGGACAGAGGAGTCTGGAGAAGGATAGAGAAGTCTGGAGGCGTGCAGAAGAATCTCGAGGAGGACAGAGGAGTCTGGAGATGGACAGAGGAATCTTGAGGACAGAGGAGTCTGGAGAAGGACAGAGAAGTCTAGAGGCATGCAGAAGAATCTTGAGGAGGACAGAGGAATCTGGAGAAGGACAGAGAAGTCTGGGGGCGTGCAGAAGAATCTCGAGGAGGACAGAGGAATCTGGAGAAGAACAGAGGAGTCTGGAGGCATGCAGAAGAATCTCGAGAAGGACAGAGAAGTCTGGAGGCGTGAAGAAGAATCTCGAGGAGGAGAGAAGAGGAATCTGGAGAAGAACAGAGGAGTCTGGAGGCATGCAGAAGAATCTCGAGGCGGACAGAGGAGTCTGGAGATGGACAGAGGAATCAGGAGGACAGTGGAGTCAGGAGGAAGAGGAATCTGCAGGAGAACATAAGAGCCTGGAGGACAGCAGAGGAGTCTGGCACCATCTCTTTTTTAGAGAATTAGCTATTGAACCCGTTCTACGCCTGTGTGGTGAGCATTTTTAATGGTACATTTTCAGTGCCATTTTATTGAAGTAATGTTGTACAATGTCAACAAAGCAGTGCACATGCGCCGGCCATAGGAATAATGGTGATGGACGGTGAATGCGCACTGCTATGTTTAGGTTGTAGTACATGAAAATTTCTGTATTTTATTGAATATACTGTATATGCAAATTTGCATACAGTGTCTTAAAAAATGGCGCCGTATAGCGTTGTATGTGCAAGCGCTGACTCCGTTGCCATTTTATTGAAATATTGTACCACAAAATTAAAGGGAACCTGTCACCAGAAATAACACTATTAACCTCTAGATATGAGGTTAATCTGAAGGTTAGCAGCGTTATTATGCTGTCCAGTGCCTGCACATAGCTAAATGCAGCGGGGAGAAAATTAACTTTATTGTCACCGGCAGCATTCGATTTTAATCATGGAGGTGGGGGTGGTGCCGATTCGGTCACCGCTCTGAGAATACAGAGCGTTCGCTGTAACTGTGCCCTATTCCCTGACCAACACTGGGTCTACATTGAATCTGTCTGTCAGTGAGGACTGAGGGCATGGTGTCAGTAGTCTCAGAGCAATGACTGAACCCGAGCTGCCCTTGACCCCATGACAGAAACCAAATGTTGCCGGAAAGAATAAAATTAATTTTCTCCTTGCTGCATTCGGCAGCATGCAGGCGTAATAATGCTGTTAACCTGCAGATTAACCCCATATCTGCAAGTTAACAGCATTATTTCTGGTGCTTGCCACCCGAACGTAGAACAGGTTCAATAGATAGTCCTGGTTTATACTCCCCCAGCCTCGTATATGCTCCCCCAACCTGGTATAAAGACCCCCAGCCTGGTATACACTTCCGCAGCCTGGTATACACTCCCCCAGCCTGGTATATACTTCCCCAGCCTGGTATAATGCCCCATCCTGATATATGCTCCCCCAGCATGGTATAAACTCCTCCCATCCTATTATGTGCTCCCCCATCCTGCTATATGCTCTCCCTATCCTGGTGTATATACTCCACCATCCTGGTATATGCTCCCCCATCCTATTATATGCCCTCCATCCTATTAGATGTTTTCATCCTATTATATGCTCTCCCATCCTGGTCCCCTACCTTGGTGTATATGTCCCCATCCTGATATATGCTCCCCCATCCTGGTCCCCCATTATGGTATATGCTGACCCATCCTGGTATATGCTCTGATCCTGGTATATACTCCCCCACCCTAATATATGCTCCCCCATCCTGGTCCACCACCTTGGTATATATGTCCCTCATCCTGGTATATATCCCCATCCTGGTATATGGTCCCCCATCCTGATATATGCTCACCCATCCTGGTATATTCTCGACTATCCTGGTCCTCCCCACCTTGGTATATTATTATTATTATTATTATTTATTGTTATAGCGCCATTTATTCCATGGCGCTTTACATGTGAGGGGGGTATACATAAAAACAAGTACAATAATCTTAAACAATACAAGTCATAACTGGTACAGGAGGAGAGAGGACCCTGCCCGCGAGGGCTCACAATCTTCAAGGGATGGGTGATAATACAGTAGGCGAGGGTAGAGCTGGTCGTGCAGCGGTTTGGTCGATCGGTGGTTACTGCAGGTTATAGGCTTGTCGGAAGAGGTGGGTCTTCAGGCTCTTTTTGAAGGTTTCGATGGTAGGTGAGAGTCTGATATGTTGTGGTAGAGAGTTCCAGAGTAGGGGTGATGCGCGAGAGAAATCTTGTATGCGATTGTGGGAAGAGGAGATAAGAGGGGAGTAGAGAAGGAGATCTTGTGAGGATCGGAGGTTGCGTGCAGGAAAGTACCGGGAGACGAGGTCACAGATGTATGGAGGAGACAAGTTGTGGATGGCTTTGTATGTCATGGTTAGGG
The DNA here is from genome assembly GCF_039654945.1 of Dendrobates tinctorius. Classification (NCBI taxonomy): domain Eukaryota; kingdom Metazoa; phylum Chordata; class Amphibia; order Anura; family Dendrobatidae; genus Dendrobates; species Dendrobates tinctorius. The sequence goes on along the minus strand of NW_027361810.1, from coordinate 21,102,835 downwards.
TTTTGTAATGGAGTCTCTGGGCAATTGGGAGCCAGTGAAGGGATTGACAGAGGGGAGAAGCTGGGGAATAGCGGGGGGACAGGTGGATTAGTCGGGCAGCAGAGTTTAGAATAGATTGGAGTGGTGCGAGAGTGTTTGAGGGGAGGCCGCAGAGCATGAGGTTGCAGTAGTCAAGGCGAGAGATGATGAGGGCATGGACTAGGGTTTTTGCAGATTCTTGGGTGAGGAATGAACGGATGCGTGAAATATTTTTGAGTTGAAGTCGGCAGGAAGTGGAAAGGGTTTGGATATGTGGTTTGAAGGAGAGATCAGCATCAAGGATTACTCCGAGGCAGCGAGCTTGTGGGACTGGGGAGAGTGGGCAGTCATTTACTGTAATTGATAGGTTCGTAGGGGGGGTCACGTGAGATGGGGGAAAGATGATGAATTCTGTTTTGTCCATGTTGAGTTTCAGATATCTAGTGGAGAAGAAGGATGAAATAGTGGACAGACATTGAGGGATTCTGGTTAGTAGGGAGGTGATATCTGGTCCAGAGATGTAGATCTGTGTGTCATCAGCATAAAGATGATACTGAAAGCCATGAGATTCTATGAGCTGTCCCAGGCCAAAGGTGTAAATAGAGAACAGCAGGGGCCCTAGGACTGAACCTTGTGGGACTCCGACAGATAGGGGGCGAGGTGAGGAGGTGGTGTGTGAGTGGGAGACGCTGAATGTCCGGTCTGTTAGGTATGATGAGATCCAGGAGAGGGCCAAGTCTGTGATGCCGAGGGATGAGAGGGTCTGTAATAATAGGGAATGGTCCACTGTGTCAAAGGCAGCCGACAGGTCCAGGAGGAGGAGGACAGAGTAGTGTCGCTTGCTCTTGGCAGTTAAGAGGTCATTGGTGACCTTAGTAAGGGCAGTTTCAGTGGAGTGGTGTGACCGGAAGCCAGATTGTAAGCGGTCGAAGAGGGAGCAAGAAGAGAGATGGGAGGACAGTTCAAGGTAGACGTGTTGTTCCAGTAGCTTGGAGGCGTATGGGAGAAGTGATATAGGGCGATAGCTAGATACAGAGGATGGGTCAAGAGAGGGCTTTTTGAGGATAGGTGTGATGGAGGCATGTTTAAAGCTTGAGGGGAAAACACCAGTTGTTAGTGATAGGTTGAAGAGATGGGTTAGGGTTGGGATGAAGACTGTGGTGAGGTTTGGGATGAAGTGGGATGGGATCGGGTCGAGTGCACAGGTGGTGAGATGTGATCTTGAGAGTAGAGTGGAGAGTCGATCTTCTGTAATGGTGGAGAAGTTGGTTTTGAAGGTGGAGGGCTGGGAAGTCGGGAGGAAGGGCTCTGGGGGTTGTTGACCAAAACTGTCCCTGATGTTATCAATTTTCTGCTTGAAAAATGAGGCAAAGTCTTCAGCTGAGATGAGTGGGGAGGGAGGAGGTGCTGGGGGGCGGAGGAGAGAATTGAAGGTGTTGAATAACTGTTTAGGGTTGTGAGACAGGGAGGATATGAGAGATGAGAAGTAGGTTTGTTTAGCTGTGGCGAGTGTGGTCTTGAAAGTAGTGAGGGACTGTTTGAATGCGATGAAATGCTCGTTGGAGTGGGATCTTTTCCATCTGCGCTCAGCAGCCCTGGAAGCTCGCCTCAGCTCTTTGGTCAGGCTGGTGTGCCAGGGCTGTCTGTTGATTTTGCGAGTTTTGGTATGTGTAAGTGGGGCAGCGGATTCCAAAGCTACAGCTATTGTGGTGTTATATAGAGCGGCAGCGTCATCCGCATTGTGTAAGGAACTTATATCTGTAAGAGGGAGGAGGGATTCGGAGAATGAGTGTAGGTCAAGGTGTTTAAGATTCCTGCGAGGGTGTGAAAGTTTGTGGGGTGGGGATTGTAGACATGGAGTGAAGAGGGAAGAGAATGTGAGCAGGTTGTGGTCAGAGAGAGGAAGAGGTGAGTTAGAGAGGTTAGATAGGGAGCAGAGGCGGGTGAAGATGAGGTCCAGTGTGTGGCCATCTTTGTGGGTGGCTGTAGAAGACCATTGAGTGAGGCCGAAGGAGGAAGTGAGAGATAGAAGTTTAGTGGCAGCTGAGAGGGAAGTGTCAATGGGGATGTTGAAGTCGCCCATGATGATAGTAGGGATGTCCGCGGAAAGGAAATGAAGTAACCAGGTGGTGAAGTGGTCAAAGAAGGTGGTGGCTGGCCCTGGGGGGCGGTAGATGACAGCCAGTTGGAGGTTGGAGGGGGAGTAGATGCGCACAGAGTGCACCTCAAAGGAAGGGAGGGTAACAGAGGGTGGCAGTGGGATTGGGGTGAAGGAGCAGGTATCTGACAGGAGAAAACCAACTCCTCCACCATGTTTGCTGCTGGGGCGGGGGGTGTGAGAAAGGTGGAAGCCGCCATACGAAAGTGCAGCAGGAGAGGCTGTGTCAGAAGGGGTGAGCCAGGTTTCGGTGATGGCGAGGAAGGAGAGTTTGGTAGTAACAAAAAGATCATGGATGTAGGAAAGCTTGTTGCAGACAGAGCGAGCGTTCCACAGAGCTCCTGTTAGTGGGACTGGGGAAGCGGGGGCTGGGTGAATGGGTATAAGGTTGGAGAGGTTACGGAAGGTTGTGATAGAGCGTGGATGGGAGGTAGAAATGACTGTGGGAATGTGGTGAGGAGGACCAGGATTTGGAGAGATATCACCAGCAGTGAGAAGGAGCAGAGAAAGTGTTAGCAGGTGGGAGCAGGAGAGGGCATGAGGGGGCTGTCTGTGTTTGGAGACAGAGGATTGTATGTTAAGGAACAGTTTTGAGGCGGAGGTGAGGTGGATGGGGAGGATTGAAGAAGAGATGAACAGTTCCTTACTAGGAGTAGGGATTAGGGGAATTAGCAGAAAGTGAAGGATTATTGGGGTGAAAGTGAAAACAAACAGAAACATTGTTTACAGTGACTGTGTCCAGTTACCTTCAGTTCCCTTCTGGTTCAATTCTGGTTTTAATTCTTAAATTAATCTTCACACTTCTAGCACACACTTATAGCAATCACAATGCAGACTGAAGTCTATGCAGACTTGTACTCTGCAATATATGTACAACTAAGTGCAGTCAGGTGTGAAGCAGAGAGGAGTGGTCTCTGCTCATCTTGGCCAGACAATTAAGAGTGGACCAGATGTATATGATCAAGCCAGAGTAAACAAGGTCATAAATAACACTGGGGTAAGCTGGGGTTAGCTGAAAGGCATACCATGTGAATGCTAGGTGCAGAGGCAAGTCTATGTGCAAAGCTGGGTGACGCACTGTGTGTCCTTCATAGACAGACAGCAGGAGAGCAGGAGAGCTGGGTGGATGGACATACCATGTGAATGCTAGGTGCAGAGGCAAGTCTATGTGCAAAGCTGGGTGACGCACTGTGTGTCCTTCATAGACAGACAGCAGGAGAGCAGGAGAGCTGGGTGGATGGACATACCATGTGAATGCTAGGTGCAGAGGCAAGTCTATGTGCAAAGCTGGGTGACGCACTGTGTGTCCTTCATAGACAGACAGCAGGAGAGCAGGAGAGCTGGGTGGATGGACATACCATGTGAATGCTAGGTGCAGAGGCAAGTCTATGTGCAAAGCTGGGTGACGCACTGTGTGTCCTTCATAGACAGACAGCAGGAGAGCAGGAGAGCTGGGTGGATGGACATACCTGTCGGAAGAATAGAGATGCTTGTTAGAGTGCGATGGTGGCAGGTAGCAGGGCACAGTCTGTATTCATCCTTCTGGTTTTAATTCTTAAATTAATCTTCACACTTCTAGCACACACTTATAGCAATCACAATGCTATATATGCTCCCCCAGCCTGGAATATATCCTCATCCTGGTATATGCTCCCCCATCCTGGTATAAGCGCCCCCATCCTGGTCCCCCACCTTGGTATATATGCTCCCCCATCCTGATATACAGTATATCCTCATCCTGGTATAAGCGCCCCCATCCTAGTTTATGCTCCCCATCCTGCGTGCACTGCTGTTGTTCCATACATACATACGTACAAAAGAAAACTTCTACCAGGTGTAGGACCCCCACCGATCTCATTTTAAGAAGCCATTCCTTAAATAGATCATCAATATTTTAGTCGTGGGCAGTTCTTTTCATATTTTGATAAGTGTCCCTTTAAATGCTTTTAGTCTTAGTTTCCTACTTACGAGAATTTATGCATTTCAAAAAGAAAGTGAAATCATGTCGGAAAGTTAATATATGTGTCGAGCCCGGTCTGTCTTTGAGAGTCTGGTCAAGTATGTAGAAAGATCAATCATATGATTTGGGTGCAGTGAATAGAAGAACAGGTTCCACAATGTTGTGAATTGAACAAGGAAATGTTCAATCTGACATTTTTTTTTTATATTTTCAGTTAATCCCTCTGAATTCTGTCTCTACGAACTGAAATGTCATCAGCTGAAAGATTTCTTCCATATCTACCGCTGATAAAAAAAACTGTGCCTCACTGATCGAATTGTTAGTTTGGAATAAGTGACATGAAGGTTCTATATTAGCGATGTGTTTACAAGGCGATCAGGAAGGATTTCTTCTGTGGCAGAGCCAAGGGGAACTATCTTGGGTCAGATACCTATTTAGATAGTCTACGTAATTTTCGTTTCGTACCTATACGGATTATCTACTGCGCACTCCTCTAGCGCGCTGTATGCTCCTGTAATCAGCGGGTAGTATGGAAATGTTCCTATCAGCGGTTCTTTAGATAAGTGCATCATAAAAATGCCTGTGTCAGGCTCACCTAGTGAGGTGGATCCTCTAAGCCCCAGGTCCGGTTGGATACATAGACCCCGGGCATCGATGCAGCAGCAGGAAGGCAGATGGGCAGCAAAGACTTGGCACACTCAGGAATCTCAGAAGCAGCAGGATGGATGAAATGGAATCCAGCAGGGATGAAACACACGCACTAACTCAAGCGGCACAGAAGGTGGAGCACACCAAACAGAGGACTAGAGTCTCAATCCCAAGGCACAGGAGTGTCTCTAAATGGGCCTTAAATAGGTCTAGGGGATGATGTGATTGATCTACTCCGGGCAACTTCCAAGACCCAAAATGGAGCACAACAGGGGGCAGCAGACCCAGGGGAAGGAAGAGGAGGCTGAGATACCCGGGACAGGTGCGTAACAGCCTGGCACATTTAAAAACTTATTTTAAGGGGGTTCTCCACTTATTTAACTTCAAAGAGCAACGTTGTCCACTTTCAGAAAATCCTGGCCCATTGGTACAGTTTGTTATAAAAAAAAACAAAACTGTGCTTTACTCATCTTCCCTGGGTCTAGCGCTGAGTCTCCTCTGCAGCTCCCAGTGCCTGATACCTGCTGCAGCGCTGACGTCATGTTGACACTACAGATGATATTGAGATCAACAACTGAGATCAACAGCAGTGAGCAGAGTGTCATGTCTACATGGGCAGTGCAGCCGCCGAGGTCAATGATTACCTGCTGCGTTATCGACGTGACTTCAGCGCTGCAGCAACTACATCGTGAGCAGTGGCGGACACTCAGTGCTGGACCCAGGGATAGCGAGTAATGCACATCTAGATTGTATTTTTTTTTATAAAAAACTTTAATTGAGGACCAAAATTTTCGGACAGTTGACAACCCTCTTTACCAACCCAAAGTCTTGGTCTCCTTAAAAACAACATTTATCTTCATTACCTACCCTTTGCCAATCCAGCCCCCACCTGTAAGCATCTTCTCACTGGTCTCTAATGTCCTATTAATAGCCAGTGGGCTCAGCAGTAAATAAGCCAAAAAGAAGCTAAAAACATATGGCACAAAGCTGGGACCACCATAAATCTGCCATAATGGGGTCTGGCAACAAGTCTTCATTTTCCCTGCAGCGTCATCTCAGGAGAAATCAGGCATTACACAGTGTTCACTGAATCAATGGCTCGTCGGAGTTATGAATGGACGTGCCATTTGCAGCCACTCATCTCGCTGAGGTCATCACCATCACTAGAGATGTAAAATTTGGCTTTTGAGAAATGGCAATGGAACTAACAGAAAAGATTAATCCCAACGGCTGATGAAGAGATTTTCCATATTTTTTTTACATTTTTAATTCAATGAATATTTTATTTTCTCGTTTACAAGGAAACCAACTAGTGTTCAAGACTAAAATGATCTGAAGATCTACACATGTCTAAAAGTTATGTCATTGCAACAATTTGATCGGAGTCCTGATGGGTTCTGTTCACACTCCTGTCTTGGCTTCCACACTGGCGGTGCCCAATTGACTCCACTCACTTAAAGGATACATGGATATTGTTGGATAGTTCTTGTAAAAACAAGCACTTCAGCAATTTACTCTTTTTTTAAATTTGTAGCCGTTCTTGAAATATTAACATTTTACTTTAGTTTACAGCTCGTTGGCTAGGAGACCAACCACCGCTGCTGTCGCTCTTGTAAGCTCTGCGCTGAAGCTGGCCGACGGTGCACTCTAGCAATCTTGGTCAGCTTAAAAACAGCACTCAACAGAAAAGAAGTTGTAACCACTGCGCATGTACGGCAGTGGTCGGTCTCCAAGGAAAAGCGTTGTTAATAAAAAGTGTTAATATCTCAAGACTGGTTGAAAGTTTTACTACACAGCAAATTTCAAAATTGCTTGTAATTACCAGCATTATTCAAAAATAGTGTTTATGGACATGGGAATAACCCTTTAAGATGTGGTCTATATTCTGTAGTGGTGTCCATCTTTCAATGGGAAAAAAACAACTCAGTATGCAGCGCCATTCTATTTGACCGAACTACCAATAAAGGATTCGATCGGCGCCACTAGTGCTGAAAAGACATCTCTCGAATTAATGGGTCACAGGTGGTCTTTAACAGCCATTCAGGGAAACATAACACAACCCCATCCAGATGGAAAGACGCCTTGCAGCAGAAGAGCCAGCAGACCTCTGTCCCTTTTTTCACAGTGGATCACAAAGACTGCGTTCCCACGATGAGCTTTTGCCAAGATTTTCACGCTGCCCATTTTAAAAAAAAATGCAAGTAACCTATTTTACCTAATAGGCGCAGAAATGGTGCATTGCAACATCAAAAACTCACCAAAAGCTCATGGTGGGAACGTAGCCTTAGAGTCGATGAAGTTGGTTTGGAGTGAATTTCTCCTATGATTTCAATCTGTCATTGAAACTGTTTAGCGAACGTCACAAGAGAAATGGGCATATTTCCTTTCGCTTACTGTGATATAAACGCAAAATGTTTTATACTTTGACAAAACTTGACCAATTACCCATTAAATCAGGTTTGTGGGCAGACACATTTCCTTAGCAGTCTTCGGCACAAATCTGTTGCTGGCCCTATTGCTGACTACAGGGAATTTTTACGACATTCCAAACCTATTCTGTTGGCAACTTTTTTACAAGACATAGCAATGTACAGTGGACTGAAAATACACTCTGTAATTAATGTATTAGGCAACAAAATATTATTTACAACCTGAGATCAAAAATGATACTTTATTGGAATCCTAGCGCATAACCACACCAACCCTTCGAGCCAAGCCACGACCATAAGGGAATCCGTATCACAGGTGCGAAAACACTGAAGACCTCCCACGTCTTTTTAATCCAACGAAGTGAGGATTCCTTGTAGATGGCAGCATTTTTTACATACATATAAAGCAAAACTCGAGCTCATATTAAACATTGTTCCCCTGACATTGGTTTCTCCTAGAGGCTAGGACTATACAGCTGTGAATATCCTTGATGAATTCTGACTTGGTTTAAAGGTACCTTAAGAATAATGAGATGACTAAGTCACCCTCGCTGGTAAGCTGTATGAGAAATTTAGCAGTATGTGTTCAGTTTTCCTGTAGCGCCACCACTGGGGAAATACAGTATTACACAGGGTCCACTTAAAGGGAATCTGTCACCCCATTTTTGAGTATCAGCTGCCGGCACCGCCATCAGGGGCTTATCTACAGCATTTTGTAATGCTGTAGATAAGCCCCCGATGTAACCTGAAAGATAAGAAAATTTAGTTAGATTATACTCACCGGGGGGGGGGCGGTTCGGTCTTGGTCTTATGGGTGTTGCGGTACAGCGCCTCCCATCTTCTAACGGTGATATCCTCTTCTTTGCTGCTTGTCGTGACTCCTGCGCGGGCGCCGGACCTCTCCCGACGCCTGCGCACTGCAGGACTCTGCTCTGCCCTCAACAGGGCAGAGCAGTGCACCTGCGCCGGAACCGCGACAGGCAGCAAAGAAGAGGACGTCACCGTTAGAAGATGGGAAGCACCGGACCGCAACACCCATTGGACCAAAACCGGACCAGGACCGCCCCTGGGTGAGTATAATATAATGCACTCAGCTATAGTGTGAGCTTTTTAACACTATTCCAAAAAACCCTCAGGGGTTAAATGTTGCACACAGCCTAGAGAGTATCCCACATAAAGTAAATTAAAACATAACCTTTAATGAACCATTAAAAAGACATAACACACAAAAACATTACAAAAAAAGTGCTCATGTGAACCAGTGCTCAATAAGAAATGGTTTGGTCTCACCGTTGGTATTAGATATAGCATTCCAGCATCAGGGCATATTCTGCTGGAGAGACGATCCACTCATGGGGAGCTGAGACTTGGGAAACACAGTGTTAACATAAAGTATTCCCCTACACTACCCTGTCGTGCCCCAGTGTTACTCCTGTCCTAACAAGGACAGGCCCCAATTGGATCCTGTAGTGGACACCCCCACTGATAAGGGGAAAAAATAGACAAAAGCCCCCTACGCGTTTCTTCCCCAATAGTGGGGATTCATCAGGGGAGTCAAATAGATATAAAGCAGTAGGAAAGGATATATAGAATTAGTGTTATCCATTAAGTCCACAGGCCCTGCAGTGGTGAGGTGCCTAACAAACTAGTGTGACTGTCCCTGTCACTACCAAGTGTCCTTGTTAGGACGGGAGTAATGCTGGGGCACGACATGTCTCGGCTCCCCATGAGTGGATTGTCTCTCCTGTAGGATACACCCTGATGCTGGAATGCTATATCTAATACCAATGGTGAGACCAAACCATTTTTTATTGAGCATTGGTTCACATGAGCACTTTTTTGTAATGTTTTTGTGAGTTATGTCCTTTTAATAGTTCATTAAAGGTTATGTTTTAATTTAATTGAGTATAATATAACTCATTTTTCTTATCTTTCAGGTTTCATCGGGGGCTTATCTACAGCATTCCAGAATGCCGGCAGCTGATACTCAAAAAATGGGGTGACAGATTCCCTTTAAATCATTGAGTTACCTGTGTAATGCAGAACAGGTCCTCCAAAAAGTGAGACACTCTGAACAAAGAAACCCCTCAAAATTTGCAGGATTTTGGTCCAGCATGTTTCTCAATGGGGAGAGAGAATAAAGGCTCTTTTTAAAAAAAAAATAATCCCAGAACGAGCGTTCCCGATCATTGGAGACCATTAGGAAACCAACGAGCAAAACATTGGTTCATGGGTTGATTGGATTGTTTATTTCAACCATTAAATGACCTTTGTTGGCAACACATCTCCTGATGCTACCAACCAAGATGCATGAGATATGGAAAAAGAACTATTGTATTAGCGATTCACCAACATACAGTTTGTAAATGGGTATGTAAAAGAATGATAATTGACTTCTATATAGCAAGCTATGGGCAAAAATCTGTCCATGTAAACGTTAATGTTGCTTCCTTCTTGTGGGGAGGCGGTGTGCTTCTGATTGATAGATCGGACCAGCGCTGACTATGATGATGCAAGCAGAGACCACTTTTCCTCTGCAACATCAGGGAAGCGCAGGATCCAATGATCCAGCCAGCTTCAAAGCTACTTTTGCAAACTCTAAAGAAAAAAGCTAGCAAACGCACATTCCTTGCCTAGGAAACAAGCCACCTAGGGAGGCCTGCTAGTAGCCAGTTACTGCCATTCTTCAGAACAGAGAAGATATTTAATAAGAGGTAAATTGAAAAGTTGCTTGTTTTTTAGAAGGACTTTGCAATTTTACCCATTTATGATCATGAGAAAACGTTTTCAACGATTATTATTCCAGAATTTCTAAGACGGCGTTTTGTGCCCCTTTAAACCCATTGCAGTAAGATCATATTCGGTCATCTGGACATAAATGTAAGCAAAATAAATATGAAATACATTTTCTAATGACCTAGTTATTTTAAGGTAAAGCAAATGCCGGCGTCGAGGGTGAGTTAATGTAATTTGTACATTATTCTGTGGGAAAGCGGACTGAATAGATGTCAACTCATCGAAACATCTCAACGGCAAGTGATCCGAGCGTTCTCTGATAATCGCAATAATTCCCTGCATACAAATGATTGTAGCGAAGTTGCTTTTTCTTTTGTATATTTTAATGTTTTGCATTTCTTAAACAGATTATTCTGTCAACTGTTTCATGGAATATAAAAGGTGATATTAGCATTTGTCGAAGTCAGCAGGAAGGCTTAATAAAATCATCAAAATAAAATGGTGTTTGATACATCTCAAAAACGTGTTCTCTAATGTCTGAACAGTCGTGAATTAATATTTGCTTGAGAAACAAAAATATTAGCAAGGGATTTTTTTTATTTTAGCTTTTTTTATTTTCTTAAATTTGATTTGGAGTTTCACACATAGGGAAGTTGTCTCCAATCTGTGGCTCTGTAATTGTAGTTTCCTAGCAGCTGAAGAGCCATATGTTGTAGACCATCGCTGTAGAGTATCTTCATAGCATTTTATCAAATTATAATAGTTATTAATTCTGCACTAAAGTTTGGATTTTGAACCCGTGGCTAGCAAACGTGGAGAAATTCCGCCACTTTCTACCTCTTGACTAAGCAGCACCACTCCAAATAGTCTGTATAGAGTATTGGCAAACTGATGCTATGGTCGGCTCCTGGGTGAACGGTTAGACAACTGAGATTGTTTCATACTATAGCATAATGGAAGCCCCCCAAAAAGTCAGTAAAGCCTACTCCTTGAAACTGAACCCATCAAAGTACCAACTACATTAAAAGTTATGGACATATCTCACAAGGAAAAGTGATTGTTACATATTATGTTTCAATCCTCAGTCTTCATCCTATCATTCATTTTCAGACCCCCTCATAAGCAATTTGCAGCCTGATCCAAGTTTCAGATTTCTTTCCTGTAAGAGTGTCTCTTCAAGTAATATAGGCTGGATGTGAGCTCTCAATGTATCCAAGGTTCTGCTGTCTGAATTAGCTCATATATCAGCACAACTTCTATCCTGCACCTACATCCTTTTTATTTGCTTTTCTCCTTTTTTTTGGAGTCTGGTTTTTCTACCCTCCCTGAGACTGTAGACACTTTCTGACGGGAGACTTTAGAACGCTATAATCTCTGTTTGTCTGAACTCCTCTGTGCTGGTTTATGACCACAAGTCTCATCAAAGTTGAGCTGAAACTTAAAAAGGTTGCCCTGGACATTCTTTTTTATTTTTTTTTTACTATAAGCCTAAAATCTAACACACAGGTACTGTAGTTGCTAGCCACCTGCCTGCTCTATCTGGCGCGGATCTCTGCTGTTAAAGACGGCACCTGCCGGAGATTCAGTGGCATCTGCTGACATCACGTTGGCAGAACAGCTGCTTCTCTTCCACTCTGTTAAAGGGGCAAGATTGCCAAAGTTATGCTGATTGACAGCCGGCTTCATGCTGCCTAACTTTTGGGAGCTGCCAGCAGTACTACATCTGGGCAATAAAAATGACAGCACATGTGAAAAAGACTTGGGTATACTAATAGATCACAGACTGAATATGAGTCAACAGTGTGATGCAGCAGCAAAAAAGGCAAATGCAATTCTAGGATGTATTAACAGAAGCATACAGTCTAGATCACGTGAAGTCATTATTTCCCTCTACTCCTCTTTGGTCAGACCTCATCTGGAATATTGGGTCCAGTTTTGGGCACCACATTTTAAAAAAAGACATCAACAAACTAGAGCAAGTTCAGAAAAGAGCGACCAGAATGGTGACCGGTCTGCAAACCCTGTCTTATGAGGAAAGGTTGCAGGATTTGGGAATGTTTAGTTTGCAAAAGAGAAGACTGAGAGGAGACTTAATAGCTGTCTACAAATATCTAAAGGGCTGTCACATTGTAGAAGGATCAACTTTATTCTCATTTGCACAAGGAAAGACTAGAAGCAATGGGATGAAACTGAATGGGAGGAGACACAGATTAGATATTAGAAAAAACTTTTTGACAGTTAGAGTGATCAATGAGTGGAACAGGCTGCCACGAGAAGTGGTGAGTTCTCCTTCAATGGAAGTCTTCAAACAGAGGCTGGGCAGACAACTGACTGGGATGATTTAGCGAATCCTGCTTTGAGCAGGGGGTTGGACCAGATGGCCCAGGAGGTCCCTTCCAACTCTACGATTCTATGATTCTATGATTCTATGCCCCATTGAAACAGAGCAGCCGAGAAGAAGTGGAGCTTCTCTGCTCTCATAAGCAGCAGAATCATCGGCAAGAGCGGTAAGTGACTGTTATGAGCCTGGCACAACAGGCAGGTAGTTAGCAACTACTTGCCTATTAGTTCTTAGGCACATAGTAAAAAAAAATAATATAGTCCGGGAAAACCCTTACATTTGCTCATAAATTAGCTATGCGGAGCTCAGAAGAAGACAGATAAAAGCGTTCTCAGTTAGCTCAAGGAGCCAACAATGGAACACAGTGGCTATAGAGCGCAAACGGTGCAAATTTTTTAATGAAACCCAATTGCAAAAACATTTTTATAGCCCCAAATACATGAATTTAGGCAAACAAAAAATTAAGACCAATGCAGTCAGCTTAATAACTGTCTTTCATCAAATCTTGAAATGTCACAAGCTAAGATGTATCCGGTGTATTCTCCCTCCGTCTATTCTTATATTAAATAAAAGAAAAGAATGCATATACGTGTGTACGCTTATTAACATCTCAGCTCCATCTGTGTCACCTTTAATTTCTGCTTCAGTTATAAAACACTTGAGCGGGGATTGATCACAAGTTCTAGTTGTGAAATGAATCTATGGTGCTAAGCAAAATATTGAAAGTGAAATTTCTCATATTAGTCTGATATCTTTTCACCTGCTGGAAAACTTACAATGGATAAAAATCACAGATCAGTAATCATATTCCTGCTCCAGTGTTTTTTTTTTCCCCATCCATGTCCATTATGCTCTGTAGGAACCCAAACCATAATAAAGAACATTGCATTCTCATTGAATAACTTCATTGCTACTCAAAGTTTCCTGCCGATTTTGTGCAATTTGCCAAATCCTTGTCATGGGGCAGTTGGGGGAAAACAGGAGACGTGGAACCTGGGCCCCTGAACTGCCCCTCAGACTAAAGAGGTGCCCTGACTTTCCTTAACTTGCGGGTACACTTGATGGTAGTGAGGCCCAAGTCCCCAACCTGTCCCTAGCTCCTGTTTAGCCCTGAGCTAACCCCCAACCCCCTCCCCAGGAGGTGAGACAGCGAAAACGTTTACTGCACCAAATAACAAACAAAAGATAATACAGACACCTGAGGGCTAAATAAACTACAAAAGCAAACTTAGCTTTTTCTGCTGCTAATGCTCCGAGCAGCAGAGTACGGCACCAGAAGAAGGGAATAGCTGGAGCTCCACTGCAGCACAGCCTGCTCCTGAGTCCAGCTTGGTTGGTCTCCAAATGAATAATATCACCAACAGCAAGTGCAGCACCTGATGACCCTTTATAGGAAGGAGGGAGTGGTCACACCTGCTATCTAATTAAACATGTAGTAACACCAGCGGCCACCGGGGGGAGACCCAGCAGCAGACCAACTACAGTTGTAGTAACACCAGCAGCCACTGGGGGCAAAAACTGATATTAACCCCCGATGGCCTGAAAGGAAAACGTTTATATCAGAGAATCCAGACTCTGACACAGATCCAAACATGTATCGTGACAATCCTGACAGATTCGGCCATCTTTAGTAAAGTCCACAAAAGTATGTCTTTTGGAGTGCAGTAGAAAAAACTCCAGATGTTGACTCTTGCCAACTTTCAACTTAGGAACTCAGAGCTGCAACGCAACAGTACAAACAGCTATACTACCACGAGTTCTATGAAAAACGGGCGATGTACGACACTGTAATCACACACAATGACAAACCCTCTGTTGGAGGAGTAAGCAAGGAAGGTCTCCCAATATATACCACGGACGAGAGGACCAAACGCTATGTAAATGAAGCCTGTATGTGTTAAGGACGGCAGAACACACTAAATATTAAACAACGTAAAGTGCGTTTGCGGGCCCGGGGTCCACCGTGCAGAAGGTATTAACACTGCTGCTAGATAATGGTGGACGCACAATAAGGCGGTGTAATGCACGTGGGTTAAACGTCACCCGGGTGTGCTAAGCGAGCTCTGTTTATTCACAGAGACGCCTAAGTGCTAAACACAAAAGGCTGAGCCTGTTTAACGCCACAGGTCTCAGAGAAGTGCACGCACGGTATATGGTCACAGGAGCTGGGCCCTAGGCAGAGGGTCAGCGTCCGTCTAGACCTACCGTGCGTGCGGCATTGCGACTGCGAACGCCAAAGAGAACTGCAGTCTGCAGTGCGGCGACAGACACTGCCGCTAATCGACAATGCCTGGAAGCAGGCGCACTGTCGGACGCTAGCACTGTGGAGAATGCTATTGTGGCTTGTAGCTTGCCACTGCTGGTGCTGACTCTAAATCTTAGTCCCTATACACACTCGTAATATCAGAGGGAGGGGATCTTAATGAGTCATTCGCAGGTTCATGCATCCATCATCATTCACACAGTAGCAACTAGTGACTATACTAGCGCATGGCCGAGTGGCCATGCAAACCTTTTATAGCCGGGACCCTCCGGAAGCTTCCAGATCCCAGAGATGGACCAATCAGATCACGAGAAGGACCTGGGCATTTGACTCCCGATCTCCAATGGGCGATCATCTCATGAGCATGCCCAGTAGAGAGACGGGAGGACTTAGCCTCTGGAGTGGCTTGCTGCAGAGCAGCCTGCATTGCTATTGCTGGCCCAGAGCTGGCAGCAACAACCCGACCCACAGAGCTGGTTTGAGCAGAGCGTCTGGAACGCCAGGACTGCTGTGCAGACTCCTGAGTGGTCGGTGGAGAACGGGAGACCGCCGAATGCAAGGCTCTGGACTCCTGCTGTGCATCTGCAGAAACACGACGCCTAACAGTATGTGGATGATATAGGGAATGGAGCACTGAGTTACATCATGTTACAATACATGTCCACCAATCTCCTCATTTGCAGACTTTTGGCCCCCAAAACCAAAGTAATATATATTGTCTGATTTTTAACAAACACTTGCAAATAATTTTTCCTCTCTTCTTAGATAGGTACCTAAATTTGGAAAGTGCTAGTAAAAACAAGCAGCTTTACAATTTACTTATTACTAAAACTTCTCTGTTAAAGAAGTCCTCCTCCCATCAAAGTGTTCATCCTCTTAATATATTACTAGGGTCCTGGAAAACGAGAAATGCCTTACCGTGACTTCCAGGTACACATAAATTGGCCATTTTATGCGCAAAACTTTCTCAATTTTTCATACTTCTAATGCAGTAATGCAATTCAATTTTCATATTTCATGTTTGCATGTTATGGCGCTACAGTGTGCTTCCTTTTTTGCTTGAATGTATATGAGTTGGTGACTCTAGGTTAAGCACCTGTTCACACTATGTTTATGCTTTGATGTGATGGTCAGTTTTTGAAACTTAATACTGTATACTGCAGTCATCATATTATACAGCTCTGTGTACTTACAATTGCTCATTTTACCTTTCTACCCTGTTAGTTCTTTTCTTTTCTCTGCTTTATGTAGAAACAGGAAGTCTCTTGTCCCTGCTGAAATCATTCCCCTTTTCATTTCCTGACCCAGCTGCTCCTCTCCTCCCCTCTGCAAAGGACTTTTGCAGTGACTCATGAGTCATACAGAGAAAATTGACCTCCTGTTTCTACATAGAGCTTAGGATTCAATTAGTCAGTTATTAATCAAGTGATGTCATAAACCTAATGGAAAAGAGAAGAATTAACTGGGTAGAAAGGCAAAATGAGCAATTGTAAGTACACAGTGCTGTATAATATGATGAGTGCAATATATTAAGAGGATAAATACTTTGATGGGAGATGGAGGAAGAGGAGGAGGAAGGATTCTCTAAAGCAGCCACATACTCACATATATAGTCCTGCATGTGCAGCCGCAGAACATTGCTGTCAAATAACCCCATGAACATGACATCACAAGTCAGGAATGACGACGTCACACAGATAGGATTACATTAAGTATAATTGCTTCTGGGTATAATGGATCTTTAATGATTCTGTAATTTCACTATTCAGAAAAAAAAACTTTTTAAAAGTCTTCTAATTTATCCAGAAGGCAGGGTCGGCGTTAGGGGCAGGCAGACCAGGCAGCTGCCTAGGGCCCCACTCCCCCAGGGCCCCCAGCTAGCGGCACATCAAGCCACCGCTATGGGGTCCATGTGAGGCAGGGGGGCCCGCCCGGCCCCAGCGTCGACTGCGCCCGCGCCGCCAGCCCCCGGCGCCGACTCTCTCCGCCAAGGGTCGGCTTTTCAACTTAGTGGTACCCGAACATGATGCTATGCGATCTTATATCAAGGAGTCGTTGGAGAAGGGTCACATTAGGCCATCCTCTTCACCCTTAGGTGCTGGGGTTTTTTGTGACCAAGAAAGATGGTTGTATTAAGGCCATGCATTGACTATCGTTCCCTTAACAAAATCACTGTTAAATATCAGTACCCGTTACCCCTGATTTCTGATTTATTTCTAGAGTTAAAAGTGCCTGCTGGTTTACCAAGCTTGACCTCAGGCGGGCATATAATCTTATTCGCATCAAGCACAGGGATGAATGGAAGACGGCATTTAATACTCCGGAGGGACATTTTGAGTACCTGGTGATGCCTTTTGGGCTCACTAATGCCCCTTCTGTCTTCCAATCCTTTATGAATGATATTTTCCGGAACTTTGTGGATAAGTTTTTGATCATTTTTCTGGATGATATTTTGATCTTTTCCAGTGATAGGGATTCTCATGTGGAACATGTCCGGACTGTGTTCCGGATTTTGAGGGAAAATTCCCTGTATGTTAAGGGATCGAAAAGCCTCTTTGGTGTACAGAGGATTTCATTTTTGGGATTTATTTTGTCTCTGTCAGCTATTGAAATGGACCTAGCCAAGGTACAGCCCATTTATGATTCTTCTTCTTTAAAGGCTCTCCAGAAGTTTTTGGGTTTTGCTAATTCCTATCGTAAATTTATAGGTAATTTTTCTGGTATTGTCAAACCTCTGACTGATCTGACCAAAAAGGGTGCTGATGTGGTGAATTGGCCTCCAGAGGCAGTCTCGGCATTTCAGGAGCTTAAGCGGAGATTCACTTCTGCTCTGGTTCTACGGCAACCTGATGTCTCACTTCCATTTCAGGTGGAGGTAGATGCTTCTGAGATTGGTGCAGGAGCTATTTTGTCCAAAAAACATCCAGTGACTTCTAAAATGAATTCCTGTGTCTTCTTTTCTCAAAAATTCTCCCCATCTGTACGCAACTATGACATGGGGAATCGGGAATTGTTGACCACGAAATGGGCATTTGAAGAGTGGAGACATTGGTTGCAGGGAGCTAGACATCAAGTTGTGGTCCTCACCGACCACAAGAATTTGATTTATCTTGAATCAGCCAAACACTTGAATCCTAGACAGGCTAGGTGGGCCTTGTTTTTCACGCATTTTAAGTTTGTGGTCTCTTTTCTTCCGGGCACTAAGAATGTTAAGGCGGATGCCCTTTCTAGGAGTTTCTTTGTGGATTCTCTTATTGTGACCGAGCCTACTGCCATTCTAGGTGAGGGGGTAGTTCTTTCCGCCATCTCGCCCGATTTGAGACGTGCCCTGGAGGAATTTCAGGACAAACCTGAGCGTTGCCCTATGGGAAAATTGTATGTTCCTGACCAGTGGAGGATGTGAGTAATGTCTGAAATTCATTGCTCTGCGTTGGCTGGTCATCCAGGTATTTTTGGTACAGAGATTTGGTGAGTCGGTCTTTTTGGTGGCCTGCCTTATCTCGTGATGTCAGGAAATTTGTGCAGTCCTGTGGAACTTGTTCTCGGTCTAAACCCTGTTCTCGTTCTAGTGGGTTGTTGATGCCCCTGCCAGTGCCCAAGAGGCAATGGACCCATATCTCAATGGATTTTATTTCTGATCTTCCTGTCTCTCAGAGAATGACTGTTATCTGGGAGATTTGTGATAGATTTTCTAAGATGATCCATCCTGTACCACTCCCAAAGTTGCCATCTTCTTCAGAGTTGGTGCCCTTGTTTTTACAACAGGTGGTTCGGTTGCATGGAATTCCTGAGAACATTGTGTCGGACAGAGGAGTCCAGTTTGTTTCTAGATTTTGGAGAACTTTTTGTTCCAATCTGGGAATTCAGTTATCTTTCTCCTGCGTTTCATCCTCAGACCAATGGGCAGACTGGGAGAACAAACCAGACTTTGGAGTCCTATTTGAGATGTTTTATATCTGCTGATCAGGATGACTGAGTCGCATTTTTGCCCTTGGCCGAATTCGTGCTAAATAATAGAGCTAGTTCTGCCACTTTGATGTCGCCCTTTTTCTGTAACTTTGGGTTTCATCCTCGATTTTCTTCGGGGCAAATAGAGTCTTCGACCTACTCAAGTGTGGACACTGTGGTAGAGAGAATGCAGCAGATTTGGGACCAAGTGGTGGATAAGTTGTCCCTCTCTCAGGAAAAAAACCCAACAGTTTTCCAACCAGCATAGGACCATTGGTCCCCGGTTTAAAGTGGGTGATATGGTTTGGTTGTCGTCAAAGAATATTCCTATGAAGGTTGCGTCTCCAAAGTTCAAGCCAAGATTTATTGGACCTTATAAGATTTTGGAGATTCTTAATCCTGTTTCTTTTCGATTGGCGCTTCCAGTTAAGTTTAAGATCCATAACGTGTTATATAAATCTCTGTTGAAGAGGTTTGTGGAGCCTGTAGTTCCTATGGCGGCACCTCCTGACCCTGTATTGGTTAAAGGCAATGTGGAATATGAGGTAGAGAAAATATTGGATTCTCATTTGGCTAGACAGAGACTCCAGTACTTGGTCAAATGGAAGGGTTATGGCCAGGAGGATAATTCTTGGGTCTCTGCTTCTGACATTCATGCCGATAGATTGGTTCGTGCTTTTCACTGGGCCCATCCTGATCAGCCTGGTGGCGTGGATGAGGGTTCAGTGACCCCTCCTCAAAGGGGGGGTACTGTTGTGAATTCACTTTCTGGCCTACCTCTGGTTACTAGTGAACCTTCCAGGCTCCCTCTGGTGGTTACAGGAGGTAATGGAGCTGATCTAATTAACAGAGGTCTTCCATCTGATAATGAGGAGGACGATTGGATATCTGGAGTTTCTGATTGGATTTAAGACAGCCGACTCCTTCTATCCATGCTGGTGATTTTTTCCTGCCTCCTGAGGTCTTAGTTTCCAGCTCAGTCCCTGCATGCTCAAGCTAAGTGTTCTTTTGCTATTGTTGACATTTGATTTGGTTTTGTCTATTTCAGTTTTTGTGTGATCAGCCAGCCCCGGCTGGGGCTGTGCTGATTTTCCATCCTTATGTTACTGTTTGTGCCTGTTTATTTTTGTCCCATATTAGATTGGCCTCTCTTTGCTCTGTTTTCAGAATATACCAGAGTGCTGATATAGTGGCAGAAGTCTAGTGACTTCAGTGTTTTTTCTATCAGACGTGTTGAGCATTTTTTGCGGGGTTTTTTGCATGACTGCAGACAGTGTCTTTCCTTTCCTGTCCTGTCTAGTTAGTTTGGGCCCCATCGTTTGCCCAGCCTATTTTCCTACCTGCGTTTGTGTTTTCATCTTGTCTCACCGACAATATATGTTTGGAGGCTATCAATTCCTTTGGGGTCTGCTCTGGGACAGTATAGATTTCCCCTTTCTTGCTTTAGGCTTATTTAGTTCTCCGGCTGTGTCGAGGTATCTAGAATCATCGTAGGTACGCTCCACGGCTACTGCTAGTTGTGTGGATAGGATCAGGGGTCTGCTATCCACTTAGTTACCAACCTCTCTGGTTTTCTGTGGCTTAGCTTGGTCTTGCTTTCCTCCTCGGTGACCCAATCATAACAGGGCTGTGTTGCTATATACCATGGTGGGCTGTGCTGCTATATACCATGGTGGGCTGTGCTGCTATATACCATGGTGCGCTGTGCTGCTATATTCCATGGGGGGTACATCTTACATTATATTATACGGGGGAGGATGTGTATATAATATGGGGGGCTACATTATATTCTATAGGGAGGTGGTCTGTATTATATTCTATTTGGGGCTACATTATATTCTATGGGGGGCTGTATTATATTATATTCTATGGGGGGGTAATAGCATCATTCTCTATGAGGAGGCTACATTATACTATATGAGGAGGCTACATTGTAGTCTATGTAGGGCTGGATTATATTGTATGGGGGCTTCATTATACTTTATGAGGGGGCTACTGTTGTGAATTCTCTTTCTGGTCTCCCTCTGGTTATTACTGAAGGCAGTGGAGCTGGTCAGATTGACAGAGGGATTGCGAGTTCTCTTTCTGGGCTCCCTCTGCTGGTTACTGGAGCTGATCTAATTGACAGAGGCTGGCCACCTGATAATGAGGATGATGATTGGAGATCTGGGGTTTCAGATTGGGATTTAAGACGGCTGACTCCCTCTATCCCTGCTGGTGATTTTCTTCCTGTGCCTTCTGAGGTCTGATGTATCCTGCTCTGTCCCTGCATGGTTCAGCTAAGTGGTTCATTTGCTATTCTGTTTGCATTTAATCTGTTTTTTTCTATCCCTGCTTTGTGTGGGTCAGCCAGCTCCGGCTGGGGCTGTGCTGAATCACCGCCCGTATGTTACTGCTTGTGCCAGTTTGTTTTGTCCCCTGTTATATTGGTCTCTTTTTGCTTTGCTTTCAGAATATACCAGAGTACTGATATAGTGGGGGCGAAGTCGTGCGGCTTCAGTGTTTTTTGTGCATCAGATGTGTTGGACTTTTTGCAGGGTTTTTTGCGTGATTGCAGACAGTGTCTTTCCTTTCCTGTCCTGTCTAGTCAGTGTGGGCCCCATCATTTGCTCAGTCTATTTTCCTGCCTGCGTTTGTGTTTTCATCTTGTCTCACTGACAATATATGTTTGGGGGCTATCTATTCCTTTGGGGCTGGCTCCGGGGCAGTTTAGATTTCCCCTTTCTTACTTTAGGCTTAGTTAGCTCGCCAGCTGTGCCGAGGCATCTAGGATCATCGTAGGTATGCTCCACGGCTACTGCTAGTTGTGTGGATAGGATCAGGGGTCTGCAATCCGCTTAGTTACCAACCTCTCTGGTTTTCTGTGGCTTAGCATGGGCCTGCTCTCCTCCTCGGTGACCCATTCATAACAGGCTACATTTGTTAGGCGTCGGGTTCCTGTTGCTGCACAGCGGGAATCCCGAGCCTTGCTTCCGGCGGTCTCCCATTCCTCTCCAGCCACAGAGGAGGTTGCTCAGCAGACTCGTCGGTCCCGGCGCTCTGCCCAGACTATCTCCGTGGGTTTGGTTGCTGCTGCCACCTCTGGGCCAACTACAGCACCGCATGCTGGTGAGCAGCGAGTCTCTCCAGGGACTAAGTCCTCCTGTCGGTCCACTGAGCAAGCCCGTGGAGTGATCTCCCATTGGAGATCGAAGGTCACGTGCTCAGGTTCTGCTCCTTTTCGCATTGGCCCATCCGAGAAGACGCTCGCGGCTATAAAAGGTTTGCATGGCCGCTCGGCCATGCGCTAGGATAGACTGTATTTTCAGACTATGAGGAGTGAGTGATGTATGCACGTATGAAAGTCTCTGGTGAATGACTCATTAAGAAACCTCTACCCTCGGTACGCATGTGTTGTGCAGCCTAGCTTGCCAGCGCCCAGGCTTAGGTAGGTCAGAGGTTGAGTCAGGCATCAGTCCTCACCAGTGACTCGGCACGCCTCAGTGCACGTGCTCCACACTCCATAGCCAGCGTCTATAGCGGCGCTCGCGGCAGCGACGCCGCGCGCTCAGTAGGCCTAGAGGGACTCTAACCCCGTGTCCTTGGGGTAGAGTTCTGTGGCCGTACACTGTGCGCTCTTTTGGCCGGGCTCTGTGAGCTAAACAGGCTCCGGCATCAACTTTCAGCGGTTGTGCGGCTCTGTGAATTAACAGAGTTCGCTCCTGTTCACATTGGGTGACGTAACTCACGTGTGACTGTTTTCACACTGCTTATTTCTTTCACCATTATCTAGCAGCAGTGTACCACCTCTGCATGGTGGACCCCAGGCTGCGAACGCACCTACCACTATTTTATAATTTGGTGCGTTCCGCCAACCCTAACAACATTATATTCTATGGGGGCTGCATTTTACTATATGAGGAAGGCTACATTGTATTCTATGGGGGCTACATTATACTATATGAGGGTGGCTGAATATATTCTATGGGGGGATTACATTATATTCTGTGGAGTGGCTGCATTATACTCTGTGGGGTAGCTGCATTATTTTCTAAGGGGTGGCTGCATTATACTATAAGAAGGGGGCTGCATTATAGTCTATGGGGGTTACATTATACTCTGTGGGGTGGCTGCATTATACTCTGTAGGGTGGCTGCATTATACTCTGTGGGGTGGCTGCATTATACTATATGTGGGCTGCATTATACTGTATAAAAGACTATGGGGAATACAATATATGAAGAACTATAGGGTGCATTATACTATGGGAACTGACTTGTACTACATGGATGACTATGGCAGTGCATTATACTATATGAAGCACTATGAGGAGTGTATTATACTATATGGAGGACTGAGCAGTGTATTTTAATATATGGAGGACTATGACGAGTGTATTATACAATATTTAGGAGTATGGGGCACATTATGTTATATGGAGGACTATTGGGTTTAAACTGTAGATGTGCTGCTGATAACATGATACTGTATGGGGACTGATTTATCCATTAGTGATTGTTCTGCTCCCATCATTCTTCCTCAGATTGTGGATCGAAGCCGGGAAACAAGTGTTGAACGATTTCAAAATTGAAGCGACCTGAACTCAGCGCATGTAAATACAACCGAAATGCTTCTGTATGATGTGCAATATGTTAGCATTTGGGGCCCCATTTTAAACTTTGCCTAGAGCCTCACTTTGCCTAAAACCGGCCCTGCCAGAAGGTTTTGGTCAGGTCATGTATTGATGAAGTGGGAGGTCAGGCTTTATTTGGCCAAGAATCTGCTTGTTCTCCTTGTTAGCCATTTTGATCACCCTTATAATTTACTTATAGCTTTAAAAATTGGTCCGAAAGTTATTTAAAGTCGACAATTATTTTTAAATGCTAATCTAAAATGCAGCAAATGGAAGTAGCTTATCACAAGAATACAGGACTATTTCCTTATTGTATAGTATTGGTAAATGTTATAAGGAAGAAACTTGTCTTTCAGCTTTATTTCCTCTTTTTTATGTGTTGATGTTGAAATCTTTACTAGGTGATAAGAAGCTTCCTCTTTATGTTCCATATTCTTTTGCTCAGAGAACTGTGACCTAATAACAACGTGCTAAATATAAGGTGGAGGGACCGGAGTCTGTGTACATGTAACCCGCACTGGAGATGCTGGCAGCACAATTTATTTTATTGCATAGTAACTATACATATCCGCAATCTGCTAAATGTTATCTATAAGGCTGGTTTCACATTAGCGTTGAAACAACGCTGCGCACTGCGTCGGTAAGCCCCGCCCCGATCCGGCTCCCTGCCCGCCCCATCCGGGATCACCGCCTACTATCGCATTTGCACGCATGCGATCGGCGCACCCTATCTTTAGCATAGGGTGCGCAGATCATGCGCTGCCAGTGTGAAAGTAGCATGCTGCGCACGTTTGACGGTGCGCCGTGCGCGCCGAAATGCAACATGCTAAAGATAGGGTGCGCCTATCGCATGCGTGCAAATGCGATAGTAGGCTGTGATCCCGGATGGGGCGGGCAGGGAGCCGGATCGGGGCGGGGCTTGGGGCTTACCGACGCAGTGCGCAGCGATGTTTCAACGCTAATGTGAAACCAGCCTAAGTCTGCTTACATAGACTGCAAAAGCATAACATTCAGAGAATGTAGAGATAGATAGATAGATAGATAGATAGATAGATAGATAGATAGATAGATAGATAGATAGATAGATAGAGTGGGGGAAATAATTATTTGATCCCTTGCTGATTTTGTAAGTTTTTCCACTGACAAAGACATGAACAGTCTATAATTTTAAGGGTAAGTTCAATTTAACATTGAGAGATAGAATATCAAAACTATAATCCAGAAAATTACATTGTATAAATTATATAAATGTATTTGCATTTTGCAGTGAGAAATAAGTATTTGATCCCCCTATCAACCATTAAGAGTTCTGGCTCCTACAGACCAGTTAGACGCTCCTAATCAACTCGTTACCTGCATTAAAGACAGCTGTCTTACATAGCCACCTTTATTAAAGACTCCTGCGCAAAGACTCAATTAATCAGTCAGACTCTAACCCTTACAACATGGGCAAGACCAAAGAGCTTTCTAAGGATTAGTTTAAGATTAACACACTGGCGCCAGTCCACTTGGACAGAGAAGGAAGGTCCACTATTCCCAGATGCAGCTGGTGAATAACAGGCTCTGTGCTGGTGCCTGTTTAAAAGAGCTAAAGCTGATAAGAAAAGAAATACACTGCGCTATGCTGGGAACTGAAAAAAATATAATATAACTGAGTACTTACTTGCTGGTGTGTGAAAAAATCACGTGGTGGTGGATGTATAGCAGTATTCTGAGACTATTCACCTTGTCATAGATGTATATATTTGGATGCCAAAACTGCTGAATAGATAATATAGGGTTAAATAATAAAAAAAATATGAACTAATCTTGATTTACTCACTTAAGGAAATCAGAACCATATAAAATATATGCTGTAAATGTAGCCAATGCCAAATATTAAGATTGGAATGTTGCAGCCTGTTTCTGAAAAAAATATAATAGTTGAAAAATAAAACCAAAAAAAAGAGGGGGATAAATAGATGTTTGAGATGATAGCTGAATGCTGACCTTACTGCATGCCAGTTTCAACAGGCGAGGTCAGAATGATTAATCCTGTGCAAAACAAATGATAGCACAGTTCCTGCAAAGTGAATGAGCGTTAGTGACAGCATGTGCCCACTAGTGGAACGAGGTGCTTAATTCTGGTGCACTTACTTGCAGGCCCAGTGCTCAGTGAGACAGGCTTGGGTGCTCAGCGTGGGGGCTGGGGCTGCTGCTGCTAATCCGTATGGACGTGGAGACCGCCGTTGCCTCGCGTGCTCCGGCCGAGAGCAACGCTGAGGGACTCGGCGTGTGATGGGGCAGGGCTAGCGTGACGTCACACTGGGGGTAAGACGGTGGCTCAAAGGCAGCACAATACCGACATGTTTCGAGAGATAGCTACTCTCTTCATCAGGGTTGTGCCTATTAGTGTGCAGACCGTCAATTTATAGCAGACTGAGCCTGAATTAACTGATCACCTGACCCAAATGCCTGATTGAGCGACTTAATTAGATGTAGTACAAAGTACTGGTGTGTCTACATGTAACTAAATGCTTGCGGGACCCTATCATTACCAATGTGCTACAGAGATGGGTTAAATTTTAACCCTATTTGGTCCAAAAATTCCTTATGAGAATTAAAAAGTGAAAAAATAAAAAATAAAAAATAAAAATAAAACATAACCTTTATTTATATAAATGTATAAAAAGTGTTATTAACATTGTGTATAAAAAATCAGTTTAAAAAATGACAATGAAAATGTGCCAAAGCCCAAAATCTACCGATGAGGTGCCTCTTTAGATGTTTGTTTCATTATACTCGAAGGGTTCATAGGCTTACATGGTGGCCAAATAAATGCACGATATTGGGGTCTTATTCAGCATAATGGCATGATTATGATTAGTACCATATCCTCCTACCAAATTGATTCCAATAAATCAGATATACTTAGGTGTTAATACAAAAAAAAAAAAAATATATATATATGAATCACTAAAAACTGAAAAAATTATACGTGAATAAAACACCATTTGAGTGTACTAAAAGATAAAAAAATTTATGTCATCTTGGGGGATTATATAAAACCATGTCTAAAATTATGATCTATAATAATAATATATGGGGGGAGAGAAAAAGGGAGGGGGCTAGAATGCATACAGCTCAATTTCATGATTGAGGCCCTTTGGGGCCAGACTGTCCAGAGTGTAGATCCACCTGGATTCTACCCGGGACATTGCTTTAAGGTAGTCGCCCCTTCTTGGGTTTGACCGAACTATTTGAATGCCCAAAAAGGAAACTCCTTTGCACGATCGATTATGAGTATCCAAAAAGTGACGGGATAATGGATGTCCCTTATAGCCTTTTCTAATATTATCTAGATGCTCCTTAATCCTAACCTGAAGGGGTCTCTTAGTTCTCCCTACATAAATCTTACCACAGGGACATTTTAAAATATAAATAACGCCTGATGTTTGACACGAAATGCTATCTTGGATATAATAAGTATTATTGTTAGATGAATCCGTGAAATGATTATGTAATTGTTTAGACGTTGCTGTTCTGATGCAACAAACACACTTCCCACATGATTGAAAGCCTGGTAGGTTTGAACTTGACCGAGCTAATTGGTGGACATGATTAATAGAACTGCGCATTTTAGTCGTGGGCGCCAATAATAGGCCTAAATTTTGCGCTTTAGTGTACACGAACCGAGGTCTTTTGGGAAGCAAGTCGCCTACATACTTGTCTCCCTGTAAATGTGACCAATGTTTACATATGATTTTGTTAAATATCTTATGGCCTGCATGAAACTGAGTAATAATAGGTAAATTTTGAATTTGTTCTTGGATAGTAGGTGGGTTATCAACTGTGGGAGGTTTGTGGATCAGAGGAGATCTTGGCATGGATTTTACCTCCTGCCTGGTCCTATTGAGAAGCTCTATATCATACCCTTTGGCTACAAATTGATTGGTTAAATATTGTGTTTCCTTTTGATAGTCAATAGTGTTTGTACAATTACGTCTAATTCGCATATACTGGCTTTTTGGAATATTAATTAGCCATGTGGGTAGATGGCAACTACTAGTATGAATATAACTGTTGGAGTCTACCTCTTTATGGTAGCTTTTTGTAATTAATTTGCCTTGTTCAATACAAATGCTTAAGTCCAAAAAATTTATGTTGGATCTACTAACCGTGGGTGTAAACTCCAGTCCAAAATCATTGATGTTTAATCTAGAAATGAATAAATTAAGGTCTGATAATGGGCCGTCCCAATTGAACAAAATATCATCAATGAAACGGCGCCATAATTTTATATTCTTATGTAATGTGCCATTGCTGTAAATATGTTCATGTTCCCACATGCCTACATAGATGTTTGCGAAACTAGGCGCGAATCTCGTGCCCATCGCGGTGCCATGGGTCTGAATATAGAACTGGTTTTCGTACGTGAAATAGTTGTGTTTCATGATAAAGTCAATACTGTCAAGGATGAATTGGATCTGTAGAGGTTTGTAAGTTTTTAAAGCGCCAAGAAAAAATTGTGCTGCCGCCTGACCTTTAGAAGGGTCAATGACCGTATATAATGATTTAATGTCCAGAGTTGCTAAAATAAAATTGTCATTCCACTCCAATGGTTCCAGGACATGCAAAGTGTGAGTGGTATCTTTTAAATAAGCTGGCAGCAAGGACATACATTTTTGTAGATGGTTATCCACATATTTAGATAAGTTAGCTGTAAGGCAATTTATGCCTGATATAATAGGCCTGCCTGGTGGATTTACTGCATTTTTATGAACTTTGGGAATGTGATAAAATACTGCTATTGATGGCGTTTTGTTATTAATAGGAGCATCTAGATAATATTAGAAAAGGCTATAAGGGACATCCATTATCCCGTCACTTTTTGGATACTCATAATCGATCGTGCAAAGGAGTTTCCTTTTTGGGCATTCAAATAGTTCGGTCAAACCCAAGAAGGGGCGACTACCTTAAAGCAATGTCCCGGTTAGAATCCAGGTGGATCTACACTCTGGACAGTCTGGCCCCAAAGGGCCTCAATCATGAAATTGAGCAACTCTGGACATTAAATCATTATATACGGTCATTGACCCTTCTAAAGGTCAGGCGGCAGCACAATTTTTTCTTGGCGCTTTAAAAACTTACAAACCTCTACAGATCCAATTCATCCTTGACAGTATTGACTTTATCATGAAACACAACTATTTCATGTACGAAAACCAGTTCTATATTCAGACCCATGGCACCGCGATGGGCACGAGATTTGCGCCTAGTTTCGCAAACATCTATGTAGGCATGTGGGAACATGAACATATTTACAGCAATGGCACATTACATAAGAATATAAAATTATGGCGCCGTTTCATTGATGATATTTTGTTCATTTGGGACGGCCCATTATCAGACCTTAATTTATTCATTTCTAGATTAAACATCAATGATTTTGGACTGGAGTTTACACCCACGGTTAGTAGATCCAACATAAATTTTTTGGACTTAAGCATTTGTATTGAACAAGGCAAATTAATTACAAAAAGCTACCATAAAGAGGTAGACTCCAACAGTTATATTCATACTAGTAGTTGCCATCTACCCACATGGCTAATTAATATTCCAAAAAGCCAGTATATGCGAATTAGACGTAATTGTACAAACACTATTGACTATCAAAAGGAAACACAATATTTAACCAATCAATTTGTAGCCAAAGGGTATGATATAGAGCTTCTCAATAGGACCAGGCAGGAGGTAAAATCCATGCCAAGATCTCCTCTGATCCACAAACCTCCCACAGTTGATAACCCACCTACTATCCAAGAACAAATTCAAAATTTACCTATTATTACTCAGTTTCATGCAGGCCATAAGATATTTAACAAAATCATATGTAAACATTGGTCACATTTACAGGGAGACAAGTATGTAGGCGACTTGCTTCCCAAAAGACCTCGGTTCGTGTACACTAAAGCGCAAAATTTAGGCCTATTATTGGCGCCCACGACTAAAATGCGCAGTTCTATTAATCATGTCCACCAATTAGCTCGGTCAAGTTCAAACCTACCAGGCTTTCAATCATGTGGGAAGTGTGTTTGTTGCATCAGAACAGCAACGTCTAAACAATTACATAATCATTTCACGGATTCATCTAACAATAATACTTATTATATCCAAGATAGCATTTCGTGTCAAACATCAGGCGTTATTTATATTTTAAAATGTCCCTGTGGTAAGATTTATGTAGGGAGAACTAAGAGACCCCTTCAGGTTAGGATTAAGGAGCATCTAGATAATATTAGAAAAGGCTATAAGGGACATCCATTATCCCGTCACTTTTTGGATACTCATAATCGATCGTGCAAAGGAGTTTCCTTTTTGGGCATTCAAATAGTTCGGTCAAACCCAAGAAGGGGCGACTACCTTAAAGCAATGTCCCGGGTAGAATCCAGGTGGATCTACACTCTGGACAGTCTGGCCCCAAAGGGCCTCAATCATGAAATTGAGCTGTATGCATTCTAGCCCCCTCCCTTTTTCTCTCCCCCCATATATTATTATTATAGATCATAATTTTAGACATGGTTTTATATAATCCCCCAAGATGACATAAATTTTTTTATCTTTTAGTACACTCAAATGGTGTTTTATTCACGTATAATTTTTTCAGTTTTTAGTGATTCATATATATATTTTTTTTTTTTTTTGTATTAACACCTAAGTATATCTGATTTATTGGAATCAATTTGGTAGGAGGATATGGTACTAATCATAATCATGCCATTATGCTGAATAAGACCCCAATATCGTGCATTTATTTGGCCACCATGTAAGCCTATGAACCCTTCGAGTATAATGAAACAAACATCTAAAGAGGCACCTCATCGGTAGATTTTGGGCTTTGGCACATTTTTATTGTCATTTTTTAAACTGATTTTTTATACACAATGTTAATAACACTTTTTATACATTTATATAAATAAAGGTTATGTTTTATTTTTATTTTTTATTTTTTATTTTTTCACTTTTTAATTCTCATAAGGAATTTTTGGACCAAATAGGGTTAAAATTTAACCCATCTCTGTAGCACATTGGTAATGATAGGGTCCCGCAAGCATTTAGTTACATGTAGACACACCAGTACTTTGTACTACATCTAATTAAGTCGCTCAATCAGGCATTTGGGTCAGGTGATCACTTAATTCAGGCTCAGTCTGCTATAAATTGACGGTCTGCACACTAATAGGCACAACCCTGATGAAGAGAGTAGCTATCTCTCGAAACATGTCGGTATTGTGCTGCCTTTGAGCCACCGTCTTACCCCCAGTGTGACGTCACGCTAGCCCTGCCCCATCACACGCAGAGTCCCTCAGCGTTGCTCTCGGCCGGAGCACGCGAGGCAACGGCGGTCTCCATGTCCATACGGATTAGCAGCAGCAGCCCCAGCCCCCACGCTGAGCACCCAAGCCTGTCTTACTGAGCACTGGCCCTGCAAGTAAGTGTACCAGAATTAAGCACCTCGTTCCACTAGTGGGCACATGCTGTCACTAACGCTCATTCACTTTGCAGGAACTGTGCTATCATTTGTTTTGCACAGGATTAATCATTCTGACCTCGCCTGTTGAAACTGGCATGCAGTAAGGTCAGCATTCAGCTATCATCTCAAACATCTATTTATCCCCCTCTTTTTTTGGTTTTATTTTTCAACTATTATATTTTTTTCAGAAACAGGCTGCAACATTCCAATCTTAATATTTGGCATTGGCTACATTTACAGCATATATTTTATATGGTTCTGATTTCCTTAAGTGAGTAAATCAAGATTAGTTCATAATTTTTTTTTTTTTTTCCCCTCTGTAACATACTAACGGGCTCACCCCCATTTAACCCTATATTATCTATTCAGCAGTTTTGGCATTCAAATATATACATCTATGACAAGGTGAATAGTCTCAGAATACTGCTATACATCCACCACCACGTGATTTTTTTCACACACCAGCAAGTAAGTACTCAGTTATATTATATTTTTTTCAGTTCCCAGCATAGCGCGGTGTATTTCTTTTCTTATCAGCTTTCTAAGGATGCCAGGGACAAATTCATAGACCTGCACAAAGCTGGAATTGGCTACAAAACCATAAGTAAGACGCTGGGTGAGACTGAGACAACTGTTGGTGCTATAATAAGAAAATGGAAGAAATACAAAATGACTGTCAATCGACATTGATCTGGGGCACCATGTAAAATCTCCCCAGATGAGCATTTGGTGTATGGGATTTATAGAAATCTCAGCCCACTGGGCTTTTATTTACTTTGCTGAAACCGCAGTACGGTGAGATATCGAAATCTGAAACGTCAATTTCTCTCTGTTTTATTTGTGGATTTTACCCATAGACTTGAATGTAATGAGGAAAATCCACAGATAAAAAAACATTTTTGTGTTTTTCCACAGCTGAAACGCAATAAAAGCACACGTAACCCGCACATGACTTTATCAATGGAGTCTTAGCACAGCGAAGAAACAGGAAGTTTCCAAAACAAAGTAGTTTTAATGAAAATAAGAGAAACCAAAAAGAGAGAAAAACTTCAGCTGAAAAAGTGTAGACGAAGCTATTTGATGAGTTTTTGATGCTGCAAATTTTCTGCAACAAATTCACATTGCAGGAACGCTCGAGTCCGGAGAGCCGCCGGCCAGTCCATGCACTGCGATGTGATCGCCATCCGTGTTATACGGCTGCGCCCTTAGACTAACTCCTGTCTGGGTGCTGTCCAATTTTTAGTTTTTCCTCCAGCACTTTGTCCCATAGAGTAGAATGGATGTATTCACACATCGTTAAAACCATGGATCTGATAGTGGATCCCTGTGACTCGGCGCAAGTCTTCGTCTGATCCCATGTGCATCCTATCCACGGATCAGACTCTGTTATTCAAGTCTATGGGGGTCTGTGAGACACGGATGCAGATCAGAGGCTTTATATTTGCTTCCATTTTCCATCACGTATTTGTTATTTCGTGATAAACTTGAACTTCCAAAGGTTTTTTATTGACCTGGAAGCGAGGACACCTCCACTCACGAAATCAATTAGGTACAACTGGTACGGATGATGCCTAAGAAAAAATTGGATTTTAACACTCGCATGGTGTGTGAATGTAGCCTTAGGGTCCATGCAGATGGGCATATAAATCATCTGTTTTTTGATCAGATCGCACACGGATAGCGAAATGATCAATGTTATACAATACGGCTGTTCAGATTATTTTTGTTCTCGGTCTGACTGTCAGTGAGAAAATAATAATGTCAGCACGCACTACTGTCTACAGGGTCTCGGATAAGACTCACACATTGAATTCTATTTGTGCGAGAAAAAAATCTGATCCCACACAGAACATCAGAGCGACATCCAATTTTTATAGACAGATTGCTGTTATAAACCAAGGAAACTGTATGTGATCATGGACATGTAAACGGATTGCACACGGTCATAAAAAAACAGACAAACGGATGGCACATCAATTAAAATCTGATGAATATTAGGAAAAAAAAATTGAGATTTCTGGATGAAACTCAAGTGATTTCTCATACACTCGTCTTCAGGCGCCCTTAGACTGTCAGCAGAATCTGGTGATATCGGCGAATTTTGCCGACATTAAGGGCCAGTTACACACATCAGTGATCTCTCCAGCGAGATCGCTGTGTGTGACATCCAGCAGCGATCGGCCCCCCCGCGGGGTATCACTGATCGTGCTGGATCGTCCTGGCCCGTTTTTTCATCGCTGGTCTCCCGCTGGCCAGCGCTCATCGCTGCGTGTGGCAGCGGGAGCCAGCGATGAGCGACGCTGCACGCTGGTTACCAACGTAAACATCGGGTTTCTAAGGGCTGCGGGGCCCTTAGAAACCCAATGTTTACCCTAGATACCAGCGTGCACTGCAGGCAGGGCGGGAGGTGGAGGCAGAGCGGCGCAGAGACCGGAGTAGCTCTGCTGTCTGCTACTCCAGTCTGTCAGACCGGAGTAGCAGATAACAGAGCTACGCCGGTCTGTCTGCGCTGCTCTGCCTCCACCTCCCGCCCTGCCTGCAGTGCACGCTGGTATCTAGGGTAAACATTGGGTTTCTAAGGGCAACTTGGATTCAAAACACGTACCAAAGGTAGAGAAGAATAAAGGGAAGGAAAGGAAGGTACAAACCAAATGGGAATAGGATAATGCAGAAAGCATACACCCAAAAACAGCAAACAATCTCCAGCAGCAACTACGAACTCCAACTTCAGCATACCAACTTCAACAAGTCAGGAAGAAAAACTTTCACAGGCAGGGATGAGAAGGTCTGGCCATGTTTTAGAGAGAGAAAACAGTAGGTCAGGAGCAGTTGTGAGATGGAGCTGCCTGCCTCCAACCTCTTCAGCACCAAAGGAAACAACGTCCATTTAATATGAGGAACAAAACACACAGGCTACATGGATGACCTGCGATTCGCAGTACGTAAAGATCGCCTAACCCCAGATCTCCCAGGAGAACGTGACACAGTCGTGATAGGGAGTTGAGGGTGAAGAATGGATGGGGTTTCTTAGACTCCATACTTTTAGTCAGTGCAAAAATGGTTGTATCATAAAGGTTCCACTATCTCGGTGCGTTCATTACTAAATGTTCACTTTACTTACTATGGACAGTGGACAGTGACACACATGAGGCCATAAGACTCTTGGCGAACTTTGCATCTTATAAAAAAAAAAACCTTAATCTTAAAACAACGTTGTGTAAACCTTCACAATGAATTGATATAAGACATATGACTAAATGAATGTCTTCATCACGTTCTCAAACTTTTCCATACTTGTGCATTTACGGTCATCGCTGAATAAGATTTTGTGAAACTTCTCAAAAAGGGGAACAATACTAACAATAACAGAGAGAGAAAGCACTTTCATATTTCATAGAATTACAGTCCATGGTGCACGTATCACAAAGGGAATGGAAGCGATAACAGGGGGGGGTGACAGCAGGTCCCATTTCTTGAAGTGTGCTGCTCTCAGGTATAATAATAATGATAATGTTATTTCTATAGCACCAACATATTCTGCAGCACTTTATATTACAGACGGGACTCATACAATAAAGACATTACAGAGTAACACATACAACGACACATGCCAGGAGGTGTGAGGGTCCTGTTCGCAAGCTACAATCTATGAGGAAATTGAGGGACATAAAAGGTAAAAAACTGCTTGCCATTTTTGGTCCAGACATCAGTATAACCTATAATATATCATCAGCTAGTATCTGTGGTATTCACCTGTCTCAGATTCGAGCTTTGCTTCCCTCACCTCGGGCCGCTAAACCATGTGGTGCTTTCAGATGGCCCGGCGTGCTCCCATGTGATCATCTGCTTGGGTGTCATGGCCCGTTTGGTAGTTGTTTGTCTATGCTCCAGGGGTTAATGCTGGTAGCCTCTCTTTGGTTTGGCTATGGAGGGGCTTTTTATAGCCTCTGCTGGGCTTCGCTCCTTGTCAGTTATACTTCTGTCCTCGGCTGAGTTAGTTGACCCCTGTGTGCCTGCGCCTTGTGCCTGTTTTCGTGCTTGATATCTTGGTTCTGACCCGGTCTGTCTCTCCGTTGTGTATTTGACTACTGATTTGGTACTGTCTGCTTGCTTGCCTGGTTCTTGACTCCTGCGTGGTTTGTGACTATTCGTTCTGTCTGTCCCTTTGCTACCATTATTGCCCCTCTCGGGTTTCTGACTCTTTTGGCTTGGCTCTGACTACTCTCCTGCTTCTGGTGCTCATACCCAGTGGCCACCGACTCACTTTACCTCCCTGTGGTCTGGCCGGTCCCCGCCGCGCCCCACTATCTCCTGCGGGTGTCCTGTAGTTGGCTCTGCCCCGGTCCCTCCCCCTGCAGTCACGTGCTGCAGGTCCTGCTCACCGGTGTTCACATGCCGTCCTGTCTCTCCCCTCGGACGCTGCGAGCCCCGCTTGCCTGCACGTCACATGACACTTACTGACCGGTGGGTATTATAACTTACCTATAAAACAATTTTCCCACGTGTTTAGGGGTATTATGGATCCAATGCTCGATCTTTCTGAGCAGGTGCAGCACCTGACTCAGATGTTTAAAAAACTTAACGTTGAACAACGAGCTCTGGCTCAGTCTCATCTGCAGGTAGCTGACACAGTGCAGGGGGCTTGGTCTTCAGGGATTCAGTGGGTGGGGGCTCGAGATGTTGCTATAGTTCTCCCCGAACCCGCTGTTAAGTTGCCAGATACTTTTTCCGGAGATGAAAAGGAATTTAAAGTCTTTAAGGAGGGTTGTAAGCTTTTTTTCTCTTTTGAGACCTTGCTCTTCTGGAGATGAAAGTCAGAGGGTGGGGGTCATTATATCCCTGTAAAGGGGAGCCCCCAAGCTTGGGCTTTTTCTCTCCCTTCTACAGCCCCTGAGAGAATGTCGGTGGATTTTTTTTTGAGGCCCTTGGGCATAGCTACAATGAGCCCGATCGGGTGGGTCTGGCTGAGGACATGGTGATGAGTGTTTGTCAGGGGAAGCACTCGGCCGAGTGGGTTTTCTCAGACTTCAGATGTAGGGCTGCTGAGGTTTCTTGGGATGATGCCGCCCTCCTGGGCTTGGTCTGTAGAGGCCTGTCTGATGCCTTTGCGCTTCATCCTCCACCTGATTCTCTGAGGGACGCTATGACCCAGGCTGTCCGTATGGATCGCAGACATCACCAGTCTGCCAGCGCTTTACAGCATTCCACCTGCCTGTGGTCTTCTTGATGTCTCCCACCTGCCAATGGTTTCCAGAATCCTTACTGGGGTCTTCTGAGTGTTTCCTGCCTGTTTGCATGCAGTTTCCAGCATTCTACCTGTCGTTTTCAGTTCCTCAGATGTCCCTGTTTCATGTTCCCCACCTAGCTGCTACGCCGATGCCCATTTGCCATGTTCCCTCCTGGACCTTGGCCTTAGAGGATCCTCTTCACCTGGTGTGCCTGATGCTATATTCGCACATTGCGTTTTTGCAGCCTTTTTGTGCTGCGTTTTTTAATGCAAATTTTAAGCTGCGTTTTACAGTACCAGCAAAGTCTATGAGATTTCAGAAATCTCAGGGACACACATTGGTTTTATTTTCCTGACCGATATGGAAAACTGCTGTGTTTTTGAAAACTGCAGCATGTCACTTCTTTCAGTGATTTTTCTGCGTATTTGTAGGGTTTTTTCACCCATAGGAAACAATGTATAAGTGCAAAAACGCAGCAAAAAACACAGATATCAGGTTTTGCTGCATTTTTGATGCAAAAACCTTAAGGAAGTTGCATCGTGATTTTTTTTTTTTTTGGAGGGACAATAAACTTTATGAGCATGCACAAGAGACAACAAAAAACGCAGAAACCCAGCAAAAAACTGTTTTGTTTTTTTTTTTTGTAGCAGCTTTTGCCTGCAGAAAAAAAAAACGCAGCAACGTGTGAACATAGCCTTACAATATAAATACAGATGCAAAGTGCTACTGAGTGCATGGAGGGTGTGGGAACAGATGATAAGCTGCGCAAAATTTGTAACATTTTTGCAGATTCCACAGCTAGATAAAGCACTTACACTCAGCAGCAGCAACATGGCAGACATTTTTTTTTTTTAAGAAAACTTTTTGGAAAGTTGCTCTTAACTTTGTATTTAGGAAGAAAATGACTTAAACAAAAAATATATGTGAAAAGTTGTAAATAGCCTTTAAATATGCGTCCCCACTCATTGGTCCACTCTGTACACATACTGTAGCTTACTTTTCGGTTTCGCGCTCACACTGATAATACAGGAAAGTCCTACGAGTCCTGCAATGAATAAAGACTTGGCAGATTGATATCAATATCCTTGCAACAATATATTTGGCGTTCTATAAATAAATTTCCAGTGGTAAAATTGAGGGCTCTGTATGTTTTTCTAGAGCTTTGTGTTTGAGTGACTCTTCGCCGTTTGTTTAAACAGTGATGTGTTTGCTCTCCGCTCTGGTTACAATTTGCTGCATCAAAAATAAATGGGAGCTTAGCGGATGTGTTGTGATGTGGTAATAACGGGGAGTCTGTTATATACATTAGGTGCGGTAGGAATGCCGGCCACTTTGATCGCCGCTTTTACCTACAGCATTATTACAGAAAAAAAAAGAAAAGACATCCAAAGCCTCGCCTGCTTTATCTCAAGGAGACTTGTTTCATTGTTACGTACATCTATTAATAATTTTTTATATGGTAAAAGAAATAATTATATTATTATTATTACTCATGGGGTCATATTTTACCTAGATGTGGAAGGGCTCATTTAGGGTATGTGCACACGCTGCAGATTTTGCTGCGTTGTACAGTACCTTTATTTCCTATGGAAAAAAAAACAGTGCATATGCTGCGGATTTTTCCGCGGGTTACAATCCGCAGCATGTCAATTCTTTGTGCGGTTTCCTCTGTGGTTTCACACCTTATCATTATGAGGTGTGAAACCGCAGGGCAAAACCGCAGGACTTTTGTCCTGCGGATTTACCTACGGATTTTTCAACAAAATCCGCACAACCTAAAAACTACGTGGGTATATAGCACATTACAGTGATGAGTGGGCGTGCTCAGATAAGGTGTTATCTGAGCATGCTTGTGTCCTAACTGAGTATTTTTGGCGTTCTCGAAAAACATGCTCAAGACCCCACAGCTGCATGTCTCACAGCTGTTTGACAGCGGCAACACATGCAGGGACTTCCTGTTTGTTAGGCAATCTCTGCATGTGTTGTGGCTGTCGAACAGTCGTAAGGCATACGGTAGAATCCTAGAATGTTAGAGTTGGATGGGACCTCCAGGGTCATCGTGTCCAACCCCTTGCTCAATGCAGGATTCACTAAACCATCTCAGACAGATGTCTGCCCAGCCTCTGTGTGAAGACTTCCATTGAAGGAGAATTCACCACTTCTCGTGGCAGCCTGTCCCACTCATTGATCACCCTCACTGTCAAAAAGTTTTTTTCTAATATCTAATCTGTGTCTTCTCCCTTTCAGTTTCATTCCATTGCTTCTCGTGTTTCCATGTGTAAATGAGAATAATGATGATCCCTCTACACTGTGACAGCCCTTTAGATATCTGTAGACAGCTATTAAGTCTCCTTTCAGTCTTCTCTTTTGCAAGCTAAACATTCCCAGATCCTTTAACTGCTCCTCATAGGACATAGTTTGCAGTCCGCTCACCATCCTGGTAGCTCTTCTCCAAACTTGCTCCAGTTTTGCATTTGCGGGTACTCGAACATATTTTTGAAGCACACCGAAATGCTCAATTATCACTCGAGCACGCTCACATAACACCTCACCCGAGCACGCTCGCTCATCACTAGTCAATTACCTTCCTACAGTAGAACAATGGCACAATTGTGGAAATATGGGATAAAAACGAGGTATGTATCGCTGTTGGATAGCGATAAGTTCAAGAATCAGACATAAAAAGAACCAACTCGACTTACTATTTTTTTTTTCTTTATGAAAAGGGGAATTCCCATGTTATTGTGGAATATACAGTATATGTACAATGGGGATACTCTGACCTTAGTCTTGCCAGTTTCCATATTAAAGGTTCACCCGCTATTTTCTGACACCTTTGTTTTCTTTTGTGGAAATGTCTAAGAATGGGGATGCTCCTTATAATGTCACTAGGAAAGAGCAATGACACTTTGTTCTGATGGCTCCACTCAGCTTTC
Source organism: Dendrobates tinctorius (assembly GCF_039654945.1). Classification (NCBI taxonomy): domain Eukaryota; kingdom Metazoa; phylum Chordata; class Amphibia; order Anura; family Dendrobatidae; genus Dendrobates; species Dendrobates tinctorius. Next base: position 21,064,045 of record NW_027361810.1, on the reverse strand, counting down.
CATAGACACCGCATGGGTCACCCATTATAGCTACACATCAAAATGAGGCAAAATGGCACTGTATTTGTTTTGTTGGATCCCCACTAATCGGACATTGGTTCCATATTAATGGTAACAATGTATATCCTTTGCATTTTTATCAACTGAACCTGGCATATACTTGGCTTACACGAGCGATCAGGAAGGCAGAGATGGTAATAAACCTACCTTCACTATTGGGGGTCTGGCCATCTGACAGCTGGCTCTCCACTACACAATCTCATGAAAACAAATTACTCTGCACTGACGTTTTGGAATGTCACTACTGAGTAAAGAGTGGAACGTCCGAACAATTTAGTCTATGGGTGGTCATTAGATGCTTCAATACAAAACATAGGGTCAAAGTCTGTCTATTGTAGTTCATGTACATGTGTTGCTTCCAGAAACAACCGAAAATTAGTGTCTAAAAAAAGCCCTAGTGGCTGGAGTGAGAATTGCGATATGTCTATCTATTTTTTTATTTTTAATATGGATTGTGAAATTTAAAAAAAAATGCAAAGCAAAAAAACAGTAAACCTTATTTAACCGATAGTTTATTTTCTGATGATACCTTCCCTATTACGATTTCTGCTTTTTAAAATTCTATATAGAATATTTGGGGCCACTTATTATGATCCCAGTTTAGAGCACTAATATACTGCTACAGCTAATCAGAAACTAGGACAGAGTCCGCCACGATTTGTAAGGGTTAACCGAGTTGAATTTTGTGTGGTAGCGCATCGAGGTCTAATCAGGGAAGGGATTGCTTCTATAAATCAATAGCGCCTCTTGTTTCATTTAACATTTATGAATAATATTTACATTTAGTTTTCTATTGATCATTATTACTGAAAGCTTTCAGCTTTTCCTGCCGTCAGACGTAGACGGCATGCAACTAAGGATTTAATGGAAAAGTTTCCGAAAATGAACGTGATAACTGATTTAATCAACTTTAGTAGACGACTCATTAAGATGAAAGTATGACTATGGTAAGGTAAGAGGAATCGGTGTCGGTCGTGTCACGTGAGGCTCGTAACTTCTCCTGAATGTAGATACAATTGTGAGTCATTCTGATGGTGTGTTACTATATTTATAGTGGTTTTATCATCACTTCCTCTAGAATCGCGCCAACTAGAGTTGAGCGACTTTTGGTTTTTTAGGGTCGCGTTTCGTTTCGTGAAACCCGACTTTTCCAAAAGTCGGGTCGAGCAAGATCGTCCGATTATAGGGAAAAGTCGGGGTCGTCCCGAAACACGAAAATCAATGTAAGTCAATGGGGAATAAAAGTTGGCAGTGAGAGGAGGACAGGAAACACACCGACAGTGCTCATTTGAATGCCAAAAGCATCAATTCTTCTTACTTAAGCTTGTCAACCTTAATTAACTTCATAATACAAGTAACGCACTGAAAAATGGGGGTTATTTGGCTACAGTTGTGGGGGGGAGGGCTGGCTCCAGGTTTTCATGTGCCCTGGGCACATACCACAACTCATCATGCTCCGATACGGCAGAGAAATAGCGGTATAGTACAATGAAAAATACTTCACTTTTTACAGCTCATGACAAGGCCCATCTATTTCTCCATACAGAATCATTGGTCCCATATAATGTTTGAAACAGTATATGATGAGCTCCACATAATGCTACAGTATATGTTGGTCCCCATGGATGAAGCTCCACTGTCTTATGGGCCCAAATAATGCTCCAAACATAATGGGCCCCATTTCTAATGCTCTAGTGTATAATGGGCCCTGTAAATGCTGCTCCAGTGTCTGATGTCCACCTTTGGAATGTTCCAGTGTATGGTGGGCCCCATCTATCATTCTCCAGAGTATAGTGCTCCCCAAAAATTGCTGTCCCAACATTGAAAACAATCAAATAAGTCTCCTCGCTAGGGAATCCCTGTACTAGTCTGGACTCCTCGTCGTTCCCATCTTCCATCTCACTGCACAGTATTTCAACCTTGCAAGTGCTGTGATCCTGAGCAAGCAGGGGGGGCCCACTCGTTGGCGACGGCACTGGCACAGGGCCCCTGATAGTATGGTGGTGTGTCTGATGGCGGGTGGGCCGAACCTGCACTTTCATCTGCAGCTTCCTCTTTGTCACCGTGTAAGATGGAACTGTATATGGGAAGGGTAACCTGAGTTTCATCAGGGTCAGATTCAGGCCGTGTAGCGTGCGAGGGGAATGTAGTGGTCTGGGTCAATGTACCAGCAGATTCATCGAGCAGTGGCTGGGCATCAGTGCACTTGTGTCGCCCCCAGGAGTACGGTCGCCACAGTGGCATTACCTTCCTCCTAGGGAGTGTGATGTCATGCTTGGGAGCAACGAAGGATCTCTCTAGCAGGTTAACTGATTGGGCGGCGTTATTCCCATGAGTCATGACCCTCCAAACAGCGTTCATGAAGGCAAAGTGTTTGTTTTACGTGGGCAGTATGGTTGCAAAGCTGAACCTTAAAGGAATGTCCAGAAGGGCACCACCAGGAGTGGAGCCTACGGTTTAATTCGACTCCACCTGGGAAACCTCAACCATGCAAGCTACAGAACAGATGCACACATTGCAAGCTTAATTCCGTTAACGAACGAGACTCCGTCATGCCCCGCGGTCCGAGTCCGGCTTACTAGAGGGACACGTGAGGCTCTGGCACATGAGATTGGCCAATAACTGGTGTGCCATGCCCTTACATGTCCGTGGCTGCATGTGCGCTACACTGAAAAGGCCAGCGTTTGTCGCTTACAGGTGCAGATAACCCGCTGAACAACGTTAGTGATGGGGATCTGTGATTACAATTATTACCCGCGAACGATGATTTCCCAGTAAGTGCAGGTCAACCGCAGTTCCGGAATTAGGCCTAACCGTCATTCCTGAAAAAATGAAAAACTTACGTGTGCAAACCACAGGTGCTGTAGCTTGCTTAACAGCTCGCCAGCCGTTCTCGGGCCCAGTATGGATTACACGTGATTGCACAAAGGTGAGAAAGGGTACCGTATCCCCAGATAACATGTATGGATAGCGTACACATTCAAAATATATGTCTATACATCAGGAGGCAGGCTCAGACGGTGTCAGGCCCAGTATGGATTGCACGTGATTGCACAAAGGTTAGAAAGGGTACCGTATCCCCAGATAACATGTATGGATAGCGTACACATTCAAAATATATGTCTATACATCAGGAGGCAGGCTCAGACGGTGTCAGGCCCAGTATGGATTGCACAAAGGTGAGAAAGGGTTCCGTATCCCCAGATAACATGTATGGATAGCGTACACATTCAAAATATATGTCTATACATCAGGAGGCAGGCTCAGACGGTGTCAGGCCCAGTATGGATTGCACGTGATTGCACAAAGGTGAGAAAGGGTACCGTATCCCCAGATAACATGTATGGATAGCGTACACATTCAAAATATATGTCTATACATCAGGAGGCAGGCTCAGACGGTGTTAGGCCCAGTATGGATTTGACGGCCCAGACTACACAGCGGAGGAGCAGGGAGAGGTAAAGATTGCAAATGCTGGGGCCCTGCCCAAGCAAGGGGGGCCCTCTCGTGGGCGTCGGTACTGGCACTGGGCCCCTCATAGTACGGCGGTGTGTCTGACGGCGGGTGTGCACCACCACCGTCAGAGACACTTGATTGCACTATGAGGGACCCTGTGCCAGTGCCCGCACCCAAGAGTCGGCCTACCCACCTGTCCAGGGCAACGGCACTCACACGGTGTCGTGCGCTAGGTGGTGACCCCGGCCATGGGGGGCGGAGGCAGCACAGTTAGGCAGTTTTAGAAAGTGGCATATGTTGATGTTGGACATTCAGCTGATGCAAAAGGTGAAATAGGTCAAGTCCCAGGAAGAGGTGGACCAAAGCAAGCCATTTTTCTGTCACCCTATGTGTCATCAGGGGAAGGTGGGACAAAATCCTTGGAAACCCATGCGTGGTTCATTTTAATGAAGGTTAGATCATCCACATTTTGGGTTGACAGACGGGTCCTTTTTTCTGTCAGGATTGATCCAGCTGCACTGAAGACTCTTTCCGATAGCACACTTGCAGCTGGGCAAGCGAGCTCCTGTAAGGCATATTGTGCTAATTCAGGCCAGGTGTCCAGTTTAGCGGCCCAATAGTCAAAGGGGAATGACCTGTGTGGGAGAACATCGATATGGGAGGAAAAGTAGTTTGTAACCATAGTTGACAACTGCTGTCTCCTGTCACTTTCCATCGATGCAGTATTACCAGTTGTGTGAGCGGTACTTGAAAAATCAGTCCACAACATTGTCATGAAACCCCTGTCTCCATCGCCACTTCTGCTGTGTGCACCACGAACACCTCTGCCAAGCTGACCCCGGCCCGTACGGCTCGTGTAAGAACCATCACCGCTGCTGTGTGCTGGGAATGCCTCAAGCAACCGATTTACCAGAGTTGCTTGTTTATTAGCCAATATTAGGTCAAGGTTCTCCTGTGGCATGATGTTTTGTAATTTGCCTTTATAGCGTGGATCCAGGATGCTGGCCAACCAGTAGTCGTCATCGTTCATCATTTTGGCAATGCGGGGGTCCCTTTTTAGGATCTGCAAGGCATAATCTGACATGTGGGCCAATGTTCCCGGTGTCAATGATGCACTGCGACTGCTGGTTGGAGGAGCACTTTCTGGCAAATCCACATCCCTCCAGTCACGCACAAACCCTGTACCAGACCTTGCCACTCCAACATTTTCACTTGCCCCACGAGATGCATCCTCCTCCCCTAAGTAATCATCCCCATCATCCTCCTCCTCCTCCTCCTCCTCCTCCTCCTCCTCCTCTTCTTCCTCCACCTCGTCCAGGAGAGGTCCCTGAGCAGACAATGGCTGAATGTCATCAAGGATTCCCTCCTCCTCTTCCTCCTCATCAACATTGGCTGCAGAAGCCTGCTCCTTAAGGTGCGTCAAAGTTTGCATGAGCAGACGCATAAGTGGGATGCTCATGCTTAGGATGGCGTCGTCTGCACTTACCAGCCGTGTGCATTCCTCAAAACACTGAAGGACTTTACAGAGGTCTTTCAGCTTCGACCACTGCACACCGGTCAACTCCATGTCTGCTCTCAAAGTGCCTGGCCGTGTATCCTCCCACAAATGCATTATGGCCTGCCTCTGCTCGCACAGCCGCTCCACCATGTGCAGGGTGGAGTTCCACCTTGTTGCAATGTCGATAATGAGGCGGTGGTTGGGAAGGTGGAGCAATCGCTGCAGCTTCTGCATACGAACTGAGTGTACAGGCGACCGGCGGATGTGCGCGCACAGTCTTCGCACCTTCTGGAGCAGGGCTGTTAACTCCGGATAATTTTTGAGGAAGCACTGCACCACCACGTTCAAGGTGTGAGCCAAGCAAGGTATGTGGCTGAGTTTTGAAAGGGCTATGGCTGCCACAAAATTACGCCCGTTATCACTAACTACCTTGCCTGCCTCAAGATGTACACTGCCCAGCCATGACTCAGTTTGTCGCTGAAAGTACTCGGCCAGCACCTCGGCGGTGTGTCTGTCGCCCAAACACATCATCTGCAACACAGCCTGCTGACGCTTTCCACTAGCTGCTCGATAGGGGGACACATCGTGTGCAACAGTGGCAGCTGCAGATGGAGTGCTCGTACGACTGCGCTCTGTGGACGAGCTTTCGCTTCTGGAGGAGGAGGAGGAGGAGGAGGAGGGTCGAACGCCTACAGCCAACTGTTTCCTATACCGTGGGCTAGGCAGCACTGTCCCACCACCGCTGTCCCCTGTGGACCCTGCATCCACCACATTAACCCAGTGCGCAGTGATGGACACGTAACGGCCCTGGCCATGCCGACTGGACCATGCATCAGTTGTGAGGTGCACCTTTCCGCTCACTGACTGCTTGAGTGCATGGACAATGCGGTCTTTCACATGATGGTGGAGGGCTGGGATGGCTTTGCGAGAGAAGTGGCGACTGGGTAGGTCATAGCGTGGTACTGCATAGGCCATGAGTTCGCAGAAAGCTGCGCTTTCCACCAACCGAAAGGGCATCATCTCAAACGAGATTAGTTTGGCAATGTGGGCGTTCAAACCCAGTGTACACGGATGAGAGACTGAGTACTTTCTTGACCTACTCATAGTGTCTGGGAGGGTGAGCTGGACTTGATAGCTGCATATGGTGGAAGTAGCGGTGGACAGGGCGGACTGAGAGAGGGTTGATGATGGTGATGGAGTTGGTGTTCTTTCTGATGGCCTAGAATCAGTCTTTCGTTGATATAACAGTGGGATTCCCTGACTGCTGTGGCCTTGCAACGACACCTCAACATTTGCTGCTGTGCTAACCGGTGGGCTTACAGTGGGGGAAACAATGTAGCGTTGCTGACTACCTTCGTTGTGATCAGTTGCACATGAGGTTTGGTGTTGTGTCCACGCTTGCAAGTGCATGGTGGTTAAATGTCTAAGCATGCAACTGGTATTCAAATTTTTCAGATTTTTCCCTCGGCTAAAGGTCTTTGCGCACTTCTTACAGATAACCTTGGCCTGATCATTAGGATTTTGTTCAAAAAAGTGCCACACTGCACTCTTTCTACTATGGAAGACATTTTGCGTCCTTGCACGCTGTGCTATTTTGACCGTCTGGCCAAGCAGTCCAGCAACTTTTCGGCTTTTTGTAACCCATTTTTGGACTGCTCCGTGCCTGCCAGATAACAGCTGTTGCGATGTCGATGCCTGTGGCGGATGCTCCTCCTCCTCTTCTGAGCTATTGGCAGCGGCACCCTCTTTCCCCCAATGGATGCCAATCTGGGTCAACACCTGGGTCATCCATCACCTCCTCTTCAATGTCATGTGCACCTTCCTCTGTGTCACCGTGTATGGTGGTATAGTGTGCGGGAAGGGGCACCTGAATCAATCAGGGTCAGAATCTGGCTCTGTACACTGCGAGGACAATGTAGTGCTCTGAGTGAATGTACCAGCAGAATCATCCATCAGCGGCTGTGCATCAGTGCGCTCCATGTCAGATTCATCTTGGCCTGGGTAATTCACCATTTCACTTGATAATCCATGCATGGTATGTGAAAACAGCTCCATGGAGTAATCAGTAGTATGGCCTGCGTCATCCTTCAATCTTGGTTGGGGTGAAGGACACAAGGAAAGGTGTGGTTCATGAACATGAGCCTCCAATGACGACTCAGTGCTTTTACTTTTTACAACTGAAGAAGAGGAGGCGATAGAGCTGGAGGCTGAGTCAGCAATGTAAGACAAAACTTTTTCCTGATGCTCTGCCTTTAAAAGCGGTTTGCCAACTCCTAGAAAACTAAGCCTTTGAAGCCTTATGGAGCCAGACGATGACGCAGGCTCAACACCTCCTGCATTCGGTCCTATTTTGCTCTTGCCACTACCATCAGATCCACCACCAACACCATCATTACCAGCTGCCAACCCCCACCCAATTCCATGGCCTCTTCCACCAGCCTTCCTCATTTTTGGTAAAATGTAGACAAAATCCAACAAACTATATAGTAATGTAAAACAAGGTACAAGGTGTCTATAGGACAGGGGAGATTTTGAATTTCTGCTCACACTAGTGGACACTGGACACTTTTGGATTGTGTGAGGCCCATTGAATATCTGAGCGCTATGTGACAGGCTCAATGGTACAGCTGTGACCAAATTGACTAGAGGATAAGTGAGATTTTGAATTTCAGCAGACACTTGTGGACACTGGACACTTTTGGATTGTGTGAGGCTCAATGAATATCTGAGCACTATGTGACAGGCTCGATGTCACAGCTGTGACCAAAGTGACTAGAGGATAAGTGAGATTTTGAATTTCAGCAGACACTTGTGGACACTGGACACATTTGGATTGTGTGAGGCCCAATGAATATCTGAGCGCTATGTGACAGGCTCGATGGCACAGCTGTGACCAAAGTGACTAGAGGATAAGTGAGATTTTGAATTTCAGCAGACACTTGTGGACACTGGACACTTTTGGATTTGTGTGAGGCCCACTGATTTCTGAGCGCTATGTCACAGGCTCGATGGCACAGCTGTGACAAAAGTGACTAGAGGATAAGGGAGATTGGATTGCTTTTAAAAAAGCAGTTTGCAGAGCAGTGGGTAAACAGCAATGCCAGCCTGTCAGGAAGCCTTAAAAGGCAGCCCAACAACCAACACCACTGATACACCACAATATAGCCTCCCCTTGCACTGCACACACAGTGACTGGTGTGTTGTGCAGGCCAAATCGCTAGCAGCAGAAGCAGTTTTTTTGTCTTCTTCCCTGCCTAACGCTCTCCCTACAGAATCAGCAGCAACCTCTCCCTATACTGAGATCGGCAGAAGTAAGATGGCGGTCGGCGTGCACGCCCTTTTATACCCCCTGTGACGCCCACCAAAGCAAGCCAATCACTTGCATGCCCTTCTGAAAGATGGTGGTGACCCGTGCCTATGTCATCACGTTGCCCACAGTGTCCGTGGATCCTGATTGGCTGAAAGAGCGCAAAACAAACTTTTGAAACGCGACTTTGGCGCGTAAGTGGCCGACCTCATCCTAGGGTCGGGTTTCGTTTCATGAAACCCGACTTTGCCAAAAGTCGGCGACTTTTGAAATTTTTCGACCCGTTTCGCTCATCCCTAGCGCCAACATTTTCCTGGTTGCCACGAGGAATCCGTCAGCACCGTGCCACAGACCGGCGCCTACTGATAGTGGTGGATCCTGCCAAGATTGACTGGTTCAGCCAACAATTTAATTTAGTTACTAGAGCCTATTTGCCTCCAGCAGTAGCCCTCGACCAGTCACAACCATTAAATTGGTGGCTGAACCAGTCAATCTTGGCAGGATCCACCACTATCAGTAGGCGACGGTCTGTGGCACGGTGCCGACGGATTCCTCGCGGCAACCAGGAAAATGTTGGCGCGATCCTAGAGAGAGATCCAGAGATCTAGTAGAGAGATCCAGAATTCCAGAATGGTAACCGCAGCTGCGGATCCGCAAAAACAATTGACATGCTGCGGAAAATAAACTGCTGCGTTTCTGCGCAGAATTTTCCGCAGCATGTGCACAGCAGTTTTTGTTTTCCATAGGTTTACATGGTAATGTACACGGCATGGAAAACCGCTGTGGATCCACATTAAAATCTGCGACGTTTTCACACACCCTAATAGTTATCTTAAATCTATGTCCATCTGTATTATGTAGCTGAAACCCTACAATGCGCTGTATCCTCCTGTATACCATAGAGGAATATTTTGTGCTTTTTTTTTTCCCAACATGAGACTAGTATAAAGTTTCTGGGATGAAGTCCGCATCGCTCACAGTCCATAATCCTAGCGCCTGCTTTTTACAAAGAGAACTCATATAACCTGAAAAAAAAAAAAAATTAGAAAATGAGCTGAATTTTGAATGCAGCTCTGAAGGCGAAGTTTGTATAACTCCTGAAATGATTCACATCTAGACCTTAAAAGTTACAGTAATTTAAAGATTTGGGGCTACAGGTAGCTACAACTTGTTGGCCATACACAGGATTTTAACCTTTTGTGAAAAATTCGAGCACCGGTAGAAACCCTAACAGACCAGTTCCAGCACTTATTAATGATGCTTAAAGAAAACAGCTTTTTCTCCAAATGCTCCACCACTGAAATGTATTCAGCTCTCCAGATGTAGACAATCTGTATGAAAAATGTGCTCTAATGTTCCACGGTTTTAAACTTGCTCCTGCAACGTATTTTTTTTTTTCCTTTTCCTTTCAAAGCATTCCTGTTTTTGTTTCCACGTAGTCGCGAGATTGGGGGGGGAGCGCTCCAATTCATCAATATTCGGCAACTGTTGTCTATGTTAGGGCGAACGTTGCGTCGGCTAAATGATGAAATCAATTCTTGTTTGCAATGGAAGTCTGCAATCTACTTGTGGCAAGAATCGTCCGAATGTTCAGATTAGTCTGCAGAAACTCGAGTGCAGAAATCTTACATGCACAGGTCTGTGATTGGCTGCAGCGGTCAGGTGACCAGAGCAAATAATACATTGTTTCACTCACTTGACCACTGCAGCTAATAAAGGACCTCATGGGTATTGTGACACCTCAACAGCACAGTCCTTGCTTCCTTAGCCAAATATGACCCCCCTGATCCATGGCCATACACCTTGGATATGGTTTGGCCATCATTTATTCCTTCCAAACCCATATACGTGCAAATTAGTGGGTAAATAGCCAGTCTTATGACGTTTCCTTTAAAATCAATGACATTAGTCATGTTGAAATCCAATCCTTCTTTACCCCATCATTTGCAAGCTGAAGCACCACCATGCACATTAAATGGTTGATACTGGGGTAAGATAGTTCTGGCTTGGATAATTAAACTACACCTTGAAAAAGCCACCTGGCAAAACGTGCGTCGGAGTCCTGGGATTTCTTATCCTCTGTTCATATGGTATATTGTTTGATAGTTGCTGAGATTCTCTTATAATTTATCTATCCACTTTGTATATTTAATGATCCTGCTACCACATCTATATACAGGCTTAGAATTTTGTTTTGGGAAGATAAAAAAAACAATGTTACTGTGAAACTTCCCTTGTGTATGGCTCCCTGCCCCTTATATATCTTTTTAGTGTTTTTTATCTTGATGTACTAATACAATTATAACTTTTTATTAAGAAAAAATTTTTTGGTTCGTGGTTATTCATGTTTATTGGTAGAATATATTCAATTCAATTCAAAGAAACTTTATTGGCAGGACCAAATAAACATTAGTTTTGTCAAAGCATGTGTCCAGTAGGGAAAAGGGAGTAGGGACTGTGGGGATAATGGTTGGGGACTGAAGGAATGATGGATGGGGTACAGGGTGGGGGCTTAGGAAGTCCATGGCATATCATGGTTGTCTTTCTCGCAGCCTATGGCATGCGCTCACATACTGCGCTGCTATCTCCACCGCGCTTTCTTCTTCCCCCAGCAGAATATATCCAAAAGTAAATTGGCAATTGTGTAAATTATAGATTGAGCGGCTCATAGTGTGTGTAACCTTAGACGGCAATGTTTACACTGAGAGTTTTAAGGCTATAGAAAGGCGAAAGAAAGCTATAAGAATTTTAAGCAGAAAACTTCAGGAAATTTTTTAAGGGGTTCTTGAAGGCGTTTTTCCTTTTCCTGAAGCGTTTCCTAAATAGGTTTTAGAAGAGTTTTTTCTTCCGCAATGTATCTTGCTGCCTTTGGATTGGGCTGTTCTATGTCCGAAACGGATAGAATTTTGCCTTCATGCAATATTTTCAATGTACCATGAAACTTTTTAACTGTACTGACAAATTGGAGAAGTTTTATACCCAAACATCTGGATACTTTTGTTTTTTTTATTGGATAGTGCCTAGATTGTGGCGGAATCCATCAGGAACCATTTCAAAGAAGTGATTATTCTATCCATCGTGCGTGTGTTCAAAATCCGGCTCAGAAAATTCCTCATGTGAAAAGTAAGGCTACGTGCACACGCTGCAGATTCACCTGCGGCTTTTTCCACGCGGATCCGCAAGTAAAACCGCAGGTAAAGTGACCTGCGGTTTCACACCTCTACTATGTTAAAGGTGTGAAACCGCTGCGGAATCCGCCCAAACTATTGACATGCTGCGGATTGTAAACCGCAGCAAAACCGCGCGGAAAAAAACGCAGCGTGAGCACAGCGGTTTTGAAATGCCATTGGATAACATGGTACTGTACCATGTCACCGGAACTGCTGCATTTCCGCAGGGCCAAAACCGCTGCGGAAACGCAGCAGAATCCGCAATGTGTGCACACACCCTAAAGTGGATTTCTGATAGAAATAAGAAGGAAGAGTGTTACAAGTGTATTTGTAGCTGTTTTCAAAATAGATTGTGGAGCGGATCTGCCCCCCCCCCCCAAAAAAAAATCCTGAATAAATGTCATGGGAAAATAGCAAGGAGTACAGAATGGAGTTACCAGGAAGCAATCAATCCCTTTAGGCTATACATTATTCACACCAGGAGTTTTTTTTTCATGTAAATTTTCAGCTGCATTTTACAGTACCAGCAAAGTCTATGAGATGTCAGAAATCTCATGCACACAGATTGTTTGGTTTTTTTTTTTGTCATCAGTATTTTGTGCTTTGCTTATTTTTTCGCGCAATACAGCATGTCACTTCTTTCAGCGTTTTCCACCAATTGAAAGTAATGAGAGGTGAGAAAAAAACACTGCAAAAATGCAGATATCAAGTTCTGCAGCGTTTTCTGTGCCAAAACCTGATAAAGTAGATTTTTTTTGCACTAAACTTTATCAGAATGCACAAGAGATGAATGTACCATGAGAAAAACGCAACAACAAAAACGCACAAAAAAGCAAAGCAAAAAACGTAAGCATAACCTAGCTTATCTACTGCCAAAAGAGCAGGTTAAAAAAACGCTGCACAGATGTCACATGTGGACATACCCTTAGGGTATGTGCACACGCTGGGCATTCCGCTGCGTTTCCACAGCGTTTTTGGCCGCTGCGGACCCGCAGCAGTTTTAGCTGCGGTGTACAGTACCATTCAAATGAATGGTAAAAAAAAACGCTGTGTAGACGTTGCGGAAAAATCCGCGCGGATTTGCTGCGGTTTTGAAACCGCAGAAAGAAGTGACATGTCAATTCTTTCTGCGGAATCCGCAGCGGGTTCCTATCTCCACCAGTGTGGAGATGGTGAATCCGCAGGACCAAACCGCAGTCAAAACCACAGATAATCCGCAGGTCTTTTGACCTGCGGTTTATCTGCGGTTTTTGCAAAATCCGTGCGGATTAATCCGCAGCGGATTCCGCAGCGTCTGCACACACCCTTAAAGTGATTCTCATAATTGGCCCCAATAAGAAGAGCAAAAACTTCCATGCGGACTGGGTTCGGTGTCCAGTATCTTTGCCAGAGCAGTCGTCACTTATGCGGGCGTCATTTTTGGCCTGGCATCCTTGGCGCCTCCTGTGGTTACTAGACTTTACGATGTCACAACATCATGAGAGGCCTAAAGACAAGAGCAAGGAGGTGGCTAAGATGTCGGCCAGCATGTCTTGCGCTATGCCAGGACAAGGATGTTGGAAGCAGAAGTGAATACTGTTCTGGTCCGGCTGCCACAAAGTATCAAACTGGACGCTGGACAAACACAATGTGAATGGTGCCAACCCAACTAGTGCCAAACCATTTCTCAAAAGCTCTATTGTTACGTCTTTTCTAGAACTAGAGCTCCCAGAGCGACCTTCCAATTTCTCCATATCGGCAAATGAATCAATTCAGAAAACCGTAGAATAAAACCTCCGCATTGACCTGCCGTAATCCAACAATTGCAAATCTCTTTAAATCTCATTGTGCAGAAGGGCCTTGATTTGTTCCCGTCCCAGCGCTGATCACAACAGTTTAATCTCCACATTTCTGACAATATCCTGCGCTTTGCGAATAGATGAAGAAAAGCCGCAAGGGGCCGAAGAATAGTTCATCTCGACTTATACGTAGCGTAAACCTACGTGCGAGGAACCTGTTGAGATCGCCATACGCGCCCTCCAGCAAAAACAATAATTAGTAGTCCTCAGTCCCAGGCGTCCTGCGCCAATGCGTAGTTGTATATGAAACACAAAGATGACTGCAGTGCCGGCCACGCAGGGCACAGCGGGACTTGTTTATGCTCATTCAATTTTAATGCGCCAATCAGATGTTTTGATAAGGGCACCGAGCCCCAGAGAGGTTTGGAGAAGCGATCAAGGTTCGGATTAATAAGGGAAAATATCAAGTTCTGGAATCCAGCTTCCCCGCAGATCTCAATAAAAGTCTTTGAGGAAATGATTAGAGAGACGCAGCACATCTGGGAGGCTCCCAAGGTGCAGACGTTCTCACCTAGCTCCAACATTACTCACACTAATTTAGGCTCATTTATCCACTTGTTTATCTTGCTCACCATTTGCAGAGATATCGTATTTCTGCATCTACTTTCCGCTTTGCAGTTGTGGAGAATACGGGGCATTAAAGAGAGCGCAGTGGTTATCATCGTAGACTTGTATCGCTGGGGTCGTGGGTTCAAATCCCACCAAGGACAACATCTGCAGGTAGTTTGTATGTTCTCCCCGTGTTTGTGTGGGTTTCCTCCGGGTTCTCCGGTTTCCTCCCACACTCCAAAGACATACAGATAGGGAATGTTTCACCAGAATCGTTCTTTGGACTTCCTCCCAATATCGCTCAAGTGGTTCGATCAGAGGTATCCATCAGGAGGACTTCCTGATATATAGCTGTGACGGGAACACTGTGATGTACCGCACCATGTAGGCACATCACCAAATGGCTACAGTGAGTAAAAAAAGAAGTATGCCTATTAGTGATGAGTGAACGTTTTCGGATAAGGTGTCATCTGAGCATGCTCGGGTGCTGACTGAGTGACTTCGGCATGCTCGAAAAATATGTTCGAGTACCCGCGGCTGCATGTCTCGCGGCTGTTAAACAACTGCAACACAGGCAGCCGCGGGTACTCGAACATATTTTTTTAGCATGCCAAAATCACTCGGTTAGCACCAGAGCATGCTCAGATGACACCTTATCCGAAAACGTTCACTCATCACTAATCCCTATGAGTATAGGCTTTGCAGTAATGTCAGAGAGCGCGACACCACTGATGCTAGTGATGGGCTGCAGTGGTCAGGTATTGTAGAAAGGGCATCATTATGTCAGTTTTGGAAACTGACAGCTTTGGTGCAGCAGGGGCTTTAAAGGGAATCCGTCACCCCCAGGATGTATATGACCTATTAATATGGGCATACAGGTAATAGAAATGTTACACTGGTCCTACCTGTCTGCCTCATATTAATGATCTTGTTGCTGAGAAATATTACATTCCGTCTTTATGCTAATGATTTCTTCCAGGCTTCGTGGTGTGCGGTGCTGTAAGACAGGGTTCCCCAACTCCGGTCCTCAAGGCCCACCAACAGATCATGTTTTCAGGATTTCCTTAGTATTGCTCAGGTGATAATTGCTTCACCTGTGCAATACAAAGGAAATTCTGAAAACATGATCTGTTGGTGGGCCTTGAGGACTGGAGTTGGGGAACCCTGCTGTAAGAAATCCCTGCCCTCTGTCCTCATTGTAATACTACTTCCACTCCAGTGACCACCGGTGTGTGCACTGATAAGGTTTACTCCCTACTTCCTCCCTGCATAGTCATCGCCATGTACACATGGTTCCTAATGATGACTGTGCAGGGAGGAAGTGGGCGGCACGGTGGCTTAGTGGTTAGCACTGCAGCTCTAGGGGTTTGGGTTCAAATCCCACCAAGGCCAACATCTGCAAGGAGTTTGTATGTTCTCCCCATGTTTGTGTGGGTTTCCTCCCACATTCCAAAGACATACTGATAGGGAACATAGATTGTGAGCCCCATCGGGGACAGTGCCAACAATGTCTGAAAAGCGCTGTGGAATTAATGGCACTGTATAAATGAGTAAAATATATAAATATGAATACTCCCGGCCACATTCCGACTAGACTGTTCCCGGCCTCGCTCAATACACTTGCATTGAGCGAGGTTGCGTCCATCTAGTGGGAACGTGGCTGGGAGTATTCATATCATATACTTGTGGTCACATGACTGTCGGCGAATAAACAGTTCACATGTCCGATTTTTTTTCTTGTACCGACTTTTCTGCGCAAAAGTCTTGTCCAATATTGATCCGATCTAACCCACCAATGCAAGTATATGTAACAAAACCCGGCACCATTACCGCGAGTGTGCCAGTGCAAAATGATAATTCTCCACCACTCTGGTTGTTTTCATGGAAAGAAAAACTAGGGAGACTTGCCCGATATTCATCTGCGCATCGGATCAAACTTGACAATGCAAATGCAACTTCCGTGGTGCAGTGTGCGTTTTCAGAGATCACTATTTTCTAGGATTTTTATTATTTATCCAATCAGATTTATTGACCCAAATTTTCATCACGGGCACAAAACCATGAATACATCAAAGCATCCACACAATTTTGGGGTCGGCATTTGCACCTCTAAGGGTTTATTACAACGAGCGTATAATTGGTCGATGAGCAGCCCGTGTACGCCAAGCACTGCACACGGCACCATTATACCAAGTGCGCCAGTGCACATGGATGATTTTCCAGCTGGACTGGTGGCCTGCGTGGAAAAAAAATGCAGCATGCACTACTATGATCCATGTTACGGACCGGAATAATGCACACAATGCAAATACAGCTCCGGCACCTGTCTGCATTGCAGATCTGAACATGGAGCCAGTCAAGTCTGCAATTTGTGGATGTGACTGGATCGATTTCATATACGACCCTCTGAATCCGGCCTGTGATTGAGTTCAGACAAGAGCTGAACTTTGCGGACATGACTCGCTCTATGTGCGAAATGGACCAGACTAGTGCAAGCTCTGCACAAGAACCCACGGTCCACTATGTAAATGCTGGTGTGTCGTGGTTATTATTGGGTTACTGTGCATTGAGAACACAGACGGCACACATACCAAATAATATATGCTTGTCTGAACAAGCCCTATGGGTGACCTCATTAAAATCTAAGCTGGCTAGTGATTATTACATAGATTGTATGATATCATGCATCTCAGAAAAAAGGCTGCAATGATTCCCATGGTGTAGACATACCATGCTGCTGAAAGGCTCCAATCATTGTAACACGAGTGACAAGGGCCCACCGGTAACACTGACTCTAGGGCCACTGTTCTGCTATATAAAACTATCACTTTACCTTCATTTACACATTTACCTCTGCTTCTATATAATAATAAGCTGGGTAGTTTGTCATATGTATGATGCTTCCTTTGTCTGTTCTTGGAGGATTAAGTGTATTTTTGCGGCCTACCGGTGGATTTACCTGTTCTCCTGTGGGCCAGTCCGAGTCTGGCTCCTATTGTAGAAAAAAACAAATACATAGCATGTGCTATATGTTTTTAATGTATAACTTTGTATGGGATACTGTATTCTATAAGTTATGGGGTATATGAATACATTTGTTATATTTGCCTGAAGTTTTCCCCCCAAAACAAAATCAGAGCGAAGAAGTAAAAGAAATGTGAGCAGGATTAAATGGGTTTTTTGCATTTTCAATAAAGTTGACTCAAAACGCTTGCAATCACCTAAAATAACAAAGCCAGATGGTGCTACAACATTTCTACTGCAGTCAATCACTGAGCTCAGCAGCCCCGCCAATGTAGATGCTTGAGGCTCGATGCTCAGTGATTGACTACAGAGGTGATGTGCGCTCTAGTTGTGACATCACTGCTGCAGCTAAAACTCAGAGACTGGGACGGCAGCGAAGAACTTCAATTGGACCAGAAGAGGGTGAGCACCATCTGGCTTTGGTATTTTACATGACGGCAAGTGTTGGGGGGTTCACTTTTATGAAAGGTGAAAGCCCCTTAAACTGCATCACCCGGCTTACAATCTCATTCTGTAGAACTTCTGACTAGTTTGGTGTCGGTGGGGCCTTGCTGCATGCTTTTTGTTTCATATGGAGGTTTGGGTTGGGGTTGCTTGCTTAACTTACGGTGAACTTAGGGAAAATGTGGAAATGAGTTCTCCCGGCGATGAAAGAAACTATCTTTCGAATGTCACCTTTTGCTCATGCTAAAATGCTCATTTCAATACAAGGTGCCAAGATTTATATAGACGTTTTGACATTGGTTTTCAAAGTAAGTATACCTGCCTCGCCAGGTCTAAGATCTATTTAATAATGTATGCAGTTTGTAGCTTGAAAGCTAACGACAGATCATCTTTAAAGGGAACCTGTCACTTTGGAAAATGCTAATTACCTGCAGATAAAGGATAAATGTGCAGGTAAATAGCGTTACAATGATGTCCGTCAATTTTACTGAAAGTGCGGCTACTGGGGAAAAAATGAATTTATTTCCTCCCAGGAGCTGTCGCCTTTCAGTCATGGGTGCACGGAGTGGCTATGATCATTGCTCGGTCTACTGTGAGCGTCAGCTATGAGCGAATCCCAGCCGGCTCTGCAACCTATCAGTGCAGAGCGAGCTGTCAATCAAAGAGCCAGGGCGTGCTTACAGGCTCCCAAGAAGAAACGTATTCATTTTCTCCCTGGAGCTGCACTTTTGGTAAGTTTGCCAGGCAGCATTTACCTGCAAATTAACCCTATATATGCTGGTTTGTAGTTTTCCAAGGCGACAGGTTCCTTTGCAATACCCCCCCTTATTATGACGTGTGCTGCATGGCGGCACCACGTGGCGGCACACGGAGTATGGAGCCATAAGAACCGTTTTGCTATAGGCACCGTGCAAACTAATTGGGAGAATAACAGTAGTGCCCCTACAAGCTTTCACTGCAAATTCCTCTTGAATTTCATGCATAGAAGTTGATGAATAATTACGCCAAACAAAAGCACCTCTAAATGATACGGTAAAAATAAAGTAGCGTTGTGCTGCGGAGGTGGGGGAGGAGAGGTATATAGCAATTACCGGAAATTAAGGTAAGTTATCCGCTGTCTATAATTACCTTTATTGATGTTATGATTGAAAGCACAAATATAGTAAATTACGTGCTGGCTCGCGATTACGGAATATAACAGAAATGCTCATTTATCTCTTTTAACCTTTATCTAGAACAGACTATAAATTTGTATGCAAATGATGGCGATGATCAGACGCTATCTCCCAGGCTCGCTTGATGCAGACGACTAAATCTTTTTTTTTTTTTTTTCCCCTGCTGAGTCCTATTAAACTGTCCAGCACATCTGAAAAGGTGTTTTATTTACCGCAGTGAAAGCGAAAAGGAAAAAAAAAAAAAAAAGATGAAACGCGGAATTTAATGGTATATTAAATTTTAAATTTGTCATCATTTTTTTTTTCTCTGATAAATCGTTATTTTTTTATTTAGTAAGTTTTTAATTAATATTATTATTTGAAAGGTGAGCTTGTTCCTTTCGTATGTAAATTTTAGGTACACAAAGATCGAGAGCTTCTATTTAGGAAATATGCCCCAGGGCGATTGTACTAGGCGTTCGGGAGATTTCTGGTCTGGTATTAAATAAATAGTTGTTAAGAGATCACATGAAGATTGTGTCTCAGAAGATGAAAAGCCGGTTGGGTCTGAATAATTTATTGTGATGCAATATTTTCTAGAAGTCGAATTAAGAAGACAAAAAAAAAATGTAGCAGTGTGCAAAGGATTAAGAAAGGCTTCCATAATGCGGAGTCCTGGAATATGCCGGAGACGATTTCTTGAGCTAAAGCCATTAACTTGGAGAAAGTTGGCGTTGGAAGTTGAGCCGATTCTCGCGGTGCAGTTGACACTCACATTTGCTCAACCACAAGAACATGGAAGGCTGAAATTATATCGGGTGTTCAACTTTTTTTTTCCATTTTGCTTATTTTAAGGAAGACCATATAGAGACTTATGTATCAAAACTATCTACTGGAAAAACTGCCCATGGCAACCAACGTATAATATCCTCAAGGCGTATTCACAGGGAGTGTGTCAGAGGAAAATTACCTATTCTATAAATCAATGTACGTGATGTCACAGCTCACCTCCACCTCCTGTACAATGACTGATAACACCTCTATATACAGTAGATAACACAGGATCCACCATTCACAATAGGTGATGTCACAGCTCACCTCCTCCTCTCTCCTGTACAATGACCTTTGCACATACTCATTACATGCTTCAATACAAAAGACAGAGACTAAGTCAGTCGTTCGCTGCTAATGTGTAAATTTCTTCAAGCAGTAAGTATCAGTCTAGTACAGCCCAAGTGGTCAGTGTGAAAACTGCATATTCTTTATAGTCACTTTTATTTGTTTTGTCTTGTGTTCATGTGCCAAATTTTTCAAAATGTTTAGAAATCAGAAATGCTTTTTAGGGTTCAGCCAGATGATAACACGGACATTGATGCATGCTCGGATTGGCCGGCGGCTCTCCTGACCCGAGCAAGACATCATGTGCAAGTGCTTCTCACAAAATTAGAATATCATCAAAAAGGGAATTTATTTCAGTTCTTCAATACAAAAAGTGACTCTCCTATATTCTATAGAGTCATTACACACAGAGTGATCTATTTCATGTGTTTATTTCTGTTAATGTTGATGACTATGGCTTACAGCCAATGAAAACCCAAAAGTCATTATCTCAGTAAATTCGAATACTTTATAACACCAGCTTGAAAAATGATTTTAAAATCTGAAATGTTGGCCTACTGAAATGTCATAGAATCATAGAATCTTAGAGTTGGAAGGGACCTCCTGGATCATCTGGTCCAACCCCCTGATCAAAGCAGGATTCGCTAAATCATCCCAGTCAGATGTCTGTCCAGCCTCTCATTGAAGACTTCCATTGAAGGAGAACTCACCACTTCTCGTGGCAGCTTGTTACACTCATTGATCACTCTAACTGTCAAAAAGTTTTTTCTAATATCTATTCTGTGTCTCCTCCCATTCAGTTTCACCCCATTGCTTCTAGTCTTTCCTTGTGCAAATGAGAATAAAGTTGATCCTTCTACAATGTGACAGCCCCTTAGATATTTGTAGACAGCTATTAAGTCTCCTCTCTGTCTTCTCTTTTGCAAACTAAACATTCCCAAATCCTGCAACCTTTCCTCCTAAGACAGGGTTTGCAGACCGGTCGCCATTCTGGTCGCTCTTTTCTGAACTTGCTCCAGTTTGTTGATGTCTTTTTTAAAATGTGGTGCCCAAAACTGGACACAATATTCCAGATGAGGTCTGACCAAAGAGGAGTAGAGGGCAATAATGACTTCACGTGATCTAGACTGTATGCTTCTGTTAATACATCCTACAATTGCATTTGCCTTTTTTGCTGCTGCATCTCACTGTTGACTCATATTCAGTCTGTGATCTATTAGTATACCCAAGTCTTTTTCACATGTGCTGTTGCTTAGCCCTATTCCTCCCATTCTGTATATGCTTTTTTCATTTTTATTGCCCAGATGTAGTACTCTGCATTTTTCCCTGTTAAAAACCATTCTGTTAGTTCAGAATGGTCTGTTCAGTAAATGCACTCAATACTTGGTTGGGGCTCCTTTTCCATCAATTCCTGCATCAATGCGGCATGGCATGGAGGCGATCAGCCTGTGGCACTGCTGAGGGGTTATGGAAGCCCAGGTTGCTTTGATAGCAGCCTTCAGCTCGTCTGCATTGTTGGGTCTGGTGTCTCTCATCTTCCTCTTGACAATACTCCATAGATTTTCTATGGGGTTAAGGTCAGGCGAGTTTGCTGACAATCAAGCACAGTGATACTGTTGTTTTTACACCAGGTATTGGTACTTTTGGCAGTGTGGACAGGTGCCAAGTCCTGCTGGAGAATGAAATTTCCATCTGCAATAAAGCTTGTCGGCAGAGACAAGCATGAAGTGCTCTAAAATGCCCTGGTAGACGGCTGCGCTGACTTTGGTCTTGATAAAACACAGTGGACCTACACCAGCAGATGACATGGCTCCCCAAACCATCACTGATTGTGGAGACTTCACACTAGACCTCCAGCAGCTTGGATTGTGGCCTCTCCACTCTTCCTCCAGACTCTGGGACCTTGATTTCCAAATGAAATGCAAACTTTACTTTCATCTGAAAACAACACCTTGGACCACTGACAACAGTCCAGTTCTTTTTCTCCGTGGCCCAGGTAAGACGCTTCTGGCATTGTCTATTGGTCACGAGTGGCTGACACAAGGAATGTGACACTTGTAGCCCATGTCCTAGATACGTCTGTGTGTGGAGGCTCCTGAAGCAGTGACTCCAGCAGCAGCCACTCCTTGTGAATCTCCCCATATTTTTGAATGGGCTTTTCTTAACAATCCTTTCAAGGCTGCGGTTATCCCGGTTGCTTGTGCTCCTTTTTCTACCACACTTTTTCCTTCCACTCATCTTTCCATTAATATGCTTGGATACAGCACTGTGTGAACAGCCGGCTTCTTTAGCCGGAGGCGTATCTAGGCTTTCTGGCACCCGGGGCAAGAATTTGGTTCGGCGCCCCCCCCCCCCCCCAAGTACATATGCGACTTGCACAGTTAGTCATGTACCCACGAGCTGCTCTCCCTAATGCTCTCAATGTCCAGTAAAAAACTGAAAGCAGGAAGAGAAGCTCGTTGTCAAAGGACCAAAACTATGAAAATCGCATATGAGTGAAGTGTCCATGTGACGACTACTGGAACCTGCAGAGCTGAATCCTGACATTGCAGCTTCTGAATTCTCACAACGAATGCACTGCACACTTTTAGGATTCTCCCTTGCCGATGTACAGTCATGTCAGCACAAGCATGTGATTTGTATACTTCTGGCCACATTCCGACTAGACATGCCCGGCCTCGCTCTGTTCATTTTCATTGAGTGAGGCCACACACGTCTAGTCAGCATGTGACCGCATGTATGTAAATTACCGGCATGAGAGAATCCTGACAGCGTTCAGTGAGCACTGTGAGAATTCAGAAGTCTGCATCACATAGAATGTCTGCAGACTCAGCACAAACCTGGACAACCCCTTTAATGCTCCGAATAAATAAAAACATGAGAATTAGTCAGTATCACAAATATTTACATCCAGGTACCTTATAGATGATGTCGTCTCTGCAGTCGGTCTCCTTTTCTTCTTCTTGTCCAGACCCCATGATGAGTTTTCTCATCCACAGCCGTCTCTGCAGACTTCCATCTTCTCTGGTCTTCTGCAGCAAATCCCCACACGATCCCCTTAAAGATAGAAGTGTCATTATAATGCTCCTAAATAAAAATGTCTGCAATATACTGTCTCCTCACACTATTCCCCTCCCTCCTCATACTGTCTCCTCATATATTTACCCCCTCACTCTCTATACTGTCTGCTCACACATATCCCCGACTCCCCATACTGTGTCCACATGCATTCACCCGATCGCACCCCTTACTGTCTGCATCCATCCCCCATACTGTTTCCTCATACATACTCTTCATTTTGTGTCCTCAAATCTCCCCACATACATTAAATACCATCCCCACTCCAAATCCCCCCCATCCCCAATCCCCCACACACATTAAGTACCCCCCATCCCCACTCAATAACCCCTCGTCCCTACTCCCAAATCCCCCATCCCCAATCCCCCACACACATTAAGTACACCCATCCCCACTCAATAACCCCTCGTCCCTACTCCCAAATCCCCCCCATCCCCAATCCCCCACACACATTAAGTACTCCCATCCCCACTCAATAACCCCTCGTCCCTACTCCCAAATCCCCCCACACATTAACCCCCATCTCCACTCATTAATCCCCCATCTCCACTCATTAACCCCAATCCCCACATTAACCCCCCCACTCATTAACCCCCACATTAATCCCATCTCCACTCATTAACCCCCACACATTAACCCCCATCTCCACACATTAACCCCCCACTCATTAACCCCCATCTCCACACATTAACCCCCCACTCATTAACCCCCATCTCCACACATTAACCCCCCACTCATTAACCCCCATCCCCACATTAATCCCATCTCCACTCATTAACCCCCATCTCCACACATTAACCCCCCAATCATTAACCCCCATCCCCACATTAATCCCATCTCCACTCATTAACCCCCATCCCCACATTAACCCCCATCTCCACTCATTAACCCCCATCTCCACTCATTAACCCCCACACATTAACTCCCATCCCCACATTAACCCCCATCTCCACTCATTAACCCCATCTCCACTCATTAACCCCCATCTCCACTCATTAACCCCCATCTCCACTCATTAACGCCCATTCCCACATTAAGCCCCATCTCCGCTCATGAACACCCCCCCATCTCCCATCTTCGGTGGTTCTTCAGCTCCACAGAGGAGCACACTTACCACCAGCGTTCGCTCTGGGCGCCGGGAGTGACGTCAGCAGCGTGATCACATGACCTGATCACGCTGCTGACGTCGCTCTGACCCGGCGGTCAGAGCTTCAATTGTACTGGCG
This sequence comes from Dendrobates tinctorius, assembly GCF_039654945.1. Taxonomy (NCBI): domain Eukaryota; kingdom Metazoa; phylum Chordata; class Amphibia; order Anura; family Dendrobatidae; genus Dendrobates; species Dendrobates tinctorius. The sequence goes on along the minus strand of NW_027361810.1, from coordinate 21,040,122 downwards.
TCTGTATAGACGCCAAGTACAATTGCTGCCTGGGAGTCGGCGTGGCCTCCTTCTCTGCGTCGGCTGTCAGCTTGACAGCCGACACAGAGAACCGCCAACTCCCAGGACTGGTAGCAGCAGAACGCAGCCGCCGGGGGGGGAGATACTGCGGACCGCTGCATTAGGTGGCCGGGCGCCCGACTTCGCCCCCCTGCTGCCTGCGCCCGGGGCAACTGCCCCAGCTGCCCCCCCTGGATACGCCACTGTCTTTAGCAATGACCTTTTGTGGCTTCCTCTCCTTATGGAGTGTGTCAGTGACTGCCTTCTGGACATCTGTCAAGTCAGCAGTCTTCCCCATGATTGTGAAGCTACTGAAACAGACTAAGGGACCTTTATAAACCCTTGTGAAGCCTTTGCAGGTGTTTTTTTGTTCATTTTTCTAATTTACTGAGATAATGACTTTTGGGTTTTCATTGGCTGTAAGCCAAAATCATCAACATTAACAGAAATAAGCACATGAAATAGATCACTCTGTGTGTAATGACTCTATATAATATATGAGTTTCACTTTTTGTATTGAAGAACTGAAATAAATTAACTTTTGATGATATTCTAATTTTGTGAGAAGCACCTGTATATGGAGGGAGACTGGATGAATCTGTGGAAAACATCTGGAAATCTCAAATCCCACTCACAATGATGAACATAAAAAATTAACACAGGCAAGCACAAGTAAAGTAGACATTAAAGAAGGCGCAAAGTAAAAAAAAAAAAAAGAATAAGATGGAAAAAAAAAAAAGGTGGAAAACACCAAAAACTAGACAAAATAAAGGTGCAAATGCAATGATTTCCATGTTCTTCCTCTTTCCCCTGAAACTGGGAAATCGTCTGATTGGGTGGAAAATAGTCCACTATCAGGACAACAGTCATATAGGCAGTGCTAGCCTGGACCTCCACAGACCTACAGTAGGCAGAACTGATGTGCCAAAGACGTACAGTATCTGGCGATCACGTGGTCGCAGGTCCTAATTGAGCGGAATTCATGCTGGAGAAGAGAAGACAGAACTCAAATTTTCGATGTTTCCAGCTGTTTGCGACTGTCGAGGACCCGGCCGGCCCATGCTAGACTGCAGGAGCTTTAATCCCCCCAAATTTTTGAACAGCCTGGGATTAAAGCCTTCATCATCACTGTGCATCTGCCACTAACCCAAGACTAGGAACTATTCCCAGGGAATAATTTGTGTCTCTGCTCAGGTCTGTGAAGGCAGATGATTCATTTCAGGTTGAGCTTCGCAGAGGAAATTATCTAACACCTGCAAAAGTCAGGTTGTTTCATCATTCTGCACATCTTTCTATAGAACGATCTAGCGATCAGTCATCGGGTCTGTCCTGGGGAGAAAAGGTTCTGATGTTAACAGTGTGTGAACTCGGCAAGATGCATGTGTTCTGCATGCGGTCTAGTCAGCTAGTGTGGAGGTGGTAAACATCTGAGATATCCAGCCGATCACACAACTCTGATTTGCTATTAGTAGAGCTAGAAATTTCATATCTCTCTGTTGGCTTTTTATTTGTTTGCCTTTTTGCTAACCATAATAAAATGACATAAGCTCCAGGGCCTAAAAAAGAAACAAATAGAAGAAATATATATAAAACATTTATAAAAATATTTCTAAGTGCAATAGTTCTAAATAATAATAATATAATATACAGTGATTTGCTTTATAATGGTCAGATCTGTTACTCACCCCTTCTAGAACCAGCACTGAGTCAGATCTGTTACTCGCCCCTTCTAGATCCAGCACTGGGTCAGATTTGTTACTCATCCCATCTAGATCCATCACTGGGTCAGATCTGTCACTCACCCTTCCTAGATCCAGCCCTGGGTCAGATCTGTTACTCATCCCTCCTAGATCCAGCACTGGGTCAGATTTGTTACTCACCCCTTCTAGATCCATCACTGAGTCAGATCTGTTACTCACCCTTCCTAGATCCAGCCCTAGGTCAGATCTGTTACTCAACCCTCCTAGATCCAGCACTGGGTCAGATCTGTTACTCACCCCTTCTAGATCCAGCATTGGGTCAGATTTGTTACTCACCCCTTCTAGATCCAGCATTGGGTCAGATTTGTTACTCACCCCTTCTAGATTCAGCACTGGGTCAGATCTGTTACTCAACCCTTCCTAGATCCAGTCCTGGGTCAGATCTGTTACTCATCCCTCCTAGATCCAGCACTGGGTCAGATCTGTTACTCAACCCTTCCTAGATCCAGTCCTGGGTCAGATCTGTTACTCATCCCTCCTAGATTCAGCACTGGGTCAGATCTGTTACTCAACCCTTCCTAGATCCAGTCCTGGGTCAGATCTGTTACTCAACCCTCCTAGATCCAGCACTGGGTCAGATCTGTTACTCACCCCTTCTAGATCCAGCATTGGGTCAGATTTGTTACTCACCCCTTCTAGATTCAGCACTGGGTCAGATCTGTTACTCAACCCTTCCTAGATCCAGTCCTGGGTCAGATCTGTTACTCATCCCTCCTAGATCCAGCACTGGGTCAGATCTGTTACTCAACCCTTCTAGATCCAGCACTGGGTCAGATCTGTTACTCAACCCTTCTAGATCCAGCACTGGGTCACATCTGTTACTCACCCCTTCTAGATCCATCATTGGGTCAGATCTTTTACTCACCCCTCCTAGATCCAGCCCTGGGTCAGATCTTTTACTCATCCCTCCTAGATCCAGCCCTGGGTACTGCTTCCTCCTTTGGCCACTGTCTCTCTGTTACAGAGATTAGGGTTGTGATAGCATGATCAAGCCGCAGATTGCCGCCTGAGTGTTCAGGTAGTAGGAGTCTTTGCACTATTAAGTATCTCCATCTCGCCATTCTCTCAGTGTGCCTCTGCCATACCCAGCTCTGATATGTTGCTTGGCTCTGCTATATTTTCCACAGTGTGCCACCAGACACACCCAGCTCTGCTACATTGCCACAGTTTGCCTCCTGACATGCCCAACTTTGCTACATTTCTGGGCTCTGCTACATTGTGATTAATTACATACCCAACTCTGCCAAATTGCAACAGTGTAGATTCCACCATAACCAACTCTGCTACATTGCCGTGTGCCTCCTGATACCCAATTCTGCTACATTGCTGGATTCTGCTTCATTACTACCGTGAGTCTCCTGACTGACTCAGCTTGCCATAATCACTGAGCCAGCTCTGCTGTGCCATTTAGACTACCCTCATTCATAGGTCTCCCAATGCTGTCCGTGCAGCCTCTATGTGTACAGTCTCCATAACTCCAGCTACCGTACAGCCTCCATTCATTCATCCAGACTCTACAGCTTCTGATGCTTTAACCGGTTCCCCTGCATCAATATCATCAGTCCATGCTGCTTTCCATCTGCCAATCCTCACCAAGAGCTTCGACGCTCCACCTTACCAGCTGAGACATAAAAAGATGTGAGAGTTTTTTTCTGATACAGAACCCCGAATTGCTTGTTTTCATTTATTTTAACGGATTTTGGCTTCATTTCGAGTTGACTTGATGGATCGGTAGGAAGACGGATCTTGTGCAAGCCTGGATAGGTCCACCAGGGTCTTCTCCACCATGATCTTGATTGTATCAAGCCATCGGGTTGCCGGTCTTCCTCTTGGCCTCGTACCTTCTATTCTTCCGAACATGATGTCCTTCTCCAGTGACCACTCTCTTCGTATCATTTGTCCAAAGTAGGCAAGTTTTCTGCAGGTGTCGGCACCACACGACTTAATAATAATCTTCTCTGATCATCATGTGTTTGCTGCGTTTCTTTTATGCATTTTCCACCTTATTTGATGAGATTTGGGGGCAGATATGAAGCAGATTTTTTTAGTGCTTTTTTTAAATAGTACAGAAAACTTTGATTCTGCACTTAAAAATGCAAGTTTTTTTTTTTTATGCGTTTTTTTTTTTCAGAAGTAGCATATAGAGTAAAAATGCACCTTCAGACCACAGATTTCAGAGATTTAATGAAATAACATCCATTTTGCTTGGAAATTTAGACCTTGTTCACATGTTGGGTAAATGCTGCATATTTTCTGTTTTTTTGGTCTAAAGATGCTGCTGAACTGTGCGGTTTTGGTGCTTTTTTTCTCTCGTCTTCTATGTGGAGCCTAAAAAAAAAACACATAAAAAAATGCATTTACTTTCTTAAGTGCAAAATCAAAACTGTTCTGTACTATAAAAAACACATTAGAAAGCATCAAATAAGGAGGAAAAGGATTGTTTTTCAGTAGTTTGGTGGGAATCCTGCAGAAAACAAAAAACACGGTGTTTCTACAACGTGTGAATACGGCAATATAAACAAGGAGAAAATAAGTCCGCTCACCCAAAGAAGGCAGGAAATCCAAAGCACGGTCGGATCAGCAGTGCAGCAGGAAGACGAATCAATAGTGGAAAAAGTCCAGCTTCAGTTATCCCATAAAAATGGGACTTTTTGGAAAAATCGTAAAAATAATAGCAAACAGCATAATGGTCACAACCCCAAGGGGGAAAGAGATCACTCTGGCAGACTCATTTCAGACTCCAAGGTCTTTAGTCTTTGCCATTGACTAAAGTTGGACTTTTTCTACTATTGATTTGTCTTCCTGGTGTGAACACCGCCTTACGGACTCAAAAAAGCCAGATGTCATATAGTAAAGCTACAGAGAGATGAGAAAGTTCTGGTGGCTCTGATTGTGAATGAATGAACAAAAAATAAATCCACAGGTCCCAACTAGAGATGAGCAGGACGCACAGATGGGTGATGAAAAGCCACGCCGGGGACCCCAGAAGGTTAGAGATTCGTGACTTCCCATCAAGCTGCCAGGTAGTACTGGTCTGGACGCATCTCTAGGCCCAACTGTCCCAGAAACAGCACAGTCCTGGAATTTGGGTCTATGCCCTGCAGTATTGGGCGTCTGCTGAATGTTCTCCACTGCCAGTGCCCCTCTGACATCTCCTCCTGCCGGGGGAGAAAGAAATGGTAAATGGGTGTGAATTGGGATGTGGCCAAAATTTGCCAAGGTGCGCGTCACATTATCTGTCCCTCTTTCTATTCTTCAAAAGGTTGGAAGGTATGGCTGTATTTGAAGACAGCAATCACATTTCATAGAAAATGTGCTAAACATTTCATACAAAAGTGATGTCCTCTTACACAAAATCAGTTTGATGTGCCGACCATGAGGTGTTTTGCTTTTTCTACAGGAAGTGGTGGTGGGTTTTTGTTTTTCTACAGGAAGTGGTGGGTTTTTCTTCTTCTACAGGAAGTGGGGGTGGGTTTTGTTCTTCTACAGGAAGTGGGGGCGGGTTTTCGTTCTTCTACAGGAAGTGGGGGCGGGTTTTTGTTTTTCTACAGGAAGTGGGGCGGGTTTTTCTTCTTCTACAGATAGTGGGACGGGTTTCTGTCCATTTGCTCCTGCTCACATGTCTGTCAAACTACATACAGGCATAAGAGAGAGACATGCAAAACACAAGCCGCGGAGACACCATCACATGTTTCTCAACGCAAGCAATGACTAGCCAGGTCTTTCCCCAGGAAGGAACAACCATGGGAAGGGCAGTCTCCAATGAAGGAAACCACCTATGCCAAAACATGGTATCCATCCACAGACAGCTGTTTCGGGGTATTGCCCCTCATCAGTGTGGAGTAGTACCCTGAAACAGCTGTCTGTGGATGGATATCATATTTTGGCATAGGTGGTTTCCTTCATTGGAGACTGCCCTTCCCGTGGTTGTTCCTTCCTGGGGAAAGACCTGGCTGGTCATTGCTTGCATTGAGAAACATGTGATGGTGTCTCCGCGGCTTGTGTTTTGCATGTTTTTACATATTTCCCATAAGGGATGGGGGCATTGCTCTAGAATCACTGCGTTGAGAAACGTGATGGTGTCTCCGCAGTGTTGGATGTTGATCTCCATGAGTTTATTCATCCTCATTTTTCATAATAGAGAGACAAACTTTCAGCAAGCCCTTGATGGCAGGAACAACAGATGGTAGGAAGAAAGGTAATGGAAGTCTCAGCACCTATAGTGCTTGCATTTTGCTGATGAAGAGGAGTTGCCCACTCAAACAGTGGATGTGCAAGTTACAGAGCAAGAGAATTGAGCCATATTACATAGGCATGTGCAACAATAGCAGATTGAACATGCAGGATGACAACAGCAAAATTATTATTCTCTTTGCTTGAAAGGATTAGTTTGCTGTAACTCGAATATCCCCGTACATCAAGGATACAAATAACTTCTCCTCACTGGCTGTGCACTGCTTTCCATTAATTCTGCCCTCAATAAGGGTATCATAATGTAAATTACATGTTCCCTTTAATTGTGGAAGAACACAATGTTACTCAATCCCATCGATACACAGGTTCTTTATTATTATTATTATTATTATTATTAATTTATATAGCACCATTAATTCCATGGTGCTGTACAAGAGATGGAGGTTACATACACAATTATAGATATTGTTAACAGTAACCAAATTTACAATGACAGACTGGTGCAGAGGAGAGAGGACCCTGTCCTTGTGGACTTACATTCTACGGGATAGTGGGGAAGAGACAGAAGGTCGGGGGTGCAGCAGCTCTGGTGGTTTTGAGGTGGCGGCTCGGGCGGTGGTGAGGCGTCAGAATGGTCATTGCAGGCTGTAAGCTTTCCTGAAAAGATGGGTTTTCAGGTTCCGTTTGAAGGATCAGAGGGTGGTAGATAACCGGACGTGTTGAGGAGTTCCTGAGGATGGGGGATATTCGGGAGAAATCTTGGAGGTGGTTGTGTGAGGAATGAATAAAGGCCCCGTCTCACTAAGCAATCTCGGTAGCGAGATCGCTGCTGAGTCACAACTTTTGTGACATAACAGCGATCTCACCAGCGAGATCGCTGTGTGTGACAGCGATCAGCGAGCGGCCCCCCTGCCGGTATCGCTGATCGCTGCAAGAAATCTCTGGACATTTCTTTGGTCGCTGGTCTCCCGCTGGCCAGCACGCATCGCTGTGTGTGACAGCGGGAGACCAGCGATCAGGTGTAAAAAATAATAAAAAAAATAAAAAATATAGTTATTCTCACCTTCCGACGTCGCGTTCAGCCATCCCGCCTCTCTCCACGCTCCGGTCCCAGTGATCCTTTGCACGAATGACCGCGAGACGATGTCACAGTCTCGCGGTCATTCGTGCAAAGGATCACTGGGACCGGAGCGTGGAGAGAGGCGGGATGGCTAAACAGGACGTCGGAAGGTGAGAATAACTATATTTTTTATTTTGATTCTATTTTTTACAGGATGGCCAGCGATGCCGGGGGCTCGGCATCGCTGTGCTGATCGCTGGTGAAGCTGTATGTGTGACAGCTCACCAGCGATCACATAGCGACTTACTAGCGATCCTGACACCTTCATATCGGTGTCGGGATCGCTGGTAAGTCGCTTAGTGTGACGGGGCCTTAAGTGTGGAGGAGAGTAGGAGGTCTTGGGAGGATCGGAGATTACGTGAGGGAAGATATTGAGAGATAAGTTCAGAGATATAGGGAGGGGACAGGTTGTGGATGGCTTTGAAGGTCAGTGTTAGTAGTTTGAACTGGAATTGTTGGGGAATTGGGAGCCAGTGGAGGGATTTGCAGAGGGGAGAGACAGGGGAGTAGCGAGGAGAGAGGTGGATTAGTCGGGCAGCAGAGTTGAGGACAGATTGGAGTGGTGCAAAAGAGTTAGCAGGGAGGCCACAGAGGCGAGTGTTGGAGTAGTCAAAGCGGGAGATGATGAGGGCATGTACAAGAGTTTTAGTAGATTGAGGGCTGAGGAAGGGACGGATTCTGGAAATATTTTTGAGTTGGAGGCGACAGGAGGTGGCAAGAGTTTGGACGTGTGGTTTGAAGGACAGGGCAGAGTCGAGACTTACTCCAAGGCAGCGGATTTCAGGTGCGGGAGAGAGCGTGATGCCGTTTACTATAATAGATAGATTGGATAGGGAAGATGCGTGAGATGGAGGAAAGATAATGAGTTCAGTTTTGTCTACATTGAGTTTTAGGAAGCGAGAGGTGAAAAAGGAGGATATAGCTGATAGACACTCCGGGATTCTGGACAGCAGAGAGGTGACATCTGGTCCAGAGAGGTAGATCTGAGTGTCAACCGCATACAGGTGGTACTGGAAGCCATGGGACATTATGAGTTGTCCTAGGCAAAGGGTATAGATGGAAAAAAGTAGGGGCCCCAGGACAGAGCCTTGGGGGACTCTAACAGAGAGAGGGAGGGATCAGGAGGTAGTGTGGGAGTGGGAAACGCTAAATGTGCTGTCAGAAAGGTATGAGGAAATCCAGGACAGGGCAAGGTCTTTGATGCCAAGGGAAGAAAGAATCTGTAGCAGTAGGCAGTGGTTGACTGTGTTGAAGGCAGATGACAGGTCAAGAAGGAGGAGGATGGAGAACTGTCTGTTAGCTTTGGCTGTAAGTCATTAGTAATTTTGGTCAGGGCAGTTTCAGTGGAGTGGTGGGGGCAGAAACTAGATTGGAGGATGTCAAGGAGGGAGTTAGATGAGAGGTGGGAGGAAAGTTGAGCATGGACATGCTGTTCAAGGAGTTTGGAAGCAAACGGGAGCAGTGATATGGGGCGATAGCTGGGCAGAGCAGTTGGGTCAAGGTTTGTTTTTTTGAGTATGGGTGTGATGGTGGCATGTCTGAAGGCAGAGGGGAAGGTACCAGAAGATAGCGATAGGTTGAAGAGATGGGTTAGGGCTGGGATAAGCTTGTTAGTGAGGTTGGGGAGCAGGTGGGAAGGGATGGGATCAAGTGCGAGGTGGTGAGGTGTGATTTGGAAAGGAGATGAGTAAGCTCTCCTTCAGTGATGTTTCCTAGGTGTCTAAAAATTGAAGAACTGTAAGTAGATATGAGTGAATAAATTTGAGTGAAATTGAAGTCTACTTGCAATCTGCAGGCGTCTCATGCTAAGACGGGACATCCGGTGTGACGCAAGTCACTTCTCACAGCCAGGATGGTCAAAGAGTCCAAGGTCAGAAGCCAGGAGGGTACGTCATAAACAGAAGGAAGAGGCAAAAGCGAGGTCAGACAACGCTCCGAGGTCAGAATACCAGATGGATAGCATATCAGAGCAGAAGGGGTTAAACAATAAGGTCCAAGGTCATGCAACGAAAGATCAACATAAAGAACTCAAGGCGCAGAGGACACAAACCACACTTAGCTGAATGTACATTTGGCAGAGGTCTGAGAGAAACAGCTCAGTTAAGTAGCATGGCAATCACCTGGGATAATGTAGACTTAGGGACAGCCAGTGCTTCCAAGTTTCAGACTGGATAGTCGAGCTGTCAATCAACACAGACAGGTGAGCATGCCCCTGTACCAGATAGGAAGGCTGAGCTGTCAATAACAGTATCCCAGACATACTGAGGGGTGGAACCATGATATTCAAGTTTAATACGCCCGGTAGGGCTCTGCGCATGTGCCAGCAAAGGCCACCGGCAACGCCAGACGTTAGGCAGAGGTGCTCTAGACTCTGGTGGCCCCAAACTACTGATTCAGTTGCCAGACCAGAGACCTGCCAATCACTTTGCTAAACTCTACAAGAGACAAATTAAACATTTTTCATTATAGAATGGCAACTTAAAAAAAATAAAAAAATCACTCAATCAGTGCAGCAGAACACAATGCTGCCCCAGAACAGAAGCGGAAAGCTTTCCAGCTACACATTTCCCATAGAGCCACATTAGCTCCATTAATTAAGCATATTAAACTATTTACACAACATTACATCGTAACATGGTGCATAAGTGAAAATAATTACGGTATTAATGCATACTTGCTTTTACTGTATTTGCAATCATGCAGAGGCGGTTCTATATTTCGCCGTGTTTGGTGCAGAACTGGCTAATAAACAGTGTTACATACTGGATTTAAAGGGGAATTGTCTGTAATATATTTGTGATGGAGAAAGTTAAGGAGGGATGATCGAAGGGACTATTCCATCAACAAATTTGATCTAAAAAGCCAAAAAACACTTCTATTTTATGTCAGTTTTTCATGTAAATGTCTTTTTTAGTTTGAAGTAAACGATAGTTCCCCTAGTAATGCCTAAAGCTGCATCCCATCCTCAACTCCCTGAAAATGATTGATAACATTTATTTTTAAGGTAGATAACACAGGATCCACCATTCACAATAGGTGATGTCAAAGCTCACCTCCTCCTGTACAATGATGGATACCACCTCTATATACAGTAGATAACACAGAATCCACCATTCACAATAGGTGATATCACAGCTCACCTCCTTCTGTACAATGACTGATAACACCTCTATATACTGCAGCCTTGCAGCGCTGGAGTCCTGGGTTCGAATCCCACCAAGGACAACATCTGCAAGGAGTTTGTATGTTCTCCCCGTGTTTGCATGGGTTTCCTCCGGGTACTCCGGTTTCCTCCCACATTCCAAAGACATACTGATAGGGAATCTAGATTGTGAGCCCCTTCGGGGACAGTGATGATAATGTGTGCAAACCGTAAATTGCTGCGGAATATGTTAGCGCTATATAAAAATAAAGATTATTATCATTATTATATACAGTAGATAACACAGGATCCACCATTCACAATAGGTGATATCACAGCTCACCTCCTCCTCCTCCTGTACAATGACTGATGACTAGTGTTGAGCGATACCATCCGATATTGAGAAATATCGGATCGGATTGGATCGGCCGATACCCAAAAAATATCGGGTATCGCCGATTCCGATACCGGAAGTCTCATTCAAGTCAATGGGACAGAAATATTGGAATTAAAAAAAACCCTTTCTTTACTTGCACATCCTGTTCGGGAGGGGGGGAAGAGTGTGGGCGGTGCGTGGGCGGACACTGTGCGTGTCTGTGTGTGCGAGCGGGGTCTGTGCGGGCCTGCCGGGGGTCTGTACGGGCCTGCCGGGGGTCTGTGCGGACTGCCGGGGATCTGTGCCGGCTGCCGGGGGTCCGTGCGGGCCTGCCGGGGGTCCGTGCGGGCCTGCCGGGGGTCCGTGCGGGCCTGCCGGGGGTCTGTACGGGCCTGTCGGGGGTCTGTGCGGGCCTGCCGGGGGGTCTGTGCGGGCCTGCCGGGGGTCTGTACGGGCCTGCCGGGGGTCTGTGCGGACTGCCGCGGGTCTGTGCGGGCCTGCGGGGGTTGCGTTAGTGTGTGCAGGCATCGTCCGATGGGACTACAAGTCCCATCGGGCTATGCCTGCTACAATGACAGTGATTGACACATTAGTAGTCCCATCATCCGGCTAATGTGTTGAATGTAGAAAAAAAATTACTACATACATACTACATATATACACAACATTCATACAACATACATATATACAAAATACATACTACATACATACTACATACAATACATTCATACAATACATACATATAGACATACAGTACATATGACATGTATGTATGTAGTACAGTTGTGGCCAAAAGTATTGACACCCCTGCAATTCTGTCAGATAATACCCAGTTTCTTCCTGAAAATGATTGCAAACACAAATTCTTTGGTATTATTATCTTCATTTAATTTGTCCTAAATGAAAAAACACAAAAGAGAATGAAGCAAAAAGCAAAACATTGATTATTTCACACAAAACTCCAAAAATGGCCAGACAAAAGTATTGGCACCCTCAGCCTAATACTTGGTTGCACAACCTTTAGCCAAAATAACTGCGACCAACCGCTTCCGGTAACCATCAATGAGTTTCTTACAATGCTCTGCTGGAATTTTAGACCATTCTTCTTTGGCAAACTGCTCCAGGTCCCTGATATTAGAAGGGTGCCTTCTCCAAACTGCCATTTTTAGATCTCTCCACAGGTGTTCTATGGGATTCAGGTCTGGACGCATTGCTGGCCACCTTAGAAGTCTCCAGTGCTTTCTCTCAAACCATTTTCTAGTGCTTTTTGAAGTGTGTTTTGGGTCATTGTCCTGCTGGAAGACCCATGACCTCTAAGGGAGACCCAGCTTTCTCACATTGGGCCCTACATTATGCTGCAAAATTTGTTGGTAGTCTTCAGACTTCATAATGCCATGCACATGGTCAAGCAGTCCAGTGCCAGAGGCAGCAAAGCAGCCCCAAAACATCAGGGAACCTCCGCCATGTTTGACTGTAGGAACCGTGTTCTTTTCTTTGAAGGCCTCTTTTATTCTTCCAAAACGTTTTAGGCTTTTTCAGGTAAGTTTTGGCAAACTCCAGCCTGGCTTTTTTATGTCTCGGGGTAAGAAGTGGGGTCTTCCTGGGTCTCCTACCATACAGTCCCTTTTCATTCAGACACCGACGGATAGTTCGGGTTGACACTGTTGTACCCTCGGACTGCAGGGCAGCTTGAACTTGTTTGGATGTTAGTTGAGGTTCTTTATCCAACATCCGCACAATCTTGCGTTGAAATCTCTTGTCAATTTTTCTTTTCCGTCCACATCTAGGGAGATTAGCCACAGTGCCATGGGCTTTAAACTTCTTGATGACACTGCGCACGGTAGACACAGGAACATTCAGGTCTTTGGAGGTGGACTTGTAGCCTTGAGATTGCTCATGCTTCCTCACAATTTGGTTTCTCAAGTCCTCAGACAGTTCTTTGGTCTTCTTTCTTTTCTCCATGCTCAATGTGGTACACACAAGGACACAGGACAGAGGTTGAGTCAACTTTAATCCATGTCAACTGGCTGCAATGTGATTTAGTCATTGCCAACACCTGTTAGGTACCACAGGTAAGTTACAGGTGCTGTTAATTACACAAATTAGAGAAGCATCACATGATTTTTCGAACAGTGCCAATACTTTTGTCCACCCTCTTTTTTTATGTTTGGTGTGGAATTATATCCAATTTGGCTTTAGGACAATTCTTTTTGTGTTTTTTCATTTAAGACAAATTAAATGAAGATAATAATACCAAAGAATTTGTGTTTGCAATCATTTTCAGGAAGAAACTGAGTATTATCTGACAGAATTGCAGGGGTGTCAATACTTTTGGCCACAACTGTATGTATGTATGCTGTATGAATGTAGTATATATGTAGTATGTTGTATGAATGTAGTATATATGTAGCATGTATGTATGTTGTATATATGTAGTATGTATGTGTATATATATATATATATATATATATATATATATATATATATATATATATATATATATATATTTTTTTACATTCAACACATTAGCCGGATGATGGGACTACTACTGTCCCATCATTGGCTAATGTGTCAATCACTGTCATTGTAGCAGGCATAGCCCGATGGGACTTGTAGTCCCATCGGACGATGCCTGCACACAGACACACAGACCCCCCGACAGGCCCGCACAGACCCCCCGGCAGTCCGCACAGACCCCCCGGCAGTCCGCACAGACCCCCGGCAGTCCGCACAGACCCCCGGCAGGCCCGTACAGACCCCCGGCAGGCCCGTACAGACCCCCGGCAGGCCCGTACAGACCCCCGGCAGGCCCGTACAGACCCCCGGCAGGCCCGTACAGACCCCCGGCAGGCCCGTACAGACCCCCGGCAGGCCCGTACAGACCCCCGGCAGGCTTGCACAGACCCCCGGCAGGCCCGCACAGACCGCGCATCATGATAACATCATTTCAGCAGCCAATCACAGCCACAACAGTGGCTCATTGCATTATGGGAACTTCCGATTCCGGTATCCGATATTGTAAAAATATCGGTACTCGGTATCGGAATTCTGATACAGCGAATATCGGCTGATACCCGATATTTGCAGTATCGGAATGCTCAACACTACTGATGACACCTCTATATAGAGCAGATAACACAGGATCCACCATTCACAATAGGTCAGAGGCGTATCTAGGCTTTCTGGCACCCGGGGCAAAAGTTTGGTTCGGCGCCCCCCCCCCCAAGTACATGCTTTATGCGACTTGCACTCCCTAATGCTCTCAGTGTTTGGTAAAAAACTGAAAGCAGGAAGAGAAGCTCGTTGTCACAGGACCATAACTATGAAAATAGCATATGACTGAAGTGTCCATGTGATGACTACTGGAACCTGCAGAGCTGAATCCTGACATTGCAGCTTCTGAATTCTCACAACGAATGCACTGCACACATTTAGGATTCTCCCTTGCCGATGTACAGTCATGTCAGCACAAGCATGTGATTTGTATACTTCTGGCCACATTCCGACTAGACGTGCCCGGCCTCGCTCTGTTCATTTTCATTGAGTGAGGCCACACACGTCTAGTCAGCATGTGACCGCATGTATGTAAATTACTGGCATGAGAGAATCCTGACAGCGTTCAGTGAGCACTGTGAGAATTCAGAAGTCTGCAGTCACATAGAATGTCTGCAGACTCGGCACAAACCTGGAGAACCCCTTTAATGCTCCGAACATAAATAAAAACATGAGAATTAGTCAGTATCACAAATAATATTTACATCCAGGTACCTTATAGGTGACGTCGTCTCTGGAGTCGTTCTCCTTTTCTTCTTCTTGTCCAGACCCCATGATGAGTTTTCTCATCCACAGCCGTCTCTGCAGACTTCCATCTTCTCCGGTCTTCTGCAGCAAATCTCCACACGAATCCCTTAAAGATAGAAGTGTCATTATAGTGCCCCTAAATACAAATATCTGCAATTTTCTGTCACCTCACACTATTCCCCTGCTTCCTCATACTGTCTCCTCTAACATCCCACCTGTTCACCATACTGTCTCCTCATATATTTACCCCCACACTCTCTATACTGTCTGCTCACACATACCCCTGACTCCCCATACTGTGTCTGCACACATCCCAACACCCTCACTCCCCATACTGTGTCCACATACATTCACCCGTTCGCTCCCCATACTGCCTGCACCCATCCCCCATACTGTTTCCTCATACATACTCCTCATTTTGTGTACTGAAATCTCCCCACACACATTTAAATCCCCCCATCCCCAATCCCCCCACACACATTGAGTACCCCCATCCCCACACCAAATCTCCCCACACATTAAATAACCCCCCATCCCCACTCCAAATCCCCCCCACACATTAAATGCCCCCCCCATCCCCACTCAATAACCCTCCGTCCCTACTCCCAAATCCCCCCACACATTATGTACCCCCACTCCAAATCCCCCCACTCATTAACCCCCACTCAACTCCCATCCCCACTCATTAACCCCCCACACATTAACCCCCATCCCCACTCATTAGCCCCCTTCCCCACATTAACCCCATCCCCACTTATTAACACCCCCCATCTCCCATCTTCGGTGGTTTTTCAGCTCCACAGTGGAGCACTGACTTATCACCAGCGTTCGCTCTGGGCGCCGGGGAGTGACGTCAGCAGCGTGATCACATGACCTGATCACGCTGCTAACGTCACTCTGACCCGGCAGTCAGAGCTTCAATTGTATAGACGCCAGTACAATTGCTCACTGGGAGCCGGCATGCCGCACCTTCTCTGCGCCAGCTGTCAGCTTCACAGCTGCAACAGAGAACCGCCGACTCTCAGGCCGGGGAGACGGCAGAATTCAGCTGCCAGGGAGGACACTGCGAACCACTGCATTAGCCTGCCCGACTGTGCCCCCCCGCCGGCTGTGCCTGGGGCAACTGCCCCGGCTGCCCCCCCTAGATACGCCGCTGCAATAGGTAATATCACAGCTCACCTCCACCCACTCTCTTCACAATGGCCTTTGCCTAGATCAGAGCTTACTCAGAAAGCTCTGCTGCAAAGATCAATGACTCAGAGCAAGTCTATTGCAGCCTATGTCCATGTGGCTAATGAAAACTAACAAAATGTGCCCCAGTAATGAAAAATAATAACATAGAACATTATTTGTAGAATAATAATTATACTTTTTGTCATGATTGGCTACAAAACACAAAATGTATGATAAAATTATTACAAAAAACATGATAATAAACATGGCCTGGGCAACAGAAAAAATATATGAATACTGTAGATGCTGACACACGAGATGTGTGTACAATAATTGCAAAAAGTTTTGAGCAACATACAGTGGAAAATGATAAGTAATTAGACATGGTAGCATGTGAACAAAACAACAACAGTCATATAATAGAAATGGATAATAAATTTAATATAGGGATAATAAATACAAGTGCCATGATGAATGCCCAGTGGGATAGGTAATGAAATGGCTGAAGACTAATGATGCCAGCCCTGCACGTTAGGGTATGAACCCAGCTGCCCAGCCACGCACCCGATATACCCATGTGGCTGCCTGTGCAGAATAGGAAGGATGAGTTTAGTATTAAGCCTAGTAGCAAGTGTGAAAATTGCATGACTTAAAAAAATAATAATTTAGTAATATAAAAAATTAAAAAAAATTATCAAGCTGACTGGCCAGAGTCTGTGTAGACACATGCTCGGTGATATGAGTAGTGATAATATCCATAAAACATTTCCTGGAGGAACAGTAGAGGAACATCACAATCCAGAGTTCTAAGAAAAGATGCTAAGGATGGATTGGAGAAAAATACTTTTCTGTTTAGTTGTTTACCGATGTCGGTCTGGATCAGAAAAGAAAAATGAACAAGTGTGTACCTAATCTGAGGCTCATGAATAATATAAGCGTTCAGACCTCATAATCAATCTAAGCCTGCTATTTCCTCACCGGTGTCGTTACATGGATGTGATTAGTTGAAGAAACTTTATTAAAAAGCTACAAAGACGAGTCTTTCTTACAACACGGCCGACCATAATTGCCATCACTCGTACTGATAGAGGCCACCAACACTGAACTGGCTGTAGATGACATGAAGAATAACTGGCTCTTTACTTGCAGGATGTATCTTTGAGAAATAAACCCCTTTTTATGGGATTTCATAGTACGGTAGGGTTGGAAGGGACCTTCTGGGTCATCTGATCCAACCCTCTTGCAATAGCAGTGAAAAATTAAAACAATTTTAGAACCACATATGGCCCTAAAAAAAGGAAAACCCTTATTTTACTATATCAGATACCCCCTTAAAGTATACTGTTTTTTAGCTTATTTTTCTCTATAACTTATGAGGATGTGTATATACTACATTACAGTTGGAGCAGCTATAAATCCTGGTGACCCTTTGTATTCTGACCTGAATCTATTCCTCATTTATTCCCCTTCGACCAGTTCATGTTCTTCGGATCTTGACTCCTAAAGTCTGTTTACTCGCATATCTGCCTGAACCCCTGGACTTGAACCCCACTAGTCTCTTACTACACTTCTGGAATCTAATTTTCTCAGTGTTCATGCCTTTTTTTTTACTCCTGTCCTGATCCAATTTACTGCTACCTCTTTAGTCAACTCGCTCCACTGGACCAGCAGCTACTCCATGGTGGTAACTCGAAGGCCTCTGCAGCAAAGGCCAGGTTCTTATATAGGTGCCCTTTGGATCTGGATCGGTCGCCCTCCCAGGGCAGCGGGGTACTCTGTACCGGGCCCGTGGAGTTCAATGGGAGATGTAGCTGTGACCCGGTCCTTGGCCCTGGGCATCCACTGTAAGATGGGAATGTTGAGTGTGTGGATGATTAAAGTTTATTAGTGAATGATTCGTGACGCCACCTGTGGTGTTCGGCAATGAAGATGTTAAGCCGACGCTGAAGACAGATCCTCTGGGACAGATGGTGTAGTGCAGCAATGATGTTGTGGCCCTCCGCAGGTAGGGCAGTAGTCCCAGGGCAGTGTAGGTGAAGAGATAGGGAGGAGACGTAGATGGGGCGGTGTCAGGCACAGTGATGTAGCAGTGCTGAGTGTGTTGGTGCCGGAATAAGTGGAGGACACCAGAGCATGTAGTTCGTAGTTCCAAAGCTTTACTCACAGTCTGTTGTGCATACAGGTGCCTGCCTCAGTGCCGTGTCCTCCAGGTCAGTGGCTCAGCCAACCTCCAGGCAAGATGAAGTACTCTGTTCCACCACTCCGCCAGCATATGTGCCTTTTCTGAACGTCTCCCTCCTTAGCGCTCGTAGTGAAGTACTCACAGTACTGAGTTACACTGGAGTTCCTCCTTTCAGATGTTCTTAGAACTCAACTTGTATGGAAGACAGCTGTAGACTGCTTCGGGGACTCCTTGCTACTAAGTCCCGGCTCACTCACGTTGCTGTTATGCCCCCAAGTCTTGTGTGGGAATAAAGTGGTGACAACTTCTATTCCTCCGGTGTCTGTCGCAGGACCATTAGTATCCATACAACCTCGGGGACCGGACCCCGGCCATGCGCTTATAACTTGAGGAAGGGCTCTACTCTAACCCTAATCCTTTGTTCACTTCTCCTTACATTCCGTACAAATCAATCTTTCTTATGGAGTATTAGGCTTTCTGAATATCTCTTTCCTGTGCCAGCAGACCCAGGTCACTGAGGTCTGCTGCAGCACTTCCTTCAATCCATCCCACTCAGGGGATCCTCTCTCTGACTGAGTTCGACTCCCCTAGTCCCAATAATCTCCTGCTCTCTTGTGCAGACTAAGCTCCACCCACCTCCCAGCACTCTTCGTGTTCCAAGCAGGGAGCCACCAAAGGTGCTTTGCTGCACTACTATGTTGTGTGGGAAGCAGGTGTTGGAGTGTGGTCATGAGTCTCCACCTTACCTGAATGGTGGGGTACCACACCTCAGGAGGAGGTGCAGTACCTCTGTGGCGACTGAACCCTCAGGGGCGCCACAGATCTGCCAAGTGTAGTAGCTTTCAACAAGACTATCTATTGTAGCCTTTTTGAGTTGGTAGATACAAAACACGTCTCGCCTCAAACATAAGGCAGCACAAAAAGTTTTTCTACGGAACTTTACATATACTAACTGAACTTGAATGGAAAAGGGATAGAGTCCAGAGAACAAACTGATATACCCATGCTAGCTAACAAGCCATTTGTGAGACCAAGGCTTAGACTTGTAGGGTGAGAAGAAGACTGGGAAAGCATGATGCTGTAACTACGATACCTTGCAGACAAAAAGAAAGACTAGGAGACCAAGGCTGTAAGAACACAGAGGACATTCTGATGTAATCACATAGACTTGTAGGCTGAGGAGAAGACTAGGAGATAAAGGCTGTAAGAACACAGAGGACATACTGATGTAATCACATAGACTTGTGGGCTGACGAGAAGACTAGGAGACCAAGGCTGTAGGAACACAGAGGACATCCTAATGAAATCAAATAGACTTATGGGCTGAGAAGAAGACTGGGAGACTGAGGCTGTAGGAACAGAGAAACCATCGTGATGTAATCATATAGAGTTGTAGGCTGAGAAGAAGACTAGGAGACCATGAAAGTGTGATCACGCTATACTGTAGGCGAAACATAATTCCAAAAGACTAAGGCTGTAAGAAC
Source organism: Dendrobates tinctorius (assembly GCF_039654945.1). NCBI lineage: Eukaryota > Metazoa > Chordata > Amphibia > Anura > Dendrobatidae > Dendrobates > Dendrobates tinctorius. The sequence continues at coordinate 21,020,851 of NW_027361810.1, read as the reverse complement.
ACAGAGGACAACCTGAAGTTCCTACATAGTAGGCTGAGAAGACTAGGAGATCACATTATCTTATAGGTGAAGATGAAATCTGATGGACCATGGCTATAAGAACACAGAGAGTATCCTTATGTCATTACACGGACTTTCAGGCTGAGAAAATGACTGGGAGACTAGGACTTTAAGAACAGAGCGACCATGATGATGTAATCACATTAACTTCTATGTGAAGAAGAAGACTGGGGGACCAAGGCTGTAAGAAGATCGAGAACATCCTGATGTAATCATATAGACGTGTAAGCAGAGAAAAAAACATGAATGTAAGACCTTTAAAAGTAGAGAGACCAGGATGATATAATCATGTTGCCTTGTAGATAAAGAAGATAGGGAAACCATGTAAGAATCCAGAGAACATACTGATGTTCTGAAGGAATCGCATAGACTTCTGTACAGAAAAAAAGATTGTGAGACTGGGGCTTTGAGAGCAGAGAGACCATAATGATGTGGTCACATTACCTTGTACTCAAAGAAGAAGACTGGGAGAAAATGGCTATAAGACAGAGAACGTCTGATGTACTGATGAAATCACACAGACTTTTTGACTGAGAAGAAGATTGGGGGGTTCCAAGAAGGTGGAATTACACCAAATTATACAGATAAAGAGATTGGGAGACCAAGACTGAGAGAGCACAGAGAACATACCTATGTTGTTATTCAGAGGAGAACTCTGAGAAGAAGACTGTGAGACCACAACCATGAGAGTATAGAGAACATGTTCATCTACTAACACAGAACTATACACTAAGAAAAAGAATGGGAAACCAAGCCTGTAAAAGCAGAGAAAACTTACTGATGTAATCAAACAGCACTGTATGCAAAGAATGGGAGAGCAAGACTGTGATTGCATAGAAACCATACTATATACTGAGAAAAAGCCTAGGAGACCATGTCTGTGAGAGCACAGAAAACAGTCATGTAGTAACAGAGTGGAACGCTGAGTCAAAGAGACCAAGACTGAGCGCAGAGGGAACATACAGTATCCATCTAATCACAGACTAGTAGACTTAGAAGTCCAAAGATGCAACAGCACAGAGAACATGCTCATGTAATCACATAGACCTGAACTCAGTGAAGACTGCGAGACCAAGTCTGAGAGAGTAGAGAAAAAAAATAATTCTGCAGACTAACAGGGTGAGAAAATGATTGGAAGACCGAATATACAAGAACACAAAGACCATGCTGATGAACTCAAAGGCTTGTATGCTGACAAGATGACTGGGAGACTTTGACAGGCTTCCTAGAAATTTCCATTTTTGGCAGTAGTCATGCCTTAAAGGGAATCTGTCACCAGGTTTTTGCAACCCTATCTGAGAGCAACAGAGATGTGGTGAACAGCCACCCACCCACTTAAGATGTTCACAAAAAACCTAGCCCTTAAAATGGCCGATTAACCCCTCTCAGCACTTAATCTGCTGGATCATTTTCCCTACGTTCATATCACTGAAGCTACCAATCTCAGCCATACATGTCTCCCATCCAGTACTTTACCAGTGACTTTGTCACAGTGCCAATCAGTGGTGGGAGTGGTGTTATATAGAACTGAAGAATATGGAGGATTACATGGCAGCAGGTTTACTAGTCCTCTAATGATAATCTCCTGCTGATAAAACTGTGATTTTATTAAAACTACAGCAACCAGTCCAGTAACAGACACCACTGGAACCAGGATGTCTAACCTAATAACATGCTGCTCTCAGATTAAATCTCAAAAACCTGGCAAAAGATTATCTTTAATAAAATGTAGCTAGATTGATATATAGATTAGGTTATATTCTTATATTTTTATCAAATGTGAAAATCTTTAATAATCATTTTACTATAAGCATCTATGTGTCACGTTGTGATGGTCTTCTGTAAGGAAGGGGGCCTCAAACTGTCCCTGGAACTGGGACCCTAACTAACCTTGTCCCAAGGTTACTCTTGAAGGCCTGAGACTCCAACCTTGCTATGCTCCTGTTAAACCCTTATCTGTCCCCTCCCCCATCCCATGGGACAGAAATGTAAGGTAAACCAGACACAAAGGCAAAACAGGGACAACAGAAAACCTCTGTCATACACAAGCACTAACTGACAATAGGGAGGAGGATAGGGACAGGGAGAAATAAACTAAATGGAAACAGGGACCAGGAGATAAACACACACGTTCTACAACAACTCTACGCCAACCACTTAGCTTTAGCACTCAGCACAGGAAGACAAATCTTTCACCGGCAGGGACAAGAAGATCTGACCAGTTTTTATAGGAAGAGGTAATGTCCAGATCAGAAGCAGCTGAAATGAAGCTGCATGTCTCTGACCAGCATAGAAAGTGTTGTTAACCTCTTCAGCACCAGAGGAAATTAAATACATTTAATATGAGACACAATTCACGCCATCTCTAAAGAAGAACTGCAATTTATTACCCGATGTGACCGTCTAACTCCAGGTCTTCCAGGGGGATGTGACACCCTTGTGACACTATGACTATGACTGCCTATGATGTAAAGAACCATCCAACGAATCATGACAACATACTTGGAGTCAACAGGCCAGCATCACAGAAATTTGAATTAGCAGGAAGCACAATCCACACAGACATGGCTGTTACACAGGAGCTTGCTGCACGTTGGCCTATTAGCTGCATATTATAGAAGTGAAAGGAAACTCTTAGCAAGTTGAACTTTTAAGAAAGCAGAGAAAATCACCATGGAGTATGTGCCATGGACATATTAAGCTGATTTTAGAAATGGTGCAATTTATGTCACTTTCAAGGATTTTGCATTAATTCAGCGATGCCTTTTACAATTTATAATCTGTGCATGGTTCCCAAATATAATTGAAATATCAACACTAAGCAATATGCCTGCAGGTTCCAATGCTATCAAACACTTCCCATTACATTCTGGCCCAGATTTCTCTGTCCACTAATCTCCTTGCGAATAAACTAAAATTAATGAATTAATCAAAGCTGGGGAGAAAAAAAAAAAAAAAAAGGAGAAGTTATTTTTGGTTGAGAACGTCAGGATTTTTTAGGCACATCAAGATTCCAGTGCGCGGGGATAACGTACGGCTCATTGTGGCAGCATGCGAGACGTTTGCTAAAAATCGAAAAGAAAGTAAAAAAACATTTGGAGCTGGTTGGATGAGCCGAGCTGTAAATCTGTCATTTCTGGTCTTTTACTTGAATTTTGCTCCCTAGAAATGTATTCTAGTGAAATCTCTGAGAGATTTTTCACAAACCGCTCGGTCTGCAAAAAAAAATCAGACGTGTGAATGGCCACACAGACTACCACAAGAAGGAGTGCTAGCCGTGAAAACTCCGGATAGCAAAAGTTGATAAAAGTATGAATGAGTCCTTACCGAGAGATTACCTATCCATGATAATAAAAGGGACTTTTCACGTGTCCTTTTGATTTGGCAGACTGATGTCCACAAGAAATGAAAAGAGCAATCTGACACATAATGAGAGTAAAATAGACATGTTAGATCTAAGGTACAAATAAAAACAGGACCATAAATAAACACAATAATTAAAAACAATTATATTAGGTATAAAAATGACTATAATAACCTGATAAAAAAAATCATTTAACTGTGAGAAAAGTATATACAGTATATATGTTCTTATCGGTATGGCCCCAATAAGCTGAATAATTAGTGGGAATATGTCATAAAAAAATAATCTATTGTTTAAGCTCTGTATGTTATGTTTTTATTTTTTTCAATTTTTCATGTCATAAACCTCTATGAAAAAACGAATCAGAAATCTTATAATTTTGACTCTGACCACTAGGCTTAATAATAGACTCATACTTCTTGTTTTGTACAGTAGACTTTGCAGTAGTCTCAATATCATCACAGACATAATTACAATGAAAGGTATCACCTTTATAAGTAGTAGCTACTGCAAGATCCGCCATTCATAATATGTGATGTCACAGCTCACCTCCTCCTGTACAATGACTGATAAACCTCTATATGCAGTAGATGGCACAGGATACATTATTCACAATAGGTGATGTCACAGATCACCTCCTCCTCCTGTACAATGACTGATAACACCTCTATATACAGTAGATAATACAGGATCCATCATTCACAATAGGTGCTGGCACAGCTTACTTCCTCCCTCTTCCTGCACATTGACTCTTGCCCAGATTGGGGCATATGATATTTATACTTCTACACATATAGGGTCTGAGTCAGTCTATTGCTGCTAATGTCCATGTGAAGAAGAGGAAGTAGGAGTCTAACAGTAAAGGGGTCGTCCAACGAAAACAAATCATCACCTTTCCACACGAAACTTATTGAACAGTGAGGGCCCAACTGCTGGGACTCGCACCAATCGCAGTGTCAGACCCCCATCGATCAGTAAGTTACTACCTGTAGATAGATAGATAGATAGATAGAATAGATATCCTTCACTGGGACCCGTATGAATACTGAGAGAGGGGCTCGGCCATCAAAGGAGGGATCACAGCCCAGGCGAGGCTTTTGGAGTTACAAACATATGAAATGAAGAGATGCACATCTTGTAACTGTAACTTTAATTATTTTTATCCCAAATTTTTTTCCTCTTTTTCTTTATTTTTGGCCTTTTTAACAAAAAAAAAAAAAAAAAAAAAAGTGTTGACAATATGATCGGATCTTCTTCATCGACTTCCAGGAACACAGAACTTTCTGCCGCTTGGCTTACTGTGCTGCAAGTTTAAGAAAGAAAAACATTTTGAAGCAATCACGATTACATGATCCAATATTAATGCGGAACGGTGAGAACGCGCGGCCAAAGATCATAGCAACAAACACCCCACCTTGAAATTCTCAGAAAATAAAGCAGGTTATAAATAACTCCTCAGTCGGAGACATTTACATCATTTACATCTATTCATTGTGAAAGTGCTGATACAACAACGCCGAGTTCCTTTTTCTGTATAAAAATGCAGATGATACATCACAAAAAATGAGTCACGGGATCGAGAATCTGGAGCCGGAGCGGCTGTCCACACCGTGCTATTAGCTACAAAAGTAGCACATAAATCAGAATGGTTCACTCAAATAAAAGAGATGATGTTTCATGAACGGGAGACATTTTTCCCCCCTCTAACTTTTTATTTTTCTTGGTCTCACGTATTTCCAAAATGTGCATGAGAGAATGCTATTTTGGAAAGGGTACAGTCAAGTCTTTGCTAGCTTATGGGGGGCTGCTCTTTCCTTTGAAATGGTTCCAAAATGCTACATGTGCAAACTAGCTGTGAACTAATGAGACCGTACAAAAGTGCGAGAAGCCCTAAACTGTGGATGAACTGTGCACAAAAGGCAACCCCGACACTCGGGGTACAAAAGGCAACCCCGATACATAGGCACAGAGCGTGTAAACATGGGAAGGGGTATGTCCTTCAAATAGTTTTCCAGGCTATATATATTAAAGTATTTTGGCAGATAAATTATATTACTGATCCTGAGTTACCTCCTGTATTATACTCCAGAGCTGCACTCACTATTCTGCTGGTGCAGTCACTGCGTACATACATTACATTACTGATCCTGAGTTACATCCTGTATTATATTCCAGAGCTGCACTCACTATTCTGCTGGTGCAGTCACTGTGTACACACATTACATTACTGATCCTGAGTTACATCCTGTATTATACTCCAGAGCTGCACTCACTATTCTGCTGGTGCAGTCACTGTGTACATACATTACATTACTGATCCTGAATTACATCCTGTATTATACTCCAGAGCTGCACTCACTATTCTGCTGGTGCAGTCACTGTGTACATACATTACATTACTGATCCTGAGTTACATCCTGTATTATACCCCAGAGCTGCACTCACTATTCTGCTGGTGCAGTCACTGTGTACATACATTACATTACTGATCCTGAGTTACATCCTGTATTATACTCCAGAGCTGCACTCACTATTCTGCTGGTGCAGTCACTGTGTACATACATTTCATTACTGATCCTGAGTTACATCCTGTATTATACTCCAGAGCTGCACTCACTATTCTGCTGGTGCAGTCACTGTGTACATACATTACATTACTGATCCTGAGTTACATCCTGTATTATACCCCAGAGCTGCACTCACTATTCTGCTGGTGCAGTCACTGTGTACATACATTACATTACTGATCCTGAGTTACATCCTGTATTATACCCCAGAGCTGCACTCACTAATCTGCTGGTGCAGTCACTGTGTACATACATTTCATTACTGATCCTGAGTTACATCCTGTATTATACTCCAGAGCTGCACTCACTATTCTGCTGGTGCAGTCACTGTGTACATACATTTCATTTCTGATTCTGAGTTACCTCCTGTATTATACTCCAGAGATGCACTCACTATTCTGCTGGTGCAGTCACTGAGTACATACATTACATTACTGTTCCTGAGTCACATCCTGTATTATACCCCTAACCCCAGAGCTGAACTCACTAATCTGCTGGTGCAGTCACTGGGTACATACATTTCATTACTGATCCTGAGTTACATCCTGTATTATACTCCAGAGCTGCACTCACTATTCTGCTGGTGCAGTCACTGTGTACATACTGTACACTACATTAATGATCCTGAGTTACCTCCTGTATTATACCCCAGAGCTGCACTCACTATTCTGCTGGTGCAGTCACTGTGTACATACATTACTGATCCTGAGTTACATCCTGTATTACACTCCAGAGCTGCACTCACTATTCTGCTGGTGCAGTCACTGTGTACAAACTGCACACTACATTAATGATCCTGAGTTACCTCCTGTATTATACCCCAGAGCGGCACTCACTATTCTGCTGTTGCAGTCACTGTGTACATACATTACTGATCCTGAGTTACATCCTGTATTATACTCCAAAGCTGCACTCACTATTCTGCTGGTGCAGTCACTGTGTAGATACATTACATTACTGATCCTGAGTTACATCCTGTATTATACTCCAGAGCTGCACTCACTATTCTGCTGGTGCAGTCACTGTGTACATACTGCACACTACATTAATGATCCTGAGTTACCTCCTGTATTATACCCCAGAGCGGCACTCACTATTCTGCTGTTGCAGTCACTGTGTACATACATTACTGATCCTGTACTGATCCTGAGTTACATCCTGTATTACACTCCAGAGCTGCACTCACTATTCTGCTGGTGCAGTCACTGTGTACATACATTACATTACTGATCCTGAATTACATCCTGTATTATACTCCAGAGCTGCACTCACTATTGTGCTGGTGCAGTCATTATGTACATACATTTCATTACTGATCCTGAGTTACATCCTGTATTATCCTCCAGAGCTGCACTTACTATTCTGCTGGTGCAGTCACTGTGTACATACATTACTGATCCTGTACTGATCCTGAGTTAAATCCTGTATTATACTCTAGAGCTGAACCCACTATTCTGCTGGTGCAGTCACTGTGTAAATACATTACATTACTGATCCTGAACTACATCCTGTATTATACTCCAGAGCTGCACTCACTATTCTGCTGGTGCAGTCATTGTGTACATACATTTCATTACTGATCCTGAGTTACATCCTGTATTATCCTCCAGAGCTGCACTCACTATTCTGCTGGTGCAGTCACTGTGTACATACATTACATTACTTACCCTGAGTTACATCCTGTATTATACTCCAAAGCTGCACTCACTATTCTGCTGGTGCAGTCACTGTGTACACACATTACATTACTGATCCTGAGTTACATCCTGTATTATACTCCAAAGCTGCACTCACTATTCTGCTGGTGCAGTCACTGTGTAGATACATTACATTACTGATCCTGAGTTACATCCTGTATTATACTCCAGAGCTGCACTCACTATTCTGCTGGTGCAGTCCCTGTGTACATGCATTACATTACTGATCCTGAGTTACATCCTGTATTATACTCCAGAGCTGCACTCACTATTCTGCTGGTGCAGTCACTGTGTACATACATTACATTACTGATCCTGAGTTACATCCTGTATTATACTCCAGAGCTGCACTCACTATTCTGCTGGTAGTCACTGTGTACATACATTACATTACTGATCCTGAGTTACCTCCTGTATTATACTCCAGAGCTGCACTCACTATTCTGCTGGTGCAGTCACTGTGTACATACATTACATTACTGATCCTGAGTTACATCCTGTATTATACTCCAGAGCTGCACTCACTATTCTGCTGGTGCAGTCACTGTGTACATACATTACATTACTGATCCTGAGTTACATCCTGTATTATACTCCAGAGCTGCACTCACTATTCTGCTGGTGCAGTCACTGTGTACATACTGCACACTACATTAATGATCCTGAGTTACCTCCTGTATTATACCCCAGAGCGGCACTCACTATTCTGCTGTTGCAGTCACTGTGTACATACATTACTGATCCTGTACTGATCCTGAGTTACATCCTGTATTACACTCCAGAGCTGCACTCACTATTCTGCTGGTGCAGTCACTGTGTACATACATTACATTACTGATCCTGAATTACATCCTGTATTATACTCCAGAGCTGCACTCACTATTCTGCTGGTGCAGTCATTATGTACATACATTTCATTACTGATCCTGAGTTACATCCTGTATTATCCTCCAGAGCTGCACTTACTATTCTGCTGGTGCAGTCACTGTGTACATACATTACTGATCCTGTACTGATCCTGAGTTAAATCCTGTATTATACTCTAGAGCTGAACCCACTATTCTGCTGGTGCAGTCACTGTGTAAATACATTACATTACTGATCCTGAACTACATCCTGTATTATACTCCAGAGCTGCACTCACTATTCTGCTGGTGCAGTCATTGTGTACATACATTTCATTACTGATCCTGAGTTACATCCTGTATTATCCTCCAGAGCTGCACTCACTATTCTGCTGGTGCAGTCACTGTGTACACACATTACATTACTGATCCTGAGTTACATCCTGTATTATACTCCAAAGCTGCACTCACTATTCTGCTGGTGCAGTCACTGTGTAGATACATTACATTACTGATCCTGAGTTACATCCTGTATTATACTCCAGAGCTGCACTCACTATTCTGCTGGTGCAGTCCCTGTGTACATGCATTACATTACTGATCCTGAGTTACATCCTGTATTATACTCCAGAGCTGCACTCACTATTCTGCTGGTGCAGTCACTGTGTACATACATTACATTACTAATCCTGAGTTACATCCTGTATTATACTCCAGAGCTGCACTCACTATTCTGCTGGTAGTCACTGTGTACATACATTACATTACTGATCCTGAGTTACCTCCTGTATTATACTCCAGAGCTGCACTCACTATTCTGCTGGTGCAGTCACTGTGTACATACATTACATTACTGATCCTGAGTTACATCCTGTATTATACTCCAGAGCTGCACTCACTATTCTGCTGGTGCAGTCACTGTGTACATACATTACATTACTGATCCTGAGTTACATCCTGTATTATACCCCAGAGCTGCACTCACTATTCTGCTGGTGCAGTCACTGTGTACATATATTACATTACTGATCCTGAGTTACATCCTGTATTATACTCCAGAGCTGCACTCACTATTCTGCTGGTAGAGTCACTGTGTACATACATTACATTACTGATCCTGAGTTACCTCCTGTATTATACTCCAGAGCTGCACTCACAATTCTGCTAGTGCAGTTACTGTGTACATACATTACTGATCCTGAGTTACATCCTGTATTATACCCCAGAGCTGCACTCACTATTCTGCTGGTGGAGTCACTGTGTACATACATTACATTACTGATCCTGAGTTACATCCTGTATTATACCCCAGAGCTGCACTCACTATTCTGCTGGTGCAGTCACTGTGTACATACATTACATTACTGATCCGGAGTTACATCCTGTATTATACTCCAGAGCTGCACTCACAATTCTGCTAGTGCAGTTACTGTGTACATACATTACTGATCCTGAGTTACATCCTGTATTATACCCCAGAGCTGCACTCACTATTCTGCTGGTGGAGTCACTGTGTACATACATTACATTACTGATCCTGAGTTACATCCTGTATTATACTCCAGAGCTGCACTCACTATTCTGCTGGTGCAGTCACTGTGTACATACATTACATTACTGATCCTGAGTTACATCCTGTATTATACTGCAGAGCTGCACTCACTATTCTGCTGGTGCAGTCACTGTGTACATACATTACATTACTTATCCTGAGTTACATCCTGTATTATACCCCAGAGCTGCGCTCACTATTCTGCTGGTGCAGTCACTGTGTACATACATTACTGATCCTGAGTTACATCCTGTATTATACCCCAGAGCTGCGCTCACTATTCTGCTGGTGCAGTCACTGTGTACATACATTACATTACTGATCATGAGTTACATCCTGTATTATACCCCAGAGCTGCGCTCACTATTCTGCTGGTGCAGTCACTGTGTAGATACATTACAATACTTGTCCTGAGTTACATCCTGTATTATACTGCAGAGCTGCACTCACTATTCTGCTGGTGCAGTCACTGTGTACATACATTACTGATCCTGAGTTACATCCTGTATTATACTGCAGAGCTGCACTCACTATTCTGCTGGTGCAGTCACTGTGTACATACATTACATTACTTATCCTGAGTTACATCCTGTATTATACCCCAGAGCTGCGCTCACTATTCTGCTGGTGCAGTCACTGTGTACATACATTACATTACTGATCATGAGTTACATCCTGTATTATACCCCAGAGCTGTGCTCACTATTCTGCTGGTGCAGTCACTGTGTAGATACATTACAATACTTGTCCTGAGTTACATCCTGTATTATACTGCAGAGCTGCACTCACTATTCTGCTGGTGCAGTCACTGTGTACATATATTACATTACTGATCCTGAGTTACATCCTGTATTATACTCCAGAGCTGCACTCACTATTCTGCTGGTGCAGTCACTGTGTACATACATTACATTACTGATCCTGAGTTACATGCTTTATTATTCTCCAGAGCTGCACTCACTATTCTGCTGGTGCAGTCACAATGTACATACATTACATATGAGTGAGTATAGTGAGTTGTGGCCGGTTTTCGCCCTTTGACATCTAAACCTTCCGATCTATGACTGAGTTATAAGGTGACAATCTTCATGTATAGATATTCCTGACGAGTAATCTCACTACCTTATCTCAGCGGCACAATCACAAGTTTCTGCCCCCGGGGATTCACTGCAGCCAGCACTTTGCATATTACATGTGCATTTTCTGTAAGAGTAGATGGGAAACCCCACAACGCTCTGGTTTCCGACAGCAAAAAAATAATTTTAAAAAACATAACACTCATCTGAATTTGCTTTCCAAGTGTTGGAGACACTAAAGGTTAGAGAGGAACGTGTGGGTCAGAGATCATGTCATCCACGCTGCTGGTCGCGGTGATGCAGGCAGTGGGCTGACGCTCCACACTACGTGGCCTGTGGAATGGATGTCTCATACGTGTGGGCTCCGAGACGTCATCGTCATCATCGGCCTGTTTTTTTTTTTCCTATTACTATATGGGAAAACTTTTGGCGTCTCCTGTTGCAGGTCAACTCTGCGGGGTCCTGAGGATGAGCCTAATGATCGTCAGCTCATGTGCCCAGACCGGAATAGCCAAGAATAAAGGGGTCTCACTAGATTTTTTTTAACTTTCAAAATGGTTCAAAAGTTGATTATCAGATATTCTGGATTCTCATGCTAAAAATGTATGTAAAATCCAGGGCCACCGGTCCATAATACAGACCATTAGGCACGTCATGAGACTCGGTAAATGCCTCCATTTGCCCCAGTATTCTTTCACAAGAAGATTACCTCCGAGAGAGAGCAAGTGATGGAGCACTGCTGTCTGTGTGTCAGTCCTCACTGCAGGTCTGGCATTGTATTCGAGAACTGGATAGATCTGGATGAGCGGTGTTATTGGACCAGTCTACATAAGAGCACGGCGTGGAAAGAGTGAGAACAGCATCATTAGCAAAAAGTATCTTCTTTATGAATACATCACACAACATAGGGAGATCGGAACGTTTCCACCTTACAAGAGGGATAGGTCTGTATCATGACATGGATCCAGGGTAAAAGTGGACATTGACCCGTTGGCAATATAAAGGCTGGCATTAGAGCCTATCCCTACTGGCAATGCATAGGCTGGCATTAGAGCTAACGGCTACTGGCAATGCATAGGCTGGCACTAGAGCCTACCCCTACTGGCAATGTATAGGCTGGCATTAGAGCCTACCCCTACTGGCAATGCATAGGCTGGCACTAGAGCCTACCCCTACTGGCAATGTATAGGCTGGCATTAGAGCCTATTCCTACTGGCAATGCATAGGCTGGCATTAGAGCCTATTCCTACTGGCAATGTATAGGCTGGCATTAGAGCCTACCCCTACTGGCAATAGAGCTTACTCCTATGGTAAAGTATAGGCTGGCATTAGAGCCTACCCCTACTGGCAATGTATAGGCTGGCATTAGAGCCTACCCCTACGGGCAATGGATAGGCTGGCATTAGAGCGTATTCCTACTGGCAATGTATAGGCTGGCATTAGAGCCTACCCCTACTGGCAATGTATAGGCTGGCATTAGAGCCTACCCCTACTGGCAATGCATAGGCTGGCATTAGAGCCCACTCCTAAGGTAATGTATAGGCTGGCATTAGAGCCTACCCCTACTGGCAATGTATAGGCTGGCATTAGATCCTACCCCTACTGGCAATGTGTAGGCTGGCATTAGATCCTACCCCTACGGGAAATGGATAGGCTGGCATTAGAGCCTACCCCTACTGGCAATGTGTAGGCTGGCATTAGATCCTACCCCTACTGGCAATGGATAGGCTGGCATTAGAGCCTACCCCTACGGGCAATGCATAGGCTGGCATTAGAGCCTACCCCTACGGGCAATGCATAGGCTGGCATTACAGCCTACCCCTACTGGCAATGTATAGGCTGGCATTAGAGCCTACCCCTACTGGCAGTGTATAGAATGCCATTAGAGCCTACCCCTACTGGCAATGTATAGGCTGGCATTAGAGTCTACCCCTACTGGCAATGTATAGGCTGGCATTAGAGCCTACCCCTACTGGCAATGCATAGGCTGGCATTACAGCCTACCCCTACTGGCAATGTATAGGCTGGCATTAGAGCCTACCCCTACTGGCAGTGTATAGAATGCCATTAGAGCCTACCCCTACTGGCAATGTATAGGCTGGCATTAGAGCCTACCCCTACGGGCAATGCATAGGCTGGCGTTAGAGCCATTAAATGAAAACACGTAAAAAAAATTTGACATGCTATTTTTTACATGTAAGAAGAATCCTATGTGCACTATAAATGCGTTTTCTCATGGAACGCTTATTGCAAGCAGATATGAAGTGCTTAATTTTACGTGGATTTTGGTGCGGAGTCAGCACTAAAATCCAGGTAAAAAAAAAAAACCTCCATGTGAACCTTTAAAAACGTCCCAATTTAGGAGTCCTAGCTATTTACTATTCCTTTAACATTTTTATTTTGTCTTCTCCTCTGTTAGTTTCAGCGCCCGGTGTGACCTATTCTGCGGATCTGCGCTGTCAGTGCCAGGGGGATGACTCTCATCATTTGCCAGCTGGGTTTTGCACCACTTGAATGCAGCACATCAACTTTTGTGACACGTTTAAGGTCACTCGTGTTGTGTAAGTTCTCACCGCGCATTAAGCCATCGAGCCTCTTCTCACCTCTAGTTAAGCCTAAAATGCCCATAACATGTTTTCATAGCTCTGAAAGCCGGGCGGCTTGATGCGGCTAACACAGGTGATACTAATTCTGAGCGACACGCCGGCCGCCAACGCTAAAAGCTTCAGCCTGTGTCAGGGTATTACAGACGAACGCGGGAACAGTCCGCCGAGCAGCCGATCGAAAAGACGGAATAATAGAAAATTCCGCCATGATGGAGACCGATCACATGACTCATTGTACCGGCGAGAGGAGAGCGCACATACAAATTGGGGACTCTACATCCTCGTCATCAAAGCTCGTGGTCACTTTCTCACTATTGATTGTAAAATCCTCAGCTTCTTTCTCATAACATCCTCTAATATTACAGCTGGAGGAGAAGGAACGGTCAAAACCCCTCAAAACCCCCAATACGGTAGAGTCAGATACCTCGCCAACCACCGAGCAAAAATACCCCCAAAAAAATGCCTTACTTCCCCTCCCCTGGTCTAATGCTGAGTGTTTGCCGCTGCTTCCGGTGTCTCTTATGGTCTGCAGCGCTGATATCCATCAGTGCGCCGAGTCTCTAGACGGCACAAGCTGCTGAGCTCACCAACTGGCTGCGGCGCTGTTGACACAACATCTATTTATATGACTGCCTTGTAATGTTTTCATTTCCTGTTCTGTCCAGATGTCACCGTATCCCAGAATTCCATGCGGAGGAAGTTCACCGACCGCCATATTGGGACACCCAAGTGATGGGTGTCCCAATATGGAAACTGCTGCTGGTACCAACCTATTGCGTGGTACCACCAGCGGAACACCGTCGCACCACACACACTCTATACGCCGTACGCACCACATACTCTCACACTCACGCTCTCACGCAGCCTCTTGCGCGGTACCACCAGCGGAACACCGTCACACCACACACACACTCTATACGCCGTACGCACCACATACTCTCACACTCTCACGCAGCCTCTTGCACGGTAGCACCAGCGGAACACCGTCGCGAACACGCTGCCGCAGGGATCAGCCGAATAATTCACTGACTGCCGCCATCTTCATACAGGAAGAGCGCATGCGCAGCTTTAATGTGACCGCCGCTATCTGTCTGCACAAAGATGGCAGCGGCCTGATTTACTGCGCCTGCGCGAATTCCACACGGGCACAGTGAATCATTCGGCTGATCCCGGAGGCAGATGCGCGACGTGTCTACAGGCAGAGGAAGCCGGTCACATTAAAGAGGTTTTCCCACAAACGAAAGTTCATTTTAAAAATTGTTTGTGTCTGACTGTACAGAGCATACCACATCTCCTGGGCAGGAGAGGAAGCAAAAGACAATACTGGAATTACAGCAGGGGATCACAGAGGATTCATTTTGTGAGGTAAAATATTTCACTGACTGTTTTTAAAAAATATTTTACCTCACAAAATGTATCCTCTGCGATCTCCTGCTGTAATGTCAGTATTGTTTTTTGCTTCCTCCCCTGCCCAGGAGCTGTGGTGTGTTCTGTACACGGTCAGACACAGACAATTTTTAAAATTAAGTTTCGTTTGTGGGAAAACCCCTTTAAAAAGCAAATATCAACGCCAACATGAAAAAAATACCAAGAATATACCATCAAAGAAAAAGACGGCTATGCAAGTTATCACAGAAACATGACAGGGGGGGGATAGCACATGAGGTAGAAAGGTCAAAGAAGAGAGCGCAGATGGGAGAAGTCAGCACATGGGGAAAGAGAGTGGATAGGTGGGTGAGGACATGGGGGGGTGGGGAGAGATGCTGCAAAGCTGCCCCCATTGGGCCTCCTTAATTAACCAATCCGACAAACCCCTTAATAAAAATGATAACCCCCAGATTCGCCGTTCTGCAGTTGCTGCGCTCCCTCCCTGCGCTCCAAAGGAAAAAAAAAACACATAATGAGAGATCAAAACCTAAAATAGCGCCAATAACGACAGCCCGCCGTGCCCCCCCCAAAAAAGCCCTCAAACAAAAAAAAAAAAAAGTTGTGACTTTTGAAACAGGGAGATGAAAAAAATGAAAGTGTAAAAACGTAAAAATTACCTTGGCAGAAAGGGGTTAAAAGACTTCTGAAAAGGAAAAATCCTGGCTGTCCCCCACCCCCCAACAACCAATCACAGAGCAGCTTTCATGCTGAAAAAGCGCTGTAGGAAATGAAAGCCGCGCTGTGATTGGCTGCTATTAGAAAAGCAAAGACGGTTTTGATTTTGTGTTAGTTTTAGAACATTTTCAGTTTTTGTATAAAACACAGACATCAGGAGCGGCGTGTGTTTGTGCACGGTGACGTCAGCTCCTGCCAGTGCTTACTCCGCACAGACAAGCGTGACATCACACCGACCGCACTAGTACGCAACGATAGAGACCCGCCTCTTATTACGTCACTGCAACGTCACTGGAGGGGCGTGGCTATGAGAGACTGAAGCGAGCGGAGAAAAGAAAGGGGCGTGTCTGTTGACGTTCACGCATGCGCAGGAAGCGGTCAGTAACATTTTACCTTGTCCCCTTGGCCACGGGTTCTCGTGTGGTGTCGCGCGTGTCGAGGGGGGTGACGGCAGCAGGCGCGGGGCTCCTCACTCACCTAGTGCCCTCTGGGTCGTGCTGGGACTTGTGGTTCCACTGTAGTCTCGTCCTCAGTAGCCATAGAGCGAGCAGAGCATGCTGGGGATTGTAGTTCCTCCTGCTTCCTGTAACCCCTTCATGGCCGTCACATTTTCTTTTCTTTCTGCCTTTCTTTTTTTTCTCCATTTCTTCCCAGAACCATTCACTCAATCCTACAGCGCCCTTAGTAAAGGGGGAAAGTATTAAAGTGGGGCCAAATGGTAAAAAAAAAAATGCATTTCTGACGTTTCTCACCCTGGAAAGATGTCGCGACTCTCCGGTCAGTGCGATTTCAGCGACGCCGAACGTATCAAGATGGTTTTTTTTTAAATTTATATTTTACTGGTGAAAGAAAATTAAGAGCTTTGTAAATAAATAGTATTTTTTTTTTTTAAATATTAATTATTTGAATTTATTTTTATTTTGGAATAAGTGATTTTATATTTTGTATTTTTTTTTTTTTTTAAATATTTTTTTTTAACCAAAACCTATGTGAATGTTTCCTCCTGGGATAGCGGTACTTTGGAGGCGGGTGACTGATCTATGAAGCAGCTGCAGATGGCGGCGTCGGGAGAGAATTTAAAACTTTTCTGATGTGTGAGAAATTGTTTCAGAAATGAATTGAAAAAATAGTATAGAAAATTCACTAATATCTCTGGTTTAAAGGGAACCTGTCACCCCATATTTGGCCTATAAGCTGCCGGCACCGCCATCAGGGGCTTATCTACAGCATTCTGTCATGAATTCTGTAATGCTGTAGATAAGCCCCCGATGTGACCTGAAAGATAAGAAAAACAAGTTATATTATGCTCAGCCAGGCGTTCAGTCCGGGTCCAATGAGTGTCCCGGTCCCGTCTGGCGCCTCCCATCTTTTAGAGATGACGTCCTCCTTCTTACTTCTGCCACTGCTCCTGCGCAGGCGTACTCATCGGCCCTGTTGAGGGCATAGTAAAGTGCTGCAGTGCGCATGCGCCGGACCTCTCTGACCTCTCCCGCTGCCTGCGCACTGCGGTACTTTACTCTGCCCTCAACAGGGTAGATAAGTAGGCCTGCGCAGGAGCACGATGCCGGGGAGCCTGTGTGGATGATGCAGGGTCTCGTCATCCACAATAATCAAGCAGGAGGGCAGTGATCACAAGAAGGTGGGAGGCGCCGGTCCAAGACCAGCGACCTCCATCGGACCGGACCCCGCAGGTAAGTATAATAAAAGTTATTTTTCAGTTCTTCCAGGTCGGGTTGTGGGCTTATATACAGTGTTATAGAATGCTGTGGGCAGCACGATGGCTCAGTGGTTAGTTCGAATCCCACCAAGGACAACATCTGCAAGGAGTTTGTATGTTCTCCCCGTGTTTGCGTGGGTTTCCTCCGGGCACTCCGGTTTCCTCCCACACTCCAAAGACATACTGATAGGGAATTTAGATTGTGAGCCCCATCGGGGACAGTGATGATAATGTATGCAAACTGTAAAGCGCTGCGGAATATGTTAGCGCTATATAAAAATAAAGATTATTATTATTAATGCTGTAGATCAGCCCTGAAAGGTGATGGCCCCGTCTTATATCGGTCAAAACTGCTGACCGGTTCCCTTTAAATTAGTGTAGAATTAAAATTTTTGTGTTTTTTTTCTGCTCATTTCAGCACCCCTGACCAGATTTGAAGAGGGTGAGTTTTAGTCTCTATCAGTTCAGGAGATAGTTGAAAACTTTTGTCTGCCATGAAAACCCATCGATACCCCGCAAACAACCATAAAGGGAGCACAGGGCGTTCGCCATCATTTAAATATTCCTGTAAGGGCTCATACTCGTAGGAGAGAAACTCGGACAAGTCTCTCGCCTCAATACCCGGCACTCGGATCGGAGTGGGTGACGGCATGTATTTCTATGCAGCTGAACGCTCCTATCCAAGTGCCAGCGGCAGTGCCGGGTATTGAGGCGAGAGACTTGTCCGAGTTTCTCGCATGTGAGCATGAGCCTTAAGAGTCACAGACAGAAGAGGGCCCCTGTGCAAGAATAATAAATGGACCCTTTGCAGCCCAAGAGCTCCTAAAAGTGGAAAATTGCATCTGTTTTGGAGGTATAAATGGTCCCCCTTACCACTTGGGCCTCTGTGTAGCTGCACAGATTGCACCAGTGACCTGTCCGCCCCTGAAGAGCAGGACAGTGGGTTGTGCACCTTTAGAGACATTTTTTATTACTTAAATGCATGTAATTTGAGCTAAAAATTATTTTTGCAATTGGGTTTTATTAAAATGTATGCACCGCTCTCCTCCTATAGCCTCTGTGTTACTGGCTGTAGAATGAGTTAACTGAGAATCTGTCAGTCAGCGCCGTGATGGTGTAACAGAGAGTCTCCAACTGGTTTATCTGTCTTGTTCTCAGCTGATTAATGAGCAAAGACCACATCAAAGTTGAGTGCACAGGGAAACAGCCTGTAAAAGGAAAGCTGTGCAAAATTTGTAAAGAATCCCAATTGCAAAAATTACTTTTAGCTCCAAGTACTTAAGGAAAAAAAAAAATAATGTACCCAAAGGAGGACAACCTCTTTAAGTGGTGAAAAAGCAGTGATCGGATCTTGCTGGAAAAGGCTGTTTAGCATAGCTGGCCTCTCCGGGGTACGGTGCAGCCTCATCTCCTGAGCCTGCTCCGTACACCTGCACCTGTCATGTTCAATTTCCCTTCTCACTATAGTTGTGGGGACTCTACCCCCCTGTTCTAGTGATGGAGGGGGTCCTGCAGATCACGTTTATCACAGGATGGGTGATAAATGTGTAATCGGTCAGGGGTTCGTCTGCAGAACCCTCCACTTCACAAGAATGGGATCTGTTGTCGATCATGGTGAAGTTCATGTGTGTGTTACCACCGCTGCATAAGAGTAAATGGAGCTGTAGTCGTTCCCCCATTCTTGGGTTCCCAGCTAGCAGACCTCCACTAATCGTATGTCTACTGATAGTATATATAATATAATTATATTCACTCTCTTACAGGAGGAGACTGGACAGAGGCTGCGATGAGCGTCCTTCTGATCGAGGCATTTTATGGAGGGTCACATAAGCAGCTGATGGACCTGCTGAATGGAGAAATGGAAGGCTGCGTCCTCTATAGTCTCCCGGCTAAGAAGTGGCACTGGAGGGCCCGCACCGCCGCCCTTCACTTCATGCAGGCCGTTCCGCCCAGTGACTCTTACAGGTAATTGTATATACTTGGTATTAATGACTGACAGGTGTCAGTAACAGGCCGTCCTTCTGCACCGATAACTCGTCACAGCCGATACCATGTGTTAGGCCGGGATCACACATGCAAGAAACTCGGACGAGTCTCGCATGTTACTACCCGGCACTGCCGCCGGCACTCGAGAGCGGAGCATGCGGCTGCATAGAAATACATGCAGCTGAACGCTCCGCTCCCGAATGCCGGCGGCAGTGCCGGGTATTAACATGCGAGACTCGTCCGAGTTTCTCGCATGTGTGATCCCGGCCTTATAAGGATTATCCAGTGAGATCAAAATATCAGCTATTCACGGAATAGATCATAACTTGCTGATTGGTGGGGGTCCGATCAATGGGGTCTGCAAGGATCAGCAGAACAGAGCATAGAAGGGAGTGGCATTGTGCATTCTGGACCGCTGCTTCGTTAGATTGATATGGGGCATCTAAGCGCTGCGATCACTTTTTTCTGGCAGCCCCATAGAGAATGAATGGAACGCCGCTCCACGCTGTAATGGGGAAAGAAAGTGCACCGTTATGTTGATCGGTTCAGGGCTCAGTAGTCAGACCTCGCCAATCATTGGTTATCATTTATGCAACGGGTAGGTGACAATCTGTGCCATGTTATTTCAAAAAAGAGACTCTGAAATACCTCTTTGGAATGGAGCGCTGGATCTGTTTGTTGTATATGGGACTGTCGGAGATGGCGGATGACAGCGCTCCATTATTTCTATTGGCTGCATAGACAATGAATGGTGTGGAGGCGCCACATGCACGACCATCGCATCGTATTGATGGGACATCGCAGAGCTCCGTAGTTGGAGTCAGAGGGGATCTTAGTAGTTAAAACTCCACTAGTCGCCAAGTTATCACTTGTTCTCTAAATAGGTAATAACTAGTGATGAGCGAGTATACTCGTTGCTCGGGTTTTCCCGAGCATGCTCGGGTGTCCTCCGAGTATTTTGGCGTGCTCGGAGATTTAGTTTTCATCGTCTTATCTGCATGATTTGCAGCTGCTGGACAGCTTGAATAAATGTGTGGAATGCCTGTTTGTTAGGGAATTCCCACATGTATTCAGACTGTCTACAAGTTGCAAGTCATGCAGATAAGACGATGAAAACTAAATCTCCGAGCACGCCAAAATACTCGGAGGACACCCGAGCATGCTCGGAAAACCTGAGCAACGAGTATACTCGCTCATCACGAGTAATAACATGCAACGGATAAACCTTTAAGACCAAATTCACACATCTGAAATACATCGGAATACCTGGCCCTACCAGTAGGGGGCCTCCTGACCGGAGCTACCTGCCTCATATATGCTTGGGGTAGCTCGGATCAGGACACCCACCAGTCGGCCCAGGAATTGCGATCTGTGTACATTACGTATTTTGCGGATGTATGAATGCTGCCTAACTTGTATATCTCCAAGTTGTCAAGCTGCAACTACCTAGCTAGCTTCTGTTAGGACTTGCTGAGAGTTGTAGTTTCACAATAGATGGAGAACCGCAGGCATAAGACTACTGATCTAAAGGGTTGGCTCGGCCCGTTACATCTTGTGGCCAGAAGTACGACTCCTCTCTCTCTCGTGCTCCGCCTCATCAGGCTCTGCATTAGGCAAACGCCATGTGTTTAACCTCCCGATAATTTGTAGGGTACGTTTACCCGTGGTTGTTGGCTGTGCTACATATTTTCTAACCAAATTGTAGCAAATCTCGTCTACGCTCTTAGAAAAAAAAATCCAGACAGAAATTGGTACAAGGTGCAGATATAAAATCCACAGACTGTCAATGTATGACGCAGATTCTGGAGTCTGATTTAATTTTTTACAATGTTCATAGTGAAATCTGCGGAAAAATTCCAGTTAGTACTTGTGTGTGCAACAAGCAGAATTCTTGGTGAACTTCGCCCCGTGCACAAATATCCTAATTCTCCAACACTTGCGTCCTGCAAACAATCTGTATTCTAGTATTCTAGGCCATCTATTTGGCTTGATGAGCAGTATATTGGAATTGTTCCTTTTGGGAACATATACGGTAATTTGTTTTCTGTTTTAATGTTTGGCCCCTTGGTGTAACGTGCAAAAGGACTACACCAAGGAAAACGGAACCTAAAGGCCATGTGCACACGTTGCGGAATTCCATTCCGCGGGAATTCCGGAATTCCATTCCGCGGGAAATATGCGAGAAAACCGCATTTTAAATTCCGGCTATTTCCTGCGGAAAAACTAGCGATTTGCAGGTGTAATTAACTTGCAGAATGCTAGCGTTTTCCAAGCGATCTGTAGCATCGCTTGGAAAACTGATTGACAGGTTGGTCACAATTGTCATACATAGTGTTTGACGAGTGTGACCAACTTTTTACTATTGGGGCTGCCTATGCAGCATCAGGAGTAAAAAGATCTAATGTTAAAAATAATAAAAAAAATAAAAAAAATCGCGTTTTTTTTTTTCACCTTCCGGCGTCCCACGCAGCGTTCCCAATCCTCGCGATGCTCCCGGCAAGTCCCGTTCCCAGGGATGCCTTGCGACAATGACCTTTGATGATGTTGGGGATCTCGCGAGACCGCGACGTTATCAAAGGTCATTGTCGCAATGCATCTCTGGGAACAGGACCTGCCGGGAGCATTGCTGAAGCCTGGTGACGCTGCGAGGGACATCGGAAGGTGAGAATATGACGATTTTTTATTTTAATTCTATTTTTTACCGGGATATGGTACCCAGAGCCCGGAGTAGAATCTCTTCTCCTCCAGACCGTGGGTACCATCTGCAAATGTTCCGCTTACTTTTCGCATGGTGGGAACAGCCACATGCGGAAAATAAGCAGAACAATGCATTCCTATGTGTGCGGATTTTTGGGATTTTCCCGCGATTTCGCACAAAGAATGAGCATGCTGCGTATTTTTCCACAATGCAATTCCGCCACGGAAAAATCCGCAGCATTAGCACAGCATGTGCGGAATGCCATAGGAATGCATGGGATGGTTTTTTTTTGTGTTTTCGCTGCAAAATCGCGCTTTTAAAATCGCCGTGAAAACGCAAAAAAAAACGCAACGTGTGAACACAGCCTAAAAAAAAAAAATAGTGATCTGACTTTAAAGGAGTTGTCCAACCTCATCTTTAGGATCAGTCATTAGAGTCGGGGTGCAAATCTATTCGTAGGACTCAGTCTAGCCGCCTCGTCACTAAGCTGCTGAACGGGAGCCTTGAGAACCACGTCTTACCTGCCGACATCAAGGCTCCTCTTCTGACTAGCCAGCCTGGACTCGATGGTACGGTGATGTCGTACCAGGCCAGCTAATCAATGAGCGATCGTGCACGGATAAGGTGTTATCTGAGCATGCTCTGGTGCTAACCGAATGTCTTCGTCGTGCTCAAAAAGTATGTTCGAGTCCCCGCACCTGCATGTCTCGCAGCTGTTCGACAGCTTGAACACATGCAGGGATCTTGAACATGGTGAGGAAGTACATTGGAGAGTTGTAGAAGTCGCTGTAATGTACGAGATGGGATGCGTTTGATAAGTTTCTGAAGTTTACGGACCCCCTTGACGCCAAGACAGCGTTAAATCAATTTGTGCAGAAATGTATACAATGCGTTCATTGCGTGCGGAGCTCGGCGTCCGGTCCCTGTGCTTTTCTTTGTGGAAGTTAACGGGCATTATTTTTTGACACGTCTGTAGAAATGTTCCGGCATGCGGTGTAATCTCTGTCCCGGCCGTGTCCTGCAGCACATCACAAGGTTATCTCCATCCCCAAGGTCGGCATCACAAGACATCCTGTGCTGCGTGTAACAAGCTAATCAGACATTACTCACAGACGCACACCCCATTAGTTAAACTTCAATTACACTGACCTAACTTAATTTAATTGCTGTTCATTGGATTACCTACGTTTTAAGAGATCCCACGAAATGCCGGCGCTCTGTCCAGCACTATACGTCTTTTTCAAAGCACTATGTGACACTTTTTTTCTTCTCTTCTACTTTATCTAGTCCGAGTGAACTTCTGATAACAGCTTATCGGCCACAGTATCAGGATAATAATCACTGGGGGACCCTATAGCATTCCTGGCTTGTCTACTTTACTAAATAGTAATATTCCTCCTGAAAAGGCAATTCTGACTCTGCCCGATAGTGTTCCTCTGTTCTTCTCCTTGAAAATATATGGATTAATAGAAAAGTGATTTTTTTTTTTTTTTTTCTCTTTTTTTGGTTATCTTTGGGTTGTGCCTAGAGATTTGATTTGCACTGTTCTCGTCTGACGTCCATCGCCGCAGCCGGTCTTCTCTCGTGCCCCAGACATTCTGGGTGCCTCTTTCGTTTTCTAGGACCCATGAAGCCTAGTGACTTCACCTCTTCGTAGGACGTCGTAAGTGCCAGAGGCACCCAGGATTTCAGGGAGAGGATGGCGAGCACAGAAGTGATGGCCAGCTCTGACAGGGGATCAGTATTCACATCAACAAGTCCTCGATGCCGGATGATTACCCATATGGCAAGTACAAGTAGTTGTAACATCAACAGCCGCTCACCTCCCAATGTATAGGCTCCGGTAACTGGCTGCAATGGTGTCTCTCGTACACCGCACACACAGACATGAGGGATTTCCGTCCTCCCATTTCTATGAACAGAAGCAGCAGCAGCATGGAGGACATAATTAATTCAAAGTACTGTGCAGAGTAGCTGTGGATCCAGTACTGGGTTGAGTTAACATACCTAATAAGCAGCAGTATAGTGATTGTGTGTGCCTATATTTCATTCTGCTCCCTTAATAAGCAGCAGTAATCTGATCCCTCAGTGAGCTGGTAATCTATTTTGTTTTGACCAAGATTGAATCTAGCAGTTTTTTTCAGAGTAAGGCTGTGTACCCACGTAAGCGTTTTGTTTTTTTTTGCGTTCTTTAAGCGTTTTTCCCGGTAAAAACGCTTCAAAATCGCATACAAGAAGCATCCCATTCATTTTAATGAATTCCGCACTTTTTGTGCACATTGATGCGTTTTTTACCACTCAAAAAAAAACGCATCACGGTAAAAAACGCAGCATGCTCATTAATTTCGCGGAAAAATCCACATTTCTAACTATATTCTATGACCAGGAGGACGCTCCTGTAAAAAAAGGCATATAAAAACGCGCAAAAATTGCGGTAAAAAAGCGCGTTTTTCCTGGGAAGGAGTCCGTTTTTTTATGTATACGTGGGTATATAGCCTAAATGTCAAGTTCTGGAGACATGGGGGTGCGGGAAAAAAATGTCTCATAAGTCATCGCTGAGAAAGCTGCTTTTTTTCTAAGAAATATATTACATAACTTCTAAAATTCGCTTGTTTTAGTGATTTATGCAAAGTTTCTTCACATGATAGTAAATGGTGTTCAGCATAACATTGCTTACACAGCAGCTGAACCTGTTGCATGAACCCCATAAATACCACTGACACTAGCAGCCGCAGCATTTAGGCAGTTAGGCGGCAGGAGGAGGCTTTCTATGTCACCATATCGGCACCCCACAAGATGATTTTATGGGGCCAGCAATTTGCGTAGCGGCTTAGGGACTGATGAAGGACCCCAATTTCTCAAGCTTTTCAGGAGGCCTTCATGCTGTATCTATTAAACAGAGGCTATTACAGCCGGTGAATGACAAATCTGTTAAATGGATACCGAAAGCGCGCTGCGTCCTCACATCGCCCATAAAAAGGCTTAAGTTTAAAGGATACTTCATGAAAAAGGTCACAACATATCTGCTAAATGGATCCCATACTAGTCTACGGGTGCCTCTAAGCAGCCGTCACGGCCTACGAATACATCAGGAGCCACTGGACGGAGCGTGCCGTGGAACCGCCACTTGGTGAGACGCCCTTACCGTGTGCATTGTGTAGTATTCATGCTTTAATTTAGGCCTAAGCAGAGAGAAATAGAGAAAGCAAAGCTGCAAATCAGTAAAAGATGAGTAGAATGGCATTTTCCACCTTTTATGTAGATTTTTAGCCGTGGAAATTCGTCAACTGAAGCTCTGTTTGTTTTTTTACAACATTTCCTCATAAAAATGCCATGAACCCTTCCGTCTAATCCGAGAACCATGGTATTCAGCAGCGGCACGTAGCACATTATGGGGGGAAACATGGTAAAACAAAGGCACCAGTGATGTTTGGGCACTTGGCTGAATGCTCACATTTTCTGTGTATTTTCCGCTTTCTTGTTGGTGATGTAGAAGAATTCCTTTAGTTTAGGACCGTGAAGAATGGCACAGAGTAACCGCATTAGTGTCATCCGCAATCGATCAATGATCATATGATCTTCCTCAGGAGATCAGATAAGTGGTGGGGGATTGTCTGTGATCACGAACAATCTGTAGTCTCATAATGTTTATTTTAAAGGCTGCCTGAATCGCGGGCAGAATCTATCAGGTACCGGTTATGTTATCGCAGCCACGTGTTTCTGCGGCGTTTCGGAGAAAACATACTTTGAGAAATCGTCCGGGAACCATGGCTCTTCAATGACTACTCTGGTTTCTCCCCTCCCAGCTCCCATAGACTAACCTGTCTATACAGAGAGACCTGTCAGTCAAATCGATTCGGGGGTGAAGCCACCAGGACCCATCTGGGACATCTTCTCTGAATGTTGCAGCGTTTCACAGTAAAATTGGTATTGTGTCACGATCCATTTTTGGATCTGTGACAGATCTGCATTCTCACATATAAACTTTTTTCCTTTCAGGCCATCGGGGGTTAATGTCTGTTTTTCCCCCCGGTGGCCGCTGGTGTAATTACATTGCTGGTGAGTTTGCTGATGCAGGTAGTGACCACCCCCACCTTCCTTTAAAAGGTCACCTGACGCATCAGCTGACTGTTGGTTATACAGGTCCTTTTAGATTCCAACCGTGCAGAAGACAGGAGGTTGCTGGTGCAGTGGTGCTTCAGCTGTATGCTGTTATCTGGTGCCTTACTCTGCTGTGCGGTGCATTGCAGCGGAGAAAGCTAAGTGTGGTTTTTGTTACCCTGTTCCTTTTGCTGTCTGTCTATCCTTACCTTGTGTTGTATTAGTGCAGTGGTGGGGCCAGTGTCTTCACTTGCCAATTCCCTACTTAGGGATAGGTGCAGGGTAAGTGCTCGGCGACAGGTTGAAGGAACCTGTATAGGGATGCTAGTAAGAGAAGGGCACATCCTCAGGAGAGTACAGGAGGTGTCCATTTCCCTGTTCCCTATCGCAGGGCCCACCGTTGTAATTGTTTCCCCGGTGTTCCCTTGTTTGTTTTACCGTTTAGTGACCGTCCGTTTGTTGGGTCGTGTCACAGAGGGCCAGTCACTTCATGACATATTGTTGGCAATCTACATTTTGGATTATTACAAAATTTCGGAATTTCATGTAGAGTGAATCCATAGCACAATCCACCTGCAAACTCTGGTTGTGTTACTTGCAACATTACAATGGATTCGCTATAGATTCGTGTTGCTATCCAGGGCAGGATTTTTCCACCTTGTATGGTTTGGTGCTTTTACACTGTAGAACATTACAGATACACATTTAGAAAGTATTTCCAGAAATATTGCTGAAAAAAATAAATGTAGGAAGAATCCCATGTGATATATATATATATATATATATATATATATATATATATATATATATATATATATATATATATATATATATATATATATATATATATATATATATATATTTTTTTTTTTTTTACCTTTGCTTGATGCCATTGCATGCAGCAAATGACTATGTTCCATGTATCAGAAGGAATAAGTGTGACGGTACATTCCAGCCCAATTAGTTTCCTTTAGGGTATGTACAATTTACTCTATTCCATGTAGCAGAAAGGATAAGTATAACGGCACATTCCTGCCCGATGGAGGTCAAGAAGTCTCCTTTAAGGTATGTTCACATGTTTTCCAACATACTTAATCCAGTGTCTGAGTCCCTTGCGCCATTGATAAATTCTGTCCTTGCTCGGTAGAGATACCACTAGACCCCCAAACAGTAGAATATCCAAGAATCCCGAGCCACCAGAGGACAATCCTTAAAAAGTCAGATCTTTATTCCATAATATTAAATAAAATCGCAATAATAGGAAGACGAGGCAATGTTTCGGCCATATCTGGCTTTTTTCAAGCCTCAAAATACAGCTACATGTTTTATTCAAACGTCCCAGTAAAGTGAATAAGAGTTCTGAAGTCTCATGCACATGTGACGTATTTTTACCTTGCAGATGTGAAGCAGTTTCAAATCTGCAGCACACCAATATTTTCAGTGTGTTTTAACGGTTTTTTTACGAATTCTAACGGATAGAGAAAAAAAAACAATTACAAAAACGCGCGTATTGTATGAAGCGTTTTTTCCTGCCGAGAGACATTTTTTATGCAGAAATGTCTACAGCAAATATTTAGCGTGTACACATACTCTTTGACTCTATCAGGTAAATTGGAGTCTATGGCTACAAATGACTTTTGCTCTAGAAACTGTCCGGGCTCGTGGCAAGTGGACCCTACCATGCCAATCCTCCTGTCATGGAGAAAAATTAAAATCCATAAAGATCTGTCCAGAGAGGGGACATATCATCCTCGCATTGAACATATGGGATTAATTATAACTGGGGAAGTGAGAAAGAGCTGACACTTCAACACTTTGAGCTGCATTGAAGTAGGGACCTCCTGCAGTGACCAGGTAATTGCAGCAGAGATCTGCTCTGAAAACCAGTCGCTAACACTAGGATTTGTTTATTCTGAGGTTGAAAAGTACACTACCAAGCCAAGAGATTCCTCTTTTCAAATGGCTTGTCTGAGACACTTTGATACAGTGGTCAGTGATGAATATTGGGGTTTGTATTGATCTGATTTTTATGGGACATATGTGTTCGGCGTCTCAGCTAAGGGACGTACAAAACACATTCACTCACATCACCATAAGGCCGTTATAACCCCTCCAACATAATATTGATACAGTGGATGATGTTATCCATACCATGTTTCATCTCTATGGATAGGTAAAATTGTGATAGGAAACAGGACAACAATATCTACCACCTGGGACCTCCAGCTGTGAAGATATCCTGAAAGTTAGGGATCTCATAGACTAGCACATCCCACAACCAGCCCCCATATGAGCTCACCAAGGGCAGGTATGTGTGTGTAACTTTGGCCTAATAAAAAACAGCTGGCGTTTTTGTCAGTGTTCATTTCTGGAAGGCATAGTTTGCTGTGAGAGTGTTCCATTTTCCTAATCGGAGCTCTTCCCTCCATAAAGATAAGAGCCTTTCCGGCAACATCAGGTTTAGTACTTTTCTTTCGTTATCCCTTTTTATTTTTTCCCTTGTTATCAAATTGTATGTACCGTATTGTTTTGTTTCCATTTTGTATCATCTTTGTATATTTTTTTTTTATAAACGATGCCTACCTTTCCGGATTAAATATATAAAATGTAATAGCTCTGTTCCTCTTGCTCTGTAATCCGCACACCTGACGCCATGTGCTGCCTGTAACTGGTGTCCAGTCGGCCTGTATAAGTGATTGGTGGTGGCAGCTATTAGTTCAGTTGTTATTGCGTAGTTGGCAGTGACCGTACCAACATATATGTGTATATATTTCTATATTCCATGTGTTGGAATTGGAGGTGTATATACCATACACTCACTGTGTTTCCCCAGTAAGCAGCCTAGTTGTGAAAACAGTCGCGGTCTCGTCCATCACTCGTCAGTCAATTGCGTAATTGTCCTGACAATTGGAGGCAGCAGAGTTGTGTTCCCCATTGACTAACTGGTAGCGGGGTCTGTGTGATCTCGCAGGTGTCCTCTTTGACACCTCCAATATCCTGTCTGGTGTCCAGTCTACAATTTATGACTGCTGCAGCCAATCACTATCCTCAGCGGTCTCATACGGTCAGCCTTAGAATGACTCTTAGTGCTAGTGATTGGTGGTAACGATCACGTTGTGGATGGGACGTCACCAGTGCAACCCCTTAGACAAAGGCTGCTGGCAAATAGCAGAATGGTGGCCCTGGAAGTGGCAGGAACTTCAACAGATAGAGGACTCATCTGGTCTTTACGCATATCTGGAAAGGTCTGGTCTTTACTAACTCCTTCTCGAAGTGTATGGAGCAGGCTCAGGAGCTGAGCCCATTCTCTTCCAGTGTAGGCTGCATCATACAGCTGGCTCCTGCCTCTGACAGCACATATAGATTTTTTTTTTTGTGCGGAAAGAAATGCTGCATGTTATAATAACCGCAAAATTAATGAGATTTCTAAAATCTCGCCAGTAATTTTTTTTTTTATATTGAAGAAAAAAAATTCACTGTTACAGCACAATGAATGCCATAAAAACACAATAAAAAAAACAATGGCATAAGTCAGAATTTTTTTTCACTATCTCTCCCACTTGGAATTTATTTGTCCCTTTTTCTATACAATATATGGTAAAATCGCGGTAAATGGAGTCCTGCTAAAAACAAGTGAAGGAAACCTTTAAAAAATTATGATTCCGGGGAGGAAAAAACAAAAGTGCAAAAATGAAAAGTCAGCCGTTCATAGGGAATTGAATCTGTTCTTCTGCGTCCTGTCTTGTACCAGCTTACTGTACTCCTCCGCCACCGGCGTTTATTGAGTTCCCATCTATTATGGAACTGTGGGATTTTCTGAAATGATAGTGGTTGTAGTCGTGTTCCCCATATGTAGAGCTCAGATTTCCATCCCTGTTTCTCGGAGACTCCGGCCATCTGTCCTTGGTGACCTCGCTCCCGACAGGACCCGCAGATTGATGCGTCAGGCCTTTCCGAACAACAGGTGTGTACAGCCCCCCCGCACGCGTGTCCATTGCAGAGGGCCAGGTACACGGCTCCGGCACATGAGCAGCTAATGTGTCCCATCATCACCACATGCTGGATGTGTTCTGCACCACTGTAATCTCCACGTGTTATTTGACCTTGTGAATAAGCCCCAATGGTGCCTGCGTCACAATGCAGATAATTGTCTCATTTCTCTATTGCTTACCTTTCAACATCAGATCTGACCTCTTCTTATTATTTACCAGTGGCGGACAGATTTACGTCATACTCGTCTGTTTATCACGTCTGACATTTTGCCCTCGTGCCTCTACCTCCAGCCTGGAGGCCCTGAAATAAAATCTAATATCGGAAGCCCTTCCTGCTTCTCCATCAGCCGTGATCAAGGGTCTTCTACTGTATATAGAGGTATTATCAGTCATTGTAAGGGAGGAGGAGGTGAGCTGTGACATCGCCTATTGAGAATGTTGGATCCTGTTTTACCTACTTTATATAGAGGTATTATCAGTTGTACAGGCGGAGGAGGAGGTGAGCCGTGACTTCACCTATTGTGAATGGTTGATATAGTGTTTTCTACTGTATATAGAGGTATTATCGGACGTACAGGAGAGGGGGTGAGCTGTGACATCACCTATTGTCAATGGTGGGTCATAGGTTATCTACTGTATATAGAGGTGTTATCAGTCATTGTACAGAGGAGGAGGTGAGCCGTGATATCACCTATTGAGAATGGTGGATCCAGTGTTATCTACTGTATATAGAGGTGCTATCAGTCATTGTACAGAGGAGGAGGTGAGCTGTGATATCACCTATTGTGAAGGGTTGATAGTGTTTTCTACTGTATATAGAGGTATTATCGGACGTACAGGAGAAGGGGGTGAGCTGTGACATCACCTATTGTCAATGGTGGGTCATAGGTTATCTACTGTATATAGAGGTGTTATCAGTCATTGTACAGAGGAGGAGGTGAGCTGTGACATCACCAATTGAGAATGGTGGATCCAGTGTTATCTACTGTATATAGAGGTGTTAGTAGTCATGTAGTACAGGTGGGGGAGGAGGTGAGCTGTGATAAGTGACCTGTGATAATTAAGGCTTATTCTCAAGGCAGAAAGTGATGGCATCTGATCGGGTAATTTTATGATCAGTGGGTCCACCACCAGTTGTTAGATTGATGAGGATGCTGCGCTTGTTATACTTGGTCGCTTTCATGGCCAGGGAGCCATTGTGCAGTGATCTGAATAAGGTAGGCTGCAGTACCCTAGACAGCCAGGTGGCCAGGGGCGCTGCTGTGCAGGGGAAAAATTAGAGAAGGGGATACAACACTAATGCAGCCCCGGTTCCCCACTATTGTCAGGATCCACGAAGGACCCAGAGAGCAGACCCCTACTGATCACAAAGCGATGGCATACCCTAGTGATAGCAGAGAAATGCCAAAGGTAATAAATCCTACGCCCAAATACCTGTAGAAATTATACATCTGCTGTGATCTTTCTGCTGTTCTGACCTGAGAAGTGTTTCTGTTCTAAACCAAGGCATCCTTTTATTTTCTGCTTTGGATTTTTTTTTTTCCCCCTTAAACCTTGTATTTTTAGCCAAAATGCCCCCACCGTCCTCCTAAGAGCAGCGTCTGTGCATCCCGCGGCACTGGCGGGCTATACATGGCAGCACAGCTTCAAGTTTATGCTCCTAATAGCTCCGATAGCTTAGCTCATCCACGTAACAATAGTGTGTAACGTTGTATACTGCCCCCCAGGTGACTTCATAGGGAGAAAAGATATTATTTGTAACAAACCCCGGCCCTTACAATAACCCCCAGGGGAAGTGTTCTTCCGCATTTACTCCCTGATATCTGAAAAGTTTATTTTAAAGACAAACTACAAGCGAGTTTCAAAAGCCGAAACGAGGGAGGGGGATCCGAGGAAAAAAAAGGGAAAAGTGCTGGATAAACGGGCTGAACAAGCCATAAAGTACCGTGTGAATTCAACACCGTGTTATAGTTACAAGATTACATTGATTATTGTTATTATTTATTTATGTAGCACCATTAATTCCAAGGTGCTGTACATGGATGATACAAAACATCAGAACATGCCACAGTAACAGATGAAACAACGAGTCTGATTAAGAATTTGCATTAAAAAATTCAAATTTTCCCCCCCTTTTAACGTTTTTTTTTTTTTTAAATTTCTGCTGCAAAACCTTCTGATTAGCAAATTTGTCTCCATATATGAATTATACAGTGCACAAATTTGGCTAAGAAATAAAAAAATTCAAGATTTCTAAAGTATTTTCTAGGGCCTAAAAGGACTTTTCCAACTTTTAAAAGTGATGTGCCAGTAAATACAGTAAGATTATCGCTTAAAGGGGTTGTCTACTCCTGTGCTAAAAGTCTGCAGTCCGTCTGTGACTACAAACTTCAGAACCCCCGGACAGATTGCTGCCGAGACTGGGAGGTCATATGATTTGAAAGTATGGAAGCTGCATACTTCCGGCTATATCCCGACTAGACGTGCTCGGCATTGCTCAGTACAAGCGAATGTGGCCAAAGGTATGCAAATTGCGTACTTGTGGTCCCGTAACTGCCCACTCCCAGGAGCAATACCGGAGAATCCTAATAATGGTGCACACATTGTAAGGACTCAAGAGTCTGCAGACAAAGAGTGACTGCAGACTTTTATTATAAAGGGCCTGTCACACTAAGAGATATCGCTAGCAATATCGCTATAACTTGTGACGTTATAGCGATATTGCTAGCGATATCGCTGTGTGTGATACTTACCTACGACCCGCTCCCCCGCTGGTTATCGCTGATCGCGCGAGAACGTCCTGGACTGTTTCTCGTCGTCAGCTTCCTGCGGCGCTTCCTGTGGAGAGACGAGCGTGGAGCCGGGCGGGAGGACGCAGGATCGCCTAGTGTGACAGGTAAGTAGCAACCCCCGTCCCCTGCGATGTCGCTAGTGAGATCTGCTTGTGTGGCAGCTCACTAGCGACCTCTTAGCGATGTACCAGCGATCCTGACCGCGTTATATCGCTGGTCGGGAACGCTGGTACATCGCTAAGTGTGACAGTACCTTAAGACCGGACTACCCCTTTAAGCTTCATTTACACTGTGAGATAATGGTGAACAAACGCTCTTGAAAACACTTGTGTCGCCATCATCTTGCAGTGTAAGCAGGCTACCGGTTACCCAATGAGCGAGCAAAACGCTCTTTCATCGGGTGAAGTGATCTATGCAGAGCAAAATATCATCGTTCTCGGCAGCACATTGTCCTATATAAACCGGACTCGTACTGCCGAGAACAATGGCAGCTAATGTGCACTGAGCGATTTATTACAGATCGCTCAGTGCACAACGTTTACTTTGGTCGG
Source organism: Dendrobates tinctorius (assembly GCF_039654945.1). Lineage (NCBI taxonomy): Eukaryota > Metazoa > Chordata > Amphibia > Anura > Dendrobatidae > Dendrobates > Dendrobates tinctorius. The sequence continues at coordinate 20,987,144 of NW_027361810.1, read as the reverse complement.
CCTTTAAACAACCCTCGATCTGTAAATGTTTACCGATAGAAGGTCGCATCGTGCCGGGGGTCGGTCCACGTAAACTGCACTGCCCGTAGCTAAAATGCTTAATCCTGCCTCACAGTCACAAGATTAAGATCCTGGTCTTGTCGCCTGATTTTGGGAAGTCCTGTCAACCGACCATGAATCTCCTGTCTCTTCCTCTCTGGAGTTTTGGGCCGTACACATCATTTCTATGCAACCTTCCTGTCTCTAGAGCAGAGTTCCCCATCTCTGGTCCTCAACAGACACCAACAGGTCATGTTTTCAGGATTTCCTTCACCTGTGCAATACTAAGGAAATCCTGAAAACATGACCTGTCGGTGGCTCTTAAGGTCTGGAGTTGGGGAACGCTGCTCTAGAGGAATTGTGTTTCCAATGCTGGGCAGCAGGTAATTCAGAGTCAGTAAGTAAATTATCTTAACCTTACCAACTATATTAGAGGGGCATATAGACAGCTGAAAATAGAGACAATGTCTGTGAGAGTGGAGAGGAACCATTGGAGGTGTAGGCTTTCACATCAATAATCACTCCCACAGCAAGTCCCGGCGGCATTAAAACAAATGTGCTGCACAGGACTGGGCAACCTGTTCACTAAATAGGCGATCATTATTATTATTATTTATTGTTATAGCGCCATTTATTCCATGGCGCTTTACATGTAAGGAGGGGTATACATAAAAACAAGTACAATAATCTTAAACAATACAAGTCATAACTGGTACAGGAGGAGAGAGGACCCTGCCCGCGAAGGCTCACAATCTACAAGGGATGGGTGAGAGTACAGTAGGCGAGGGTAGAGTTGGTCATGCAGTGGTTTGGTCGATCGGTGGTTACTGCAGGTTGTAGGCTTGTCGGAAGAGGTGGGTCTTCAGGCTCTTTTTGAAGGTTTCGATGGTAGGGAAGAGTCTGATATGTTGCGGTAGAGAGTTCCAGAGTAGGGGGATGCGCGAGAGAAATCTTGTATGCGATTGTGGGAAGAGGAGATAAGAGGGTAGTAGAGAAGGAGATTTGTGAGGATCGGAGGTTGCGTGCAGGAAAGTACCGGGAGACGAGGAGACAGGTTGTGGATGGCTTTGTATGTCTTGGTTAGGGTTTTGTACTGGAGTCTCTGGGCAATGGGGAGCCAGTGAATGGATTGACAGAGGGGAGAGGCCGGGGAATAGCGGGGGGACAGGTGGATTAGTCGGGCAGCAGAGTTTAGAATAGATTGGAGGGGTGCGAGAGTGTTCGAGGGAAGGCCACAGAGCAGGAGGTTGCAGTAGTCAAGGCGAGAGATGATTAGGGCATGGACTAAGGGTTTTGCAGATTTTTGGTTGAGGAATGAACGGATTCGTGAAATATTTTTGAGTTGAAGTTGGCAGGAAGTGGGAAAGGGCTTGGATATGTGGTTTGAAGGAGAGATCAGCGTCAAGGATTTCCCCGATCATTGTTAGATCTCTGCAAGACCGCGGTTAATGGAGCGTCAGATTGCACAGGCATCGTGCTGTTGCCTTTCCAGGGTAGAACAAGGAGCCACAAATCCACTTGGACGGTTGTGCATAGTACAGAAGGTCCTATGTTTTGTGTTGCTCAGTGTTTTGACTGATTACATACCTATTGCTATTCATATTGAAGCTTGGAGAACCCCTTTTAAAGAGACTGTGTCATCAGCGAACAGGTTATTTTGCAGAGGGAAGCTGCAGCCACTCCACCGGGTATATAGTAGTACACGGCAGCCATTGGACCAGTGGTGCTGTAGAAGGTGGGGGAGGCAGCATCATCCCATATACAGCTGAATACAGACAATATATAGATTATTTCCAACCTTCCTTTGCAACGAAGCTGTAAAGTCCAGAAATGATGGCTACCTAATCGCCGTCCCTGGGTTACTCCGCGTGAACTCTTGCTGCGCTCTACTTTTAGAAAATAGTTTACATAACAGCTGAATTCCGGGCTCGTCCCGTTACAGTAAAAGAAGGCTATATAAAGCGTGGCATATCTGGGCGTGTAAAGGGCTAATGCTGGCATGTGCTGTGTATTTGTCTATGCGCTGCTCATAAAGTGAGTCGTTACAGGTCCGTTCAACTCGTGGGCAAGCACCCAGGAAATAAAGAAATAAAACACTGAGTCATTGCTGGAGAGCAGAAGATGATACACACTGAGTGCAGACAGCCTCCTGGATGCGCCCAGTAACCACATGTGCTGAAATGACTTCACTCTTCAGGTGCCTGCCTTATCCTGTCAGTGACTTCATAATTCCCAGGTTCTTAAAGGGATAGAATGGTGAAAACAAGGTCACCAGAAGTGTCATTAGCCTGTGCTTGCAGAGATGGATCTCCAGCATCACGTGTGATGTGACTACCTCCAGCTCCCGTCCAAGACCCACGTTCCTAATACATAGCATCATTTTCATAGAGGGCCACCCTATCCGTTACTTGCCCGGCATCCGGTCCTCCAGATACTGATGTTATGTTCGCTGAAATAATGCATCATGCACACAAGATGATTGGCTACCAGCCCAAAAGCAAGCACCTGGCTGCAAAAATATTGAAAAGATTAAAAGTGTTTTCTAAAATCTCCACACTTCTTTGCTGTACACAAAGTATTCATTTTCACAATGGTCATCACCAGGGCAAGCACTTTTAAAAGGCAATCTGTTAACAGGTTTTTTCTATGTACTCCTAGAGCAGCGTAATATAGGGGCAGAGATGCTGATTTCAGGGATGTGTCACTTTCTCAACAGCTTACAGTTTTATCAGCAGGAGATTATCACTGCAGGACTAGGTGTCATGTGCCAGGCAGTCCAGCTAATGTGTGTAACCCCACCCCCACCACTGATTGGCAGCTTGGTGACAATTCACAGTGTACGCTGTGGTGTAGTGATCACTATGTCTGCTAGGGGGCGCTGTGTGGGTGTCCCAGGACGGGCCTACAGGCATATCCATTGTGGTAATGGGTATAGGATGCTGAATGACCGCTATGTATCCCAAGGTAGGTGGCCTTGAGATGCAGGCTCGAGTATTGATCAGCTGAGGTACTGCTGACGTTTCCGTTACAGTGTGTCAGGGAAGCTTGTGTGTGGATGTGTGTAATACAACCTTTAGTGAGGTCATAGCCATGTGATCACCTGTGGGTGTGGTTATGGACCATATAAGGTACCTGAGGTCTGGTCACATGAGAGAGCGCGCATGGATCTAATTGGGCCATGTGGAAGGTCCCGGAAGGCCTAGGTGGAGGAATGTGGGCTACCTTCCTGAAGACCACGTGCTGAGGCTGCTGACCCGGTGAGGCCTATGTATGCTGGCTGTATGTGAGGAGGGATAAGCCTCCTGTGTTTTGCTGAGGCTCCAGGACTGAGCCTGAAGTAATGGACATTTTTTATGCTTTCTTTCGCCTGAGCTAAAGGCTATTCCTGTGTCTGGCTGCAGATAGAGCTCTGCTATGGACATTGCCCTGGCCTGTGTGTGAACAGGGCCTGAGGGAACACAGCCCAGCTAAGGACTGTTTATGTTGCTTTTGACTGCTGTGAAGGCTGGAAACCGTGTTTTGTTACTGTGAGGTTTATGGAGCAAATAAACCGAAAGGAATCGTTTTAACTCTGAATGTGCCAGTGTTTACTTCCAAGACCTGCAAAGTGGGTAATCCCCGTCCACTCACATGGTGGAACGCTACAACGCGGAAAGCTTTGTTTGTCAGAGGAGGTCTGGAATTTGCAGTTATGAAGGTGACTTTTCTGCCCTCTGCTCCTAAACACTCAGCCCCCCACTCTGTAATATTACGGGGTCTCCACTTTGGGGCTGAGTTGCTGCGGTTACTTCCACTTCCCAATAATATCGCTCACAGGTTATGGGGGACGATTTAAGAGGCAAGAAATGTCATGGACTGACTTGTTACACCGGTGGCTCTTATTACAAGACTGTTCTGGTATCAGTGAGCTCCAAACCACCGGTCGCTTTGTCACATATTATACATTGGGGGACAAGGTGCCAGATGTTATTCACTGGGGGTCAAGGGGCTGGATGTTATACAACGAGGGGCCGGATGTCATAATTCGGATGGTGAGAAGCTGGGTGTTATACACTGGGAGCGAGAGGATGTATTTTTTAAACCAAAGGGTTGGATGTTATACACCGAGGGGTGAGGGGTCAGATGTCATACACTGAGGGGTGAGGGGTCAGATGTCATACACTGGATAACGAGGAACCGGATGTCATACACCGAGGGGTGAGGGGCAGGATGTCATACACTGGATAACGAGGAACCAGATGTCATACACCGAGGGGTGAGGGACAGGATGTCATACACCGAGGGATGATGGTTCGGATGTCATACACCGAGGAGTGAGGGGTCGGATGTCATACACCGAGGGGTGAGGAGCCGGATGTCATTCACCGAGGGGTGAGGGGTTCGGATGTCATAAACCGAGGGGTGAGGGGCCGGATGTCATACACCGAGGGGTGAGGGGCCGGATGTCATACACCGAGGGGTGAGGGGCCGGATGTCATACACCGAGGGGTGAGGGGCCGGATGTCATACACCGAGGGGTGAGGGGCTAGATATCATACACCGAGGGGTGAGTGGCCGCATGTCATACACTGAGGAGTGAAGGTCCGGATGTTATACACCGAGGGGTGAGGGGCCGCATGTCATACACCCAGGGGTGAGGGGCTGGATGTCATACACCGAGAAGTGAAGGTCCGGATGCTATATACCGATGGGTGAGGGGCCGGATGTCATTCACCGAGGGGTGAGGGGCCGGATGTCATTCACCGAGGGGTGAGGGGTCGGATTTCATTCACCGAGGGGTCCGGATGTCATAAACCGAGGGGTGAGGGGCCGGATGTCATACACCGAGGGGTGAGGGGCTAGATATCATACACCGAGGGGTGAGTGGCCGCATGTCATACACCGAGGGGTGAGGGGCCGCATGTTATACACCGAGGGGTGAGGGGCCGCATGTCATACACCCAGGGGTGAGGGGCTGGATGTCATACACCGATGGGTGAAGGTCCGGATGTTATACACCGATGGGTGAGGGGCCGGATGTCATTCACCGAGGGTTGAGGGGCCGGATGTCATTCACCGAGGGGTGAGGGGTCGGATGTCATTCACCGAGGGATGAGGGGTCGGATGTCATTCACCGAGGGATGAGGGGTCGGATGTCATACACCGAGGGGTGAGGGGCTAGATATCATACACCGAGGGGTGAGGGGCTGGATGTCATACACTGAGGAGTGAAGGTCCGGATGTTATACACCGAGGGGTGAGGGGCCGGATGTCATTCACCGAGGGGTGAGGGGTCGGATGTCATTCACCGAGGGGTGAGGGGTCGGATGTCATTCACCGAGGGATGAGGGGTCGGATGTCATTCACCGAGGGATGAGGGGTCGGATGTCATACACCGAGGGGTGAGGGGCTAGATATCATACACCGAGGGGTGAGGGGCTGGATGTCATACACTGAGGAGTGAAGGTCCGGATGTTATACACCGAGGGGTGAGGGGCCGGATGTCATTCACCGAGGGCGAGGAGCCTAATGTTATACACTTGTGTAAATTTCACTGAATAAAAATCTTAATTCGATAATTAAAGAGGACCTTTCACCAATAATGTGCAAAACATTTTGCTTGCTGATATCTCCACAATGGAGATTCAAAATTAAAGAAAAAAAAAAGTTTATTCCTCTCCGCAGCCACTCTTACATTGTGAATCTAGCTCAAAATGAAAAGTTTGGTGACAGGTCCTCTTCAACGTATAGTTCCCACCACCTTTGTCCATTTAGCATGTGAGGCAATTAGCTCAGGTTAGGAGACCCCCTGGTCAGGCCGGGAGCTGTGATCCCAGCTTGGTCTGTATTTCACGGAAATGTGAATACGGCCTTAGGCCAAGTGCCCCATGTGTTAGAGCCCTTGGCCAAAAGTCTAAGCTAGGAGTATTTCTCAGCTTAGTTCACTCTCAAATGTGAACAGTCTCTAACTTTCTCTAGTCTCTAATATTTCTTTCCTTATTAAAGTCTTGGGGTCAGTTTGGAAGAGCATAAGTTTGATCTTTGTGCAGTCGCCTGGTAAAGCTGAGAATTGATAGGTGGCGGCTCACGTTCGCAGATTTCTTCTTTTTCCATGCTTATACCCATAGACTTCAACATGTAAAATGATTTGGTGAAGACATTTTTTTCATTGCAAATCACCCACAATTTGCTCGACAATTGCTAAACTTTGGGCAAATGTGGCAGTCTTTTCATTTTCCTACTTTTCTAATATGTATATATACTTTCTTGTGATTATTTCTCAGTTCTTGTTAAGATTGCAGCACTTTGATCGGTTTGGTCGAGATATGAATACTTTTTTTTTCTTTTTTCTGTGACATGGTGGAAGCAGAGATGTGACTGATACGGGTGCCATCTGTCTGGCTGAAATTAGCATGAAATTAATCAAATTACTTGTAGGTTAGCTTAAAGGGCAGAGGTGGGATTGTCCGGGAAAAGTATCCTGTCCGCAGATCATAAAGAATTATCTTTTTACAACCTAGACTTTAGCCTCAATTTTAATTTCTCACTAAAATATGGACTTCTCACTCCTGAAAAAAAGCAAAACTACATTTAAAAAAAAATCCAAACTAACAGACAACGGAAAATCATCATTGAAATCAGGGTCTTAATGTTTTAATTACATATCGGGATTTATGACAGAAGCTTGGATAATTTTAGTTGCAGCTAAACGGTGGTGTCAATAGCGCACCAATGTGAAAATTAAAGGTAAGATGGCATATGGGCTTCAAGTCGCAGAGAGCACCGGGTCCAAACATTGAAGGTTAGGATTCTGTTAATGAATCACATAGTTCACCCAAGGTGTGATGCTGTTAGCGTTTATAGTAGAAGGAGAGGTATTGAACTCTGACGGAAAAAGGTGCAAAGATCAAAGTGTCAGGAAAAGGTGACGAGGTGAAAATGACACACTACTAGTGAGTTGTTACAACACAGAATGATGTGCATATCACTTTGTGTTCCTTTCCGCTAATGGAGGTCTAATTTCAAGGAATGAATAAAAAAAAATCCTATGCATTAGCCCAACTGATGTTTAAGATCACAAACAACGGTGCTGACCCTGACACACGGAAGATGACGGCGAGGATCATCAAAGACTACGGCAACGTAGGAGTCTATCATAGTAATAAAAATGTTGAAGTCCTACTAATATATACTCAAGTTGGTTTCTACATCTCACTGATCCTTAACTGTCTGCCATAACCAAATGCTAAAAGTGGTCTGCTACGTGCCATAAAATGTACCCAAATTCACCCATGTTACAACCAACAAGGAAGATTGATAAGAGTTGTAATGAGAAGAAAGGAAGCCACCACTTTGAGTCCAACTCCTTAATGAGAACCTGCCAGATCATTTATGGTGCCCAGCCCACGGGCTGCACGATTGCACAAGTCATCAGACAAGTTCCCTGTAAAGAGTTTGTCTGACCTAATGATATTGATGACCTACCTTTTGGATAGGCTATCGATATCAGATTGGTAGGGGTCTGAAACCATGCATACCAACAGATTAACCGTAGCTCCTACATTGACCAGATGTACAGAGTGAAGAGCCGGGAAATGGCCACTAAACAGTTTACAGAGCTTTGCTAGTCCTGCTCCAATAACTGTGTTCTTCCATCTGGTGCGGTGGGGTTGCCAAGTGTCAGATCTCCACCGATCTGATCTAACCTATCCTAAGGAGTTAACCCATATAAACCTCTGGTGATTTATATGCAGAGGTTGTGATCTGGCCCTAGTATCACTGGCAGTGCAGTGGAAATGTTTTATATGGGTTGAATGGACGATCATGTTCCGCATGTCCATAGAGTAACCACAAAAGTAAGAGCTGTCCTTTCTCTACCTGAAAGAGTAGGTTTCACAAGCCATGATAATTCAGATAAACAAGCTCTCAAAGGTAGTTTTCCAGGTTCAGAAGAAGATCAAATGGTAGAGGCAGAATAGATGGGAATACCTGATTCACAAATACTCGTCTTCAATATTTTGCACCATTTTGGCACCAGCAGTACCGTGTGTTCCCCACAGGTCTTTGTTTACATTTCCGGAGAGATTATGAGCCACCATATCACTTGACCACTAGTGTATCCCATTTGTAGGTTCTTCTATGATTTTGACAAGAGTAGAGGGCTCACAGTCTACAGGGATGGGTGGGGAATGCCAAATGCTGTAAAGATGCATATTGTCACCTACGTGTCGCCTTTGCATGGTGCAGGCTAACTATTTTTTATCTGGGGTGTTGGTTCGCAGGCTGCTGTCAATCAGTTGGGTAAGATTTTATTGAGTTTAAGAGGGAACGTTTCCTCAAGGAAGTTGTCTAGTTTAGAAAGCCTATCTTCAAAGTATCTATTAAGGATTAATGAGTTAATAAATGGGGTCTTCTCTTCGGGATCCTGATCTCTTGGCCAAAGAGGAGAGTGGTTAAATTAAAGAGGGTCTCTCACTCTTTCATTACACAGACCTATAGATTTGATTGGTTACTGTGTAATACTTCATGTTACAAAAAAAAAAATTGTTCTCCATGTGTTATTCGGATGAGACCCTCAGTGATCAGGTGTAAGTTACTTTTCTAAAAAAAAAGAAGGTATTTTATTAATTTGGAAAGTCCCTTTTATGGGTATTTTCAGTTTTGGAATATCCCCTTTAATTTACAAATTTTCCAATAAAAAATAGCTAGGACCTTTAGTGATCAGCTATATAATGTATGGGAGGATACAGGCAGCAAATTGTCCTACAGCGCCCCCACAGGAGAAATAAAATATAATGCGCTGCCCATGTAATGTATGAACTTCTTGGGTCCTCCTGATGTAGAAACACTCTTTATAGCCTCTTGTCCCTAAAATGGTGATCAAAAAAGGGTTTTCTACTAGGCAACCAATTAAGGAAGATGAAAGAAGGAAAAGCAACAAATTAGGTCGTAATCATGTTTCTCCTGATCTGATTGAGAAAATAAAAGCAAACATCTTACTAGTTACTATTAGAAAACCATTTTTGTTTTGTTTTCCTAGCAAAGTTTTCAGAAATGTCATCAGATGTGGTCTGGAATTGATTGCTTTGGGATTAATCACAATCAGTAGTGGCTTAGATCTGTCACGGGAGGACTGGGAGGGACCACAAAAAATAGGATTAATTGATGGGGCACAAAGCGGGACTGGGAGGTGGGTGGTAATCACTCGAGAGATGTAACCACAGGCCACTTTGGTGCTCCTTAATTACAAGAAAGGAATGCACATAATTGACCTTGAAATTGAGAAAATATTTTAGAATCTGATGAAGGAGACACAATTATAGCTAGGTAGAGATGCCGGGTGATGTTGGAGATAGTGATGAGTAATTGGCGTGTCTGATTCTCTCATGAAAGAACGGGAAGACAAAGCTGATTCTGCGCCTGAAAACACTTTACAGTCAACTGTTATGTCTTGTGTATGGGAGGAAATATTTAGTATTCTTCTTATTCCTTATGTCCATGGTTCAGATGGTATCACAAGATTATCATGAGGAGCTTTAAGTGAGAAGGGTTGCTCCATTAGCATATACGCATGGCCACCACTCCAACACAGTGGCCTCCACCACTCTTCCGACAAGGCATTTCAGAGCCCCATTCTCGTAATTGGTTGAGGTCACATTGATCCACAAGTTATTATTATTATTATACATTTATATAGCGCCATTTATTCGCTTTACATGTGAAAAGGGGAAATATAGACAAGTACAATAAACATGTGTAAGACAATGACACACAAGTACAGAAGGAAAGAGGACCCTGCCTGTGAGGGCTCGCAGTCTACAGGGATGGGTGAGGATACACTATTAGAGGGTAGAGCTGGTTGTGCGGTGGTTCAGTAGACCGAGGATCATTGCAGGCTGTAGGCTTGTCGGATCAGGTGGGTCTTCATGTTCTTCTTGAAGGTTTCTGTTGTTGGTGAGAGTATGATGTGTTGCGGCAGGGAGTTCCAGAGTATGGGGGAAGCTCGTGAGAAGTCTTGTACGCGGTTGTGGGAAGAAGAGATGAGGGGGTAGTAGAGAAGAAGATCTTGAGAGGATCGAAGGTTGCGTGCGGGTAGGTACTGGGAGACCATGTCACAGATGTATGGAGGAGACAGGTTGTGGATGGCTTTGTATGTCACGGTTAGGGTTTTGAACTGGAGCCTCTGGGCAATAAGAAGCCAGTGAAGGGCCTGGCATAGTTATCTTTCTTTTGGATAAGTAATACGTTTTAATGATGGGAATAACTATTTACAGTCAAAGATAGTCATAGCTGTGAGATTTTTGCTGAACAACCCAACATTTTTGACGGACCGACTTGCTGATATGAAGACAGTTTATTTTCCAGTGAAATTCAACCTGCATAGTCTTATCATTTTGGCAACTCATGCTACATTGAGATATCATCCATTCTGCTCAGACTCCTAGACAGTTGATGGAGTGGTGGTCGCTCATTCAGTACTCCTCAAGGAGATACAAATGCTGGGAGCTTTGGGATCTCTGTTCTTGAAATTGGTGATGGTCCCAACAGACACCCAGCGTCATACATTCATTGGCTATTCTGTGGATAGCTGTTAAGGGCCCCCTTTAACCATCGATTTGGATGAAGATTACTGTAGGTCAAATCCTTGTTTGAAGGTCAAGTATATTGTGTCCATTTCCAGCTTAGAGGAATTTTCTACTTTTAAAAGAACCTCCTGAAACGTGTTAAGGATGGTAACAAAGGCTTTTGAGTACACCTAGAATATCGCTCTCTGTCTTTCTTGGGTATCTCACAGCCCTGTTATACCTAGGATATAGTGACATTTCTTTGTAGATGTAAAGTTCTGCTGATCAAAGACTTGACTTTAAGGCTTTTTTTGACACTTATTGGGTTTTTTGCGGCCCGTTATTGTGGGCCTTTTTTGCGGGCCGTATCGCCGCAATTTTCATGGTCTGCTGCAATAACGGACCTCAAAAATCCTGCGGATCGCCGTTTTTCAGGCTTCCGATGCTATGGAAATACCGGTGTTCCGCTAAACCGGAATTCACGGTGCACAGCAAAAACAAACTTCCGTTGTTTTTGCGGCCCCATTGATTTTCAATGGGGGCCATGTCCCTTGCCCGTAAGCCGTGAAAAAGATTGAGCAGGCTCGATCTTTTTTCACGGCCGCACATACGGCCCTCACGGCCATACTGCAAACGGCGCTCCGACTAATTTTTGCGGGCCGATTTTACGGCCCCATAGAAATCTATCGGGGGCGAAAAAAACGGCCAGCAAAAACACGGTAAGTGTAAAAGAAGCCTAAGTGGCTTATTTTCTGAGAGCCATTGGACTATGTGGTCATGTGAAACATCACTGCTTCTAGTCATATCGCAAGACCGTGAGATACTCGTAAGGGAGGGGAGCATAACGTGTATTCGAAACACCAAGTTCAATTAAATTGTTATGATTTTACCCTCATGATCCTAAATGCCAGTCTAATCTTTTCTCTTGAAGGCTGGTTCAACCTTCAACGAGAAGACTTTAAAGCCCCCGTCACACACAGCGATCTCGCAAGTGAGATCGCTGCTGAGTCACAAGATTTGTGACGCAACAGTGATCTCACCAGCGAGCGAGATCGCTGTGTGTGACAGCTATCAGCGACCGGCCCCCCTGCTGGGTATCGCTGATCGCTGTTTAAGGCTATGTGCACACAGTGCAGATTTATCTGCGGTTTTTTTCTGACCCAAAACCGCAGCTGTTGGCATAAACCGCAGGTCTCTCCCTTCTGCGGTTTTGCTGCGGTTTTTACCTGCAGTTTTGTCTGCGTTTTTTGAGGGAATGAATACCCATAAAGTTTATACAAACAACACTGGAGAAAAAAAAAAAATGTCACTTCCTTCCAATATTTTAGGGCCAGAAAGGGGCTAAGCAGACAAGTGCGAGCTGATATTTCCAACCTGGGAAGGGGTTAATATCCATGTCCCCCTTTCCCAGGTTACGAATATGAGCCCGCAGCAGTCTGCGTAGCCTCTCTGGCTCTAAAAAAAAGGGAGACCCCCCCCCCCAATAAATGACGTGGGGGTCCCCCATATTTTAGGGCCAAAAAGGCTATGCAGACAGCTGCGGGCTCATATTCATAGCCTAGGAAGGGGTCATGGACATTGTCCCCACCCTGGCTACAAATATGAGCCCGCAGCCGCCCCAGAAATGGCGCATCTATAAGATGCGCCAATTCCGGCACTTAGCCCCTCTCTTCCCACTCCCGCTCCACGGCGGCGGGATGTGGGGTAATAAAGGGGTTAATGCCACCTTTGATTGACAGGTGACATTAACCCCGGTTAATAATGGAGAGGCGTCAATAAGACGCCGATCCATTATTAAGCCCTTAGAAACCATTTTTTAAAAAAATACACAGACACAAACAAAAACATTTTTATTGAAATTAAAAAACATTGTTTTTGACTAATTTTTTTATTGTACCCTCAATCCTATGCGACGCCCTCGATCACCTAAAAAAAAAAAAAAAGAAAAAACAAACCAATTCTATACCTACCTTTCCGTCGCAGTCCATTCAACGAGTGTCCCACGACGATCTGACATGGAGAACAGTCACATCAGGTGATGTGACCATTCTCCATGCCTGCAGAAACACACTGACAGGAGCTCTGCTCCTGCAGTGTGTTACTGCGCATGTGCCAAGAGTTTACCTGAGTTCAGTGACTCAGGTAACCTCCTTTACGGCACTGCTGCGTGGGAAAGGTCAAACGCAGCAGAAGAGCCGTAAAGCGAGGTCCCGGAGCGGCCGAACACCGGAAAACTCGGCGATACACTGCAGGAGCACCGCTCCTGCTAGTGTATCGCCCGAGGACTGCTGAGATCGCCACGGGACACTCTATTTTTGGATTTCTGCGGACAGGTAGTATTTTGTTGTTTTTTATTTTATTTTTTTCCCTAGGTGATCAAGGGCTTCGGGGAACAAAATGTGCTGTATGTGGTGAGTATGTGTTCTATGTTGTATGTTGTATGTCATGTCTGTCATGTATACCTGTATTCTATGTTGTATGTCATGTTTGTGTTTTTTGTTACATGTTTTAACACTTTGTGCTCGGTCGCCCCAGGGACTACTCTCCCATCCTATAGGCGGATGGGAGCAGCAGTCCCATGCGGTGATCGAGCACAATAGGGGGCCTACCGCCGCATGGACACTCTCCGGACACACACAGACTGACACACAGACAGACACACACACAGACAGACGCACACACAAACATACATACCAGATGTATCACACGCCCCACATCAATGTCCATGCGACGGTAGGCCATGGCGACGTCTTCTTCCCTCCTCCCACACACTTCCTCTTCCGCCCCCTCACTTCCTTATCCTGTGGTTTTTACACCCCAAACCGCAGCAAAAACCGCAGATCTTTTTACATCTGCGGTTTTTGCTGCGGAATACAGTGACTCAATGCAAGTCTATGGGTGCAAAACCGCTGCAGAACCGCAGAAATAATTGACATGCTGCGGAAAAAAAAAGGTGCTTTTCCGCACGTTTTTTTCCGCAGCGTGTGCACAGCGGCTTTGCAAACCCATAGAGTAACATGGCAATGTACACTGTCTGCGGAACTGCTGCGGTTCCGCAGGACTAATACCGCTGCGGAACTGCAGCAAAAACCGCAGCGTGTGCACATACCCTAAATGTCTGGACATTTTTGGGGTCATATCTATAGTAGTGTAACGTTGCTCAAATAAAGGTCCTGACTCATCATTGCTTTTTTTCAGGAGTCATTTTCTCCTTTTTAGTTCCTTTAGTATTTGCGCTTTATTCTCTATTGTTTTTTAAGACCTCTTTTTTATATCTTATTTTAGTATTCCTCTATAACTTTGCTTATGCAGATGTTTTAGGCAGATTCATGAAATGTAATTTTTACTAAATGTCACCTTTTCTTGGAGCATCTCACTCCAGTCCCCATTGGAGTAAGGTTTCAGATAAGAGTTTTCAATTTGGTACATTTTTTAAAAAATTTTAATTTTTGATGCTAAGCAGTAGCACAAACAAGTCAAAAAATAAAAATCCAAGATTAATAGATTAAATAGATCTTTTAGACCTGATGAGGCCGTTGTGCTTAGTTTGAAAATGGTGATATAATTCTGACTTTAAAATGAGCTCTAGTTGGACTCAGAAATTGCTTGTTTTAAAATAAGCCAAGAAAAACTTTCAAAAAGGATATTACAGCCATTCCAACTTGCATTTTCAAAGTAAGTACAACAATCTCAATGGGTTTAAAAAAATCTATGTGAGTTTATATTGTGAAATTTGGTGACCAATCAGCTTTGATTTCCTGTTTTTGTGACACGTTATTTGTACAGTGCTACTCTAATAAATACATCTTTATGGTAGTCTGCTTGGAAGGCGATCCTGGATGACCTATTACCGTTGAAATGTTAGCCAATAGGGATGAGCAAACGTACTCGGATATGGTGTTATCTGAGCAAGCTCGGGTGCTAACCGATTGTTTTTGGCGTGCTCGAAAAATATGTTTTTGTTCCCATGGCTGCATGTCTCGCAGCTATTTAACAGCCATAACACATGCAGGGATTGCCTGTTTGTTAGACAGCCATAACACATGCAGGGATTGCCTGTTTGTTAGACAGCCATAACACATGCAGGGATTGCCTGTTTGTTAGACAGCCATAACACATGCAGGGATTGCCTGTTTGTTAGACAGCCATAACACATGCAGGGATTGCCTGTTTGTTAGACAGCCATAACACATGCAGGGATTGCCTGTTTGTTAGACAGCCATAACACATGCAGGGATTGCCTGTTTGTTAGACAGCCATAACACATGCAGGGATTGCCTGTTTGTTAGACAGCCTGAAGACATGCAGGGATTGCCTGTTTGTTAGACAGCCTGAAGACATGCAGGGATTGCCTGTTTGTTAGACAATCCCTGCATGTGTTGCGGCTGTCTAACAACCAGTCGAACATATTTTTCGAGCACGCAGAAGACACTTGGTTAGTACCCGAGCATGCTCTTATAACACCTTATCCGAGCATGTTGGCCAATCAGAAGCGTCGAGAGTGCTCATGTGTAGGGACTTTCTAGCCCTATCACCTTTACCTAAAACTTTTATAGATTTTTTTTTTAAGCTCAACTATCTAGGATTGCACCCCCATCGGGTCTTGTACATATCGGTAAGTACAAAATGACTGTTCAAACCAAACACAGTCACTCGGCGCACCCTTGGCGTGACCAAATAGTTAGTGCAATTCCCGACTTTCTTGCTTACCCCTTTTATTCCTCGATTGACAGCTCTTTCTTTACAGGAGCCGGAGAAGGACAGAGATAGACGGTAAAACAAGTAGGTGGAAAGTGCGCTGTGCTGTTCGGCCACACCAGGGGCGCACCATTTGCCTGTGTTTGGTTTGCACAGTCAGGCTTCATCTAAAGACTTCTCTAGTTGGAGATTTTCTCTACAAAGATATTAGCAATGAGAGGACTTTCAGTGCTTCTGAATACAAAGTGCACAGCCTCTTTAACTTTTCCCCAGCGAGATAATGAAGCCGAGAAGCTTACTAAGTACATTTCAGATAAATGAGCCTGCAGACGGGAACGCGGGGCCATGTTCCTACAGAGGGTGCTGAGGGCTACGTTGGCCCGGTGGCTTTCTCCAGCCGAGGCCGCGTCTTGTTCTTGTGACAGAATGGCTGTAAGTAGCTTCTCTGTGCGAGCTCTCATCCACTCTGACATCTCTACATTATCAGCCCAAGGAGGAGAATTATTTTAAACTCCGCATATGCAGAAACGTCTTAGTAATCAATTTTTACCATAATATGAAAAATCTCCTCGCTCGATGCGGGGAGTTTAGGTTAGAGGGAAAATGATATAGATTTAAGTGATTGCTTATCAAAAAAAAAAAAAAAAAATCTTTTGCTACAGAGAATAATGCAGTCGTGGTTGATGTTTGTGGACCATAGGTTGATGTTATGCTTTTTTGTAGATAAGAAAAACGGACCATTTACCATCACTGTGCTGAATTGGATTTTCATCCATTTTTTTTTTTTTTTTTTTTTTTTGGGGGGGGGAGTGTAGCGTTCACTTTTTCGCACTTCAATGGTATCAGGCGATGTCCGTCATTTTTCTCCATCCAGTTGGCTTGCATTGGTCAGTTTGATCCGACTTTGGTAATCAAACCCCCCCCCCCCACAAAAAAAAATGGACATGTCTTCGATAAGATGAAGTGGACATGTGAGCAGTACTACAGGTGCTCAATAAATGTTAAAAACGATGAACCTATACACTGAAATCTACGCTGGCCACAAAGAAATAACCATAAAAACAGTTCAGGAAGATCGCCACCAAAGGTTCTTCTTGCAAAAATTGGCCAGCTACGCCATCGTAAATGAGGCTTTGGGTGCACACCCTTACCACCCTAAGAGTCCTGGGATCTCCCTTTTTGGGATGCATTTGACTGAGCTTATAATGTATATGATTTTTGCATCATTTTTTTACTTTTAGTTTGTAATCATTCTAGTCTTTCTATACTCTTCTTCTTCTCTCCCTGCATTGTCTTATGGGTGAGCTTGTTCTTATACACAGGAGCCAAACTGAGAAAGTAGAGCTACAGCATAAAGCACGTAGCCAAAGCTTTGGCCTCTTAGTGTTTAGATAATGCGGGCTGGACGTAAGGGTCCCTCTGTGATCAGCCTGATGAAGGGTTAATGGGAGTAAGCTCCAATACTAGGCACAGCTCCTATAGTATGAATGGCTCCGTGTCTCAGAAAAGTCGCGTAACGAAAGATCTGTGCGGCTTGATGCGTCTCGCTATTGCGCGGCTCCGTCGGAGCTCTGATTTTGCTGTATATAGAATAGCCAAGGTGCGACATTTGCATTGAAGTCTATGGCGAGTGAATCACTTGTGACATAAAATCCAGCTCACTTGGAAACATTTGTGACTGTCACGGTTGCAGGTCGCAATGCAACACTATAGGAGATCATTAGGTGTGATGTTGCAATATCGTGAATTTAGGGCCATATGACAAATGTAGCACTAGCCTTAACGCAGATACATGATGCCCTGTCCGCGGGCAGCACTATCAGGCACTGGTTGTGTCATTTCAGCCGGGCATGCTTGCGGTGTTTCAGAGAAAGACATAGTTTAAAAGCTGACGGGGACTGGGATGTATTGGAAACTAGCCGGACAGGCTCGTCCCCGGCAGCTTCTCCCCACCCGTTGCCAGTAACTGGCGGGTCTCTCTCTATGTGTGCATGTATGGTGAAAAACCTGTCACTGGCAGCAGGCGGGGAGAAGTCGCCAAGCACCCGCCTACTTGACTAGTCTCCCTTTTGTCTCTGTCACCGGCGTCTTTCAAAGTATGTTTTTTTCTGAAATGCCGCAGTTTTTTAGATTCCAACCTACATGTGTCTGATACATGTTACCTGTGTATCCGCTGTCAGGTCCCCTTTACGGATAAAGAGGATGCCGAGCATGCTGGAGCTACACAGTCCATTTATTTATCTGAACGGTGGGTTCAGGAGTTCTTCATCCTTTAAAAAACAAAAAACAAAATCGGGCCCAGCATGGTCTAAAAAAAAAACTGCAGGGTGGGCCATTTATATGGATAAACCTAAATAAAATGGGAATGGTTGGTGATATCAACTTCCTGTTTGTGGCACATTAGTATATGGGAGGGGGAAAACTTTTCAAGATGGGTGGTGACCATGGCGGCCATTTTGAAGTCGGCCATTTTGGATCCAACTTTATAAATGGCGCACCCAGGTGTTTCCATATAAATCACAAAACTCAAGATAAAAAGCGGACGGCACCGCTGTTACCGTGTGACTTCAAATGATGTGCGGCATACAGAAGCCCAGCAGCTGGGAATCTCGGGTGCCAGACCTGGAAACAGTCAATCCTGGGAATCCATGCAAAGAGAAGAGGTCGCACTCATCGAGATGGAAGTTTCACTGATTTATTGACATATCATGAAAGGTTTTGACCCGTTGAAGCGCCCGAGTAGCGCGAAACGGCCGTTGTCAGCCTTTCTTGCACTCCTTATGTCACTCCCCCGACTTGACATGTTCATGATATGTCAATAAATCAGTGAAACTTCCATCTCGATGAGTGCGACCTCTTCTCTTTGCAGGGTATCAATATAAATGATGCACCCTGTATATTCACCTACCAGTCCCCTACTGCACCTCCTTTGCAATGCTCTGATCACCCGCTGGTCTCCTTGACTTCTGCAGTCAAACATTGATCACAGAAGGGAGGACCCAGATAGCACTGCTACAGCATGGAGGAGCAGCGGGTGATTGGTAGAGGAGTACAGGCTTTTATTATTAGACCACGCTATGCCCGGATAAAGAAAGGGGCAAGGGACTACGGCTTTATGTTCCGGAAAACCATTCATTGCCAGAAATTCCTTAAAGTGGCTTCAAACTGGCTGTAAAAGACAGACAAACTCCACCCGAAACCTCTTTATTGTGTGCCTTGAGCCCGTGAGTGATATTTGCTTATTCTACTCATCTAGCTCCACAGTGTAACATTCATCCTGAATATGAATGGCGCCGTCCTCCTCGCGTAAAGCGGATATATTTGTATCATCGATTCGCACTTTGAATCATCAGAATTTCCTTTTATGTAAACAGACAACAAAAGAAAACGTTTCCATCCCGACTGCTGTGATAAAGAGCCTGAAACGCGTCTCCTCTGCGCCTGCACTTGTAATACAGAGGAGCCCATTTGTTCACAAGTGACAAAAAGCAGGTGGCACATTCAGGAAATATTAGAGCTATCAATTCTGGAGCGCTTTCTGTCTGTTCTTTTGAGAAATGTCTGTTTTTCTAGAAAGTTGCATGGGATTATACTATTAAATTGAATGGAGATGCAGGTGTTTTGAATTACGCTGCGGCGATGCGCTTCTCCCAGGCTGCGCGCACGGTGTCTGCTGCGCTCGTCTATGTGATGAAGCGGATATTCCTTTGTAAAAAACAGGCCCTAAATGAATAGCAGCTCATATGCAATATAATAGAATATAAGATAAATGCATATATGAAGAAGTTCCTTTAATGTGGCATCCAATAATTCAGACAGAATGATAAACCGGCAATTGCTTCTGGCGCGGAACAGGAATATGAGAGATGTCAGAAGACAGAGCCGATAGAGAGATGAAGCAGCTTTTATAACAGGGTTTTCCCACTCATTGGTGGTCTGTTATTTTCTGTTCTTTAAAAAATAACTAATGGAGCCGTTTTAATCTGAGCTGTTCCTCTTCATCCCTGATCGTGTCCAAAGCCAATCTCCTTCCTTTCAGTGGAAGAAATCATATGAGCACTGTAGCCAATCACTGGTCACTGATTAGCTGCAGCGGTGACATTGAAGAGACTTACTCCTGACTTTATCTTCCAGCATGGACAGAATGTCACCAATGCTGCCAATGAGTGGCCTCCGATTGCAAGCATCAGTCACATGGCATCCCTCACCAAAAAAAGAGGAAGAGAGGAAAATCGGCAAAGTATATAGTCATGGTTTCATGACTAAGATGTTGAAACGCATTCGTTTTGCCTCCAGGGTATCCATGGTATGCCATTGTCCTTGCTTTTATAATGACAATACAATAAACGTTAAGTTTTATTCATAAAGTCCATCGCTGGGGAAATCTTTCTTTTTCCATTTGTGACACATGCCCCGGACCAGGGCGGCTCCATTGCCAGACATGGTGAGCCGACATCACCTCTTTTCCCTTTCCATTACCTGCTTTAGTTCATGAATTGGCCGCATCTCCTCTGTGACATGCACCTTTGTGCGCTCACCAGAAATGTCACTACAGTCAGGGACCGGAGTAACATTTTTTTGGCTTAAGAAACCCTGCTACTCTTAATGGTATTTCGGGCTGGTAGCATCCCGCCTCATCCCTCCTTGGCTCTTACCATTTTGGAAGAGTTGCCCAAAACTGGTGAGAAAATGTCAAGAGTCACAACATTTTAGAGCAACTTCAGGTTGTGCAAAAATTCTGCGAGATTTGAAGGTGTTTTACACCAGAATTGGGAGCGTGAACCCCTTGATAAATCGGTGCATTTGTGATGAGTTTGTCAGCGGATCCTTCTAACGTTTTATTTTTTGTGTTTTTGTCTCTATCCTATCAGCTGGGCGTTACATCATTTTCTGTGGCCACCCATAATATCCGGATTTCTTATACTCATCATGTGCCATTGATTAGGGGTTAAGGTGAACATTTGGGTAAAAATTTATTTCTTTGGGATAGAGCAAGATGAATCTTTTTCCAGCGATATCCGTTCGAGTGCTTTCGGGTGCTCCACTGCACCAAAAGTTGTCTTCTATTCATATGCAAAGTAGACTCCCAAATTGGGGCGTATCGGCGCATTTGCAGTACTCGATGCTGCCCTTCACATCTTGATTGACACTTGTGAGCAAAGGTGATGTCATACAGCAGAGCATCATCTACCACCACTGTGAATCAAGTAGCAAAGGGCGGCGCCAAGGACTGCAAGTGCACCAATACGCCGACCAATCAGGTCTGCATCCCCATCAGCTTTCCTTGCCCATTGGTGCCCACCCGACTACCCACTATGAGGAATTACTATCTAAGCATTACCTTGTGACCAGGAGTGAACTGGACATCATTGTGTGCCAAGTTTTTGAGCTAATGGTGTTGCTAAAAATTACATGTATTGGAAAAAGAAGGGGTGGCTTTATATTAACATTTCCAGGTATTGTGGGAGTTCCTGGTGGAACAGGGCAAGGCTTGGCATATCCTACGATCTTGGTTACATGCTAATGGCATAAACCTTTATTTTTTGTCTTTACTTTTCCAGACAGTACAGAAATATTCACTCTTATATCAGGACTCATCGCACCGCTTTGGGTAATCCTGTGTGATGGCTCTGTCAGTCATGGAGACGGGATGCATTTTTAATACCACATGTAAAGCAAATTTGCCTCTTATTTGCTCTAGACAGTCTATCAATTCCCCCTCGAGACAGCACTTCATGAGTATTAATCAGGCAGTGCCTCGGTGATTTCACCGATCGTTTATTGAATTGATAGGCAGTGTACAGAGGGGGGGAACCGGTGCTCTAATGCAACTTATTGTTAGTAGCAATCATAGAAGTCAATATTGACCCTTTATACAGCCTTGCAACATGACTTGGGGTATAAAGCCAAACCACAACCTTCTCCAGAAGGGCTTATATTTGCAGACAGCTCTTTCTGGGTTAGAGCCCACTTTGTAAGTCAATGTAGAAGAATGGTTATTATATTTTATTTCCTAGGGAGTATTGCATGGCCCATAAGTGTCCCAACCCCAGCTTGATAGTCTTCTTAAGGAGAAACTTTACCCCCTTAGAACCAGCTCCTCATCCAGCCAACCAGTCTTATACTTTTCACTCATGACTGATTAGAAGCCTCAAAACAACCGTTGTAATTGAAGATGTTGTCCTTTTAAAGAGGTTTCTGCTTTGGCTTTATATCCTAACACCCTTCCATGCCAAGGCTGACTCCAACTCCTAGAATATATAATACATTGGGTTCAGTAGTTCAGTGCTGGATGTGATGTACAGTAAATGATTTCATAAGAATTGGGGAAAGTTATAAAATGTCTATATAAAATGTCTGTGCTATTCGTGATCTAAGGATCGCCTGCTTTTAGTAGAGATGAATCTGTGCTGCACTTTACATACATGCTCAGTAGTGACCAGTGCTGTGGGAATCAGAGTCATGGCATCAGGGAAGTTGAGGAGTCAGAGTCGATGGTTTGGCTTACTGACTCCACAGCCCTGCCCCATACAGTTTATATATCTGTCAGCTAAACATTGGGGGAATTATATGGCTGGCTGCCATCCCGCTTTACTCTCCCTTACACAGGAGAGTTGACTCTGCCGACTGCTCCTGTGTTCTCTATGAGGGCCTCTGTATGACCCTTCTAGAGAACAAAAGGATTGGCAGCCCAAAATTGGTCGTGCTGGATCCTTCTTTCCCTACCGTCATCTGATAGGGCTCCACTCACACATTAGAATGCCGGCCAAACCATCAGTATTGTCAGGTTCGGCCATCGTTCCTCTATTAAGTATTATACTCAGGCTCTTTAAGGGTCAATATTTACTTCTTGGGTTGCTATCTACCAATACATGGTACTACAGGCAATCTGCATATTTTATTTTCAAGGGAGCCTTACATGGTCTATAAGTCTCCCTACGCCAGCTTGATGGTCTCCTTAAGGAGAAACTTTACCCCCAGTCCCTGAATGCAAGGAGGCACAGACTTTTCTAACACCCTTGCTTTGGAGCATAGCTTGGATGTCCTAAAGTTTGGTGCAAATACTATACCTGGACCCTCTACCTAACAAAGTTTGGCTTAAAAAAAATACATGTCATATCCAGTAAAATTCTGATAAGCCCCTAAGTTTCCTAGCTGCCATGCTAGCAAAATGTAATGGATTTTTTCACAAAAAGCTGTTTGCGTAATCTTCTCTGGACTATAATATTCAGCATTCAATGTGCATCTTTCTATGTTGACGCCATGCAGGGGACTATATCACGACTATGCGTTTCTTATGGGAGTGTCAAAATGTTGCATTCGGGGCTTAAAAAAGTTTTCTCTACTTTCAAAAGTGTTGTCTTCTACTAGACGGGTGCCACTCGTCGACACTGACTGCTGTGCCACCGCGGGTCTCAGGGCAACAACATCTAATAGGAAGGGTAACGAGACTGCTGCATCTAATCGGTGGCCGCTAAAGACTCCGGTTACAGGATGCCCGTCCGGATGTTGAGGCCTCAAAACTGGCTAGGGACACAGTAATTAATGAGGGCAGAGAAGCGGCATCGGTCCAGGGGATGAGTTTACGATTCTAGTTTTTGTTTTTTGTTTTAAATTCCCTCTTTGACCTGTTAACAATAGCATTTACAGTGGGTGTGGAGAAATCCCTTTTTTTGAAAATTTGCTCCTTTATTTCTAACTTTGCAAAATGTTTTATTAAGTGAGTGGCATGTCCTAATTTCTTCTCTTTGCTTCTTGTCTTGCAAAATTTCAACAAGTGTTTCCAGTATTGTCAGTCTGGATCATCAGAGCCCAGATTTACAGAATTTCACTGTTTCTATTTTGCGGATACAATGTGATGAAGACTGATAAATCCTATATAGCTGGGTATTTTTTTGCTATCATAGTTATAATTTTTTTTCTTATCATACTGTATTTACAATTTCTGTTTTAACACTGGATTGTTTTTTTTTTCATTTTTAATTATTAAATTTTTGTTTTTCTTTGCCTTTTTTAACATATAAACAGGTGGGCTCGGGCATATTCTTTTATTTTTCTTCCACAAACTACCACATGAAGTGTTACTTCCCGCTGACAGTCACGTTCCTGAGAGAAATTAATCTACGTGCAGATTCCACTTTCTCTTATTTATCATTTTAGGTTTTTTTTTTTTTTTTTTTTTTTTTTCAATAAAACTCTTTTTCGTGCTGAAACTGTCAGATGTGGATGTAATCCCAGCGTTAGCATAATTATACAATAATTTACTCAGCACGTACCTGTGGCCTTGAACGTCCTTAGTAAAGTATCTTTAAGACTGCTGTAGGGCAGAAGTGATGGACGCTGATTAGCTGGTAGGGTGTAATCAGCTGAGCTGGCATGAAGTGCTAAACTAAATAGCTAATAACTGGCACTGACTAGATAATACCATGGAAAGATTTTTGATGCTACACTCAAGTGCGACAGAGACGCTGGAAAAAAAATAATGCCGACATGATCAGTATACAGAGGATAGGATGCACACTCTTTTTATAATGTTTCTTACGCCTGCGATTATAAAAAAAAAAAAAAATACATTAAAGTCTATAAAAGTAGTTGACGGACCATAAAAAAAAAATCTGTTTCTATCAAAAACTTTATTACAGGCAAATGCAAAGTTATTGGCCACCAAAAAAATGTGTATGATAGAGCCCCATCAGTGTCTAATTCTTCTCAAAGAGGATCTGTCAGCTCTCCTGGGTGGTGTAGTGTATAGAGGATCTGTCAGCTCTCCTGTGTGGTGTAGTATATAGAGGATCTGTCAGCTCTCCTCGGTGGTGTAGTATATAGAGGATCTGTCAGCTCTCCTGGGTGGTGTAGAATATAGAGGATCTGTCAGCTCTCCTGGGTGGTGTAGTGTATAGAGGATCTGTCAGCTCTCCTGTGTGGTGTAGTATATAGAGGATCTGTCAGCTCTCCTCGGTGGTGTAGTATATAGAGGATCTGTCAGCTCTCCTGGGTGGTGTAGTGTATAGAGGATCTGTCAGCTCTCCTGTGTGGTGTAGAATATAGAGGATCTGTCGGCTGTCCTGTGTGGTGTAGTATATAGAGGATCTGTCGCCTCTCCTGTGTTGTGTATTATATAGAGGATCTGTCGCCTCTCCTGTGTTGTGTATTATATAGAGGATCTGTCGGCTCTCCTGTGTGGTGTAGAATATAGAGGATCTGTCGGCTGTCCTGTGTGGTGTAGTATATAGAGGATCTGTCGCCTCTCCTGTGTTGTGTATTATATAGAGGATCTGTCGGCTCTCCTGTGTTTTGTGTAGTGTATAGAGGGTCTGTCAGCTCTCCTGTGTGGTGTAGTATATAGAAGATCTGTCAGCTCTCCTGTGTGGTGTAGTCTATAGAGGATCTGTCGGCTCTCCTGTGTTTTGTGTAGTATATAGAGGGTCTGTCGGCTCTCCTGTGTGGTGTAGTATATAGAGGATCTGTCGGCTCTCCTGGGTGGTGTAGTATATAGAGGATCTGTTGGCTCTCCTGTGTGGTGTAGTATATAGAGGATCTGTCGGCTCTCCATGTGTTTTGTGTAGTATATAGAGGATCTGTTGGCTCTCCTGTGTGGTGTAATATATAGAGGATCTGTCAGCTCTCCTGTGTGGTGTAGAATATAGAGGATCTGTCAGCTCTCCTGTGTGGTGTAATATATAGAGGATCTGTCGGCTCTCCTGTATGGTGTAATATATAGAGGATCTGTCGGCTCTCCTGGGTGGTGTAGTATATAGAGGATCAGTTGGCTCTCCTGTGTGGTGTAGAATATAGAGGATCTCTCAGCTCTCCTGTGTGGTGTAGAATATAGAGGATCTGTCAGCTCTCCTGTATGGTGTAATATATAGAGGATCTGTCGGCTCTCTTGTGTGGTGTAGTATATAGAGGATCTGTCGGCTCTCCATGTGTTTTGTGTAGTATATAGAGGATCTGCTGGCTCTCCTGTGTGGTGTAATATATAGAGGATCTGTCAGCTCTCCTGTGTGGTGTAGAATATAGAGGATCTGTCAGCTCTCCTGTGTGGTGTAGTATATAGAGGATCTGTCGGCTCTCCTGGGTGGTGTAGTATATAGAGGATCAGTTGGCTCTCCTGTGTGGTGTAGAATATAGAGGATCTCTCAGCTTTCCTGTGTGGTGTAGAATATAGAGGATCTGTCAGCTCTCCTGTATGGTGTAATATATAGAGGATCTGTTGGCTCTCTTGTGTGGTGTAGTATATAGAGGATCTGTCGGCTCTCCTCGGTGGTGTAGTATATAGAGGATCTGTTGGCTCTCCTGTGTGGTGTAGAATATAGAGGATCTCTCAGCTCTCCTGTGTGGTGTAGAATATAGAGGATCTCTCAGCTCTCCTGTGTGGTGTAGAATATAGAGGATCTGTCAGCTCTCCTGTGTGGTGTAGAATATAGAGGATCTGTCAGCTCTCCTGTATGGTGTAATATATAGAGGAACTGTCAGCTCTCCTGGGTGGTGTAGTATATAGAGGATCTGTCAGCTCTCCTGGGTGGTGTAGTATATAGAGGATCTGTCAGCTCTCTGGTGTAGTATATAGAGGATCTGTCGTCTCTCCTGGGTGGTGTAGTAAATAGAGGATCTGTTGGCTCTCCTGTGTGGTGTAGAATATAGAGGATCTGTTGGCTCTCCTGGGTGGTGTAGTATATAGAGGATCTGTCGGCTCTCCTGTGTGGTGTAGAATATAGAGGATCTGTCAGCTCTCCTGGGTGGTGTAGTAAATAGAGGATCTGTTGGCTCTCCTGTGTGGTGTAGAATATAGAGGATCTGTTGGCTCTCCTGTGTGGTGTAGAATATAGAGGATCTGTTGGCTCTCCTGTGTGGTGTAATATATAGAGGATCTGTCAGCTTTCCTGTGTGATGTAATATATAGAAGATCTGTCAGCTCTCCTGGGTGGTGTAATATATAGAGGATCTGTCAGCTTTCCTGTGTGGTGTAATATATAGAGGATCTGTCAGCTCTCCTGGGTGGTGTAATATATAGAGGATCTGTCAGCTTTCCTGTGTGGTGTAATATATAGAGGATCTGTCAGCTTTCCTGTGTGGTGTAATATATAGAGGATCTGTCAGCTCTCCTGGGTGGTGTAATATATAGAGGATCTGTCAGCTTTCCTGTGTGGTGTAATATATAGAGGATCTGTCAGCTCTCCTGTACCACACAGGAGAGCTGACAGATCCTCTATATATTACACCACACAATAGAGCTGACAGATCCTCTATATACTACACCACACAGGAGAGCTGACAGATCCTCTATATATTACACCACACAATAGAGCTGACAGATCCTCTATATACTACACCACACAGGAGAGCTGACAGATCCTCTATATACTACACCACACAGGGGAATTGTCTCCTCCAGAAGTTATCACAAGGTTATCGGTCCATGGCACAGATCTATAGACCTTCCATGTACAAGGTCTGTATATGGGGTTTCATTTTGTATGGTTTAGGACTGGGCAGTAATCACGTATTTTCCAGCGCAGTTGTAGACTCTTGCGCAGCACTTGGCGCATGAACAAATGTATTAAGATTCTTCCCCGAAATAGCCTAAACACAGATTACATTTCAGGATTCTGATCTGACGAGAAGGTCGCACCAGAGTAAGTTCTTGGTACCAGACCATCAGATCTGTTCTGCAAGACCCCTATCATGTTCCACCATGGAGATCAGCTTAGATTGAGTCTGGGGTGCATCAATAATGGTTTATATATGGAAAATTTATCGCTTGGAACATTTGCACCATCCTTGACCCGTCATCCATGCATTTATTGTTGTCAGCACTTTAGCCCCAAACGCATTACTTGTAATTTAACACTGAAGCTGAAGGCAAAACACCCAAACACTTGTGACAACGCCTGTCAGTCCGGAGGACGGTGGTGCGGTGTAATTACCGCTATCCATTTCCGAGATTTGTGCAGATAAATCTGCTCCGTCGCAGGATATCCTGGGGTCTCTTTGTATTAACATTGTCATTATTTTCAGTCTAACCTATAATAGAGCCTCATCTGGTTTGAGTCAGATTGCTGCCTTGGCTTTTTTTTTCTTCTTCTTTGGTTGGTTCTTTTCAAACGTGCTGCTCAGAAGTCATTGAAGCTGAAAGGTCTGAAGGAAATGCGAAGCATCCTCGCACTGATGATCTACAGTGGTGTGATTGTGCAGCAGTACGTATGGCTCGTGGGCTGACCACATGAAAGCGCACATTTACAGACCAGATGAGTTTAACTTACAAAGTATGCCAGAGCTTCAAAAGCTCGTAGACAACCAGTCCCGTGCAAAATAGAAACCTTGTCTTTCTTCTCTTTATTAACAACACTCTGTCTCCGCTGATAATACGGCAGGATCTCATTTGAACCTGGAACCATTTCCTATTCGCCGTTCTAGTAATCGTAGACACCGAGGATGTCTGCTAAGGTAAAATGGGCCGACTGGCGGATCTTCAAAGGTGAAGCAATGGGTCGTAATGTTGAAGTCTTCAGGGTTATTTACTAACAATGTATACAAAGGTAGTAAAAAAAAAAAGAGAAAGCAGAAGAATCTTCATGTAACCTATCCAGCAAACAAAACAAGATATACATGGACTGATAAATTGCACCTAACCGGCGCCAATTGGCGATCTAACAAGTCCATCAACCCTTGTTTAATAATGTTTCGTTAATGTTTCGTTAATATTATGGCCAATATGAAGTCGTTCTGAAAAGAAAATTCCCATCTCATATATTTATAGCATATCTACGAGTCCCACTAATGGGACTATCATTTATGCCGAGAACGGGGCGCTTATGCACACCACTGTCGGGGAGGATGTGGTCGGAATTTCTATTCTTTTCTGTGGGAATTCTGACCTCCTCTCCTCGGACATCCAGCAATGGGTCGCATTAATGGGATGGATATGGGACTCTCCTCTAGTATACGCTTACGACGTATCCTGTGTAAAAGAAGGGAATGTCTTTAGCATAATTATCGGCAGCACTTTCCCTGTTTACATGAATGCATGCGCTGCTGACAAATGATAATTTTGATACATAAATAAAAATGCAATCAGAAGCAAATGAGCCTTTGATCACTGGGCCTGTGTACACTGGGTGAGGATGGGCAAGGATCATGTGGATCCAATCAATATCATCATCCCGTGTAAATAAGTCCTTATGTTCCTTTAGTTCAGAGGTGATTGACTGGCTACCCATCATTGTCAAGATTGGGTTTTCATTAGTCTGAGAAAGTTAGGTGACGCGGGACAGTTGTCATTGCGTCCATGATGGGTGTTGGGTGAATGAGCTGAAATTCGGCAGATTTAGATTATTCATACAATAGTGTAGAAGACTTTAGTATCTTCACAGTTTTGCAGTGTCAGAGGTATACTTCAGGAGGATTCTTTGACCTATGTCTCTGACATATACCACTAAGCACCTGCTCCTGTAAATCACTAGGCTCCTATGTTGAAAAAAATGGATGCTCTGTGATATAGGGTTTTTTGTTTTTTCTTACCGCAAGGAATGTTTCGGTAGACTATACCGTTTCATATAGCTGAAAAAAAGATTTATAAACTATATGACTTGAGGAAAAAAAAGACAGAATATTCCTCTGGCCTCCTTGAGAAGCATTGGATCCTTCTAGCTATCTTAATCTCTATACTGAAGTGGGAGTGAGTATTTGTCAGGGTACAGAAAGTGGGGGGCGGGTCTTTGTCGCTCCACTGGAAGTGGGTGCTTGTCTTTGTCTCTCCACAGGAAGTGGGTGTTTGTCTTTGTTGCTCTACAGGAAGTGGGTGCTTGTCTTTGTCTCTCTACAGGAAGTGGGTGTTTGTCTTTTTCTCTACAGGAAGTGGGTGCTTGTCTTTGTCTCTCTACAGGAAGTAGGCATTTGTCTGTCTCTCTACAGGAAGTGGGCATTTGTCTTTGTCGCTCTACAGGAAGTGGGTGTTTGTCTTTGTGTGTCTACAGGAAGTGGGGACCAAACTGTATACAGACATAATAGAGGTGGGTTTTCAATTCGGGTCAGCCAAACAATTGTACAAAATCTGGAGCAATGGAGACTGGTATGTGAAGGGGGAAAAAAGTTTCTGCACCTATAGTGCTGTCAGAATGCTGATAAAGAGGAACTGTCCATTAAATGAGATGGATGGCAAGTTAAATTTCCTTGACATTTAAGGCTGGCATGTCCAGTAAAGATGTTTTAGCAGTTTGTGAGGACAGGGGCGCAGCAAGGCTATACTTTTCTATAGGTTTAGTGTGAAAGAGAAGGGCAGCAGCACTACATAAGTGTGATCGAACAGTACTGTATGTAAAGTTATGGCATGTCTTGAAAATATACCGTAACATTTTATGATGGCAAAATGCTTTTTATGACAAATGCTAAAATTACGATTTTATATATATTTATATAATTAAATTACAGTCATTTATGAATTGTTTCATGTAAATTAAGGTCACAGAAATATACATATATATTTTTTTCCCTTCCTAAATATGACTTCTATATTTGCGCATTAAACTAACTGTATTTTAAGATGACCTTAAGGTTTTTCTGCATTTTGCACAATTGTGAACATAAAGATGTTGGTCTCCTGGAAGGAAATGCTGATACAGAAGCTGTCAGGAGCTATCATTCTCTCCCGTATTTTTCCTCACATTACTTCAGGTCCTTTCTTTGCAGATAAGCCCTGTGGCTTCATAAACCTCACCTTGTTCCAATTGCTTAAATAGTGGCCGGAGGGGAAAAATTAATGTTGATGTCAAACACAATAACAAGTGACTTACAGTTCTGCCTTGCATTGCATTAGGGTAAACTTAACTTTCCTCGTCCTTAGCACTAGGTGTTAAATGGAAGTGTTTAATAGTCTCCGAGCCCCACAGATCATCTATTAACAATGGAAACGTTCCATTTGTGGCCTTTGTAAGATGACAGAGTCCCTATTAAATGATGCAGAGTGGTCATGGAAGATCTTGTAGCTGTTACGATCCATTATTCATATACAGCGAGCATGATCTACAGCGCTTTACACCTAGTATATTGATTCACATCGGTCCCTAACCCATGGAGCTTACTATCTAATTGTTCACAATAGTCAGTTTCATAGGAATATCTTTGCTGGGCTTTTAGGATTGGTGACTTTTTGGGTTTAATCCAACCTTCGCCTAGACTTTTTGCATCCTCCTTCCACTTACAAGAAGTGCCCCGGATCCTATGGGTTGTGTTCCAAAAATATACTTGTTTGGCTTCAAATTTATTGAGGTATTTCATTTTTGGTTTGGAAGATCTATGGGGTAAGGCGGCAGAACGAAGTCACTTCTTCAGTTTTTTCCTTGTTCAACAAGTATTCACTTGATTTTGCAGGGAAAACTGCTGTATCACCTGAAAAATCACATTTTTCAGGTAAAACAACAATTATTTTTGGTGAGCAATTATAAAGATTTGAGCGGCTTATGGCTCCATTTGGCCTTCATTTACAAGGGAGACCACATGGAGCCGCTGGCTCTAGAACCACGGTGGACAATGGCACCACAATTTTGTTTCAGCCACGTTGTGTTGTCTCTTAAACATTTGTATCACATTCATGTTAATAATTGCAATCAATATCATATGAAGGGTGTCCATATGGCATCTGTTCTGTTTTTTTTTTTTAACCCAGCCAATGAGTTTAATGGATGATTCTCATCAACAAAGGGATCACAGTATTGAATCCTGTTATTTATTTTTTGCACGCGGAAAATCACTTGATCGATAATGATCATTGGAAAACTCCTAAAAGTTTTGACCAGTGGCGATTGCTAGAATGGAGCGGTTGAAAAGCTCAGCCAAGAAAGTAATGATGGGCTCATAGACTTTCTCTTGAGCTTGTTTTCAATCTTAGTAGAGAGCAGTGCTCAGATGAGGTGTCTCAGCTCCTCCAGGAACCCCACCGATCCAAACTTCTGGAAAGTTTTAGATGACAGCTTCTTCTTGGCTGCAGTGAACCCACGAGAAACCGCAAACCACCCTGATCATGTTTTATAAAATAGTTCTGCTGTGACTACAGACTGCATTCGGGCCACTGGGCCCCTTACCCTGGCTATCATAATAATTTTTATTGTTTCTTTATGATTTGCACTGGATATTGCACTTTTTTTTTTGATAATCAATTGTCTCAATTTCAGGGTCCTTTTCACCAGCTCGGTACTCAATCTGTCTGAACTTGTTGCTCTACGACCCGACCTTGGGAAGCTGAGAAAGGTCTTGTATTTTCACGAAAACCAGTTGGTTTACCCAGTTCGAAAAAATCAAGATCGAGATTTCCAGTATGGCTACAACCAAATCCTTTCATGGTAAGTGCGTGATGTACATTATCTACAGTTAGGTCCATATATATTTGGACAGAGACAACATTTTTCTAATTTTGGTTCTAGACATTACCACAATGAATTTTAAACAAAACAATTCAGATGCAGTTGAAGTTCAGACTTTCAGCTTTCATTTGAGGGTATCCACATTAAAATTGGATGAAGGGTTTAGGAGTTTCAGCTCCTTAACTTGTGTCACCCTGTTTTTAAAGGGACCAAAAGTAATTGGACAATTGACTCTGTTAAATATTAATAATCCGTTAATTTCTTATTACACCCAGTTCTGTAGAATGCTTTAGCGTACATGACATAGGCTATTTTTAAGCTTGGCTCATGGTAGAAATGTCAGCTCACTACATATTTAAGTTTAGCCTTGAGGTAAATGTCAAACTCCATATATACCGAGATCACGTGTTTCAAGAGACGTATATAATTCATGGCTAACTGTAGAGGGTGCTGTCTTCTTCCCTCACCATCATGAGACACAGACGCAAGATGACATAACTCAACAGCTGGTATGTTACTTTAGTACGAAGAAGCCGAACTGAGAGACAGACGCCATTTGCCATGTGGGATCTCAGAGTATGAACTATGGACAATTTCTCTTTCACCTATTTTTATTCACCTGTTTTTCTGTAATAACCTTTCTTTGATGGAAGAATCCAAATAAACCACTATATTTTTATCTGGTAACTAGTCCTGAGTATTTTACAGGATAAGCATTATTTTACAGACTCCAAGGCTATTTCATGGACAGGTGTGGGCAATCCCTTCGTTCTGTCATTCTCAATTAAGCAGATAAAAGGCCTGGAGTTGATTTGAGGTGTGGTGCTTGCATTTGGAAGGTTTTGCTGTGATGGAAACATGTGGTCAAAGGAGCTCTCCTTGCAGGTGAAACAAGCCATCCTTAAGCTGCATAAACAGAAAAAACCCATCCGAGAAATTGCTACAACATTAGGAGTGGCAAAATCTACAGTTTGGTACATCCTGAGAAAGAAAGAAAGCACTGGTGAACTCATCAATGCAAAAAGACCTGGGCACCCACGGAAGACAACAGTGGTGGATGATCGCAGAATAATCTCCATGGTGAAGAGAAACCCCTTCACAACAGCCAACCAAGTGACCAACACTCTCCAGGAGGTAGGCGTATCAATATCCAAATCTACCATAAAGAGAAGACTGCATGAAAGTAAATACAGAGGGTTCACTGCATGGTGCAAGCCACTCATAAGCATCAAGAATCAAAAGGCTAGACTGGGCTTTGGTAAAAAACATCTAAAAAAGCCAGCACAGTTCTGGAAGAACATTCTTTAGACAGATGAAACCAAGATCAACCTCTACCAGAATGATGGAAAGGGAAAAGTATGGCTAAGGCGTGGTACAGCTCATGATCCAAAGCATAGCACATCATCTGTAAAACACGGCGGAGGCAGTGTGATGGCTTGGGCATGCATGGCTGCCAGTGGCACTGGGTCACTAGTGTTTATTGATGATGTGACACAGGACAGAAGCAGCCGAATGAATTCTGAGGTGTTCAGAGCCATACTGTGTGCTCAGATCCAGCCAAATGCAGCCAAACCGATTGGTCGTCGTTTCATACTACAGATGGACAATGACCCAAAACATAAAGCCAAAGCAACCCAGGAGTTTATTAAAGCAAAGAAGTGGAATATTCTTGAATGGCTAAGTCAGTCACCTGATCTCAACCCAATTAAGCATGCATTTCACTTGTTAAAGACTAAACTTCAGACAGAAAGGCCCACAAACAACCAGCAACTGAAAACCACCGCAGTGAAGGCCTGGCGGAGCATCAAAAAGGAGGAAACACAGCGTCTGGTGATGTCCATGAGTTCAAGACTTCAGGCAGTCATTGCCAACAAAGGGTTTTCAACCAAGTACTAGAAATGAACATTTTATTTACAATTATTTAATCTGTCCAATTACTTTTGGTCCCTTTAAAAACAGGGTGGCACATGTTAAGGAGCTGAAACTCCTGAACCCTTCATCCAATTTTAATGTGGATTCCCTCAAATGAAAGCTGAAAGTCTGAACTTCAACTGCATCTGAATTGTTTTGTTTAAAATTCATTGTGGTAATGTCTAGAACCAAAATTAGAAAAATGTTGTCTCTGTCCAAATATATATGGACCTAACTGTATGTCTAGAGATGAGCAAATTGATTTGCAAGACCCTGGTCTAGCAGCACGTCTGTAATCCAGTACCGCTGGATGTGATCCCTGCGAAACCTTCTCCTACCTTAAGGAGTCCCCGCGTCTTTTCTGAATTGTAGGTCTTGTTTGATGTCATCCTTGCGGCTTCACATACACATGATGTCACGGGACCTAATAATCGAGTGAGACAGGACGAGGTTCACAGGGGTCCCGTCTTGCAGTCACAGACTACCAAGGTGGCTGCCGCCAGGCCAGGATCCTGAAAATCATTCCATCATCTATACCTGTGTCTTATGGCGAGATTGAAACTTCTCAAAATTTCTACTTTCGAGACGGCCGTTCACTTGGAGCTAAAGTTACTGTCGCACTCGTATCACTTTTACGGTCGTTTTTATGTAAAACTGCAATTTTTAAAAAATTGCGGCATTAAAAAAAAATCATAAACCAGCGCCACTGTTTATCCCTAGGTTAAAGCAACACGATGATGACCACAATCCCAGGCGCCTTTTTGTTTGAGACCGGATTTGTAAACCTGTGCATGCAATTATAGGAAAAATAAAAAATGCAAATTGTATACAGGAGGAAAACATTAATGTATTGACTTTTATGTAAATGTCATGTCTGCTTCAGAGAAAACTTGCAACCCTCTGCTAACCTTTCATATTTAAAGGCATTATAACCTCGCGTCCGCTCTCTGCTTAATTATTCCTGCAGGGAAATGCATATGCTACACTTAGGTTAGATTTTTTTTTTTTTATCGTTCTTTTCTAGAATCTGTGCAAATTTGCAGCTCTGCGTCTGATTTCCCCTTTGCCTCTTTTGCCATTTACCGGTTGTTCTAGTTGAAAGCGGCATTGACCCCCGGCACCATTATATTATACGGTGATTAAAACTTTACTAACGCGCAAAGACAGACATGCAGATTGACGTCTATAGGAAAAAGCCGGTAAAGATGGTTGAGACGAACTTAAAGGGGTTGTACATCATCAAAAAAAAACAAAACTTGGCTGCTCAGTTTCAAAATGGCCCCACACAGCTGTCCACAGATTGTATCTGGTATCGTAGATCGGAGTCATGGATGTGAAAAGATCGGAGCTTCGGCACGGTGCATGGAACCTCAAAGCCAGATTTTGCAAAGATGTGTAGAAAGGACTGGACCAATGGTGGATTTTTAGTTATTGACAGATACATAGGCCTCCTGGAGAGGCAGGAGAACTTAGAGGGGCAATGTGGCTCCTCTCACTTCTGCCTTGGAGGTGAACAGTGCCTGATGACTGACCTTTCTAACCAGAGTTATGGCTGCTCCGCTGGCCAGGACTGTGCACACTCCGATGTTGCGAGCAGAGGCAGCTTTACCTGTGGAGGATCCGAGGAGCACAGGGACAGCTTCAGAGGTAGCAAACGTTCTAGCATAGAGATGGTCAGCGCTGCGCCCCTTGCTTAGGAGACCACCCATGACCGAGAGGGCCGGTAACCTACTCAATGAGCAATGCACAATAAAAGTTAAAAAATAGTGGATAACTGTCCATTGTGGAAAAAACCTCTAGGATATATTATGAAATCATGTGGGGCTGCATTTTTGCCCTAATTTTTGGAAAATTGGTGCAAAAAAATGTCATTTTTACACCAGTAATAATAATAAGTTAGGCCATCAAGACCCGATTGATGGGATATGGCCCTGCTGCTACAAACCGTTTATTGTACAATGAATACATTTTTTTTCCAATAAAAACTCCTTTAAAGGATTATTCCCTTGATCACAAAGATCACAATGACTTCTAGGACCCCCACCGATCCTGGGAATAAAGGGGAGGGAGCAATGTTGCAATTTTTTTGGTTGTGGGGTAAAATTAAAAGAGGACGTAGCACTACACCACTTTATTATCAGGGTCGGTGGGGTCCTAGAGCTTGAGCCATCACTTATTATAAGGTGACAGGGGTATCATTATGACATGTTATCATTTAATGTGTATGGATTACTACTTTAAAGGGTTTGACTTATAAAAATCCGAAGAACAGCGGATAACTTCCTGATTGTGAGCGGTGCAGGTTTGACTGCTGGAACTTCCAATGATCCCGAGAATGGATCGCTGCGGCCCTGTCCTGCATGCTCGACCTTCGCTCCATTTATTGTCTATGGGATGGCTGTAAATAGCCAATTGCAGAGCTCAGCAGCCCTACAGAGACAATACATGGAGAGGAGGCCGAGCATACGCAATTCTGATCCATTAAGGGCCTGGCTGCAGAGTCCAATTCTCAGGATTGCTGGGAGTACCAGCGGGAAGACCCACAGCAATTCACAAGTTATCCCCTATGAAATGTATTGGGGATAACTTGATTTTTTGGAGAATAACCCTTTAAAGAAAGATCCACAATGATTTCCGGGTTGATGTGCCCCTTAAACGCTTACGTGAAATCTTCCAGTCCTGTTTCTCACTGAACACTTAATTCTCCAAGTTCTCCCCCACGTTCTCCTTTTATTAATGCATGGTCCTTGTATTATGTCTATCAGCAGATGTACAGTACAGAGAATCCAATCGCTTCAATGGGTGGAAAAGCGAAAATTAGAGGTCAGCTTGCTTTATCTTGTATAATGGAGTGTGAGGAGCCTATTTGATAAATTTCGGAGCATGCGACGTCTCTCTTTCGCCATTATGGCCAATGAAGCATATCCACATCAGTTTACCCGTTCTAGCTTCACACGTACTTAAGTAATGCCTCAGACCTTTAACAGGAGCGCTGCACCATTTTCATGAGCCGCTAAGCCATCACTCAGCGATGCATCTTAATGTAAAATGCGGCTGAAGTAAAAAATTATGGCGTCAACGTGTCACAAGCCTTTTACGCCTGAGCGTTGGCCAATGTGAAGATCGTCTTGCTTAACCTTCAGTGACTAGCATAATATTGTAATGGCCTTAAGTATAAGTAGGACAGCAAGCAAAATAGCTACAGGTGGATTTTTCACCAGCTTTCCTAGGGTCCTAAATCTGCCTAATGATGTAATCCCCCCCACTCCCCTTCTCTCTATATAACAGTAGTGCATTAAGCATTGGTGGCTCAGTGGTTAGCACACTGCGAGCTCTGCTCTAAAGCTGGACAAATCTCTGTATCTTGACAGCTTCATTGTTCCTTTGCTTCTTTTGTGCTATTGAAGTCTCTCCCATCGATCAACTGTGATCGCCAGGAGAAATCCTTCTGACTGTTTGTTTTCCCTGTAGCGGCCACTACAGATGAATTGTGGAATTACATGGTGGCAAGTACAATGAATAAACAACCACATAATACTTGATTGTGTCTAATCCAGTAGATTATGTTCGACTCTTTCTGTTCGGAAAGCTCCATGTCTTGGAGCATGTGTCCGCAGCTGATAAGTGACTTGGACCTGCTAGGTCTAAACAAGGGGGGAAGGGATTGTACTTTCTTCACTCTGAAAGGAAACCTATCATCAGGTTTTCCCCTTCTGATACCACCGGATTGCTCATCCTCTAAGATCTTTCTAATTGTGTCTTTGTAGCACCCCATGCAGCCGGACATACTTTACCTAATAAACGTTATTTTATACAAATTACCATCTAGCGGTCTTTTGGGTGGGCCCGGACTATCCTCAATATCTCCTGCGATCTTCGTAATTTAGCCAATGTAAATGTCTTCCTCTACAGTATCTCCCTTGAGCACCGAGCTGTCTCTCACTGTCCACGTAGAGCTGTAGCTTCTAACATACACATAGAATATTTGCGTAACCTGTGTATGGAGGTGTGGACAACACCACACTGAAGTCTTCATTAGAAATAGCAGAGCATGTAACGCCAAGTCACAAGACCAAAGAAGCAGGTTATGAAAGGTCGTCTGATGAAGCAAAAGTTTAAGAGCCAAACGGAGAAGGAAGGCTGAGGTCAGGGCTGGCAGCAGACAAAAAGACAAGATCAGAAACACAAGTCAAATCCAGGAACAAGTGTTTGACAAAAAGGAGAGAAAGAAATAGGCCATGAGCAGGGGATCACCCTGAATAGGACATAGCATATATAATACAAATTTTATTAGACACAGCAAACAGCAAAAATTCTTAAAAACATTAAAAATGGTCACAAATGTGACACATACACAAATAATACAATGCTCATAATAGAGCAACCCACCTGCTACCAACTATCACCCTCACTGAGCATGATGCCTATATCCCTAGGTCCATGTAAACAGGATTCTCAATAGGAGAATTAGTAAGCCCACACATACAGTTGTGACCAAAAGTATTGACACCTCTGCAATTCTGTCAGATAATACTCAGTTTCTTCCTGAAAATGATTGCAAACACAAATTCTTTGGTATTATTATCTTCATTTAATTTGTCTTAAATGAAAAAACACAAAAGAGAATGAAGCAAAAAGCAAAACATTGATCATTTCACACAGAACTCCAAAAATGGGCCAGACAAAAGTATTGGCACCCTCAGCCTAATACTTGGTTGCACAACCTTTAGCCAAAATAACTGCGACCAACCGCTTCCGGTAACCATCAATGAGTTTCTTACAATGCTCTGCTGGAATTTTAGACCTTTCTTCTTTGGCAAACTGCTCCAGGTCCCTGAAATTTGAAGGGTGCCTTCTCCAAACTGCCATTTTTAGATCTCTCCACAGGTGTTCAATGGGATTCAGGTCTGGACTCATTGCTGGCCACCTTAGAAGTCTCCAGTGCTTTCTCTCAAACCATTTTCTAGTGCTTTTTGAAGTGTGTTTTGGGTCATTGTCCTGCTGGAAGACCCATGACCTCTGAGGGAGACCCAGCTTTCTCACACTGGGCCCTACATTATGCTGCAAAATTTGTTGGTGGTGTTCAGACTTCATAATGCCATGCACACGGTCAAGCAGTCCAGTGCCAGAGGCAGCAAAGCAACCCCAAAACATCAGGGAACCTCCGCCATGTTTGACTGTAGGGACCGTGTTCTTTTCTTTGAATGCCTCTTTTTTTCTCCTGTAAACTCTATGTTGATGCCTTTGCCCAAAAAGCTCTACTTTTGTCTCATCTGACCAGAGAACATTCTTCCAAAACGTTTTCGGCTTTTTCAGGTAAGTTTTGGCAAACTCCAGCCTGGCTTTTTTATGTCTCGGGGTATGAAGTGGGGTCTTCCTGGGTCTCCTACCATACAGTCCCTTTTCATTCAGACGCCGACGGATAGTACGGGTTGACACTGTTGTACCCTCGGACTGCAGGGCAGCTTGAACTTGTTTGGATGTTAGTCGAGGTTCTTTATCCAACATCCGCACAATCTTGCGTTGAAATCTCTTGTCAATTTTTCTTTTCCGTCCACATCTAGGGAGGTTAGCCACAGTGCCATGGACTTTAAACTTCTTGATGACACTGCGCACGGTAGACACCGGAACATTCAGGTTTCTCAAGTCCTCAGACAGTTCTTTGGTCTTCTTTCTTTTCTCCATGCTCAATGTAGTACACACAAGGACACAGGACAGAGGTTGAGTCAACTTTAATCCATGTCAACTGGCTGCAAGTGTGATTTAGTTATTGCCAACACCTGTTAGGTGCCACAGGTAAGTTACAGGTGCTGTTAATTACACAAATTAGAGAAGCATCACATGATTTTTTGAACAGTGCCAATACTTTTGTCCACCCTCTTTTTTATGTTCGGTGTGGAATTATATCCAATTTGGCTTTAGGACAATTCTTTTTGTGTTTTTTCATTTAAGACTAATTAAATGAAGATAATAATACCAAAGAATTTGTGTTTGCAATCATTTTCAGGAAGAAACTGATTATTATCTGACAAAATTGCAGGGGTGTCAATACTTTTGGCCACAACTGTAGGTAATATAGAGCATATGAGTCAGAAACACTAATAATATACAAATACAATGAAGAAATGATGCAATTCCAACTCAATAATTACAAAAAGCAGTACACGGGATAATGTAAACCCAAGAAGATGCTGATCACTATGAGGTGTACAGAAATGCACACTAAATAGACCTCATATATGCGTAGAGGTACCCCAGCCCAAGATCAGGCATAGGGAACATCAAGGACCAGATCAGCCAGACCATTAGGGGCTAGAGAGGGTCTAAGTGGACAGAGAAAATCTCCATATCCACCCCAAATGATAACCACACATACAAATCAGCACAATACAAAACCCATGAGAAGTGAAGTGGGGCAGGTAGAGCCAGAGACCCGACGCTTGTCGCCACTCTAGGTGGCTACGTAAGGGGTACAGATTGCCAGTCAGCTGTGTC
Organism: Dendrobates tinctorius; assembly: GCF_039654945.1. Taxonomy (NCBI): domain Eukaryota; kingdom Metazoa; phylum Chordata; class Amphibia; order Anura; family Dendrobatidae; genus Dendrobates; species Dendrobates tinctorius. Next base: position 20,947,099 of record NW_027361810.1, on the reverse strand, counting down.
AATATATATGGTTGCATAATTAGTAGATAGGGAGCAGCTGCGCCGCTGCTTACCATGATAGGGTTAACATCCAATATACCTGAGAGTCAGCGGTTAGTCACTGATCCATAGCTATGGCTGACAGCTCACAGCAGCGGCATGTGACGTCACAGAATGCCAACTGCGCAAGCGTCGGTGTCCGGGAGACAAGGCACGCATCCTGAATACAGGAAGTGAGAGAGAGCTCAGTATTGCTACTGCGCAGGCGTCGGCGTATAGTAGACAAAGCGCGCGTCACGAATAAATGAGAAAGACCAATCAAGGGGACGCTTGCGGTCATGTGACCGATTAACCCTCAAAGATATACAGCTCACTTGCTGTGATGATTATCTGCGCAAGCGTCGGCGTATAATAAACAAAGCGCGCGTCACAAATAGGTGAAGAGAGACAATTAAGGGGACATTCTAAAGATATGCAGCACATTCACTGTAGTAATTATCTGAGTAGGCGATGACCAAAAACAACACTCCCCCATAGGCGCTCCCGGCCAGAGCGAGAAGTAGATAACCACTGTATTACTAGTCATGCAGCTGCCATAGTCACCAATAGACGCACATCGCTGGAGAAAACAATGATAAGGCGCAATACCTGTGATCTAAAGCGCCTGTGCTTATACAAAGACCGTGCTGGTTCGGGGCTCAGTTGCCATGATGATCAGTTAAATAAACAGGACACTTTATGCTCAAGTAATTGAAAATCACTTAAACTGAGTAAAATATAATTACTCAGCCTATATCTAATTTTTTTTTACTTTACTTCCAGCTTAGTCGCTGACATTGTGGTGTTTAACTCGACCTTCAACATGGAGTCTTTCTTAACGTCTATTAGCAAGTTCCTGAAGCTGATTCCGGATCACCGGCCTAAGAATCTAGAGCAGATCATCAGACCTAAATGTCGGGTTGTTCATTTTCCCATCAGATTTCCTGACGTCAGCCGGTAGGTAACATCTCATCTCAGATCTGTATAAAGTCACTGACAAAAAAGAGACTGAGTTTCCATTGTTTCATTTACTAGTGGTTTCCTGACCTCTAAATAATGTCTCGTATACAAAATAGTCAAAAATATTTACATTTTTATACTTGGATTTCAAGTTTTGTGTGGTTTTTATGTTGTCGAATTTCCAGTCTTGGTTTTATCCTGTTGGTCTTGTCGTGTGATGACTTTGACTTTTGGCCGGCGATGACATCTTAACACTTCAAATGGATCTTTGTCGTATACCTAATTATCAGTCCATAGTGACTATCGCTTTTACACGGAATGTATGGAGAATCCGCTAATACCTCTACCCTATCATCAGAACTAGCAAGCCATCGGGTTTCTGGTCTTCCTCTTCGCCTTGTCCCCTGTTTTCTGACCATGATGTCCTTCTCCAGTGATTGCTCTCTTTGTATGATGTGTCCAAAGTAGGCAAGTCGTAGCTTGGTGATCCTTGCTTCCAGTTACATGTCTCTCTTGATTTCTTCCAAGATTGATTTGTTTTTCCTTCTTGCCATTAATGGTATTGATATCCTTTTTCTCCAGCACCACATTTCAAAGGCGTCAATTCTTCTTCTGTCTTGTTTCTTTATTATCCAGATTTTACATCTGTATAAACAGATCTCTTAGACCTGATAGAGCTGTTGTACTTACTTTAAGTGCCCATTTGTCGGACAGTTAAACGTGTAGACTTCTTCTTAGCCTAGTGCAACACAGCTGTGTGCTTGCACTGACCTATTTCAAATTTGTATTATTATCTGCTGCAAAATCTGTAGTAAAATTTGCTGCAGATTTTTTGCAGATGTTGGTTCTCTGTGTGAATGTAAACTTACAGTGTTGCTGCACAAGGAAAGCTGGTTGTCGTGGAAAAAAATGGTAAAGTCCATAAAGACATCTCTGGAAAGAGAACATATCATCCTCACATTGAATATTTGAGATTAGTTATAAATGAGAAAGTGAGAAACTAATTATAACTGGAAGTTAGAGAGTTGACACTTCAACCTCTGTTGTAATGACATGTTCACTGCAAGAGCTTTTACTTCAATAGAGACCTGCCCTGTGAGCTAGTCACTAAGTGTAGGATTCGTATACTCCGAGGCAAAGAAGTACAGGGGCTTCCTCTGTTCAAAGCAGTCAGCTTTCTCTGTTCAAAGGATTTGTTTCAGACACTCGAGCCAGTAGTTATTGATGAATATTGGGATTTGTATCACTTCAATATTTATGGGAGATATATTTTGGGAATCGTAGCAAAGGGCCCAACATAACACATTCACTCACATCACAGTAAGGCCAGCCAAAGACCTTCAGCTTAAAACCGGTCATGATGGATGATGCTATCCATGCAATGTTTAATCAGTATAGAAAGGTAAAATCATGATGGGAAACATGACACTCCAGGTCTGAAGTTATTCTGAAAGTTGGGGATATCATAAACTTTTAAAAGACCTAGCCCATCCTCGACCAGCATATCCCTGATCTAATAAAAATTAGAGTTTGTGTTTTGGTCATTTGTCAATCCTAGAATGTACAGCTTGATGTACTTTTGTCTGTTTTCCTAAGGAGTACTTCTCTCCACTAAGAACGGAGACATTTCTGTGACACAGGTTTAGGACTTTTCTTTTGTTATCACTTTTACTTTATATGATCTTATATACTTTGTTTTTCCCATTTTGTGTCATCTTTGTATATTGTGACAATTTTATCTTAATTAACCAGATGTCTATTTTCAGCAAGCCAGGAGGAATAGACTGTTCTCTATATGTTGACTTTTGAATTTGTGTTTCTTTCTGGTTGGTCAAGAAAACACTTTTGTTCATATAAGCCTGTAATATTGACTTGTAAGTTGACATTTGATGTAACATATTGTGCTGTTATCCTGGATGACTAATGATACAGGGTCATCTAACAATGAGGTTAGTTGGTTAACTTGCAAAACAGAGAAGGAAAAACTTTGCAAATAAGATTACATAACCAAACAATCCGAGTTGGTCTCATCACTGTTCTTCCACTTTACTTGTGAGTGCTGACTTGAAGGACATTTGTTAACTATATAAAGGATAGATACGTCCATAGACAGAGATTCAGCCAAGACATTCAGATATCCAAGCATCAAAACAACCAGCGACTCCCTACAGCACCGCATCCAAGACATCATGACACCATCCTGAGAGACACAGATTTGTCATTCTATAGGATGCAAGCTTAGACTACGGCTCTGGCTAGAAGAATACAGATCTGCTCCATTGATCATCGCAAATCCATGGATAAGTTTGGGGTAGTCAGGATTTGGACCCACCGGTTGCCTGAGAACCATGGATACGTTTGTGGAGACCAGGAATCAGACCCGCCAGTCGCATGGCTTTATGGAGGTGTTCTGAGAAGCCAAGTTGTGACCCTCCGGCTAACTGGTATTGTACCTCAATGGGCTGTCATCTTCCTAAGCTTGTCATTACCTCCTCTCTGTGTGCATGCCACAGGTGGGGTAGTCAGCCCTGCAGTCACAGCTGCTCTTATCCCAACGAAACTAGTAGCAGCGGTGTGATCTCTCCAGTGTCCTCCCTGACAAACTGGTAGCAGCGGTGTGATCTGTGTGATCTCTCCAGTGTTCTCCCTGACAAACTGGTAGCAGCGGTGTGATCTGTGTGATATCTCCAGTGTCCTCCCTGACAAACTGGTAGCAGCAGTATGATCTGTGTGATCTCTCCAGTGTTCTCCCTGACAAACTGGTAGCAGCGGTGTGATCTGTGTGATCTCTCCTGTGTCCTCCCTGATAAACTGGTGGCAGTGGTGGGATCTGGGTGATCTCTCCAGTGGTTCTCCTTGACAAACTGGTGGCATCAGTGTGATCTGTGTGATCTCTGGTATTCTCCCTGACAAACTGGTAGCAGCAGTATGATCTGTGTGATCTCTGGTATTCTCCCTGACAAACTGGTAGTATCAGTGTGATCTGTGTGATCTCTGGTATTCTCCCTGACAACGTGAATGCAGCGGTAGGATCTGTGGGATCTCTCCAGTGTTCTTCCTGACAAACTGGTGGCATTGGTGGGATCTGTGCTATTCCCCCTGCTGTTATCTCTGATCCTGGGTGATGATAACTGCCTCATTAGCCGGGTGTTCACAGAAGACAGGTGGCCCCATAGCAAAGAAGAGGGGCCACATTAGGCTGATAGTTTGTATTCAGAGCCGAAGGGACTTCTGTTTGTTTCCCCCTTTTGAACTTGCACCAACTTGGAAATTTACAAACTCTAAGAGGGAAAGATGTGCTCCTTGTTTTCACCTGAATATTTTTTTTTTGCATTACCTTAGCATGGCAGGAACAAAGAGACAAACTACAGACAAGCATAACGGAGTTGAGTGCAGTCTGTTGGATAGTAGCCATGCATGCTGAGAAAACACTGAAAGGCAGTTCCAACACACACAATGCTGTCAGAATGCTCAAGAACAAGAGTGGATGGCAAGTTGCAGACTATGAGAATCAGGACAGTACCTGGGCGTACGACACTGATCAAAAGTAGTTTTATCTTGTTACGAGGGGTGAAGGCAGCAAGGCTATGCTTTTCTAAGATGTTTGTGTTAAAGAATAGATGAGCTTTAATTCCTAAATGAGAGCCCTGCTCGATAGTGGACAGAAGTGCAGTTTTTTTTTCTTTAAAATCTCATCTATTCTGCATTTTTTTCTCCATGCAATCTCGTATCCTTCCTCTTTATAATACTTGTGAGTTGATTTGATTTACGGACCGCACGGCTCCCCTGAAACTAACTGAGTGGAAATGGAGAAGAAGAAGGTTAAGGATTGCTGTGGCCAACCCGAGCTTCCCAAAGCCAGCTCTTAGCCCAGAGTGTTTTTGAGTTATTCTCAAATGGTAATTTTGCTTTATCCAAACCAAACGCACATAGTGTAAGTAAGTGATTATTTGCATGACTGACAATCACTCCCTGCCTGCAGTCTTTCTAAAATGCATAATTTTACAGAGATGCAAAATAAAATACAAAAAAATTCTCAAGGCTAAAGAACTTAGGTGATTTATTTTGTGCGGTGTTCAACCTCTGTTTCTGCTCTGTCCTTAACCCTTGTGTTCTCGGTTTGCAATTTTTATCAAGATCTGCTATATATATTATAATATATTTACACACAGCTCTGGCAAAAATTAAGAGACCGCTGCAAAATTTTCGGTTTGTCTGATTTTTCTCTTTATAGGTTTATTTTTGAGTAAAATGTAAATTGCTCTTTTAGGCTATAACCTACTGACAACGTCTTCGAATTTCTAAGCACTAAATTTTGTATTTATTTTCAGAAAATGAGAAATGGTCAAAATAACAAAAAAATGCAGTGCTTGCAGATCTCAAATAATGCTAAGAAAACAAGTTCATAATCATTTAGAAACAACAATACTAATGTTTTAACTCAGGAAGAGTTCAGAAATCAATATTTTGTGGAATAACCATGATTTTTAATCCCAGCTTTCATGCATCTTGGCTGCTTTCCACCAGTCTCACACACTGCTTTTGGGTGACCTTATGCCACTCCTGGTACACATATGTAAGCAGTTCTCTTTGTTTGATGGCTTGTGACCATCCATCTTCCTCTTGATTACATTCCAGAGGTTTTTAATGGGGTTCAGGTCTGGAGATTGGGCTAGCCATGACAGGGATTTGATGTGGTGGTCCTTCATCCACACATTGATTGACCTAGCTGTGTGGCATGGCGCATTGTCCTGCTGGAAACACCAGCCTCAGAGTTGGGGAACATTGCCTGAGCAGAAGGAATCAACTGTTTCTCCTTCGTCTCATTGGGGGACGCAGGTACTGTGGGTGTATGCTACCGCCATCTGGAGGCTGACACTAGGCAACAACACAAGGTTAGCTCCTCCCCCGCCGTATACACCCTCGCCCTGATTGCGGGCGGAAGCCAGTTTTTTGCTTAGTGTCTATGGAGGCACACGTCTGGTCCTTTTTCTCCAGACTTTTTTGTCCATGAAGATTAGACAGGGGCAACGGATCCTATTGAAAGGGTCCGATTTCCCCAAACCATCAACGGGCGAGCACGTGTCGAGTATCGTCTCCATGTATCCTTTCCCGCACCGTGGGACAAATCTGGGCAATTTCCCCAGAATTTTTTATTTTAGCTTGTTTTTTTCTTTTCTTTATTTTTTCTAAGAAGATGACAGAGGCAACGGATCCTATTGAAAGGGTCCGATTTCCCCAAACCAACAACGGGCGAGCACGTGCGAGTGTCCCTCCACGTATCCTTTCCCGCGACGTGGGACATGATGCCGGACTTAGCCCTGACCACCCCTAGGTAGAGAAACCATGGGCTACTCAGAGGCACAAGACGGTCCGAGCGGCCCCCACTGCGCCACCAACGCAAGACGAAGGTGCTGCAAGGAGGCGGACGGTCCCTCTCCTCGGCTGAAGCTGGACGGCGTTAGGGTGCCTGCACCGTCCAGGATCCCCACACCACCCCCCACTCCCTGGTTTGTTGTTCGCCCTGAAGGGCCTACCTGGAGTGAAGTGGACAGCCGCATTTAAGGTACGGGCGTGTGGGGGGCTCCTAGGCAGCAGCGGCAGGCAGCGGTGTGCGTCCCCCTAAGGCCCTCCTCATGTCCATAGTAGGAAGAGTAGCGGCGGTTTTTTTTGCCGTCATCACCGCCGCGGCACTGTCGCTGCTGCTGCGTCGCGGCGCTGCGGGCGGTGGAGAAAAATTGAGCCCCCGGTTTTTGCCCGGTTTTAGGCTGCGGCGCGCCACCTGCGTCGCGCGGCGCCGCGGGCGGTAGAGAAAAATTGAGCCCCCGGTTTTTGGCCGGGGTTAGGCCGCGGCGCGCCACTGTTGCCGCTGCGTCGCGTGGCGCCGCGGGCGGTGGAGAAAAATTTAGCCCCGGTTTTTGGCCGGTGTTAGGCCGTGGCGGAAGTACCGCCCTTGGCGAACGGCGTAACTTCTGGCGGCCCGCCCCTTAAATCCAGGCCCCGGCTTCAGTGTGGGGTAGGCCGCGACCAGGAAAGAGGTCGGTTTGCCCCACGGAGGTGCAGGAGGTCGGGTGCGCAGTCGGGGAACGCAGGTCGGGTGAGCGCAGCTTCGCCGCGGAGGCCGCTAAAACAGCAAGGGGGCCTCCCCTCCCCCACCCCTCCCTCACATTGAGGCAGAAGAAAAAATTTTTTTGGGATATATAAAACGCCTGACAGGCACAATATGGCCGAGAAAGGGAAGACGCACACTTTTCTCTACGCTGCATGCACTTCTTGTAAGGCCCCGTTTCCACGAGCTCAGAGCGCCAAAGTGTGCGAGGCCTGCGACTCCGAACGCGCCCAGGAGCCCCCCTCGGCGGCTGAATCCAGAAAGCCGAATCCTCCGGAATGGGCATTAGCATTGTCCCAGTCTATGGCCTCGCTTACAAAGGCGATCGAATCCCTTCACGCCCCAAAGGGAGGCAAGGATAGTGGCTCGCTTATCTGGGAAGGGTCCTCCACCTCACAGGAACCTTCGGCCTACAGGGGCCGTTCCCATGCCAGACAGAGGTGAAGGAAACGAACCCGTACGAGGTCTCCTGGCCTATCTGGTGCCTCGGCATCGGGGAGTTCAGCATCACGCTCCCCTTCACCAGCGAGCGGGAGCGCACAGAGTTTAGATCGTGACTCAGACGAGCCACTTGATCTAGATACCCCGGGATGCCGGGAGACAATGGACAGCCTCATTGAAGCTGTCAATCAAACCCTGGGGATTGAAGATGATGCTACCTTGGCCGCGAGCCATAAGGTAGCCTTTAAGCGGGCCAAGCACCTGCATAGAGTATTTGGCACTCACCCAGAATTTGAGGATATAGTGCAGCGCCACAATGAACGCCCAGACAAGCGCTTCTCAGGCCAGAAGTCTATAGAGGCAAGATACCCATTTGCCCCGGAACTCTGTAAGAAATGGGCGGAATCCCCAGTGGTGGACCCGCCAGTGTCGCGCCTGGCCTCGAAGTCCTTGTTGTCGGTGCCTAGCGGCTCGTCCATTAAAGACCCCACGGATTGGCTCATAGAGGGCTTGGCGCAATCAGTTTTTGAGGCATCAGGTTCGGCGCTCGCCCCTTCGTTCGCAGCGACGTGGGTAGCTAAGGCCATGATGTCATGGTCAGAGTCTTTGAATAACTCCTTGCAGGATAGAGGCCTACCTGCAGAGGTGTCTGAGGTCGCAAGTCAGAATGCTATGGCTGGAGACTACTTAATTAATGCTTCTTTGGATGCGGCTAATTGTGCGGCATTTGCAGCCGCTAACGCAGTAGCCATTAGGAGAGCCCTCTGGTTGAGAACTTGGCAAGCCGATTCAATTTCCAAGAAGTCCTTGACTTCCTTGCCCTATCAGGGAGGCCGCCTGTTCGGGGAGAAGTTGGATCGGCTCATCTCCGATGCGACAGGAGGGAAAAGCAGCTTCCTCCCGCAGAAAAAGGCGAAACAGCCATTTCGCCAGGTCCCGACACGTTTTCGAGCCTTCCGCAACATCGGATGGATGGCAGCAGCCAGTTCGGCCGGCCCACCTCGCTCCAACCAGGATAGGGAGCGACTGGTCTCATATAGACCCATTCCGGTGGGAAGGATGCGCGCTCACCAGCCCAGGTCGAGAGGAGCCAGGGCCCAGAGACCCTCAGCCAAATGACTCGGAGCCCTTGGTAGGCGACAGCAGCAGGGTGGGCGGCCACCTGCTCCTTTTTCGCCATATCTGGGCCGAGGTAGCACATGACTTATGGGTGGTAGAACTGGTGACTTCAGGGTACAAAATAGAGTTCATCAGGTACCCTCCAACACGGTTTTTTCTCTCCCAACTTCCCAAGGTGGAGAACTGGGCGAAAGCGCTGCTAGGAGCCATCAATTCACTCCAAAACAACAGAGTCATTGTTCCCATACCAGAGCACGAAACAGCTCAGGGTTTTTATTCCAATCTGCTCGCGGTCCCCAAAAAGGAGGGCACAGTCAGACCGGTTTTGGACCTGAAGCTCCTAAACAGGTTCATCAGACTCAAACATTTCAGGATGGAATCTCTCCGTTCTGTTATATCAGCCATGGAGCAGGGAGAGTACTTAGCCTCGATCGACATCCAGGATGCCTACCTGCACGTTCCCATTTTTCCTCCGCATCGAAAGTTTCTTCGGTTCGCCATCAATGGTCAACACTTTCAATTCGCAGCACTCCCATTTGGGATAGCCACCGCACCCAGAGTGTTCACAAAGGTAATGGCAGTCGTGATGGCCATCTTACACTCGCGGGGCGTAGTCATCTTGCCATACTTAGACGACCTCTTGGTGAAGGGTCCCTCATTTCGGGCGTGCAAGGAGAATGTCAGCATTACACTGGATACACTCTCCCGCTTAGGTTGGTTGGTCAACAGGAAGAAATCATCTCTGGTCCCAGCTCGGAGGATTGCTTTTCTAGGAATGGTCTTCGATACCTCCCAAGGGTTGGTAATTCTCCCTCAAAACAAAGCCCTAGCGCTCCGACAAGGAGTCCAGAAGCTCCAGCAGCCGATCCCTCACACCATTCGGTTTGGGATGAGGATACTAGGGAAGATGGTGGCAGCAATGGAAGCAATTCCGTTTGCTCAATTTCATCTTCGACCCCCCTACAGCACGCTCTCTTGTCAGCATGGGACAAGAACCCGTTCACTCTCGATCAGCGGTGCCGGCTATCCTCTCAGGTCAGGCAATCACTAGAGTGGTGGACGACCGGATCCTCCCTTCTTCAAGGGAAACCATTTCCCCCAGACCACTGGCTAGTGGTCACGACCGACGCCAGTCTCCTCGGCTGGGGAGCAGTTTTTTGCCACCACACGGCCCAGGGCCGGTGGTCGCAACAGGAAGCTCGTCTCCCGATCAACTTGTTGAAAATACGAGCGATCTGGCAGACGCTGCAGCATTTCCAGCACCTCCTATCAGGACGGCCCATTCGGATACAGTCAGACAACGCCACGGCGGTGGCTTATGTAAATCATCAAGGGGGCACGCGCAGCAGGGCAACCATGCATGAGATCGCACATGTGCTTCATTGGGCCGAGAAGAACCAGTCGGTAATTTCGGCAGTCTACATCCCAGGCATAGAAAATTGGGCAGCGGACTTCCTCAGCCGACAAGAGGTCGTGGCTGGGGAATAGGCCCTGCACCCTGAGGTCTTCCAGCAAATTTGCCAACATCTTGGCCTTTCTTCAATCAGGCCTAGACTCAGGGCTGGCCCCGAGCTCCCTTAGGAGACAGATATCAGCGTTGTCCGTCCTTTTCCAGCGAAAGATTGCTACTAATATGCAGGTAAAGACTTTCATCCAGGGAGTCTCTCATCTAGTACCTCCCTATAAGGCGCCGATAGGCACCTGGGACCTTAACTTGGTCCTGAATGTTCTGCAGGAAGCGCCTTTTGAGCCGCTACAGCATATTTCCTTATCGTTCCTCTCTTGGAAGGTGGTATTCTTGGTGGCCATTACCTCCGTTAGGCGAGTCTCGGAGTTGGCGGCTCTGTCTTGCCGAGCACCTTTTCTCGCTTTCCACAAGGATAAGGTGGTGCTTAGACCAGCTCCCCCCTTTCTTCCGAAGGTGGTGTCCTCTTTTCACATCAATGAGAATATTGTCTTGCCTTTGTTCTGTCCGGCACCGATGCATCGCGTGGAGAAAGCTCTTCACACCTTAGACCTGGTGAGAGCACTCAGGAGGTACGTGTCATGGACGGCACCTTTACGCCAGACCGATAAGCTGTTCGTGCTCCCTGAGGGGCGCAGGAGGGGACACGCGGCCTCAAAAGCGACCATAGCTAGATGGATCCGTTTAATTATTCAGGAGGCCTATCGCATCAGAGGTGCGCCAGTTCCATCAGGGATCAAAGCGCACTCTACTCGGGCAATGGGCGCCTATTGGGCGCTTCGGGCATCAGGCCTCGGCGGAACAGGTATGCAAGGCAGCGACCTGGTCCAGCCTGCACACATTTACTAAACATTACAGTATCCATACTCGGGCTTCGGCGGATGCGAGCCTTGGTCGAAGGATTCTCCAAGCAGCAGTGGCGCACCTTTGAACGAAGAGGTGCATGCAGCTTGGATCGGTGAGTCAATCTCCCACCCAGGGACTGCTTTAGGACGTCCCACAGTACCTGTGTCCCCCAATGAGACGAAGGAGAAACATGGATTTTTGTGAGTACTCACCGTAAAATCCTTTTCTCCGAGACGCTCATTGGGGGACACAGCACCCACCCTATTAGCCAAGTTGACTCTAGTTTATTTAATTAATGTGTATTTCATTTGTGAATATCAGGGTGTTTTTTTCTTTGCCAGACATATTGTTTTCGGCATTAGGGCTGATTGTTATTGTTCTCCTACCGCTTTTGTACTAAACTGGCTTCCGCCCACAATCAGGGCGAGGGTGTATACAGCGGGGGAGGAGCTAACCTTGTGTTGTTGCCTAGTGTCAGCCTCCAGATGGCGGTAACATACACCCACAGTACCTGTGTCCCCCAATGAGTGTCTCGAAGAAAAGGATTTTACGGTGAGTACTCACAAAAATCCATGTTTTTCCAGGATAACCTTGTATGCGCCTTGATTCATACATCCTTCGCAAAGATTAACCTGCCCAATTCCAGCCTTGCTGAAGCATCCCCAGATCATCACCGATCCTCCACCAAATTTCACAGTGGGTGCAAGACACTGTGGCTTGTACGCCTCTCCAGGTCTCTGACCATGCAGAACATTTTTCTCCAAGTGCCTTCTTATTGTGCATTTTGAAGCAGCCACACCACTAGTTTTCAGAGAGTCCAGTATTTCAGCTGATGTTATTTGTGGATTTTTCTTTGCATCTTGAACAATTTTCCTGGCATTTGTCACAGGACACAGGTGAGGATCTTACCTTTAGTAGCCATTAAAACCCATTTGTGTCAACTTCTGTGCATGTTATCAGGCCAAAATCACCAGGGTATGTGAACTTTTGATCAGGGTCATTTGGATGTTTTGAGTTGTCATTATGATTTAAAAAGAGAAAACACAGTCGTTTGACAATAAATGGCTTCACCCGACCACTAAGGCTGAGTTCACACGTGGCGTTTTTTTCGCGTTTCCTCGGCTGTTTTAACCGCGCGATTTTGCCGCGAAAATGCGAAAAATAAGCATCCCATGCATTCCTATGGGATTCCGCAATGCTGTGCTAATGCTGCGGTTTTTACCGCGGCGGAATCGCTTTGCGGTGAAAACCGCAGCATGCTCATTAATTTGCGGAATCGCGGCGATCCCGCACCCATAGGAATGCATTGTTCCGCTTACTTTCCGCATGTGGCTGTGCACACCATGCGGAAAGTAAGCAGAACAATTGCGGATGGTACCCACGGTCCGGAGGAGAGGAGACTGTCCTCCGGGCTGTGGGTACCATACCCCTGTAAAAAATAGAATTTAAAAATAAAAAATATTGTTATTCTCACCCTCCGACGTCCCGCGCAGTCTTCCCGCCTCTCTCCACGCTCTCGTTCCCAGTAGTCCTTTGCGAAAATGCCCGCGATGGCGTCCGTTCTCGCGGGATCGCGAAGTCTCGCGGTCATTCGCGCGACGTCATCGCGAATTACCGCGAGACATCGCGATCCCGCGAGAACGGACGTCATCGCGGGCATTTTCGCAAAGGACTACTGGGAACGGATGCGCGGGACGTCGGAGGGTGAGAATAACACTATTTTTTATTTTTTTTTTACATTCTATCTTTTACTTCTAATGCTGCATAGGCGGCCTCAGTAGTAAAAAGTTGGTCACACTCGTCAAACACTATGTTTGACGAGTGTGACCAACCTGTCAATCAGTTCTCCAAGCGATGCTACAGATCGCCTGGAAAACGCTAGCATTTTGCAAGCTAAATACGCTTGCAAAACGCTAGTTTTTCCGCGGGAAAATCACGGGAATTTAAAATGCGGTTTTCCCGCGGACTGGAATTCCGGAATTCTCGCGGTAATTTCCGCGAGAGCTCCGGTACGTGTGCACTTAGCCTAACCATGAGTGGAGAAAAAGGTTTGGTGTTCTCATTCATATTCCCTGAAAAAAGACCAAGAAAGCAAAAATTCTGCCTGGGTATGTAAACTTTTGAGCACAACTGTAAGTCGACAAGGAAAATGCCTTTGTTGATTGAGCAGCAAAAGTTTCCATGTCTTTCCCGCGCTCGTCCCGGCGTTGTGCTTCGTATGAACGTCTGTAAATCGCTCCGTATCCTCCTCCCCATCCGGATCTGCTCTAGACTATGATATCTCTGCAGACGCTCGGCGGCCGGTCACAGAAAAAATAGTGAATATTTAATGTCTGCAGAAAACTGTTCTCGTTACCGATCTGTTATTTTACACTCCACAGTTTGCATTTTTTAGGAGTCTGAGAACAATACAACCACAATACAGCACTTGTCTTTGTTTAATCCGGCCCAGAGTAATGGAAAACCCATGTTCAAATAAAAAGCGTCAGATTGGGATTTCTGTGTTTTTTTTCTTACTTTTTTTTTTTCCACAAATGCTATAATGAAGATAACATACTTAGCACTTTGCACGACAGGTTTCTCTTAGGTCCCAAGCAAAATGCTTTTCCGGAATGGAGGACTAAGTTGTGACATCTAAGGCTAGTTTCACACTAGCGCTTTTGAGCGCAGCGACGGCCTGCGCATGGCCGCCGCTAAGCCCCGCCCCCTGCCGCGCCTCCGCCGGTAGCTCCGCCTACCGGCGCATGACGCTGCATGCGTCCTGCGTCCCCTATCTTTGTCACTGGGGGCGCAGGCCGTGCGCAGTATGCGTTTGGCGGCGCATGCGCCTTCTTGACGGTGCGCCGGGCGCAACCAAACTGCAGCAGGTTGCGTTTGGCGCAGGTCGGCGCACCGTCAAAAGGACGCATGCGCCGCCAAACACATACTGCGCACTGCCTGCGCCCCCAGGGATAAAGATAGGGGACGCAGGACGCATGCAGCGTCATGCGCCGGTAGGCGGAGCTACCGGAGCAGGGGCGGGGCTTAGCGGCGGCCGTGCGCAGGCCGTCGCTGTGCTCAAAAGCGCTAGTGTGAAACTAGCCTTAAATGGCAAAAATGCCAAAAGGCGATGACTTTTGCCGAAAAACGTTACAGCCAATAGTCCAGCATTAAGTTTGTAATGTAGTACATACGGGACACTGACTTTGAAAAGTTATGACAGACAGCTCCTTTAATTTAATCTGTAGAATGGTTGATAGCTTACTGATCAGTGGGGGTCCGACAGGTTGGACGCCCGACTGCCGCTCTGCTAATTCTTTACGGCCGATGTAAAAAAATGAGTTCAGCACTCGGCAGCCCCATATGGAACAAATTGAGAGCAGATCCAGCTTGCACAGTGCAACTCCATTTTAACAGAGGTAATAGATCCCCGTTATCCAAATTGGCACAGGTCCCAGCAGTCGGACCCCCACTGATCAACAAGTTCTGATCATTTTTTCCGGTGTCCCATTTAAAAATTGTCTGTCAGCACAGAATGACTGTTCAAACCAAGCACAGATGCTCGGTGCACCCTTGGCATGGCCATACAGTTCAGTGCACCTTCCCATCTACTTGCTTTCCATCTGTCTACACCCCCCTCTATTTTGATTTCCCTCTCTGGCTTATAGAGCCTGAATAGTGCATAGATGGATATAAAACAAGTAGTTGGGAAGGTGCACTGGATTGTTTGGCCACACCAAGGATGTACCGAGTGCCTGTACTTGGTTTGAGCAGTCATTCTGAGCTGACAGATTCCCTTTAAGGGGGTAGGATGCTGATTTTAATGAATATATTCTTTTTCTATTATTTGAATCCATATTTATATGTAGAAAACTATTTAAAATAGAGCCAGGACTCTCAGAGAAAGTCTGGGAGTTGCTTCCTCCCGCCCACACGGAGTGATTGACAGCTCTGGAGAGACATTCATTCACACTCTGTGTGTAGGATACCTTGGACCAGTCTATTTTGTTATTTAAAGGGAATCTGTCAGCAGGTTTTTGCTATTTAATCTGAGAACAGAGTCAGAGAGCCTGATTCCAGTGATGTTGCTTGCTCTACTAGTAGCTTGCTGTAGTTTCTATACAATCAGAATTTTATCAGCAGGAGATTATCACTGCAGGACTACTTGTCACATGCAGGCCAGTCCTGCTAATCTGTGTAACCCCGCCCCCACCACTGATTGGCAGCTTGCTGTCAGTGCACAGTGTATACAGGAAGCTGACAACCGGGTGTGAGTGGGGTTATACACAGCTCAGTTTCTCATCCTTACTGTTTTTTGTAGATGTTGCTGTAAAAAGGATTATTTTTGCTTGAACGTTTTTTATTTTATGATGCCGTTTTTAACTATATAAGCATAAAGGGTTTGCTTATGACGGTGTTTCATACAATAGTCGTGAAGTTACAGCCTCCTCTGTTGGACAGCCAGTGCTTGCGACATCTAAAGGGATGACCTTATCTTTCCTCCATCTCATGTATCTTCCCTACCCGATCTATCTATTATGGTAAATGGCATCACGCTCTCTCCCGCACCTGAAATCCGCTGCCTCGGAGTAACTCTCGACTCTGCCCTGTCCTTCAAACCACACGTCCAAACTCTTGCCGCCTCCTGTCGCCTCCAACTCAAAAATATTTCCAGAATCCGTCCCTTCCTCAGTCCTCAATCTACTAAAACTCTTGTACATGCCCTCATCGTCTCCCGCTTTGACTACTGCAACACTCTCCTCTGTGGCCTCCATGCCAACTCTCTTGCACCACTCCAGTCTGTCCTCAATTCTGCTGCCCGACTAATCCACCTCTCTCCTCGCTACTCCCCTGTCTTTCCCCTCTGCAAATCCCTCCACTGGCTCCCAATTCCCCAACGAATCCAGTTCAAACTACTAACACTGACCTACAAAGCCATCCACAACCTTTCCCCTCCCTATATCTCTGAACTAATCTCCCAATATTTTCCCTCACGTAATCTTCGATCCTCCCAAGACCTCCTACTCTCCTCCACACTTATTCGTTCCTCACACAACCGTCTCCAAGATTTTGCCCGAATATCCCCTATCCTCTGGAATACCATGCCTCAACACGTCCGATTCTCCACCACTCTCGGATCCTTCAAACGGAACCAGAAAACCCATCTTTTCAGGAAAGCTTACAGCCTGCAATGACCATTCTGCCACCTCACCACCGCCTGAGCTGCCGCGTCATCACCATCCGAGCTGCTGAACCCCCGACCTTCTGTCTCTTCCTCACTATCCCGTAGAATGCAAGTCCGCAAGGACATGGTCCTCTCCCCTCTGTACCTGTCCGTCATTGTAAATTTGTTTACTGTTACCGATATCTATAACTTTGTATGTAACGATATCTATAACTTTGTACAGTATGTAACCCCCCTTCCCATGTACAGCACCATGGAATTAATGGCACTATATAAATAAATAATAATAATAATAATGACCTGTCAGTGCAAGCAGTGGAGGCCGGGCCGGGATCGTGGGATACAGTGCCACCCCTGCTGCTGATCTCATGGATGCGCTGAAATCACCAACCAGAACTGCATGGTGAAAGCGTATGTCACATATTGCCTTGTACATTTGTGTTAATGTTTAGAAGTCACTTAAAAAGTTTTTCATATTTAAAAAAAAAATACTGGATCAAAACTTTTATCCCTGAGCTCAGGGGCTTCTGCCATTTTTGTTGACCCCTGAGATCAGAACCGCCGTATACAACCGCTAGAATAGACAGCTCTGTATACTGATCCCAACACAGACCTCCCCAACATACAGTCTCCAGAACAGACCGCGCAGTATACCAACCCCAGACTAGTCCCTTCCTGTACACCCACCCCTCAGACCGGCACCCCAAATATACAACCCAGTCTAGACCTCTATTGTTTAGACATCACACCAGACCCTAAATAACCCTTTCAACTCCACTGGCCAAACACTCTGGCACCCGCTTCTCCCCGCTCCTCTACCGCCCTCCACTATAGGGTGCCGCGTCGGACGACATCCAGGTGCCATTCATCTGCATGAGTGTATGGATGGACAGGACCAAGGAAGGAAACTATGCGGGGTGCACAGGCGATATTCTCTCTAGAGGGGCTGAATATTTTTAGTTTACATGATACCCCTGTGGTTCTACATCAGCTATTTGGTCTATATCTCCTGTATGGAGATACGGGAACGGCTGCTCATCTCCTGCTAATGATAATCATGGAGACCCGCGAGCTGGAATGATGGGATACGTTTCAGTATCTGTTGTACATATGAGACGTGTATTATGTGCTTGATCTACACTTTCCCTGCCCATATATCCTGTCCCAAAACCCACAACACTTACTGGTTTACACATGCTGCAGTCACACGAGGACATACAGGAAAAAATGTGCGAACCAGGTGATCGAGCCGAGTAATGTCAAGTGTGTGTACCGCCTGTATTGTGGGGCTGACGTTAATCCTGGGGAACTCTCACATGGATTATGGATGCATTGAATTCTGCCTATGCAAGTCTATTTTTTTTTTTTTGTAGGTTTTGGTAATTTTTGGGGCCCTTTAACGAATCGATTTTTCATTTCATAAATGGACCTCTAGGACCCCCACTGATGCTGAAAATGAAAAAGAGTCATCACTGACTCCATGCTGGACCCTCTCACTGTTTTTTCCTTATACAGTAGTTCTCTGCCCATCCGGTTAGGAAGAGGAACTGCTGCACGGTACCGCTAAAGCGAATGGGACCGGCTGCCATTTTGTGTAGAGCCGGGTAAACTGGAGTGTCTCCTGCAGGGAAAAATATCCCCTTCATAATGATCAGTCAAGGTCCAAGATGTCAGATCGCCCCTATAGTGATATCATTTCCTGCTGGTATGTAATCACTTTGAGACTGTAAAACGTTTAAAGGTTTAATCCCAAAATTATAAGTTTCTGATGTTTGGGGTTCCACTGCCTGGACCCCAAATTTACTAAAACAAATAGTTCTAAATCCTGGGAACTTGGCTCTGTAGAGTCCCATCTTAAATGAAGCATTAGTGCACATTTTGACCTCTGCTTCTTTCATTGTCTTTTAAACTACTGGAAATATCTGATCGCTGTACTCCACTTTTTCTGACAGTCTCATAGACAATATGTGGGGCAGATGTCAAACATGCGCACCTCCGCTCCATTCAGATAGAGCCGCGCAGAGCCAAGATTGTGGGGTTCAGAGTTCTGTTTTATTAAGTTGAGGGTCACAACGGTCGGACCCTAGTTTGTTTGAAAATTATTCTACAAAGGGGATAAGTTAAAATTTTTGGAATAATTCTACCAAGTTCACAGTAGATTCCGTCATTCATCGGGGTCTCTGGTCCATACTAGATTTTCACTTACAGTCCATGAAAATTGGTCTGCCCTCCGACATCATCTGAGTGTGGTCCGATATCTCAAGGATCTGTTGACTTGCATTACTGAGTTTGATCCGACTCTCTCATTGGAATCGGGCATGTCTCCACGATTTTGCGCAAACCACACGGTCCAAGGAAAAAATGGGATATGTGAAGAGCCCCATAGACTATCACGGGTATGAGCGCTATCTGTGAAAACCATGGCTAGCACTTGCATGTGAACATCGGACACCTGAATGAGCTATAAAGAGAATGTCTCGTATGTAAATATGTCCAGTGATTGACACATGGGCCTTACTGTCTGGCGTTCAAGAGGCCGTCAACGCTCAGTCTGAACTACAGCTGAGTGACTCCCTGATCAATATTGGGTTCCTATTTGGAGAAGATGTCCAAAACTCGATAATATTGTATTTTTTTGTATGAACATAGCTTAAGACTTTGGTTTACTACATGAGAATACTCGAAACATCTCTTTACTCACTTGGGTTCCTCCTTAAGTTGGCCATACACATTAGCTAGCTGTAGCCTGACAGCGATCTTTGACTACCCCAATACACATGAGCATTCGGCCTGACCAAGTGCTCCTGTATTCTCTATAAGGGTCCTGAGGCCAGACTCCTCTGTACCACCAACACTCCCTTGGTGGTGGCTTATCTCTGCCCCCCCCCAAAAAAAAAAAGATCAGCTGTTGAAATTCACCTAACTGGACCCCCTCCCCAACATTAATTATCAAGGAAATCAGCAGGATTGTCCAACTTTTATCTCATGCGTATGTGAGCCTTTACTCAAGGACACTGGGACAGAGGGAGTTGAGGTAACAGAACTGAAGGATCAGTTTACACACCAGGTCTATAACCGTACTGCCACTTTTTTTTTGCATAGATGTTGTGTGCACAAAACGGTAGTGCATTTTCAATCAAGGCTACAGTGTTGCTTGCTCTTTTTTTTAATTTTTTTTTTATTTTTATTGAGACAGTGAAAAAAATATATGTTTGCAAAAAAGAACCGTCCCTTCCTCCGGTTTCTGTTTGCCTAACATGAGTGGAGTGTGAGAACTTCTTCGTCTTTTATTTGATAGGTCAAGAAAGATATTCCTACAAATTAGGAAACCAAGTTTTTTTTTTTTTTATGCCTAAAATTCTCACAAATGGGGATGAAACAAGCACTTCCTTGGGAACATACGACCATTCCACTTCTCATAGATCATGAGACTTTTTTTATTTATTTTCTGGTCTCTGTAGCATAATAATGTTACAGAAACGTAAAAGGCTGAACTTATACTGCAAGATCTACATTGCTAGGAATTAAGCCTGGGCTCCTCGCCCAAACGAATCTGGAATACCCGGGAACGACATATAAACAGAAATGTTATATACCTTGGAAACTCTTTAATGCAGCGTATGCATCGCAGCGTGTTTCATAAAAATATATTATACGTTTATGGCCGTTGCCGTTCGGTTCTAAAAAATAAACATAATTTGCGTAGAGTCCGTTCCGGAGATCCGGAGCTAATTTATCGAAATACTTATTATTTGATGACCCGACAGTCGGTAGCTTGACCCCCTTTCCGTGATTAAACTGACCGCGGTTGATTGGAAAGGTTGGAGAGGGGAAGGGGTAAAAGAATTAAAAAAAAAAAAAAAAAAAAGTTGTATTTTAGTTCTAATTTTCTGACGCGGTCCCGGCATTTGATGAATATATCGAGTTCTGCTCGTGCGGCCTACAATACATTCCCACACAGCTTGTATTTTGTGTTTGTGTTGAAATTTCTCTGGAGGATAAATGTCTTGTAAAACATTCTTTGCTCCGCAGCATGAACGAATTATTAAACTCCAGAGCATTAAAAGAGAAGTGTTCTGAAGAAAAGAATTTTTTCATTAAAATGCAGTTTGTATTGATAAAACAGATTACCAGCATTTGATGAAATGTGAAACTTGGACCCATCCATATCGCTAAATCACCGTAAGGTTTATTTTGGCACAAAGAGAGAAGAACAAAATAAACGTCAGGACCAATTAGTCTACCTACTAGTCCTCTAATTGACTGTGTTGTATCCTAAGATTTTATTTTTCTTAATTTTTTCTTTTGCAATTTATTAATATTTTATGTGATTATTCATCTGATTTTTTTTTTTTTTTTATATGAATAAAGATTATAATTCTAACAGAATGGTCAGGAATAAATATGAAGAAAGTCAGGATACTCACCTTGAGGTTATTAAATTTTTTTTTTTAATTTTTATTTATAATTT
This sequence comes from Dendrobates tinctorius, assembly GCF_039654945.1. NCBI lineage: Eukaryota > Metazoa > Chordata > Amphibia > Anura > Dendrobatidae > Dendrobates > Dendrobates tinctorius. Next base: position 20,926,506 of record NW_027361810.1, on the reverse strand, counting down.
TATCTCATTTTTTATTAATAAGTAGGGATGGGCGAAAGTGCACCGAGCAGGTACGGACTGGGGCTGAAATTCAGCCCTGGCATTTGAAATCACACCGGCCCATGCTATCCCCGTCCCCAAGAACCAGATGAGATATATTACTAATATTACCCTGGAGGGAGGAAAGCAAGATTTGCTACAAGACCAATATTTCTAATGATGCCCGTGGCCTGCTGGGGTAAGTGATGGAGTCAGCTACTTTGTGCTCCGTCACAATTCTTAAAGGTATGGGTGTCTTGAGAATACGTCGTAGCCAAGCGGCCCACGACCAGACAGGCCGTTTTGGCATTTGCTAGATGACCAGTCCGGCCCTGGCACCGAGTATAGCGGGTGCTCAAACGACATGTTCGAGTCTCCTTCCCGCATTTTTTGCGGTTGTTAAGCCAGTCAAGAAAGTGTGGGGATCGGTTGCCATTTACCGGCAATCCTCGGATGTTTTATGACTGTCTAACAGCTGCGAAACATGCGGGAAGGAGACTCGAACGTGTCGTTCGAGCACCCGCTATACTCGGTACGTACCCAAGTACCCAATGAAAACTCAAGTAATTAGCACTTTCGCTCATCACTATTAATAAGCAGTATAATTCTAGCAGGACAGACAATGGCTAAAAGAATACGGCCGTGTCCCCACGTGCAAACCGCTGCAGTTTTTTTCTGCTCTGATTCTTCTGCCGGTGACTGCACCAAAATGCACAATTTGCTCTGAAAATACCATTTCTATTGCATTTGTTTTTTTGATGCATTTTTGACGCAAGTTTAATGCAGAGTTTTATTTTTATAGTGTGATTTTTTTTTTTTAAGCACTGAAACTAAGGGATTGTACAATTAAAAGGGTTTAAACAAGTTATCACCTATTAGTCATCTTTGAGGTTCCAACGCTGGGACCCGCACTGATCTGAAAAACTGGGAATTTTTATCCCTTTTTTAAAAAAAAAAGAAAAAAAGGAAGGAGTTGTGGGATGCTGGATCCCCAACCACCACTCCACTCATTCTCTATGGATCCGCTGGTAATAGCTGATTGCTGCGTTCATCTGCTCCTTAGGGAATGAATGGAGCGGTGGTTAAGCGTGCGCTCTGCTGGGATAAGGTGTTATCTGAGCATGCTCGGGTGCTAACTGAGTGTCTTCGGCGTGCTCGAATAATGCTTGTCTCGCAACTGTTCGACAGCCATAACACATGCAGGGACTGTCTAACAAACAGGAATTCCCTGCATGTGTTTCGGCTGTCGCTCAGCCAGGAGACATGCAGCCGAGGGGACTCGAACATTTTATTACAGCACGCCAAAGTCACTCATTTAGCACCCGAGCATGCTCACATAACACCTTATCCGAGCAAATTCTTTCATCGCTAATTCTTTTTTTTTTTAATTTATTTTTTATTATTTTATTTCTCAGTTCTATTAGTGAAAATTATAATCCTAGCAGAGACTGGTCAGCCAAAAAAAAAACGGAAAAGGTCAAACTACCACTGTTAAATCATACATATTATCTTTATTTTCAAGCTAACTGTTAAAGAATTTATTTGTTTTCATATTTTATACATCATTTTTTTTTTTATCACAAAGATTTAGTATATCAATTCTAATTTTATATTTTAGCCTTTTTATTGTCCTTTCTGCTGTGCAGAGTCCATGCATAATTGAAGAATAAAAAGGAATTTTAGAAAATGCAAAAAATAAATATCGTCAGTGAATGTTGTAAAATAATAAAAATTGGTAAAAATATAGATGCATTTGTTAAAATATTGTTTATTATATTTTTTTATTTTACCATAAAAATTAAACAATGTTTTACTTATTTATAAATAATATATGAAGAATTGTTTGTTTTTTTTAAATTTTTATTTTTTTAACAAGTAATCATTATCCTCGTTGTCAGTGCCATTTGTCAATTGTCAGGCTGGACATTGACGCCTTGAAATGTAATAGTAATAGAGCTGGCGGAGAGGAAGTCCTGATGACATTCGATGCGAACTCATTTGTCACCGAGGGGCTCTACTGGGCTTCTTACCTTTCCCAATATCAGAGCTCATGTTTTCCTAGCCTGAGATGTGAGAAGTCACAATGGGCAAAACCTTTGTGGCTGTGATCCCAGAGACACTCCCAGGATAAGAATTTAACTGTTTCTTGAAGCCTTGAGATTTCTTGGGTTTGATTCTATAGAACGATCCAAGCCGATCGACCTCCTTGCCCCTCCAACACGGTATTAAAAGTGAGACCCAACTCCCTTGTAATTTCGGGCAGCCTTGGATTGGCGCATTTATGCCGCCGTTCCGTGTTTCTTTGCAGTAAATCAGGCTCCGTGGCAGCTATATGAGAAGGTGTTAATCTAGGAATGCCACAGTTTTGTGCAGGAGGTCCTCTTCCGAAGCCAAAGGTGCTCAGTTCACGCTTTTCAACACTTTGTAAATTGCAGGAATGTTTTGAAAAAAAAATAAAATTTTGACAGTCATTTCTGGGGTTTTAGAACTGCCTGTTCTAGTGCATGTAACAGGAAACACGCAGTAAAACACAGATATCAATCATATGGAATTGCTTAGGTGACTCAAACTTGGGTATATGTGTATTGTTGGGGTCAAGCCAGAATGAAGGAAAGAGGCTCGGAGCGAGAGTGGGGGGTGTGAGAACTGAGGCCTGTGTTTTATGGGATACTATAATGTAAAGTGTTTCATGTACCTTAGTAATAGCGATCATTTGCATAACTATAAATCAGGCTGATACAGATCGGCAGTCCGAAATCCACTGGGTATTCTAAAAATAATAGGCTTGTAGGTCGTAATTTTGGTTACAGACATCACTATGACTCGTGGTAATGAGGAACAAACTCAACTGTACAAACTGATATAAAACAAGACCCCCGAACATCTGCTACCAGAACCTGATAGACAACATGTGTGCTCAGCGCACCCTCACCATCAGCAGCAGAGTATCCGAAGCAGATTGTCAGCTCCCGGGTCAGGGTTCTGCCTTGTGTGTCGTACAGTTTGGTTGTGCTCTTATATTTGATAGCAAATTATTTATCTATATAGATATAACTGATAGATATTCCAATGTCTGTCTATCTGTTTCACATGTTTTTTTAAGCTCCCTGTATTTCTGTCCTTTTGTCTGTTTTGTAGCTATCTACAGTATCTATCTATCTATCTATCTATCTATCTATCTATCTATCTATCTATCTATCTTCTCTCTTTTTCTCTCCTTGTTCTTTCTTTTTTCTCTCTTGCCTTCTCTATCCCTATTTTTCTTATCTGTTCTTTATTTTTCTCTTTCTTCTCTCTCCCCTCTCATTTTTTTTCTCTTACTCTCTCCTCTCTCTCCTCTCGCTTGTCTTCTCTCTCTCTTACTCTTTCCTGTCTCTTAACCCCTTTTAGTTCTATATGTACTAAAATATTATTCCAGGTTTATTACCCATCCACTAGGCGTCCTACAGCCATCGTACATAACTCCCCCTTTGCCTAAAGCCATGGACTTGGCACCTTCTACCTCTAGATGTTGGGATTCTCTAGAGGGCATCAGCGTTATCTTGTAACTCCCAGCTTTATGTTCCACATAGAAGCGGAAATTTTGCAGGGTTAGAAACCAGCGGGTAACCCGATCATGTTTCCCCTTTTTCGTCCTCATGCACCTGAGTAGGCCATTGTCTGACACTTATTTTAAATTCTCGTCCTAAGACATAGTATCGCAATGTGTGCAGCCACCATGGCAAAGTTTGGAATGAACCTTCTGTAGTAACCCACGATTCCCAGAAAGGCCCTAATTTGCTTTTTTGAGATTGCGTCCATTTTATTGATCTGGGGTTTGAGTTCACCACTACCTGCTACATATGCAAGGTATTTGGCCTCCTCTTTCCCCATGGCACATTTTTCTGGATTTATAGAGAACCGCACTTTCCTGAGAGCATCAAACACTGCTTGGACCTTTCCTAGATGATTTGCCCAATCCGGGTTGTATGTTACGATATCGTCCAGGTATGCTGCAGCGTAATTCTTTATGGGGTGCAAGGATCCAGTCCATGGCCCTCTGGAAGGTTGCCAGAGCTCCCTGCAGTCCGAAGGACATCCGGACATATTGGAAGCAACTGTTGGACTTGGAGAAAGCCATCTTCTCCTTTGTTTCTTGTGACAAGGGGATTTGCCAATATCCCTCTGTTAGACCCAAGGTGGTTACCTACCTTGCCAGCACAAGTCTTTTGTTCAGCTAATAGACATGCAGCATCAGATATGCGCCAAAATTGGAGACTTCGTTCAGCTTTCAATAGTAAATACAGAATCTCCATTCTACATCGGTTTTGGAACAAGGACAATCGGGTTAGAACTCCTGCTTTTAAATTCTTCAATGACTCAGAGATTCAGCATACTCTTCACTTCCTTGAATATCAGTTCTTGATGGTCCTCTGGTATTTGGTAGGACTTTGAATTCACCTGCACATGGGTTTCCGTCAGAACCTCGTGTTCTATGACACCGAAACATCCCTGCAAATCTGAGAATAGGTCCCGGTTCTGCTGCAGCAGTTCCCGACATTGCTGTTTTGGGGACTTCGACATTGTCTCGGCTATTGTGACATCTTCACTGTCCCCTTCTGGCTTAACCGGCAAACATGGAGTTTCAGCTGAGTCCCTGTTTTGCCATGCCTTGATGGTTAGCAACACAAGGGTATTTCTGTAGTGAGAGGTGGAAGTGGTTAACTGGCACATGGGACAGGACTTGTAGTCCTTAGGATTTCCATTTGACATCCGGGCCAATAGAACTTTCGCATGACCCATTCTTGAGTTTTGTCCACACCCAAGTGGCCACTAAAGATGTGTGAATGGGTCTGGGCCATGTCCAACACCCTCCGTCTTTAGGGTCCTGGTTCCAACACTTGTTCCACTATCTACTCCCTCACTTTAGTAACCTGGTACAATAAGCCCCACTCAACATGAATTAGGGAAACTTTGGGTCAGCCCCCAACTTGCGTGCTATTCCATTTACTGTTACCTTATTGAATACTTTTAAAGGTAGATCCCTATGATGGGCGGACCCAAAATTTGTCTCCGATCACCCCTATCTCTCGAATGTTGGCCTCCGGGGATACTACAGCCTCATGTCCCACAATTACACAGAAGGGAAACCCATCAGGCTCTTGGGTTGGTGAGACATATAAAGCGTCAACCTGTCTCTTACCCGAGCAGTCGAGGTCTCTGACTCTCACCTACAAATCCCAAAACAACACAGTCTCGGCCGTGATAATTGGATGCAATAAATCCTGGACCATGCCGACCTCATGGGACTCAGTACCTCCGCCTGCCTCAATGACCACTCTGGCCACCGGATTTTGTTGTGAATTCGCTTTCTGGCCTCCCTCTGGTTATTACTGAAGGTAGTGGAGCTGGTCAGATCGACAGAGGGGTTGCAAGTTCTCTTTCTGGACTCCATCTGGTGGTTACTGGAGGTAATGGAGCTGATCTGATTGACAGAGGCTTGCCACCTGATAATGATGATGACGATTGGAGATCTGGGGTTTCAGATTGGGATTTAAGATAGCCGACTCCCTCTATCCCTGCTAGTGATTTGCTTCCTGTTCCTCCTGAGGTCTGATTTCTCCAGCTCTGTCCCTGCATGTTCAGCTAAGTGGTTTATTTGCTATTCTGTTTGGATTTGATCTGGTTTTGTCTATCTCTTCTTGGTACGGGTCAGCCAGCTCCGGCTGGGGCTGTGCTGAATCACCGTCCATATTTTACTGCTTGTGCCAGTTTGTTTTATCCCCTGTTAGATTGGTCTCTTTTTCTCTGCTTTCAGAATATACCAGAGTGCTGATATAGGGGGGGGCGAAGTCGTGTGACTTCAGTGTTTTTTGCATCAGACGTGTTGGACTTTTTGCAGGGTTTTTTTTGCGTGATTGCAGACAGTGTCTTTCCTTTCCTGCCCTGTCTAGTCAGTGTGGGCCCCATCATTTGCTCAGTCTATTTTCCTGCCTGTGTTTGTGTTTTCATCTTGTCTCACCGACAATATATGTTTGGGAGCTATCTATTCCTTTGGGGTCTGCTCTGGGGCAGTTTAGATTTCCCCTTTCTTGCTTTAGGCTTAGTTAGCTCTCCGGCTGTGCCGAGGCGTCTAGGATCCTCATAGGTATGCTCCACGGCTACTGCTAGTTGTGTGGATAAGATCAGGGGTCTGCAATCCGCTTAGGTACCAACCTCTCTGGTTTTCTGTGGCTTAGCCTGGACCTGCTCTCCTCCTCGGTAACCCATTCATAACAGTATTTAGCATCCCCGTAAATGCAGCGGACACCCACTTTCTTCCCAAGGATCAATTGGTGAGCGAGGGTCACCAAACTCCCTGAGTCTAGTAGTCCAGGTATTTGCAGATCATTCACTTTTTTGAGACATGCTTAGGGTTCCTTACCAGGTGGAGAGTCAACACTTCAGGCCATTTGCTTGGTCAGTGGACAACGTGAAACTGTATGACCTGGACCGGACATCTCCAGAAAATTACATTCCGAATGAGACCCTCGGCATGACCTCAGATGCCCCCTTGAAATTTGGATGCCCCGCCCTTTTTGTATCCGCCCCCTGGTGGGACCCAAGGTATGGAGTGGGTTGCCTCCCCAAGGAACAGTCGACCACCCCCCGATGCCTTTCGACCAATCCGACCAACTCATTGGCGTGTTGGAGATCTCCCTGATCAACCCAAGTCTGCATCTGGTTTAGAAGGGCTTGCACAAACCGGTCCATTACAACTCGCTCTACCATCTGTGCTGGGGTAGAGGACTCCGGCTGCAATCACTTTTGGATGAGGTGCCGCAGATCAAATATTTGGGAGCGAAGCGGTTTGTCACGGTGATATGTCCAGCGGTGGAGCCGTTGGGTTCTGACAGACATTGTAACCCCCAAGCGCACCAACATTTTCATTTTCAATTTTGCATATTCTTTGGTGTCCTGTAAGGCTAAAACATAGTTGGCTTTTTGTGGCTCCCCTGTTTAAATATGGTTCTTCCTCCCACTTCTCTGTCGGGAGTTTCTCCCTATCAGCAACCCTTTCAGAAATGGTTAAAATGCCTTTATATCGTCACCCGTAATCATTTTCTGCAAGGACTCAGTGCCTTCCAGATAGAAAAGTCATCAGCTGACCTTGGAGTCGGAGCTGCCGCCATTCCACAAACCGGCTCTGTGAGTAATTCAGTCTGCTGCCGCTGTTGTCAGTGCTGTTGTTGGTGGCTGCTGCTGGATCTGTTGATGGTGCTGCTGAATCTGTTGCTGGTGCTGCTGGCTGGAGCTGTTTCATAAGCAACTTGTCTCCTGTTGGGCCAGCTGTTGCTGCTGTAGCTGATGGACTTGCACCAGATGCTTAATCAGGTCCTCCAAGCTGTCTGGCCTATAGTTGCCTTCACCCACGACATGCAGTACTTCTGCAGCAGTCACACGTGTTCCCTGGGAATGCTGCCCCCACTTCTAACACCAAATGAAACAATGCTACTCATTTGGGAGCGATCTGAGGTATCACAGGAACCGTTTCTATTTAAAATCCGGCTGGTTTATTTCAGTCCTCATAAACCACATCACAGGAAAACTTAACTTAAACACAGCCTTTGTCCGCCACAAAAGTGAAACCTAAAGTAACAAGTCCATTCAGTAGTGCTGGTTAGCCCAGGTGGCACTCAATCCAGGAGATCTGCTCACCTCCATACACACAGACATGTATGAGACAAACACGTCTCATTTTACCAAGTGAAACACACGCAAGGGTAGCGATATGGTGAGCAACATTTCAGCTGCTCATAATAAACCTGTCATGGCTGATTAACCTCTTTTATTCCCAAATGTACTAAAGCAGTGCTCCAGGTTCATCTCCCATCCACTAGGTGTCCTATGGCCACCTTCAGATATATATATATATATACAGGTCTGGAAAAAATTAAGAGACCACCACATCAAAACCCTGTTATGGGCAGCCCATTCTCCAGATCAGAACCCCATTGAAAACCTCTGGAATGTAATCAAGAGGATGAGGGATAGTCACAAGCCATCAAACAAAGAAGAACTGCTTACGTTTTTGTGCCAGAAGCAGTGTGAAAGACCGGTGGAAACCGTTCTTAAAAATCATAGTTATTCCACAAAATATTGATTTCAGAACTCTTCCTGAGTTAAAACATTAGTTTTGTTATTTCTATATGTTTATGAACTTGTTTTCTTCGCATTATTTGAGGTCTGAAAGCACTTTTTTTTTTAATTTTGACCATTTTTCTTTGTCAGAAAAAAAATACAAAATTTATTGCTTGGAATATCGGAGACATGTTGTCAGAAGTTTATAGACTAAAAGAACACTTTTTATAGGTATATTTTTGAGTAAAATGTAAAGAGAAAAATCAGACAAACATTTGAAAGTGGTCTCTTAATTTTTCCCAGAGCTGCATGTATGTACCTTGTCATGGTGTGATTATTCATCATCTCTAATTAGCGTGTGTTTGGTCCTGTGTACTCTTCTTCTTGGAGATTTCCAGTGAGTTTCATCCATGCAGAAGGTGATTCATTATTATAATTTGTTAAAGTCTCTCTTTAATGAGAAGATTTCACCTTTTTGAGGTTGAATGATGATGATTTGTCACTTTCTGACAAATATTATAACGGCGTTTTGCCACTTTTACAGTTTGGTGCCAAGTGCAAGAACAAAGACTCTTCTCAGGTGATAACGGTCTTCTGCTTGGTTTTCTTTTTACCTTCAGGGATTCACACAAATCTACCGTTATGAATTTCCTCTCATCTATGGGCCTGGATTTAGAAATGGCTGTGTAAATGAGCCGAAGGGCAGGGGAAAAAGAAATGGTGGATACCTGGAGTTTTTGACTTTGTGACTCAGAATCTAACAGTAACGTTATTATTCGCAGGGGTCTTATGCGGATTACATCTTCCATATTGATGTCGCTGGCTGTAGACACCCCACTCAAACAAATAATTTTGCAATGAAAAGACAGAACCAGGCAGAAATTTCCATAGGAGAGGTGAATCTGGTGGAGTAACCAATCGCCCAATCAACAATCGGTCAACAATATAGTTGAGCAAAAAGATTCACAGGACGCTCGCCCAGTGGCCACATCGGTAGCCTGAGGCCGTCGGCCCAGAGCCCTGCAAATATCGTCTTAACTCATCAGAGTGAGAGGTGGCAGGATGTAGTAACCCCTAGAACATCATTATGTTGATTTGCAACACGCATGAAGTCGCGGTGGCCTACTAATTGGAATAGGTTCCAGGAAAGCTCCAGGTGGTAGGACGTCCTCTGTTCTCTGGTCTGGCAGGCATGGACTGCCAACTTGATTGCTGGACCAGGAACCTGCAAATATTTTTGCTCAACTCTTTTGAAGCCATACTTAGTAAATTTTAATTAGTGTTTAAATGGTAAAGTCAAGGGGGCAGTTTCGGTCTGTTTAGGACTCATGCAACTCCCACTTCACAAGCCAACTCCTGCACCACCTGGTGCATGTGCCGTGCACAGATGAATCACACCGCACTAGACAGCATGAAAAGTATGCGCACAGCCTCATGTGAACACCGTCTCATATGTAGGAATAGCGTGGTGCTCTGCTTCAATAGTGAAAATATAAGGCAAAAGTAGAAGCAAGGCCAAAACCGGCACTCGCTTATTCCATGTGAAGGGACATAATGTGGTGAGCAGAGGGGAAGCGTGAAAGATGACGGCCATTTTTGTCATCCTTCAAGCTTCCTGCATCCCCCCTGCTCACCACGTTATTTCCCTTAATGTGGAATAAAGGATTATTTTAAGGGATGGCCATTTTTTTTTCGCAGTGCACAGATGAAACCTCACTTGTCTGCGCACGTGCTGAATGTTGTAGCTCCACGACTACTTGACTCCGGAGAGGTCTAGGATTGCCACATGACTCTCTTCACATAAAAAAATAAAAAAATTAGTCCTCAAGATGAAAGCAGCACACCAAAAGAGTTCCAGACAAAGTGCTATTTATCAGCCCATCTGGCTAGTTGCCCACACAGCGACGTTTCGGTCCTGGAAGTTGTGCTTGAGAAAGGTCCACAACTTCCAGAACCGAAACGCGTTACTGTTTGGGCAACTAGCCAGATGGGCTGATAATTGACTGGAATTCTTTAGGTGTGCTGCTTTCATCTTGAGGACTATATATATATATATATATATATATATATATATATATATATATATATATATATGTGTATATACTGTATACTCTCAGTCCCATTTTAGAGTAGTTCATCTATCTGATGGATTTCCTTTTAAATGCAATTTTACATTGCACATAAAATCTCATAGGCTTGATAAAAGGGAAATGGGTGTGAAAAACGATGCGAAGTCAATCTTTTTGCATTGTGTTCCTGATTTCTTTAGTGTCACTCTGTCTAAATTTCAATAACTTCTTCTCGGGGATGAAGGACGTCTTCCAGCAGATCGCTTGTCGGAGCGGTGCTACCCTGTCACTCCCTGACATTGGTGCATGTCGGCGATGTAAGCGCCTTTCCAGGGCTCTCGATGGCGTGCTCAGAAGAAGCCCGTGGCATATGACACACAAGAGCACTTTACTCACTAATCAGATCGGGGGCGCTTACAGCGTATGTACACAAAATAATGGAAACAGCTGTTTAGAAACCTATAATGTGGAGTGTCTCCTTGTTATGGATCTCGCGGCGTGTTCACATTACCCTACGACTCTTTACTCAGATAAGTTCCCCTTAATGGCGCAGTAATGAAACTGGAGGGAATTGAATTTTGTGTTGTAAAATGCCTACAGTCTTCTTCACTAAATATTCCTTTCTTTGCCAAAAATAACCACAATGAAAGCCATATGGGGTTTGCAAACAATAACAAAAGAAAAATTAGTAAATTTTTTAGTTTAAAATGTGTATATTTTTTTTTTTTTTTTTTATTTATGGACAAGACGTCTGTGGGAGAAAGTCAATGTACGTGTTTCAAGGAAGCGACAGAAGCTGAACTGTTGTCTTGTAACCTAATATTTGTAATCATTGGCATCGTATTGCAGAAATCGGAATATCACATTCATGTCAATGATGGAATTTATTATTGATGTTGAGGTTGAAAGAAAACACAAGTTCTTCGAGGTCAACCTATAACCTAATGTGTTTATCCAATGGAAGGCAGAACCTAATTCCCTCATATTAGGGGAATCAGACTAAGGCCGGGATCACACACAGCGAGATACGGCCGAGTCTCGCAGGCTAAAACCAAGCTCTGGCACCGGCACTCCGGAGTGGAGCGTGCAGCCGCACAGCAATACGTGGAGCTGCACGCTCCGCTCCGGAGTGCTGGCGCCAGAGCTTGGTTTTAGCCTGCGAGACTCGGCCGTATCTCGCTGTAGTGTGACTCCGGCCTAAGTCCGTGGATCTACATCCCATCTCCAAAATACTGTACCAGTAAACCCGATGACTGTATTCTGTAAAGACGTCCAGGCCCTTCTAGTACTTGTTCAAGAAATCCACATTCATAAACGACGAAGAAGATTGCCTGTCCCCCTGACCGATTGTTCAAAATAAAGAAGGCCGATTGTAACTAATGGTGCGCCGTCGATTTTCTTCTTAGTATATGAATAGCATTGAATGTTGGCAGTAAAAGAGAGCAGCACAGTACTGTACAGCGTATACAGTGCCTGCAAGGAGATTTTTCCTATCCTGTGCCTGGATAACCATAATTTGGATAATGTTAATCCTGACCTCTTGTAATTGATTATCACAGACAGAAAAATCCACAGTTTTACTCTTTGTTCGGTAAAGAAGCTTTATTCTCACTCCTAGTACATTAAAGAATCCTTGGTCTCATTGCACATACGGCAAAGAATCCATAGTCTTTCTACACTTACACTAAAGAATCCATAGTCTCACTGCTCTTACACTAAAGAATCCATAGTCTCACTGCTCTTACAGTAAATAGTCCAATTTCTCACTGCACGCACAGTGTAGAATCCATAGTTTCACTGCATGTACAGTAAAGAATCCTTAGCCTCACTCCTAATTCGGTAAAGAATCCTTTGTCTCACTGTGCATACAGAGAAAAATTCTTTGTCTCTCTGCTCGTACAGTGAAGAATCCATAGTCTCACAGCTCATACAGTAAAGAATCTGTAATCTTACTGCTCCCACAGAGAATAATCTATAGTCTCTCTGCCCATACAGTGAAGAATCCATAGTCTTACTGCTTGCACAATGAAGAATCTGTAGTCTCACTGCTCCCACAGTGAAGAATCTCATACAGTAATTCATTGTCTGTAATGATGGTGAAACTTTCCTTCCGCTCGATGTAGAGGATGCCTCCTTGTCATCTCTACATGCCCTACAGGCAATAATTTTATGGCCAATAATGTTGCAGGTCCTGACACTGGCACCAACCACACAGGCTAAGTGTATTGCAAGGGAGCAATAAATCCACCACCGCCAAAGTCACTAGTTGATTAGGTTGCTTGTAGTTTGCAGAGCCTGTAAAGCCTCTGTGTACACATCCCCAGTCACTCACAGCTTGCAGAGGATCACAGGATGTCTCGGCTTCCCTTCGTGTACACATCCCCAGTCACTCACAGCTTGCAGAGGATCACAGGATGTCTCGACTTCCCTTCGTGTACACATCCCCAGTCACTCACAGCTTGCAGAGGATCACAGGATGTCTCGGCTTCCCTTCGTGTACACATCCCCAGTCACTCACAGCTTGCAGAGTCACAGGATGTCTCGGCTTCCCTTCGTGTACACATCCCCAGTCACTCACAGCTTGCAGAGTCACAGGATGTCGGCTCTTTGCTTTGAAAGTGAAGAGATGTAGGTCACCTCGCCACCTGTGACAGCTGAGGAACACAGCAGAATTTTAACTGCAAGTAAATTATAAAGTTCCTTCATTTCTCATAGGCTTACCTGTGTGCCTGGAAGAACCCTTTAACAAAACTCCCGGACAGGCATCTTTAAAATTTGACTCAACTTTTTAGGTCCACCCTAATGTTAAATATATTGCAGTCTGTATACATCACTGTGAAATAAGTAGGTGCTATATAAGCAGCAGGAATTAAAAATCATCAGGGTAGTGCTCAGGATCTCGTACGAAAATCATCCAACATGTTTTTAAGATGTTATATTTTTATTCTGCTAGTAAAGAGGTGAATTGCACCCCTGCTGTTACTGAAATGGTTTCAGCACAGTGAGGGTCTGACAACCAGAAGAGATCTTACCTATTATATGTGTCTTCGGGACATCTCAATGAGTGGTCAGCTTAAAGAGGACCTGTCCGCTCTGAGAAAAACACAAGAAGTGATAAAAGATGAAATTAAAAGTATTTTCTCAAATGCATATCATTAGCAAATCATTACCATTTCCCTCTGTTTTACAGACGGAGGTTTTACTTCCAGATTGAGCTCAAAATCTGGTGAGATTCTCCTCTCTGGGTGTTACAGACTGTGATAGAAGAGGGGTCTGACTATCTACAGCAGGGGTCTCAATACGCCGCCCCCACTGGCTGTTCCATGTGGCCCGCAGGCACGTGAGCTCCTGTAATGATGTGGTCCGGGAGGCCGCTGATGACAGCACTTCTCTTCAATTGAATGTGCGTCCTCAGGCTAGGGGACGTGGCTGCTACATGGAGAGCAGGCTGGGGGACATGGCAGCTACATGGGGACAAGCCTGGGGGACGTGGCTGCTACATGGAGAAGAGGCTGGGAGACATGGCAGCTACATGGAGAAACAGGCTGGGGGACGTGGCTGCTACATGGAGAAACAGGCTGGGGGACGTGGCTGCTACATGGAGAACAGGCTGGGGGATATGGCAGCTACATAGGGACCAGGCTGGGGGACGTGGCTGCTACATGGAGAACAGGCTGGGTGACATGGCAGCTACATGGAGAAACAGGCTGGGGGACGTGGCTGCTACATGGGAAACAGGCTGGGGGATATGGCAGCTACATGGGGACCAGGCTGGGGGATGTGGCTGCTACATGGAGAACAGGCTGGGGGATGTGGCTGCTACTGAAGAAGCAGGCTGGGGGATATGGCAGCTACATGTGAAACAGGCTCGGGGACGTGGCTGCTACATAGGGACCAGGCTGAGGGAAATGGCTGCTACATGTGAAACAGGCTCGGGGACGTGGCTGCTACATAGGAATCAGGCTGGGTGACATGGCTGCTACATGGGAAACAGGCTGGGGGAACGTGGCTGCTACATGAAGAACAGGCTGGGGGACGTGGCTGCTACATGAGGGCCAGGCTGCAGATGTGGCTGCTACATGGGAAGCAGGCTGGGAGAACGTGGTTGCTACATGGAGAGGCAGACTGGGGGACATGGCTACTACATGGAGAACAAGCTGGGGGACGTGGCTGCTACATGGGGACCATGCTGGGGGAACGTGGCTGCTACATGGGGACCATGCTGTGGAGTGTTTCTGCTTCATGGGGACCAAGCTGGGGGACATGGCACCTACCCCCATCCTGGTCCCCCTGTAGCAGCCACGTCCCCCAGCCTGGTCCCCATGTAGCAGCCCCGTCCCCCAGCCTGGTCCCCCTGTAGCAGTCACGTCCACCAGCCTGGTCCCCATGTAGCAGCCACGTCCCCCAACCTGGTCCCCATGTAGCAGCCCCGTCCCCCAGCCTGGTCCCCATGTAGCAGCCACGTCCCCCAGCCTGGTCCCCATGTAGCAGCCACGTCCCCCAGCCTGGTCCCCATGTAGCAGCCCCGTCCCCCAGCCTGGTCCCCATGTAGCAGCCCCGTCCCCCAGCCTGGTCCCCCTGTAGCAGCCACGTCCCCCAGCCTGGTCCCCCTGTAGCAGCCACGCCCCCCCAGCCTGGTCCCCCTGTAGCAGCCACGTCCCCCAGCCTGGTCCCCATGTAGCAGCCACGTCCCCCAGCCTGGTGTCCATGTAGCAGCCACGTCCCCCAACCTGGTCCCCATGTAGCAGCAACGTCCCCCAGCCTGGTCCCCATGTAGCAGCCACGTCCCCCAGCCTGGTCCCCATGTAGCAGTCCCGTCCCCCAGCCTGGTCCCCCTGTAGCAGCCACGTCCCCCAGCCTGGTCCCCATGTAGCAGCCACGTCCCCCAGCCTGGTCCCCCTGTAGCAGCCACGTCCCCCAGCCTGGTCCCCATGTAGCAGCCCCGTCCCCCAGCCTGGTGTCCATTAGCAGCCACATCTACAAGTGTACATTTCTTATTGCCGCATCCATAAGACCCAAGCTATAAAACTGTACCATAACCCATACGATGAATACCGTTTAAAACATGCAAAGAAACTTCATATCGAGACCATGCAGTATTTTGGAAAACAAATGCCAAAAAATTTTCATATGTTGCAAAAATGTTTTTAGCGGTTTTCTTGTGTTTCTATATGGACCTCAAGCTGTTTTGTGGGTGTAACATTTACCGCTCCCAAAAAACTTCTGACAAAACACGCGAAATGCCGCATTTTAGATGAACTCTTCCATGAGCGTGTACGCAGCGGTGCACAGACCCGTAGACTCTCTGTGGAGCCCATTTCTGTGCGCACACTTATACTTGGAGCTTTTTTTTGGAGTGATCGGTGGGGTCTCAGGATCCGGACCCCTATTGACCTAGTGCACGTTTAATCGGTTATAACATATATTACAAAAAAAAACAACAAACATTTTAAAAGTAAAGGTAGGTGCTGCTCGGATTTCCCGGTGTAAGCTACTTTTATGCTTTCAGATGAATAGAAGAGAACTGCAGTACCGCACACAGCCAGTTGCAAAGAGTGGCACTGTTTTTCTGATACCATACAGGCCCCTTAGCTGGGCCAGATCCCCTTTCTTTTGGTATCTTCTCACATTTTAGGAATGGGATACCTTTCCAAGGTTAAAGCCCCGTCTTCCATTGCCCTTTAAGAGCCCAATTTACTAAGCCGACTTCTAGCATGAAATGCCTTGGCCCCCATCCATTTCAGGTGCTAATCTGTAGCACGCCTGAGCCGTGATTCATGAGAGCGAGCCGGGACCCCTGAGCTTAGCGCGCCTCGGTGAATAAGAGCACTTGTGTGCAGGTAGACACCCTTGTCCGTTCTGACGGTCGTGCGGCAGAAAGCTGCTTACCGCACATGAGGCTCAATATCTTGTTTCATAACCCAATTCATCAGATGTCTTTGCCAAAAAAAAAGAAAAGTGAAATTGAATACAACACTCCCATGTATGATCGTTCCGCCTCTTGTTACATAATATCCTGATAAATGGACACTTTGTGTTTTTTTCTTACCATTGATTGCACTTATTTGACACGGCTGTAAATGTAGAGAGTTATTGCTGTTGTCCGTTCGCTGCCTTTTTTTTTCTTTTTTTATCACTATACGCTCCTGTTCAGTTTCTTACGGGAACTATTTGCAGGAAAGGGTCACTTTTTTTGCTCTCTGACATCATGCTGCCCGAGCCAAGTTCATCTAACAAGTAGGATTGTTTTACAGATTGGTTTTAGATGTGAGAAGTGGAACAGAATGGGGCTCAGCTGTTTGTTCACTAGGATAACGGAACTGGGTAACACTTTTCGGGTCGTAGTTGGAAAATGCCCACACATGCAAGACCACTGTTGTCATGTGCAGACCTTAGTTTTTCCCATAGATTATATCAGTATAAAGTGCCCAAAATCTTTAGAAAAACCTCAACTGAATGTGGCAATATTTTCGCCTGATTGTGTTCCAACTTCCCCCTATAGCAAACGTTTGGCGAAAGATTAGGCATGTTGGATTTTAGCATGCCCAGTCCTTTGATCTTAAGGCAGATACATTGCCCCCCGAGATGTCTGACCATGGTATATTTCCCTCTACAGATTGAGAAAAGCAGTGGACGGGGTAAGGGAGTTTGGAAGTAATAGAGGTGTATTGATTATTTTTTAGGGAAGATTTCGTGTTCGGGGTCCTTCAAGCAATGTTCCCTTTAAACCTAACCGAAAATGAACAGGGCAGTTAGAGTCTTGGACTCAATTCACACATCCATATTTAACAGTTGGTGCATGGATCCCAATGTTTGGAGCAACAGTGGCTCTGCTGACCTGAACGAACAGCCTCTGAGATGTACATGAGGCTGTTAGTTCTGGCATAGATAAAAAAAAACCCAAAAAAACCAACCTAGTACGCACCTTATCAACACTTGCGTGACATCATTATGCCACCTGAGTGCTTCAGCCGATCAATGTTCAGTGTTGTTTCTACAAACTTTGCATAAATTAATAGTGCAAGCAAATATAAACTTTGTAATATTGATTATGTAAGAAACTGGCTTCTTTCTACACTTATGAGCCACTTCTCCTCCCGCCTGTTTCCTTACCTCATTACTCAATCTGAAAAACAGTTCAAATTAGTCTTGGTCAAAACAAGGACTGCTGGATCACTGATGGATCAGATTACAGCAGCGTATGGAGAGTGAGAGAGACAAAGACCTGTGCTGCTTCTTTATGTTACTCCGGTGCTGGATTCACAGCTACACCACTTAGTACTGCTGTATTATGTCCTACGTGCTGCTGTTTCTGAACATGTGATATATAGAGACAGGAGAGCAGGAATCCCTCATGTCTGTGTGTGTGTGGGAGACATCAGTATTTAGCCTCCACCCACCAGCTCAGAGACAACTGCCAATTAGCAATACAGACTGCAGAGGGGAAAACTGGTAAAAAAAAATGTACATATAATGGCCAGAAGTGGTCATGATTATTCTGAAATGACACAAGAAATGACAAGTATGCTTTAATGGTACTATGGGGTTGTTGTTAACCCCCCCAATCCTAATCCACGGCTCCATGGGGCACAGTCGGCCCCTTGGTTCGGAGGGGTCTTCACTCTTGTAATAAATGCACCTCAATGGAAGTGTCAGGGCCGTTACTTTTAAGAAGCAGACATAGTGGAAATTGCTGTTGATTTATAAATAGTATAATTAGAGGCTTCCCTGTAAATGCTTCTTGCTGGTAATGCCGCGGGTTTTTATTGCCCAGTCAAACCCCCTCGTTCAATTTCAAAATTGCCTTGTCAATGAACTACAGTATGCGCCTGCCAAATAATGTCGCCACGAACACCGCGCCGCTTTAATCTCTTTGTCCCGTCTGTAAATGAGCAATAAATTGTTTGATAAAATGGTCAGAAAGGTCACACTAGTTGTTAAGTGAATTACATAGGAGGAATTTAGATAATTTTCCACGCTGATCGTTGATGCTAACGGCGCTAATGATGTCTGGCTTTTAAGCAGTTTGCGAAACCACAAATGACTTTTCTGCTTACAATGAGACTTGTAGTTCCCCAGTCATATGTTGTCAGGCTTGTAAATGGTATTACTGCACCTTAAAATGTTTGCGCAACCCCCCCTCGTGTTAAAATTAAGGGTTGGTATGTCTAAAAGTGCTTTATTAAAGGCCATAGTATGTCTCTTTAAAGGAGTTGTCTGCTTCTTAGATATAAATAACTTATCCTGAGGATTGGTCATCAATATCACATCAATGCCAGAAATCCTTACCAATCAGCTGTTTGACAGCGGCCAAATGTTAACCGTGTTCAAGGCTGAAAAATACAGCACCATACGCTATGTAGTGGCCGTTCCTGGGTACTGCAGCTCAGACATAGACTCTGGAGGCAGATTCTCGGGGAGATCTATGTCCGGCCCATAGATCTTGACAGCTCATTTACCTATTACGAAAAATGTGGATTTCTCCGAAATAAAATATCGGATCGCAGATCACAAGGGATCATTTTATTCAACTTTCTATGACCTACATGTCCATATAGATGGCTTAGGAGGGATGATCCTACTGACAGATGACCTTTAGAGGTAGCTGGAAAATCTTTCCTAAATGAAATATAGGAAAAAAAATTCCTGCGTTCTCATGTCCAGATTTAATCCGGTTTTAGGTGGAAGTAACAAAGATTGAGCTTGGAAATATGATGTTTTTTCGTGTGGTCAAGCTCCTTGGTCTAGTTGCAGAGGGCACATTGCCTAACAGTCACAGTCTTTAAGGGGTTCTCGGACTGCATGTCCTTAGCAACTAGTCTATCAGATAAGTCAAGTCTTTTTAGGATAGCCACAAATCTTGTCTTCCTCTACTAAGAAGTTGGGAGAGATAAAAGTGGATGATTGGGTTCAGACAAGGTAGAGTTTTACGTCCAATTTCCGAGGACGTCCATGTGATGTTCCTGGCCCTCCTTTTGTCTTGGTGGCCTTTACGAGGTCAAAGAACTTGGTAGGTGACTCTTCACTATCGATAACTAGACCTAAGGGGACTAAGATGCAGAACTTTGAGGCCTGAAGTGACCACACGAAGTTCAAGGGATTATCAAAGCTCGGTTTATGGTCGGATGTAGACATACTTATTTCGCGGTCCATATATTGACCTGCCATGAGTCTCCTGGTCCAAACTCAACAGCCTCTATGGTGTATATCAGGCCTCCTCTGAGACTGTTGAGTTCGGCCAGGAGAGCCGCAACTAATCTGGATTGAAAGACGTGTGAGTCCGAGCTAGGAGAAACTCTCGCTTTTTCGTTATAGAGGCTGGTTGCTGGTTTTTGGAATTGGAAAATTTGATGGAGAAAATAAGGGGAGACTCTAGATTCAGCCGAGTTCCCCTCTATGTTGTAAGCTCCGCTGTGACACAAGTCATGTATACTCCCGTATCTGGGATTTCGACAATTTGTTTTACAACGTTCCTTCTCAGCCTAGTGCCCCTGACGTACGCGGCACTAAATGTCAGCTCTGCATTAAGTAGTCCCTCTTCATTAAGCCGGACGTCGTCAGACTATATGTTTTGCATTACTACCGCCATATGTTAGTAATATAAAAAGAAAACTCAGCTGGTCACTGTTATCTATTAATAGGGTTTCACACGGTGTAAATTCACATGAATTCAGTTTGTACAAAGAGAAAAAAAAACCCCTGACTGTTTCAGATTGTGACCGTAGCCATAAATCATCATAAATTACAGAACATTTCAGTACTAGTGCAGGGTGGCTGCAGAATGACTGGCCCTTTAAATGAAGAATTTAGGGCTCTTTGTGCCCGTTCCCACGTATAGATTTTGCTCTGCAGATTTTATGTCTTATATGCTTGTGTAAAACGCATATGCGTCATTGATTTCACCCTATACATTGCAAAGCGAGAAATCTGCATCATACATTGCCACGTTGCATAGTTAAAAATCAATTTTCACTGCAGATTTTTTCCATCTCTGGATGAGATTTGGTGAAAATTCAACCACTTCGCTGCTACTGTAACTTACGCTAGCAAATTTGCAGGTGAAAATATAAGCGGTATCTGCCACTTATGAGCATGCCCCCACAATAAAGGGAAAGTAGCCAACTGATACTCCAATGTATAAGTCTCCGAGTTGCCCTATTTTTATCTGTTTCTGAGGTGCAGATATTTAAAGGGGTTTTACCATCTGAGACATATCTGTCGTAAATAGATATCACTAGGACATGTCATCCCTATTGATGGGAGTCACAATAATACTGTCACGCCCACGAGGGACCTCTGATTTTCAACAAGGTCGCAGACTGAATGAAGATGGGCTAAAAGACTGACTGCATTCAGTTCTACAGGAATTAGGAAAATTATTGGAATTAATAGGATAGGAGATTATTTACTGATCACTGGAGATCTGACAGCTGGGACCTCCCCCACGATCCCATGAATACGGCTCCCAACTGAATGGAGCGTAGGTCGAGCATGCACCTTTCCACTCCAGTCATTTACTATAGAACTGTCCATGGTAGCCCTCGGCTATCTCCAGCAGTTCATAGAGACGGATCCTCTAAAAGTGACCATAAAGATTACTGGAGATTCACGTTGGCCAAATCTACGGAATTCAGTGAAATTGGCCAGCCAACCCGTGTCTATGGGAGGCGTTTTAATCTTGTCCAACAACGGGTGTTGGAGTAGTTATCTATGGAGCAGAGCTTTGCATGCTTGTCCTTCTCTCCACTCAGACCTGGCACCACTGAGCTCCATTCTTAAGATCGCAGTGTGTCCCAGTCAGATCCAAGCAATAAGTAAGGTGAACTCTACTGATAGAGTTCTTGAAGTCAACAAAAATCCTTCAAAGTCTTCATGAAGGTCTTGCCACCTTTCCTTACGCATGAAAAGGTTCTCAATGGCGAGAGAGGCATAAGCTGCTGCCTGGCACCTTCTGATGGCTGTATTTTTCCCTCGAGATCAAATGATTGTGCATATTGAAGATCGACATGTCTCATCCTTGCTTCATTGCTCTAACATCTGTTGTCAGAGAAGATTCGAGATACTCCCATACACATGAGATGTCTGGCCAATCCGTAGGCTTGACCTTCGTTAATGTACATTATTGGAGTTCCAATCTTCGTGAAATTGACAGTTTGCAGGTTTCCTAGACTAATGACAATTGTAAAGAACAAAAGAAAAGGTATTATCAAGTCTCGATGACCTGGGACAAGGACATTATATTGGGGTGGTGCCATCCAAGCAATTTCCTGCCGATCTTTTCTGCTCTTTGATCTTTGCAGCAATTTGCCTCATGATGCGTGTGATTCGGTGCGCGTCTGGGCTTCAGCCTTCATCCGCCTGCTTCATAGGCTGTCGTACACATTTGCAAAGCAAAGTAGCGTTTGAGCTCGGCGAGAGTAAAAGGAAATGCTGCTTGTTTGTGTGTTTCTCATTCTCCTTTGTAAGAGAAGAAGCATTCCTTGTGTTCTCGTCTTCAGACGTTTGGCATCCATTTCATCCGAGCAGCTGTTTTTTCTTAAAGTACAGCAGAGTGGAGTTTTCGAGTGACACCCGCATTAATACTTCACATTTCGCTATCATACGCTGTCACGCTGAAATATGGATCGGAAGGGAGGGAGTTACTTGTGCCTGTAGCCTGGTGAATTGTGAAAGGCGCGAGGAGTGAATATTCCGGGAGATAGCTGCAATCTCGGAACCTTTTTTTTTTGGTCTAATTGCACCTATAACTTCAGACCGAGCCGGTGCCAAGTCAAACTGCCGGTGCTGATTTTGGAAGAGAACTTCTCGCCGGCGCCTAAGGGGCCTCCCTGCCAAAATATACCTTTCTCTTATTGCTCTGATAAAACGTTATTAGATCCAATTTTGCCTGATGAGTTTAAATGACTGCAGGGAGATACAAAAATCACTTATTAATGGCAGAAAATAACATCTTGGCCGCTGTTCTCCGTGAACAAATATGCGACACACCCAGGACATCACAACGGACCTGTAATATAATCCGATTTTTGTATTTTTTTTTTTTTTATTACATTTTATTTTCTTTTCCCAAAATGATCAAATGTCACAGAAGGAGAGAGGGTTTAACTATTTCTTGGAAAGGGGACCCAAAATCCTTGGAAATAAATTGAGTAGTAGTAGTCTACCGCTTGTAAAGCATTGCTTAGAAATTATATATTATCTCCGCTCTTTTAATTTTTTTATCCCAATGCGTCTGTGACATGTAACTACATTTTGACCAAGCTTGATTGGACGGGTCGGTTGTCCTTCCCTGAGGCTCGCAGCGACATTGGAGGCTACATTGCACTGAAATAGAGTAGTGTTGTCCTTAAAGGGTTAGTCCGCAGTCCTGTTCCACTCACTTTCACATCGAGAGGTGAGCGGGGGGCAGGTGACATCTCCTATACTGATACTCACCAGGACACGAGCTGGGTTGTCAGGAGCCGTGCACCTGTCCCATTCTGTTGACTAATTTCGTAGATATCCTGGCAGATGTCAACAGATGAGATGTCACCTGCCCCACTCACCTCTCGATTTGCAATTGAGGAGAGCAGTACTAACCGTAAAGAGGTTGTCCAGGATGTTGATATTGATGGCTGACCCAGTGGTGTAACTTGAAGCCTGTTGGCCTCAGTGCAAAATCTCCAAAAGGGTCTCCTAGTATCATGACATATTAATAGTTTTGGCCCCCCGATTTCCAAAGCCTGAGTGCACCCACAACCCCTACACCTACTATAGTTGAGCCCCTGGACATATCCTTGGGATAGGCTAGCATTATTAGCTCAATGGGGGTCTGGCACCCCATCATCTGCTTTTAGCAGGTCCCCCAGATGACTGGATGTAAATCGTGAATGGAGCCAGAGGGACACAGTCCTGTTCACAGTGTAGTGTCCACTCTCGAGTTCCGAACTTCAGCTCCTATTTGCTTCTGTGGGATCTGAGTTGCAGCACCCAATGACGGCCGATGATATTGATGGACCTATCCAAAGAGGACATCATAAGTATCTTATAATGCATGTTCTGATTTTCCTGCCCCTTCAGCAAACATAGCTCTTGTTTCTTTACTTGCAGACTCTATCTTTCCTGGCAGCACCTGCAGCTTCTCTCTCTCCTTCCAAACTACAGGCAGTGAGAGGCGAAGAGAAGTGACTAGGGATGAGCGAGAATACTCGTTAGGATTCAGTACTCGGCGAGTAATGTGGTACTCTAATCCTAGTGAGTAAATTTCACTACTTGCCTTGCAATATTCGGATCTCCCGCCCGGCATGTGTTAGTCAATCACAGTAAAGCCGCCGTCTTCTTTGTTGTGGCATTACTGTGATTGGCTGGCCGCGCAGCGTCACTGTATCGCTGGAGCCCCTGGAGAGCGGTTGCATCAGCTGATGCGGCTGCTCTCCACTGGAGATCGACGTGGGACCCTCGTTATTAATGGGATTACGCGGAAAGATGAGTATAGGTTGGTTTATTATTATGTGTTGTATGTTATGTGTATGTACTATATGTTGTATGTTCTGGTTTTTTTTTGTACATTCACCACATTAGCCGGATGATGGGAATACTACTTTCCCATCATCCGCTAATGCTGTCACTGTAGTGGGCATAGCGGATGGGACCCGGCACAGGCCCTGCACAGCACCAGCAGAGGCCGGCACAGCCCCGCACAGGTCCGGCACAAACACACACAGCCCCACAGACCCCCGCACACCTTCTCCGCCCACACACATTCTCTGCCCATTGCTCGCATTTCCCATAGACTAACATTGGACTCGCTACTCATTACGCGTACCCGAGTATTAGGAGCTACTCGTAATGAGTACGTCGAGTCCGAGTATTTCACTACTCATCCCTAGAAGTGACATCTGACTGGCATAAGGTGCAGTGGACGGCACTGTGGGATTTTTAGGTGGTATATGGAAAGATAACAAAAGAAAGGGTCTGTTACCATGCAGACTACCTGAGCTCTTATTTTATTGATTGGGCAAGGCACTCCTCACCATCGCTGCTCGATCATAGAGAGAGCTGTACAGTACCAGCTCCACAGACCTCTACATTTCTTTCCTGCACTTACCTCTATGATTTGTGCGATCAGCCTCCTGTTCCAGCCAGGACAACACTGGAACCTAAGGAGGCCCATTGTACCCCGAATATTCATCATCAACCCTTCACTGGCCTCCACCAGGGATGCTTGCTATAAACGCTTCACTGATCTAGACCACCAGGGATATTGTAATTAACCCCCTTACTGCAGGGAAGATGCCTGCGTAAAGATGGATGGAAGAAGGAGTTGTCAACTAAGGAAATTTGGCATCTCTTAGACCAGACAATTCATGGATATTTATCTTGCCAGAGGATGATATTTACGTTATTATATCTTTTTTTGGGGGCGTTGCCTTTCATGATCCCTACTTGATATTATACATTTAGGCGCTGGAGACCTCTGGCTCCTGAATACATTTTGCTTATTGACCTGTGATATTTACCAAACGTGATTTACATGGTTAAAAGTGTTTTTTTTTCCTCATATATATTTTGGTGAGCTATTAAACCTGCCTAAACAAACTCCTCTGACCTTGAACAAACTAATATTCCACGGTGCGGCCTTCTTGAAACTCTTCCAAAACCCACAAGTGGGAGAGGATCTTGGACCTCCTCCCAGAACAAAGCCAGCCTTCACTCTGGAGGCCACCTAAGGGATCAGAAGCACTGACGTACCCTGAAATTTTATTGTAGCTTACGGTCCTGACTTTTTAGCAGCGTTGGGAAACTCTCGGATCAGAGGGTGAAATGACTAAACAACGTAGGAAGACCATAAAAGAGAATTCTAAGAAAGAACCAAAGTAAATCCTGATTCCTTCCAAACAATAGTCCTATGATGGTGGTGGGATATTAATCATGTTGATTTGAGACATTTGCCCAATCCAATTTGAAAGCCTTTTTTTGTCCTACAACTTCTGTGTTGACACTTTACAAAACTTCAGTCATCAGGATGCCAGTTGACCAAGCATCATCAATCCACTGGAAAGGTTTAAAAAAAACAAAAACAAATTGCTGGCGGTTCAATCGCATACGTCCCCAACAATCACCGGAGCTGGGGACCACTGTCCCTTGTTTATCCAAGCAACAAGATCACAGCTAGCCCATTCATGTGGTTATGATGTAAATTGCCGATTTGGGGGTGTCCATAAACTGGGATGCCTTTTTTCCCTCTTGGATAGTCATTTCTCAAGCTGTGAGTTGGGATAGTCAATTTTACAAAGGCATAGTCAGGTAACGGTTCAAGGTCAAAATACCGGGAAGATAGCGGATCAGAACAACGGAGACTGATGGTCATAATGAAGTCCAAGGTCAGGGAATGAGAGATCAACAAGCAGGACACAAGGCACAGAGAGACAAACTACACTTGACTGAATGTATGTCTGGAAGAGCTCTGGGACTAACAGCCCAGCTAAGTAGCTTGACAATCACTTGGGACAATGAACACCTCGAGACAGCCAGCATCTCCCAGTCTCAGATTGGACAGCCAAGCTGTCAATCAGAACACTGACAGCTCAGCACAGCCCTGCACCAGACATTTACACTGAGCTGTCAATAAAAGTACTGACAACTGCAGCACGCCCCTGTACCAGATTGGACGGCTGAGCCGTCAGTAACTGCATCCCATACACACTAAGGTGTGGAATCGTGACACCTCTCTGCCTTTTATACCATTTCCTATTTTCTAATTGAGAATAGGTGGATAAATCCTAGAATGGTAGTCCAACTGGCTAGTACCCCACCAATCTCAATAATGGGGACCCCTGCCCCTCATGCAACCCAACAAAGCCAGAAACTAGAAAGACAGAAAATGAACATATACCCTGTTGTAAGTAAATAAGTAAAAGCAATAGTGCATATATTAATAATATTATATAAATAATATTGGGTGCTTAGTAAACACTATTGTCAAGGTGTACCCAAATTTGGGATAGTCCTAACCTGTAGTATTAAAACCTTATCATGCATCATAGTGACAGCAATGTGACAAAAGGCTGAGCAAGACCGATCCTGAACATGGACACACAGCAGATGGGAAGCTACCGTACAGTTAGGTCCATATATATTTGGACAGAGACAACATTTTTCTAAATTTGGTTCTAGACATTACCACAATGAATTTTAAACAAAACAATTCAGATGCAGTTGAAGTTCAGACTTTCAGCTTTCATTTGAGGGTATCCACATTAAAAATGGATGAAGAGTTTAGGAGTTTCAGCTCCTTAACGTGTGCCACCCTGTTTTTAAAGGGACCAAAAGTAATTGGACAATTGACTCCAAGGCTATTTCATTGACAGGTGTGGGCAATCCCTTCCTTATGTCATTCTCAATTAAGCAGATAAAAGGTCTGGAGTTGATTTGAGGTGTGGTGCTTGCATTTGGAAGGTTTTGCTGTGAAGGAAACATGTGGTCAAAGGAGCTCTCCGTGCAGGTGAAACAAGCCATCCTTAAGCTGCAAAAACAGAAAAAACCCATCCGAGAAATTGCTACAACATTAGGAGTGGCAAAATCTACAGTTTGGTTCATCCTGAGAAAGAAAGAAAGCACTGGTGAACTCATCAATGCAAAAAGACCTGGGCGCCCACGGAAGACAACAGTGGTGGATGATCGCAGAATAATCTCCATGGTGAAGAGAAACCCCTTCACAACAGCCATCCAAGTGAACAACACTCTCCAGGAGGTAGGCGTATCAATATCCAAATCTACCATAAAGAGAAGACTGCATGAAAGTAAATACAGAGGGTTCACTGCTCAGTGCAAGCCACTCATAAGCATCAAGAATCAAAAGGCTAGACTGGACTTTGCTAAAAAAACATCTAAAAAAGCCACCACAGTTCTGGAAGAACATTCTTTGGACAGGAGAAAACCAAGATCAACCTCTACCAGAATGATGGAAAGAGAAAAGTATGGCGAAGGTGTGGTACAGCTCATGATCCAAAGCATACCACCTCATCTGTAAAACACAGCGGAGGCAGTGTGATGGCTTGGGCATGCATGGCTGCCAGTGGCAATGGGTCTCTAGTGTTTATTGATCATGTGACACAGGACAGAAGCAGCCGAATGAATTCAGAGCCATACTGTGTGCTCAGATCCAGCCAAATGCAGCCAAACTGATTGGTCGTGGTTTCATACTACAGATGGACAATGACCCAAAACATAAAGCCAAAGCAACCCAGGAGTTTATTAAAGCAAAGAAGTGTAATATTCTTGAATGGCCAAGTCAGTCACCTGATCTCAACCCAATTGAGCATTCATTTCACTTATTAAAGACTAAACTTCAGACAGAAAGGCCCACAAACAAACAGCAACTGAAAACCACCGCAGTGAAGGCCTGGCAGAGCATCAAAAAGGAGGAAACACAGCGTCTGGTGATTCCATGAGTTCAAGACTTCAGGCAGTAATTGCCAACAAAGGGTTTTCAACCAAATACTAGAAATGAACATTTTATTTACGGGCAGCACGGTGGCTCAGTGGTTAGCGCTGCAGCCTTGCAGCGCTGGGGTCCTGGGTTCGAATCCCACCAAGGACAACATCTGCAAGGAGTTTGTATGTTTTCCCCTTGTTTGCGTGGGTTTCCACCGGGTACTCCGGTTTCCTCCCACACTCCAAAGACATACTGATAGGGAATTTAGATTGTGAGCCTCATCGGGGACAGTGATAAAAATGTGTGCAAACTGTTAAGCGCTGCGGAATATGTTAGCGCTATATAAAAATAAAGATTATTATTATTATTTACAATTATTTAATCTGTCCAATTACGTTTGGTCCCTTTAAAAACAGGGTAGCACATGTTAAGGAGCTGAAACTCCTAAACCCTTCATCCAATTTTAATGTGGATACCCTCAAATGAAAGCTGAAAGTCTGAACTTCAACTGCATCTGAATTGTTTTGTTTAAAATTCATTGTGGTAATGTCTAGAACCAAAATTAGAAAAATGTTGTCTCTGTCCAAATATATATGGACCTAACTGTATATAAATGTAATATTCAGCTGAAACGGAAGGAAGGCCGTACCTTAACCTGTACTAAATGCAGAAACCTGAAACGTTACCGAAAAACATGAACTGGATTATAAGTTGGTATGCATGCAAAATATAGGAGCATGTTCACACTGACCATTATTAAACAGACAAAGCCTAAGATACAAAATAAACACGAGTAAATAAGCAAAAGTAATAGCGCATATGGGTACTTTCGATTAAAAAAAAAAAAGCACGTAAAAGCCATCCTACCGGCGTCAAGGTGTACTCAAATTTGGGATGGCCCTAACCTCTAGCATTAAAATCTCATGCAACCCAACTGTAGAACCGTAGCTAGTAATGGTTTCATTAGAGTGATAGTAAAGTCTATGGCACAGTTGGACAGGGGTGACTGATTTTTTTTAATCTTGGCTACTTCCATTAGTGTTGTAGACTGTGACTATAGTTGTAGGGGGTCTGCTTAATGAGTTCCGTCTCCCACAAATCCCGCATTTATCTTTCATACAATTGTAAAGGTAAGAAATGCTTTTTGTGTGATGTAACATGGTACCGCTGCTTCAAAAAATGAAGAATATCGATGACTAGCTGAAGAGCCTGGCGCTGCCCGGGCATAGTAACTAACTACGGTTAGTTATAACAAATTATAATGATTATATCTATATATATATATATAAAGCTGAGTGTAGAGCCCCGCCCATTCCGCATAGCCACATTCACTATAATATCCCACATCATCCCGTCAGCCAGAGCTACCGGACTACTACCCATAATATCCCACATCATCCCGTCAGCCAGAGCCGCCGGACTACTACCCCTCATATCCCACATCATCCCGTCATCCAGAGCTACCGGACTACTACCCATAATATCCCACATCATCCCGTCAGCCAGAGCCGCCGGACTACTACCCCTAATATCCCACATCATCCCGTCAGCCAGAGATACCAGACTACTACCCCTAATATCCCACATCATCCCGTCAGCCAGAGCTACCGGACTACTACCCATAATATCCCACATCATCCCGTCAGCCAGAGCCGCCGGACTACTACCCCTAATATCCCACATCATCCCGTCATCCAGAGCTACCGGACTACTACCCCTAATATCCCACATCATCCCGTCAGCCAGAGATACCAGACTACTACCCCTAATATCCCACATCATCCCGTCAGCCAGAGCTACCGGACTACTACCCATAATATCCCACATCATCCCGTCAGCCAGAGCCGCCGGACTACTACCCCTAATATCCCACATCATCCCGTCATCCAGAGCTACCGGACTACTACCCCTAATATCCCACATCATCCCGTCAGCCAGAGCCGCCGGACTACTACTCCTAATATCCCACATCATCCCGTCATCCAGAGCTACCGGACTACTACCCATAATATCCCACATCATCCCGTCAGCCAGAGCCACCGGACTACTACCCCTAATATCCCACATCATCCCGTCAGCCAGAGCCACCGGACTACTACCCCTAATATCCCACATCATCCCGTCAGCCAGAGCCACCGGACTACTACCACTAATATCCCACATCATCCCGTCAGCCAGAGCCACCGGACTACTACCCCTAATATCCCACATCATCCCGTCAGCCAGAGCCACCGGACTACTACCACTAATATCCCACATCATCCCGTCAGCCAGAGCCACCGGACTACTACCCCTAATATCCCACATCATCCCGTCAGCCAGAGATACCAGACTACTACCCCTAATATCCCACATCATCCCGTCAGCCAGAGCCGCCGGACTACTACCCCTAATATCCCACATCATCCCGTCAGCCAGAGCCACCGGACTACTACCCCTAATATCCCACATCATCCCGTCAGCCAGAGCCACCGGACTACTACCCCTAATATCCCACATCATCCCGTCAGCCAGAGCCACCGGACTACTACCCCTAATATCCCACATCATCCCGTCAGCCAGAGATACCAGACTACTACCCCTAATATCCCACATCATCCCGTCAGCCAGAGCCACCGGACAACTACCACTGATATCCCACATCATCCCGTCAGCCTGGAGTCAAAACCAGAGCGCTGAGTGGAACGGTCCTAACTTCCATACCAGAGATCCCTTTAAAAGAGGCCTGGCGTCAGAACCAGAGTGCTGAGTGGATTTGCCCTGACTTACATACCAATGATCCCTTTAATAGAAGTCTGAGGTGAGAATCGGAGCGCTGAGGGATTTACCCTAACTTCCATACCGGAGATCCCTTTAAGAGAGGCCTGGGGTCAGTACCAAAGCGCTGGATGGATTTGCTCTGACTTCCATACCAATGATCCCTTTAAGAGGGAAGATGTGACTATGAAATGGAGGATGTGTGATGGGTATATGGGCACGGGAGGGGGGATTCATTTCTGTCATGTGATCTCTGCTCTTTTCTGGGGGGCAGACAATGGCTGGGAGCTTATGTTCCCAGGGATGCTAGATTTCTCCCATCATGTCAGTGGCTGCTGAGGTGTTGTCAAGTGGAAAAACTGTTGGTCATAGCAACCAATCACATCTCAGCTTCTTTTGAACATCTCTGGTGAAATGAAAGATGCTTTGTGATTGGTCGGTGATACACACACACACTCACATTCATTTTTATATATAGAGATTTTCATATTAGAACAGTTCTGGAATAATATCAGTGTGACGTTAACATTTGTCTTCCCTTGTTGTGAGAGGTTTGCTTTAGATTTTACTCCTTTTGGCATTTTTTTTTTTTGGCGGGGTTATTGCTATAGATGAGGTTTATAATAGGACTCAATACTGTGTGGCATCACAGCCCAGCGAATGCCAAGTGTGCAGCCGTCCTCACAATGTTATTAATTTATTCCTTTTGAGGATAAAAAATGAAATGTGTTGCCCTTGTGTCATGATTCAGGATACACAATCCATCCGTCACTAAAACCAAAGTCGCTAAACAGTCTGATCTTTGAGTATTAACTAATAAGTGATTCATCTAAAATGCAGAGAGAAGGAAGTTTTTAAAAATATTTTTTATTAAATAAAACTAAATTCTTGTGTATACAGCTCCTATGCAGATCTATGTAGCCTAAACCATCTGCAAACTCTTCCCTCTCTTCTTTTAAGGAAGTTTTCTGCAACTTTTGAAAAGTTCTTTTGAAAAAACCCTTATAAAAGATAATGAAGGCGTAGTTCTTACCACTGGATTACCATATATTCCGGTCTTCTCTGTCCGGACCAAGAATGGTGACACTGCGACCACCAGTCACCTGACTGCGGAGGTCACTGATTGGCTGCAGGGTCATGTGACCGGCTTTTGGGACATCATCATCAGAGACCTTGGAAGCGGCATCTAATTCTGTGTGACGTTTGCTCCTTTCTTTTGTCAGGATCCTTAACCAATGTAAACTTTCTAAAAGTAGCGGAAAACACCTTTGACTTACGGGGGAACGAGTTGGGTGTGGGGTGGGGAGTGGGGGTTACATGGAAAGGATTAACACATTGTTATCCCATGCATGGAAAAGCCATAAGAAGCCAATCGTCTTAAACGCTGACTTGACTGTTTGTTAGTAAACATTCATATGTTTGTATGGAGGAAAGTATCCTGAGACACGTAGAATATCTGGAACAAAAAGGTACAACGTTTAGACATCTTTAAACAATGCCGTCCCGGTTACCCTTGATGTGAGCTTCAAAGCAAAATGAATCACAATTGTGAAAACATCAGCGGAATCAAACCGAACTGTCATGTGATTATTTCATCTGTGTGCGTGGATGTGCGAAAGCAAACAAGCTTCAGAAACTTCCAAATGACCTGTGCGTTCCATATGTGCGCGCAGCCCAAAGCCTCGGCCCCGCAGCAGCTCGGAAACAGGTTCATAGGATGAAAAAAAAAATCTTATTTGGGGAAGTTTTCAGGATGTTGGTTAATAAGGCTACGGATACATGACAAGATGTGTCAGGCAGCAACAATTCTCTGATAAGAGCCCAGATGCAAACAAGTCGCATGTCGTGTGTGACTCGCACTGAAGACTAGAACAAGTGTGTCGTGTGCGACTTGACGATTTAACACAGTTGGAAATGTGTGATTCTATGTCGAGATTTGTCTGGAAGTGCAGTGGGAGTGTTGAAACACTCAGTGTACAGACACGCCCCAGTGCACTTCCAGTCTTATTTGCATGTGACTTCAAAGCACTGAATCATCGGATTAGTGCAAGGCAGGTCTCGTTTTTTATTGGACTACAACCTCTATAGCCACACCGCTAGTGTCAGTAGTATATTCATCCGGGCAGGTTCCCTCTAATCACCTCAAGAATGCTGCACGTCAAATGCTCTTAGAATTGAACCCTCCGCGAGGCAGAAGGTAAAGATCTCGTCATGTCCCGGAATTGTAGCTTCCCTCTTGGTTGTCTTTATTGAATGACTTTGTGGCTGTTTTTTGAAAGTCTGTTTTTTGAAAGTTTTTTTTTTTTTTTAGTCTGTTTTTGAAAAGTCTGTTTTTGAAAACGTCTGTTTTTTGAAAGTTTTTTTTTTTTTTAGATGTCAGTCGTTCATCTGGTTTGGTCTAATGGAAAATTGTCAATTTTCTTAAAAATCACATAACTTTCAAAAAACAGACGTCCGTCTCTTCTTGTATGCGGATATTTACGGTATTTTGCTATTTCTTTGTTCCGTTTGATAAACAATAACACCAGGAATATTCTCGCCCTCAAATGTGAGAGCTAATGTCGGCGTAATAAATATATAAACTAGGACAGGTAGCTTCTGTCGTCTATTTTGTGCCCGTAGATCCTGGCACAGTCTCCGTCCAGGAGTTTAATCCAACGTTATGTGTGATCCATCCCACACTGAATAACCCCACTGGCTAAACTCAAGCTAACCCAGTCAGAGCCGTGTTTCATGCCAGATAATCATCAGCGAGGCAGCTCTGCTAGAGAAACAAATCTAAAAAAAAAAAAGAAAAGATTTAAAAATTCTACCGCTCAGAACAACAAAACAAAACCGTATCGTCCAAATTACGAAGCTGAGCGCTCTCGTTATCTCAACACGTTATTTTAGCTGGGTCATGGCCAGGAAAAATAGGAGAGGCATTACTGTACATACTGACTGGTGATCCAGAATATATTTGTGTGTGTGTGTATATATATATATATAAGACGGGTCACCGTTGAAACGTCGCCACCTGAGGATCAGTAAAGTATCTACTTTTTCACATTTAATTTGGAGAGCTGCCTATATTTTTTATTTATTTTTATTTTTTATTTTTTTTATATATTTATTTATTTATTTTAATTATATATATGTGTGTGTTTCTTGAATTGTGCGATGGGTACATGTGCCACCATTATTATTTCACAGCATTTTATTATATGCCGTATATTTCGGTAGGGACTAGTGATGAGCGAACGTGCTGGGATAAGGTGTCATCCAAGCATGCTCATGTCCTAATAATATGTTAGAGTCCCCGCGGATGCATATCTCATGGATATGCGACAGCTGCAACACATGCAGGGATTGCCTGTTTGTTAGGCAATTCGAGTCCCCATGCAGCAGCAGGGACTCAAACATACTTTTTGTGCACGCTGCAGACACTCGGTCAGGACACGAGCATGGCGGATAGCACCTTATCTGAGCACATTCGCAAGTCACTAGTAGGGATTAAAGATAATTGGATAAAATGCGACAACCCTTAATTAGACACAAATAAAATAATAATCAAGTAAAATAATATTATGTAAAAACACTTTGACACAATGGTAAAGAACCTGCAATAAAGTGACCGGAGTAGATGGATTGATCAGTCCTTTGTAGAAATCGATGTTGCACTCATTGGGTCCGTGCCCGCTCAGGAGCTAAGAGTCCAAAAGTGGCCACAGTCAGGATGAGTGCCCCGGGCACCCGTCCACCATGAGAATCCATCATAAGAAGCGTAGAGTTCACGGTAAACCTTTTTTTGTAGTGATCCAGATTGCTGCTCTTTTCTGTACAGCAAAGCAAACAGCTTGCAGATGCTTACCGGCCAGACGGAGGCCAAGAGGGCACACTTTAGTCCTCCGTCTAGTGAATGGGGACCTATGGTGTACGTCAGGAAAAGCTCCTGATTGTTATCTAAATGCTCAGAGACAAGGTCCGCTACATCTTAAAGTGAATTTGTCCTATCGGCGGGTAGCGTGAATCTGAGCACGGCTGCACGATTGCCGTCAGGTTTTCATGCAGTGTTTCAATTAAAACAAAGTTTGACGTCCCAGCCGGGGACCATAGGAAGAGACCTCACTAGTCCAGCGCCCTCCCCCTGGCCCGGCTCCTCCCTGCACAAATTGATTGACAGGTCTCTCCTTATGTACATGGATGACAGAGACCTGTCAGTCAACTAGAGCGGGGTGGGAAGAAGCCGGCTGAACTAGTCAGTTCTCTCCCTATGATCCCCGGCCAGCTATTCAAACTGCACACAACGTACAACATTTTTTTGAGGGATGGGGAGGACAAAAAAAACTTTGCAAGCGTGTTCCCTTTTTCTAAAATGCTGTGTTTTTTTCAGCATTAAATTAGATAATAGCGATATGTCATTGCTGCATCTTTATGAGGCTTTTTCCGCCCTTTTTAATGCCTTTTCAGTGCAGATTTGACGCAGAGTTTTTAGTGCAGCAATGATTAGAATTTTTCACTTGAAAACAGGGTTGTAAATTTGTCATGCATTTCTTTTCAGGCTCCATATAGAAGCCTATAGGGATCCAAAAAGCACATTTCAGCAGCGTGTCTCAAGGCCACGGGCTCATAGGTTTTCATCCAATCTCATCCAGTTTTGCTTGAACTGATAAATGCAGCAGATTTTCTGCATAAAAAATGCAGCGGGGAAAAAAAATGCCGTGTGCACGCTACGTGTGAATGTGACCTGCAGTTCAACTTAAAAGATGCATTTAGACAGGTAAACTTATGTTAATAACGAGTCCCAATTAGTTGGACCCAAATTGATCTGCGCTCGCTCAATGGCCTCATCCATGCTGGCTGAACCCCCAATATGGGAAGAAGCACATCGAATATGATCATTCTGTACCCATACAGCGGGCTTATTGTTGGCAGGTAGTCCCCAAATATATGGTCCAGGGAGCTGACGACCTAGCTTATTGCTAATTCTGCGGCTGACTGGCTGCAGCCTACACGTGCCATTGATGAAGAATTGACTGTTCTTATAAGGCATCCTGTTCTCTCCTTTGGACCATTGCTTTGACGACATGCTGATCGTGAAGTGTCCTCCTGTTGGTACCTCCAGCAATCTATGGAGGAATCTGAAAGTCAGTATCTAGCTTTATGGGACAGAAGTGGGTAAATGCACTGATCGTTTTGTATACTAGATGATGTAGAAAGTTCTGTACCTAAAAGCCTTTTGGTATCACACTGCACTGAGTTAGTAACCTGATTTATAGGATTCACATTTTCTGGACGTGCTGTGCCAGAAAACATCAAGTCACTTATAAGCTATGATATAAAGACATTATTCAGTGATTTCCATTTGTCAATAAAATTGCACTAAGTTTCAGTCTGCAATCTTCATGCCTTCATTTATTTTCAGACCTTTTATGTAGTTTATAACATCATAAAAGTTTTAGATTTTTCTCTTGTGGAATTTTATCTTCCAGTAATATAGGCTGGATGTGAGGTGTGTGTGTCTTTCCCAGCAATATAGGCTGGATCTGAGCTCTGTTGTCTATCCCAGTAATATAGGTTAGATGTGAGGCCTGTGTGTCTCTTCCAGTAATATAGGCTGGATGTGAGGTCTGTGTGTCTCTCCCAGTAATATAAACTGGATGTAAGGTCTGTGTGTATCCTTAAGTACTATAGGCTGGATGTGAGGGCTGTGTGTCTCTCCCAGTAATATAGGCTGGATATGAGGCCTGTGTGTCTCTCTCAGTAATATAGGCCGGATGTGAGGCCCGTGTGTCTCTCTCAGTAATATAGGCTGGATGTGAGGCCTGTGTGTCTCTCCCAGTAATATAGGCTGGATATGAGGCCTGTGTGTCTCTCTCAGTAATATAGGCTGGATGTGAGGCCTGTGTGTCTCTCTCAGTAATATAGGCTGGATGTGAGGCCTGTGTGTCTCTCTCAGTAATATAGGGTGGATGTGAGGTATTTGTGTCTTTCCCAGCAGTGTAGGCTGGATCTGAGCTCTGTTGTCTTTCCCAGTAATATAGGCTGGATCTGAGCTCTGTTGTCTTTCCCAGTAATATAGGCTGGATGTGAGGTCAGTTTGTGTCACTCAGTAATATAGGCTGGATGTGAGCTGTGTGTCTCTCTCCCAGTAATATAGGCTGGATATTACCTGTGTGTCTCTCCCAGTAATATAGGCTGTTTTTGAGGTATTTGTGTATCCAGGTTGCTGCTGTCTTTGCAGCTCATTTATCAGCACAGCTTTTACCCAGCACTTCATGTGATTTCTCTGTTATCCAACAGTCTGTCTTCTCTGCCCTCCCTAAGACTGTACATGCTTTCTCGTCTCTGCAAACTGTGAAGATTTGAGTACAGCCCCTCCACTACCCTGTAACAAGGGATATGTTAGGAGAGACCATGTCATGAACAGGTACTCTGACTCATTTGTAACGTTTTTGCATTCCACTAGAACTTGCACTCAGCAGCCGCGAAATAGTAGGAATTAAAAAAAAAATAAAAAAAACTATATAATAAGTTGCTTAACTTTACTTTTAGAAAGAAAAGAAGTAATAAAAAAAATCCTTTTATGCTATGGTATACATGTCAGCTCTTCTAAGACTTGTTTGGCTTCCATAAGCCGGTATAAGACCGTGCATCAGCCTCAGTAAACCTGAAATGAGAAGCTTGTCTCTACCCTGCAATGCAAGGAGTCTTTGTCTAGCAATATCCATGATAAACCAGCACATTATCTAGTGCTAATATTGTAGGGAGATATTATGCTGTTTTGAGGCTTCTTGGCACTTACCTAACACATCAGAAAGTGATTGTGGAATTTTAAATAGCTATACAAATGGCCGACATAGAAATTTAACTTTGCTTTGACCTTATTTTAATTCCGAAGATGACTGCCGAATGACTTTGCTACAACGGAAATGTATGCGGCTGTTAAATCACTCCAGAGTATAAAATCTTTGTTTTGGCGTAATATGGATGCATAAACATTTGTACCCCATATAACCCTATAAACATCACAATCCATCAGTACAATTACAAGAAAGATTGTTTGTTTTCACACTTAAAGCAGACATGAAATAGAGTGTCCTTAACTTAATCACCACCTTGATTTACCACATTTGCATACATTTGCATATTAATTGGACTACAGATTAAAATTGGTTTTGTAATTTTAATTAAGTGTCCGCAAAAGGTAAATGATTAGAACTGTTTAAAATACGTTCTGACACAAATAGCAGTTAGAGCTTTTGTGATGATGTTTTTGTGGAATTACATTCAGAAAGTGGCTTTTTTTTATGGCAGCAATTTTAATCTTAAATAGATTATACAGTCAAACAAAACTGTGGATTCATAATCATTTTTTTTCCTTTCTCTCTCCTTCTCAAAGATGCATTTAATATTTTTGCTGATTTTCGGCACTTCATGAAAATGTCCTTTGCATTTTATTGGTTATATTATCGCCCCTGCCATGCTGAAGAAGAAGAAGAAGAATCGGAGACTTTTTTAGTTCTTGTTCTCCATGTCTTCTACATGAGAAAAAAAATATATACAGAGGCTTGCGGAAGTATTCACCCCCTTGTCTATTTTCCTTGCTTTGTTACATTACAACCTGTGTTTAAATATTTTTGTAATCCGATTTGCGTGTGATGCATCAGGACTAAATCTTGTAAGTTGGTGAAGTGAGAAAAATATAGGAATACATTAAATTTATGGGATCATATAACTAAAAGTTGGCGTGTGCATATGTATTCACCCCTTTTTGCTATGAAGCCCCTAAACATTTCTGGTGCAAGCAGTTACCTTACTAAGTCACATGCTTAGTGATAGGACGTCCCTCTGTCTGCAATCTAAATGTCACATGTCTATCAGTATATACACTTTACCTTTTCTGAAAGGTCGCAGAGGCTGCAACACCATTAACAAGAGGCACCACTTACCAAACACCATGAAGACCAAGGAGATCTCCAAACAATCCCATGAAGACCAAGGAGATCTCCAAACAACACCATGAAAGCCAAGGGGATCTCCAAACAACACCATGAAGACCAAGGAGGTCTCCAAACAACACCATGAAGACCAAGGAGATCCCCAAACAACACCATGAAGACCAAGGAGATCTCCAAACAACACCATGAAGACCAAGGAGATTGGCAAACAACCCTATGAAGACCAAGGAGATCTCCAAACACCATGAAGACCAAGGAGATCTCCAAACAACACCATGAAGACCAAGGAGATCTCCAAACAACACCATGAAGGCAAAGGGGATCTCCAAACAACACCAAGACCAAGGGGATTTCCAAACAACACCGTGAAGACCAAGGGGATCTCTAAACAAGCCAGGGACAAAATTGTTGAGAAGTACATCTCAGTGTTGGGGTATAAAAAATATCCCAATCTCTGATGATCCCCCGGAGCACCATCAAATCCATCATCATCGAATGGAAAGAACATGGTACCACAACAAACCTGCCAAGAGAGGGGTGCCCATCAAAGCTCTCAGTCTGGGCAAGGAAGGCATTAATCAGAGAGGCATTACAAAGATCAAAGGTAACCCTGAAAAATCTGCAGAGTTCCCAAACAGAGACTGGAGTATCTGTCCATATGACCACAATAAGCCGTACACTCCATAGAGGTGGCCTTTATGAAAGAGTAAGCAGAAAAAGCCTTTACTTACACACACAAATTGTAATGCTCGTTTTAAGTTTACCAAAAGACGTGGGAGACTCCCCAAATGTATGGAGGAAGGTAGTGTGGTCGAATGAGATCAAAACTGAACTTTTTAGTAACCAAGGTAAACGCTATGTCTGGCGCCAAGCCAACACAACTCATCACCCCAAGAACGCCATCCCCACAGTGAAACATGATGGTGGCAACATCGTGCTGTTGGGACAAGGAAAACGGCCCAAGTTGAAAGGAAGATGGATAGTGTAAAATACAGAGATATTCTTGAGCAAAACCTGTTTCAGTTTGTCAGTGATTTGAGACTGGGACAGAAGTACACCTTCCAACAAGACAATGACCCAAAGTATACAGCTAAAGAAACACTCAAGTGATTAAAGGGGAAACGTGCAAATGTTTTGGAGCGGCCGAAGCAAAACCCAGACCTTAATCCAATGGAGAATCTGTGGTCAGACTTGAAGATTGCTGTTCACCAGAGGAAACCATCTAACTTGAAGGAGCTGGAGCAGCTTTGCCTTGAGGAATGGGCAAAATCCCAGTGGCAACATGTAGAAAACTCATAGAGATATCCAAAGCAACTTGCAGCAGTAATTGCTGCAAAAGGAGGCTCTGCAAAGTACTGACTTTAGGGGGGGAATAGTTATGTACACTGAAGTTTTCAGTTCATTTGTCCTATTTGATATACAGTTAAAAATAAAACCAATTTGTATGCATGTTCTTTACATTAACTGATGCAAACACTCAAAAAACTGAAATTCCGGATTGTGAGGTAGTAAAGCTCGAAAAATGCCAAGGGGTTGAATACTTTGCAAGCCACTGTGTGTATGTGTATATAATATATATGTAGGTATATACCGGTAATATGTCATGTATAAAATCTTGTAGAGGTTCACGCTTTCAGGTAGGCATTATGTAGCATTCACACAGGCAATGCGGTTTGGTCCAAACAGGTGTTTTATTGCCTTCATAAAACTCCATAAGCCTCTTCTGGGCACAAAGGAATTTCAGCAAATAAGCCGTTCTTTTAGCAGAGACATATATGTCAACGCGGACTCGCCTGAACAGATTACAGTCCATGAGCCCAGAGCAAACTTTATACACAGAAGAAGCCCTATCCTATCAGTCTCAGTATCCCTTTCAGCCTAAGTTCCAGAAACTTCCAGCACCAAGCAGATGTGTTCAGCTCCATGTACAATTCACACTGAACAGGCTGCAGCTTCAACACTGACTGCTCAGCTTTCCTAGATGACCCATGCAGCCTCCATTCAGAGAGAGTCTGGTCAGTCTGTCTCTCTCCCAGCTACAGCTCACATTTTAACTGGTCACTCACCAGCTTCAACATACTTCACTCTGCTCAACATTTAGCTTACTGACACAAGGCGAGCCCATTTCCTGGTTCTTAGTCAAAGCTAGCTGGGTGCATCGAATTAAGATCTGCAGTGCTTTGAATTAAGCCAGTCCCACCTGGCTTTGCTATATACTGTATTTTGCGGATTGTAAGATGCACCCCAAATATTGGGGGGGGGGGAAATAATTTTTTTAATAAAATGGTGATGCGTATGCTTTTTCGGTAGCCTACCTGGGGGGCAGTGGCGGTAAAACGGGGTCATAAGAGGCAGGGTCGCTGCTGCAGGAAGCTGGCAGATTGAGAAGTGGGGTGATGCTGCAGGCCCCAGGGTGTAAGGCAGTGTTCGGCAGAGGCAGGAGTGGGACTATACTTTGGGCCCCATGCTGGTAAGAGGGGGTGTCCAGCAGTTCGAGGGATCTGCCGACATTTTGTGAAAGCCCGGAGTGCCCACACTTTCCATGGGTTTCAATGTGGTGGACCTTAGGAAAATGGGCGTTGTAAGCAGCGCATTCTCAGATTGAGATCTCTTCATCGAGATCTCTTCTCCTGAGATCTCAAGCTGTGCATGTGCCATCATCAGGTGGCCATTTTCCCAAAGTTCGCCACATTAAAAACCATGGAAAGTGCGAGGGCTCCAGGTTTTCACAAAATGTCGGCAGAGCCCCCGCACCGCCGAACACCCCCTCCTACCAGCCTGAGACCCGCAGCATCTCCCCACTCCTGCCACCACTGACAGCTTCCAGCAGCAGCAACCCTGCCTCCCCTCTCCACCACAGCCGGTAAGCTACATTAGGATTATAAGACGTACCTCCATTTTCCTCACAAATTTTTTGGGAAAAAAGTGCATCTTATAATTTGTAAAATACGGTACATATATACCAGAGTTGAGCGTGATCCCAAAATTCAATTCAAGCAAATTCACCCAACTCATTGAATAAATCTGGTGCAAAAATCCAGAAAAATAGAAGCCGTGAAGTGAATCACCCAAAATTTGAATTTGCCTAAATTTTGGCAAATTCAAGGTGAATTTGATTCATCTGATAAATGTATGATCACATAGGGTCTGGCTGCTAAGACTCTCAACGATCTCAAGAATAAGGTTCCCTGCATGAAAGGAGTGCCACGTTCAAGTGATAAATTTGTTTATGAGACAACCCATGTGAGTTGCAAATTAACAATCTTGAAGTGGGTTTGTCGGAAGCGTGAAAAATGGGACCAAATTGTAATGGTTAGATGACTGGGTCAGACCATTACTAAAACTTTCAGGTCTTGTTGGAACCTCCTGGAATGAAGGGATTAGTACCTACCAAAAGGGGGTCAAAAGAAGGGCCACTGATAAGGGCATCAAGGACCACATATACTCATGGAGAGCAAAGGCTTCCCCATCTGATCTGATCCCACTGAAGAAATACTGTGGACCATATTGCTTCAACAGTGAATGCAATGGAAGATGGTGAACTGGTCTAATGATTTTGTAATCATTCGTAATATTTTTTTTTTTTTTATCGCTGGAGGTCTCACTACTGGAATGGAGGATTACGTTTTAGAGAATAGGAGTAGAAATAAAGCCAAAGGTATAAGATATTTAAGAACAGTCAAGTATGAGTTCATAGTTTAGGTTGGAATCTGTAAAAGCTCAGATACATCGTGCACTAAGGAACAAAGTTTCTGTACTAAAGAGCAGGAACAAGAGGTGTAATTAGTGCAAAAAGGTGTAATAAAGTATGAAACTTTTTCGTTAGACAATTTTCTGTAGTACAAGTGTAAAGTATGCTTTTTTAAGACTTACTAATAAATATAAAATACCTGAGAACGACAAGTTTGGAGTATACAGTTGTGGCCAAAAGTATTGACACCCCTGCAATTCTGTCAGATAATACTCAGTTTCTTCCTGAAAATGATTGCAAACACAAATTCTATGGTATTATTATCTTCATTTAATTTGTCTTAAATGAAAAAACACAAAAAGAATTGTCCTAAAGCCAAATTGGATATAATTCCACACCAAACATAAAAAAGAGGGTGGACAAAAGTATTGGCACTGTTCGAAAAATCATGTGATGCTTCTCTAATTTGTGTAATTAACAGCACCTGTAACTTACCTGTGGCACCTAACAGGTGTTGGCAATAACTAAGTCACACTTGCAGCCAGTTGACATGGATTAAAGTTGACTCAACCTCTGTCCTGTGTCCTTGTGTGTACCACATTGAGCATGGAGAAAAGAAAAGACCAAAGAACTGTCTGAGGACTTGAGAAACCAAATTGTGAGGAAGCATGAGCAATCTCAAGGCTACAAGTCCAACTCCAAAGACCAGAATGTTCCTGTGTCTACCGTGCGCAGTGTCATCAAGAAGTTTAAAGCCCATGGCACTGTGGCTAACCTCCCTAGATGTGGATGGAAAAGAAAATTGGCAAGAGATTTCAACGCAAGATTGTGCGGATGTTGGATAAAGAACCTCAACTAACATCCAAACAAGTTCAAGCTGCCCTGCAGTCCGAGGGTACAACAGTGTCAACCCGTACTATCCGTCGGCGTCTGAATGAAAAGGGACTGTATGGTAGGAGACCCAGGAAGACCCCACTTCTTACCCCGAGACATAAAAAAGCCAGGCTGGAGTTTGCCAAAACTTACCTGAAAAAGCCTAAAACGTTTTGGAAGAATGTTCTCTGGTCAGATGAGACAAAGTAGAGCTTTTTGGGCAAAGGCATCAACATAGAGTTTACAGGAGAAAAAAAGAGGCATTCAAAGAAAAGAACATGGTCCCTACAGTCAAACATGGCGGAGGTTCCCTGATGTTTTGGGGTTGCTTTGCTGCCTCTGGCACTGGACTGCTTGACCATGTGCATGGCATTATGAAGTCTGAAGACTACCAACAAATGTTGCAGCATAATGTAGGGCCCAGTGTGAGAAAGCTGGATCTCCCTCAGAGGTCATGGGTCTTCCAGCAGGACAATGACCCAAAACACACTTCAAAAAGCACTAGAAAATGGTTTGAGAGAAATCACTGGAGACTTCTAAGGTGGCCAGCAATGAGTCCAGACCTGAATCCCATTGGACACCTGTGGAGAGATCTAAAAATGGCAGTTTGGAGAAGGCACCCTTCAAATATCAGGGACCTGGAGCAGTTTGCCAAAGAAGAATGGTCTAAAATTCCAGCAGAGCATTGTAAGAAACTCATTAATGGTTACCGGAAGCGGTTGGTCGCAGTTATTTTGACTAAAGGTTGTGCAACCAAGTATTAGGCTGAGGGTGCCAATATTTTTGTCTGGCCCATTTTTGGAGTTTTGTGTGAAATGATCAATGTTTTGCTTTTTGCTTCATTCTCTTTTGTGTTTTTTCATTGAAGACAAATTAAATGAAGATAATACCAAAGAATTTGTGTTTGCAATCATTTTCAGGAAGAAACTGAGTATTTTCTGACAGAATTGCAGAGGTGTCAATACTTTTGGCCACAACTGTAGGTGCAGCATGAGAGGAGACTTGGAGTCCGGCTTTTGTTTTTGATTAGGGATCACCATAATCACCTAGTTTTTAGTGAAGGGGTTAAAGGCCTAATGTTCCTTAATTCTTATTTAGGAAGGTGTTACAGAATTTCTATTCCTCCGGATAACCCTTCTTCATCCATAGCTCAAGTTTCCAATTGTTTAGGTTTTTTTTTTACTTTTAGACTGTTCTCCAATGGGAACTAATTAGTACAACATCTTCTCCGTGCCAGTAGCCCATGTGGGGGCATCTCCGAAAACAGTTGCAGAGGTTTCAGGGCTGTTTTTGGAGTTGCCAGACCTCACCTAGTCAGACACATACCCTGTCTAATACATTTTGAGGATTTGTGTATCTGTCAGAAGGTCTATGTGCCACAAATCCTACGTTCACTCATCCTGAAGGCAGATGTCCCAGAACCATGGGTACGTTCCAGCTTTTACACCTGTGTCCGGACGCACCATATAAATCCTGTATACCGCCACTCGCGTCTTGCTAGACCGTGGCGATGAATACTCTGGGCGAAGGGTTTTCATCAAAGATGGCGTTGTTCGCGTAGGTTAAATTTTTTTGCACTTTGCTCCTCGGGTTATGAATGGACAGATTGGCTTCGTGCACTTTTCTAACACGGGTGCAAATATATCTTCATATAGAACGTCAGTTATCAAAACCAGATGTGCCAAGTGGAA
This sequence comes from Dendrobates tinctorius, assembly GCF_039654945.1. NCBI lineage: Eukaryota > Metazoa > Chordata > Amphibia > Anura > Dendrobatidae > Dendrobates > Dendrobates tinctorius. The sequence goes on along the minus strand of NW_027361810.1, from coordinate 20,881,951 downwards.
CATTTCACAGACATTAATAACATTACTTACCTGTAAGTTCTAAGCTGAGTTTAACTGCTCTCGATCAGTGCCAGAAGTAACTGCCAATAAACTGCCAAGCATCGGCTGCTGGCAAGACTTATGCTTGGTAAGATTATGCTAGCACAGAACATTACAGTATCGATTCAGGAGAAACACCACCGCAAAGCTCTTTGATGGGGACTTCAGTGAAACATATAATTACATTCTCTAGATATGTATTTAACGCTCTGTATGGATTATGGATTCTGAACAAGGAATGTATGTATTATGTGACACAAAAAAAAGCTGCTATTTTTCATGCCGCCTGCTTGCAATCTGTGGGGTCGGGATTGAAACCGGTGCCAAGTGCGTGAGCAATCCATGGGACTGTTGAATCCTGGGGAGTGCAGGGTTTCATTGGGCGGTTAGCTTGCAATCTGTGGAGATTGGCGTCTCAGATTTTTTTTGCAATTGGTAAATAATTATTTCTGATCTTGGGGAAGAGATTTTGGAGTGAAAGTCAATAAAGATGATTTCCACCTTGGTGCTGTTCATACATGGACAGAGGTAGTAGCATAGTTTTTTTTTATAACTTCTAAATCCTGGACCTACAATACTTATTGGGTTTCTGACCAAGGATTGAAATAATTTTTTTCCTTGCCACCAACTCACAACCGCTCATACTCGTAGCGTTACATTTCATCAATGTATCCCCAAACCCACTGGGTTCCTTCTGGTGGTAGACACAATAACATTGGTTCAAAACCAAAGAAATGAGCCGGACCATAGGTTGGTATAAATGCAACATATAGGAGGATGTTCACACTGTGACCACTTAAGATAGAAAAAAATGAGCATAAACCCTTATTTACATAAGTTAATAGTAACATAGTAACAGTACATATAAATAACATATGGTACTTTAGTAAATACTGTTCTCGATCAAATAAAGCATAAAAGCCAGCCCACCGTAACCGTAACAAGGTGTACTCCAACTGGGTCATTCCTGTCCTCTAGTGTTAAAACCTCTCCTTGTGTCAGATGACCTCACTGTAGATGGGGACAGAGCAGGACCGAGGCACCCAGGCATGGGAAGCTATATATATGAAATACCTAGCTCAAAAAAGTTGGCCACGCTCCTGTTTGGACATAGTACAAGAAACTACAGTAAAACAAAAGAAATGAGCCGAAGCATAAGTTGGTATACATGCAACATATAGGAGCTTGTTCACACTGTGCCCATAACATCTGCAAGGAGTTTGTATGTTCTCCCCGTGTTTGCGTGGGTTTCCTCCGGGTTCTCCGGTTTCCTCCCACATTCTAAAGACATACTAATAGGGAATTTAGATTGTGAGTCCCATCGGGGACAGTGATGATAATGTGTGTGCAAACTGTAAAGCGCTGCGGAATATGTTAGCGCTATATAAAAATAAAGATTATTATTATTATAACAGACAAAGCAAAAGATGGAAACAAAATGAGCACAAAGCCTATAGTAAGTAAATAGTAATAGGACATATAAATAAGGTAATTAGTAAATACTGTTTTTGATCCAGAAAGCCTAAAAGCCATCTTCTAGCATTGGATGCATAGCGGGAAACTATTACTATAAAGATTTTCCAGTATGTATTTCAATTAGAAGGTGCATGGACATGGAGTTACGTCAGGTTATGCTCTATCTGTAGGATAGGAGAAAACTTACTCATCGCCAGGGTTGCACCTTCTGAATTCCCTAATGAGCCTCATAATGAGGTTCTAGAATCTGGGAATTGGACTCTGCAGAGCACTAGCAGTGATGTGCATTTTTGATGTCCATTCCATTCATTACCTGTGGAACTGCTGGAAATAGATGAGCGCTGTCACTTGACTTTCTCCATAAGTTCCATACACAGTGAGTGGTGCATAGATCGAGCATACTCTACATTCAAGATTGGGCTCTGCAGGGCTTGGTTTTTGAATTCTAGAGTCCTGTTCTTATAATCTATGGTAGGACAGCAAAAACGCCGCTGCACGAGTCTCCTTCCTGCTCTCAGCAGGGATGCCGGCGTGTTTACTCCAGTTCCTGCAGCATCTGCTTACTTCTAGGTTCTGAGGACCGCATGCAGGTCTCCTGGGAGGATGCTTATGGCACAAATGTTCTCTGCTTCTTAAAGGGGCTACTGGCCTGCTTCTGAAAATGTCGCCAGTCAATGGCTGGGAGACATCAGGTATTTAACGCACCCTCACCAATAGGGAGGTGCCTTAGCAACTCTAGTCTATTTGTGTTTTCACCTCCATCTAAGTTGTAAGGTCCCTGTACCCGTGCTCCCTGTTCCTGAACCTATTCTGTCTGTACCTGCTCATGATCCCGTCCCACCTATACCAAGTCCTCATCCTGACCAGACTGATCCACACCTGTTATTGTTCCCACATCTGTCCAGTCTGAACCTGCTCCTGTGGACTTGCACCTGTCTGTCCTGCGTTCCTGTAACTTGTCCCATCTGTTTCTGCTTTCCAGTTCCAGTTCTGTCTACCAGTCATGCAGTATCCACCCTCCTCCCGTTTCTGGCTGTCTTGTCACTCCGAGTCCATCCTTGCTTCCGTACACTCCTTGTCAGCTGCTGCAGCTCCGAAGTACTGGAGGTGCACCTGGCTCCACCAGGGCCCAAGTCTAACCACACCAACAGGGGCTATAGTAAAAAACCAGGTGGACACTTAGTTGCACCCCTCCAGGCTCTCCCCAAACTGTGGCACAGTGGTTCCACAACCATATGCATAACAATCTATGGCTGTCCCAGCAGGTAGACCCCCAGTGATCAGATATTGGATAACTTACTGATCATTGGGTCCAACCACTAGGACCATCTTGCATACAATCTAAATTTCCATATAGGAAACAAACATGTAATGGGGATGTGTAGTTTAGGATAGCCTTTTTTATAAGTGAGTTGTGAGTTAAAGGGCTCCGGAGCGTTGGACAATCTCACACAATCACATGGTCTTGCCTCTATTGGGCTTCCAATCAGCTGTCTGTGGGGAAATTAGGCAGTACGTATTCACTTTCTCTTCAAAGCCACCATGTTAAAGACTTTGTAACTGTTCTCAAATCTGGCAAAGAGCTCAGGATCCTGAACAGAAAACCTCTGTCTATTAACATGAAAATTGTTTTTTTTTCCAAATTAGACAACTACTTTAATTGAGTCCTCTGTTCAGGATCGTTGTGTCATGGTCAAAGTGGAGAGAAGCTACAAAGAGTTTCTCGCTGTGGAGGACCTGTTCGCTCCTACATTATTCAGACCAACCATTGATGTAAATGGGAACTGTGTATTGCCCAATTTTGCCTCTGTTAGTACTGCAGGGAGGTCCACTGATCATCATCCTACTTTGATTTTTGGGACCAAATACATCATCCGTGAGGCTGTGGACTCCATGTATTGATGGAGCCTTGGGTTTTTAACATGTTGAAGGATATTAATTTGTGCCAAATCTTAGAGATCGTTACAATAAAATTCTCACTTTTTGTGTGAACTTGTGACCGCTTCGTGGTGTCCAAGAATACATCTTGAACACTCAACAATGCTGAAGAACCCTATATCAAGCTTCTTTACCCTTGTAGCCCAACTGGAGCCTAAACACTAGCAGGATCTTTCTTGATGACATGTGGAGCATCTACCACATATACGGAATATACCCTCATTCATAGAATCATAGAATGTTAGAGTTGGAAGAGACCTCCAGGGTCATCATGTCCAACCACCTGCTCAGTGCAGGATTCAGTAAACCATCTCAGACAGATGTCTGTCCAGCCTCTGTTTATAGACTTCCATTGAAGGAGAATTCACCACTTCTCGTGGCAGCCTGTTCTACTCATTGACCACCCTCACTGTGAAAAAGTGTTTTCTAATATGTAATCTGTATCTTCTCCTTTTCAGTTTCAGTCCATTGCTTCTCGTGTTTCCATGTGCAAATGAGAATAATGATAATCCTTCTACCCTGTGACAGCCCTTCAGATATTTTTTGACGGCTTTAAGTCTCCTCTTAGCCTTCTTTTTTGCAAGCTAAGCATTCGCAGACCATTTAACCGTTCTACATAGAACATACTTTGCAGTCCACTCACCATCCTGATAGCTCTTCTCTGAACTTACTCCAGTTTTTCAATGTCTTTTTTAAAATGTAGTGCCCAGATGCGCCCTGACCTAGGAGGAGTAGAGGGGGATAATGACTTCACGTGATCTAGACTGTTTGCTTCTGTTAATACATCCCAGAATTGTATTTGCCTTTTTTTTGCTGCTGCATCACGCTGTTTACTCGTGCAGTCTGTTATCTATTAGCATACCCAAGTCTTTTTCACACGTGCTGTTGCTTAGTTCTATTGCTACCATTCTGTCATTTTCATTTGTCTTGCATTTCTCCCTGTTAAATTATTATTATATATTTTTATAGCACCATTTATTCCATAGCGCTTTACATGTGAGGAGGGGGGGTATACATAATAAAAAACAAGTACAGTAATCTTAAACAACACAAGTCACGACTAGTACAGGAATACCATTCTATTAGTGGCAGCCCATTTTTCCAACTTATCTAGATCCTTCTGAATCTTTTCTCTGTCTTCTCTAGTGTTAGTTACCCCTCTGCTAACTCTTTCAGTACCCTAGGATGTTATTCATCTGGACCAGGAGATTTAAATTCATTTAAATTAGCTAAGTGTTCCCTCACCATCTCTCTGTTCGCTATTACAGGTGGCTGTTTAGAAGTCCTATTTGTACTCCTAGTAGTCCAGACTTCATAGGTTGTGGTGTGGGTACTACCTGCTACTTACTCAAAAAATTGATTCAAAGTTAAAAAGTATTAAACTACCTTAAACCACCATATAGTGCCCAAGTAATGTCATGTTGCATCTTTTTATTCCTTTTTTTGCTCCATCCACAAACAACTAAGATGATTTGTTGGCATCTTGTGAAGTTTCTACTCTTTGTTGTGGGCCACCACTAGACTTCAAACCCATGTAGTTTGCGATGTGATGTTATGGTGTGATGGTTGCCCCCAATGGTTGGAGGTTCCATGTGTAATTACTCTTTTTTTTTTTTTTTTTTAAAGAACACACATACTTTCATAATTTTTTTATACATGTAATTTTGAGCTAAACATTATTTTTGCAATTACGTTTTTAGAAAAGTTTGCATCTCTAGCCGTTTACATGCTCCACGGAATGAGTTAACTAAGAATTTGTAAGCAAGCTCCTCTTGTCTGATGTTTTGTAATGCATTTACCGTATATGTCTTTTTTCTTACCTCCATTCATCTGATTTATGACCACATCAAAGTTCAGGTCAACTTTAATGTGGTGTGCAGACATAAATCATTTGAGAGGACCTCAGAAAAAGAAAGATAACATAGTGAGAAACTACTAGCTTACCAGTGGATTCTCCGTAAACTCCTTCTGTAGCGGGCGATGTGCAGAGAAAATAAAGAGCCTGTAAAAGCTGAGCCGTGCAAAATTTTAATCAAACCCAATTGGCAAAATTATTTCCAGTCCAAAATGCATGCAGTCAAAGAGGTTGTCCATTACTTTTACTTAGGATAGTTCATCAATGTCTGATCGTCCTGGGTCCAACACCCAGCATCCCTGCCAATCAGCTGTTACCAATGGTGGCAGCGGTGGCCGCCGGACGACAGCACTCACTTGCCGAGCTGCTCCGTCTTCTAGCAGTGTCCGCTGCAGGGTACCACACATCCGCCTCCTATTGATTTGAATATGAGGCGGATGTGCGGTACCACCGCTGCTGAGACCGATAAGAGCTGATCGGTGGAGGTGCCGAGTTTCGGTCCCCTGCCGATCAGACATTGATGACCTGTCCTAAGGATAGGTCATCGATGATAAATTGGTGGACAACCTCTTTAAATAGAAACAATTGTCTTGAAAGTGACTCATTACCCTTTAACAGTTTATATATAAAGTAAGAAAGCCTTTCCGTTGTTTTTTTTTAATGTTTTAGATGCCTTCTGATATCACAAAACTCACAGAACTGGCTCACCTGCCGCCTGTTTTCCCCGAGCGGTAGTTTGGATTTCACAGCAAATGTTCACACAAGTCACCGGAACGTGCGCATGTAGATGCCAACAAATGCGACAATGCATCTTCTAAGCTCAGGGGCATTTTAAGGACCACCGGCCCGTTTCACACTGCACCTATTTTCCCATAATGAACCTGCCCCGCTCCCCGGTTGGAATCGTCTGCCGTCCAGATTTTCCCACACAGCACTATCACTGCGATAACCGGCAGTCCAGCTGCGAGGGAAGCTTTAGATAAATATTCACAACGGTACGACTGGGACATCGACTTTTTATTTTTTATTTTTTTTCCACCAAACTTCGAGAGTTTTGTTTTAAAGAATTTATAAGTTCCATTTGCATCCAAGTATCATTTTAAGGATAGCGAGCTTAAATAATGGAGGCATGGGGGAAATATAAGCTTACGATAATGTTCTTTGGTGCGGTTTGGAAGGTTTAGAAAACATTTGGAAACATTTTTCTCATAAAGTCACTTAACTATTAAAGTGTTATCATAGCCTTTCCTCTCGCATTCTGCAAAGTACTTTTGTTGAGCAGCGTCTCCACACGTACGGATGGGGTAGGGGGGAGGGGAACGGTCCTGATTAGAAGGATTTCCATAAAAACAGGAAATTGCATTCTTTTAGTATCCTTGCATTAATTTAATACAAAAAAGATGCAACCAAATAATGACGAGGTGAATTAAGGGTACAGTATCGGTTTACAGCTAATGCCCTTAAATGCTCACCATTATCCCGTTCCACCCAGTTATCTGTGATCTCGGCTCCTTTGAACATATTTTATGCGTTGCAGAGAGAGGAACTTGGTAATATCACTGTTTTTAATGGAAATCTGTCATTACTAATGTACACGTAGGATGGAAGGGAATACGAAGCGCTTGTCTTTCGCCCATTGAGACAAATGATTAAGAGCCCCGTCACAAGCCCAATCATTCTGGATAAATGATCTCCCCATTTGTCTTGTCTCTCCACATGAAAAAGTGGGCTTGCCGACATTTTTTTTCTCCTTTTTTTTCACAGTTAAAAGGAATCTTTCACCAGGTTTTTCTTGGGAAATCTGAGTGAAACATGATGCAGGGGCAGAAACTCTGATTCCAGCAATGTGTCACTTACTGGCCTTTGTTTTGCTGTTTCAATGTTTTATCAGCAGGAGATTATCACTACAGGACTATATGTCTCATATCTTCTTGTCCAGCCATGCCCTCACCACCGATTGGCAGCTCATAGATTGTGTACACAGAAAACAGCCAATCAGTGGTGGGGGCGGGGTTATACAAAGCTCAGCATTCTTGAGCACTGCTAGACCTGAAGCGGAACACACAGCGATTCTATCCCAGCTGCTGCGCCCACTAAACTAAGTGATACATCGCAGGAATCAGGGTCTCTGCCCCTACATCACGCTGCTGTCAAATTACTTAGAAAAATATGCCACTTTAATAGGTTGGTCACATGATGTGTTCATTTGAATGAACTTTAGAGAAAACTGTACTATCCTTTTAAGTTCTATACACAGGACATTAGCACAAGTAGTAAATCTACCTAACGCTTCCGTGAAGCAGAGTCGCCGCTCCTCTTGGACCATGTGTGCTTAATGTGTTTTTCTTTTTCGATGTTGGAACATAACAAGATTTCATAGCAAACATGGCGTATAAAGTGAACCCTCCGTCATAACTCAGGATAATTGAGACCAGAAGAAGAGGTAAGCCTTTACTGCAGTCTCTCCTATTAGATAATGGCTTACTGACAGATTTATGGCGCTCGGTCTCAGCAGAAATCTGTTCCTTAGCCCCGCGTGAGCGACGGGCCTTAAGTGCTCTCGTCATGGAGAGGCTGCGGCTTTCTGATCTAGTAGATTTGGCGTCTTATCTTTGTTTTGATTGGGCCGTGACATGTCATAGGCTAAATAATCCGATTTTTCTATTCCGTGCCACACTAATGTTCCAGTAGAATATCATGATGACATTAAAAAAATAAATATTTCTTACCAAAAAAATCAAAATGGCAGGGTGTGGTCCCAAGGGTAGATCCTGCAAAAATAGCAGGCGCTTTTTAAAAGAATGTCAACTTTTGCAATCAGATTTGCCCTATCTAAATTGAAAAATGAAACAACTATGCAATTAATCGAAATAAAAAACGTCCTACCATTTTATTTTTGTATACAGCTCTTACGAAGGCTGATGAGTCTCCATGTTAACATGGGAGCCCAAATAACTTTGTAATAATCAGTGGATAAAGTGGGTAGGGGGTAGATGCTATTGTCTTATGACACTGGGGTCCAAATCCGATTTGCTTAGGTCAACGGCTACCGAAGCCGCAGATTTTGGCAACCCGGACGTAGATATTGTAGTGTCTTGACTCCTTTTTGATATCTGATGTTGGGGTGGATAGAGGGATCATTGGACATGTTGAATTTCAACATGCCCAATCCTTATATTCCCGGGGGAATGGTCTCTGGCATTTGCTTACTCTCTGTAAAGCCTACATGCACAATCAGCCATGTATATGAAGATAGACAGAGGGGAATCCGGAGCGTTAGCTCTCAAACCAAGAGGTATCCAGCTTGCATGCCCAGCTTTGTTTCTCCAATTTTTGTTGCGTTTTTCCCTCTGGAATCTTGAGTTTCCTTTTATTTTCCAAAATATATTGGTTGTCCTGTGAAATTAGATTGTTAATGGAATTGAGACTAGTCAGCAATCTCTGTACAGTGCCGGGGAATGTGTTGGGGCTATATAATTTAATATATCAAACAGCGTAGCTTAAGAAGCACTCCTACCATTAAAGGATTAATCCTCTTAATATATTGCACTCATCAGATTATATAGCACTGTGTACTTACAATTGCTCATTTTGCTTTTCTACCCAGATAATTCCTCTCTTGTCTATTAGGTCTATGACATCACGTGATTAAAAACTGACTAGCTGAATCCTTCTTAGCTCTGTAGAAACAGGAGGTCAATTTTCCCTGCGTGAGTCATGAGTCACTGGAAAAGTCCCTGGCAGGAGGAGGAGGGAGCAGCTGGGTGAGGAGTTAAAGAGGGGGATGACTCATGCAGGGAAAAGAGACTTCCTGCTTCTCCTGACCCTGCTGCTCCCTTTTCCCCTTGCCATTGACTTTTGCAGTGACTAATGACTCATACAGGGAAACTTCACCTCCTTTTTCTTCTACATAGAGTTTAAAAGGATTCAGCTAGTCAGTTTTTTATCACGTGAGGTCATAGACATAATGGAAAAGAGAAGAATTATCTGGGTAGAAAGGCAAAATGAGCAATTGTAAGTGCACAGTGCTATATAATATGATGACTTCAATATATTAAGAGGATAAACACTTTTACGGGAGGAGAAGGAGGAGTGCTTCTTTATAGATAATGTCCTAAACCCAAACCAACATACAACATATACGCTGCCATCTTTATGGAGTGTCCTTCGCCGATCGCACGCAAAAGGTCGAAAAACTCAACGGACCCCATTATAAATCAGAAGGGTCTGTCAGGTGTCAGGCCCAGGTTTGCATCGTGGGTTCTATGTTTACCAAGCGCAGACCCTTACGGCATTTTATTAGGGCTCACAATTAACCCCGCCATCTCCCAATATAACCATTGGCGATCCAAGTCGTGCTCCGGATTGTTCTAATTATGTGATGGACCAGCACCTCCAATAAATTGTGCTGTCTAACACTCCGCACTTGTTCATGATCTCATCTCCGAAATGAAAAGGGTTTAAATAGTTCTGTTCTGTCACCAGATCGCCCCCTCTGCAGTAAAATACGAGCGCGCTCCCAGTCCACATTGTGTTTGCTGAGTTTTTGGAACAGCCGGATTTGAAACAATGCGCTATAGAGCGCGGAGTCTCCCCTCCTAATTCAGTGTAACACAAACCAGAGCCAGCATCAGAGCTTTAATGTGGTTTCTCTTATTTGAAAATGACATCAGTATCTTTCCATTTTCTTTTTTTTTCTTCTTTTTTTTTACTATTTCTTTCCCTCCAAAACTGTTTCACAGATTCCATATTTGTGCCAGTGCAGGCAACGTGATCCTATGAGAAATTAAGGGAGGTGCTGTATATATAAACAGATATATAATAGCGACGGGAGCCCTGCAGATCCTTAAAGGGAGTTTTCCACCATATTTATTACGGATGTATCATACTGCAGCTTTAACTTTTATTTAAAGGGATGGTCTGGTTTTAAAAAATTGTTATCAAGTACTATTTACAGTAGGTAATGCTGTATTAAAGGAATTGTCCATCCCTATGCTTACACATTCCCGATAAGGATCCTGCATGTTCTATATCAGATTACTAATCCTTTTGTTCTCAGTGAGATAAACTGCCGCCAGAAAAGTCTGGCAGCGACTCTCACTGACACTTTGTAGTAGTCGGGAAGGATTCCTGCTGGATGAACGCCCCACGATCCATCGCTATCTACTGTGTATGAGCCCCTAATACGCACCTTACCAATCCCCTGTCGCTCCTGTGATGATGCTTCCCTGATCCTCTCTCTGCTTCTCGGGCCCCAGATATGTCCTGTCAGCACTTCATATGGTTGGCTGCAGTGGTGAAATTAGTTGTATTGAGTTTTCACATAGTCGGCTAGTGATTGGCTGCAGCGGTCACGGACATGCTATGTCATTACTGAAGCCAGGCAGTCGTAGCCTGGTAGGTGACCAGGAAAGCTTTAGGCAGGGTTAGAGTGGGATTTCTTACTTGTAAATTTATACCGGTTTATAAATAATGTACTATGGTGGGACAACGCCTCCAACTAGGGGGCGAGCCCATCTATTAAAGCTCAGAGTGACAATGAAGAGCATTTTTTTTTTGCTCTGGACGACCTGACTGTCAAGGAGACCAACTTATCTCTCCCAATAGTGGTCCCGTCATGACTGTCTGCAGAAGACCCTTAGAGAATAAAGGGAGCGGAGGTGGGCATGATCAACTTCTGCTCCATCCAGACGGGTTAAGGGTTATCAGGATCGGTTGTAGTCCCAGTGGCCAGACTCCCACCAAACAGGAAATTATCGGATAGGGAATGACTTCAAAACTTGACACAAACCCTCTAAGCCTAACTTCAGATTTGACCTGGAATTTTAGGGCTTACTGCTTTTACCCTCCATGTCTAACTCAGCTTGTTTTCACGGATAGTCCATTTATCACCTATCCACAGAATGGGTGATAAATTATTGATCGATGGGGGTCCGACCAATGGAACTCACACGCGTATATGGGTACTTTTATCGCTGTTAAAATGGAGCACTGTGCATGCCCGACCACCACTCCATATATTTTCTATGGGGCTGCCAAGTGCTGTCCATGGCTTTTTCCGACAGGTCCATAGAGATTGAATTATGTCGATCATGTGCACTGACACACCACCGGTCGGACCCCCACCAGTCTAGAAGTTATCATCTATCCTGTGGATAGGTGATAACTTGTTTTCATCAGACAACCCCCTTTAAAACCTGGTGGTCACAGTGACAAGCTACTCCTGTAATTGTCAGTACAGCTTACAAATATTTCAACTTCTCCATTCCACAGTTTTATGAAGGAAAGATTAAATCATAGTTAGTTCTGGTCAAATCAGATTGTTTCCATTGTTAAGTTGAGTTTAAAAGTTTAAATGTTGTTTTAATTTTTATTTAATAAGTCAGTGGTATACGTGAAAAAAGGCAACTTTGTAATATATCTTATCAGAGAAATCTGCTTCTTTCTACCCCTGGACTGATTTGTCGGTCTAAATTCAGGGGTAAAATCTGTATTCCTTGAAGACAGACCTCATTCCTGGGATAAGAGATGACAGTTTGTTCCTTTAAAATTCCATGGATAGGGGAGGAGCTCTCAAGACATTCTGCTAACGGTTCTTCTGAACGAGGGTTACATTTCTCCTGAGAACTTTATGAACGTCTCTGTCATCTCCTAATTCAGTAATGGGAAAGTTGGTGTTCACTGAAGACATATTTTACTTTTGAATTGAGAATTTTGAGAATAAGAGATCAGTCCAGGAGGAGAAAGAAGCCGATTTCTCTGATAAAAAATATTATGATGTTTCTTATTTTCACTTGTTCAATTGATCTATGAAAAAAAAACAAAACGGCACTGTACAGATTAGAAAAAAATATGGCTTCTTTTTAGCTCTTGTTGTGGGGGGTGTTGCGATTTTACCCCATTCGGATCAGCAGAGCTGAGCTCCAAATACAAGACACAACCCATGGATGGATATGTCACTGGTTCTGAAAAATGCCGCCATGTTCTATCGGGCAACAGTTTTATTGATTAGTCACAATCTGCTGATTGCGGGATGTTACTCTTGGGGCCTTCTGGACATAGTGCCATCATTCCAGATCTGGAAATATCAGTTTTCGATTGTCCTTGAAGCTAAGAAAAGGGTTGGTAGGATACCGTGAAGACCCAAAAGAGGTGTCATGACGTGAATGGTTTCTCTTGACATGTAAAGTTATCTAATTCACACAACTGAAGAAGACGTTTTCCAGACAATAAAAATCATTTCACATGGGCTCAGACCAGTTAAAAAAGAATAAAAGAAGTGATACTTAACCACCAATCCTCTGCAGATCCTGTTCTGGAGCTTTTATTATCTCCCTACTGGTCCCACCATCAACTCGCCACAAATGGTCAGTGACTGCTGCTGTCAATGATTGGCTGTGGGAGTATTTCTGGTGTGTTAATTATGGGACCAGGAAGATGAGAGACACCTAGACGTAGATGGTAGATCACTGGGGTTGATCCAAGCCATTTAAAAGGGGATCGGTCAAGGCAATCCTACTTGAATACTTAGGCCCAACTCTATATGGGATACACATCTCCATATGTGGGCCAGCGCTGATAATCAATGTAGTGGAAGGAGAAGCTGAGCAGCCAGAGGGATGGTCTTAAAAACTGCCCATAGTGTGTTAATCACCTAATTTACATATAAATATTTAAATAAATGGTATAATTATAATAATATATTTAAATAAAAATTTAAATATTTGTTTTCTCGAAAAGTAGCCCAAAGACTTTGGCATGATAGGTACTGTTCCTATAAGGGAAAGCTGCCCTACTTGGAGATGTGCTAACTTCATGATGTAGTTTTGCCCTGACAGATTCCCTTTAAGAATAATTTTCATCGGTTGGTTGTTTTTTGCCTATAATGAACTAGCGGTCGTATTTTTTGGTCCTGCAGGTTCCTCCCAGAACACAAGAAGATCTCCATGGAGTGTCTGGTCCACCACAAAAAAGTGGACATCCATTCACAAAATGAGAACGCAAAAGTTGCAGCTACCGGTTTTGGTCAAGTAGACGAGCAGTTGACCCAACCTTGGAAGGAATCCATTACTCTCGTCATCCCAATGGAGAAAAGTCATTCTAAAGATGACGGCCAAGTGATATCAGAACCATCCATCTCCAATTTCAGCACCGAGTCTCCGAGGCCTCTGCATATTGTCTGGCCTCACAGATGGTAAGATATATATATATATATATATATATATATATATTTCTTCTTTTTTTTTTTGCAATGTGTGTGGACATATGTACATAAATATGTTTGAAGATGTATTTATATGTACAACTTTATGGAATAACAAAACCGACAATCTGTTTCTTTTTTTTTTCATTATGGTTGTGCTCGTTGACTTTGAATCCGTCGGCTTTCGGCTTTGTCCTCCACATCCCCAGCCGTAATCCTGATTTTCATGTTATATTTTATTTTACACCAGTTTTTTTATTTTTATTTTTTGTAAAAACAGGAGGAATTGTGACACATAATCACTACAGAACCATATACTTATAAACTTCAGCTAGCCCCGGAAAAATAAATTAGGATTTAAAGAGGTAAAATGTCCCGATAATCTTGCGGTATTGGGCACGAACATTTTAATCTAGTTTTTATTCCTCGCAGTTAGTTTAATCTGCATGTGGCCTGATTAGACTTCAATTCATCCACAGATTACGGGCTGTTTATTGCAGAGATGCTGAGCTGATCACTAGGTCACATTTACTGAGAGCAAATGTTTGCAGGTGAACTAATAAGTATACCACACCGACAGGGTAAATCGCCTTTACAAAGGATTTGACTTCCAGTGCATAAATTCCAGAAGCTCTTGCAGATCATCAGCAGCATCTGCTACCTAAAGGGATTTTCATCTCCCTTTCTAAATGTTCCAACATTAAATTTAGGGATTGCAAGTCGAATCTGCCTTTTTGGATTTGATTAATCAAGTTCACACGTCTGGGTGCACATTTTTTTTTTTTTATTCACGTTTAAAGAGCCCTCCATCACTAAAACACGGCTACATGATGAGGTGCCACTGATTTGCACTTGCTAAATCTCCCCCACCCTATGTAGGCGCTTACCCTTATAAAAGGACCTTGTGCTCAGTAACCTACCCAAAACCTTCCCATCCACAACTGAGCCCAGCCATCCCTTAGCCCATCCATCCCCGTACTCCTTCCTCCTTCTGTGGAGTCCCAGGAAGAGTCACTCTGTGAACTACACTTACGATCAACTTTTAAAAGGGTTGTTCAGTTTTAGAAACCAATTTTCATGCACCCATTTAGGGGATCCTGAGTTATAAAAGTGGATCCCACGTTCATTACCGCCATTACTTGCAATGCAGAGCAGTTAGTAGAAGCTTCTCTCACTCTGTAGGACCCGTCATTGATTTGAGTTGACTCCAGTGGTGGCACTGCACGAAAATTGAACAGACTGAAGTAAGGACTTAGAATGGGGCACTTCGCAATCAATAAGGGATTTCCAAAGTGGATAACCCCAATAAACTATTAAACCCTTCTTGACATGCGCCGTATATGTACTGCGCTGCTGTATCTGCTTTCTTGCATACCTCCGTACATATACTTCGTGACGATCACACAGGCTTACGCTAAGTGCTGCCGCGATCAAATGCTGATGTCCGCTATATACGAGAGCTGACACTCTGCAGCAACCTCCATGATCAGTGCTAGCACCAATCGTGGGCATTTAACCTATGTGACGCCATTGTCAATAGTGACAGCGACATTGATGGGCATCGCAGAGGGAGGGAGCTCACTCTCTGCTCCCATCCGTACAACACAATTGCGATAATGGTACCAATTATAACGTGAACTCGTCCTGCAAAACATAAACCTTCACATGACTGTGTCGGTAAAAATGTAAAAAATTATTGCTCTCAAAATGTGGTGATGCAAAAAAAGTGTCTTTTTATGTGTGACCGCTTCCAATCATAAAAACCCAATGTAAATCTGGTATCGCTGTAATCGCACCGACCCGAGGAACAGCGTGGAAAATAAATATTGACTTTGTGTCAAACGGCTTTCCGCTTTGTCCTCCACATCCCCAGCCGTAATCCTGATTTTCATGCTAAATTTTATTTTACACCAGTTTTTTTTATTTTTATTTTTTTGTAAAAGCAGGAGGAATTGTGACACATAATCACTACTGAGCACTATAATACGCTGGGCACTACAACGCAACGTGCTGGGGACTGCAGTGTTCTGGGGACTACAATGTTCTGGGCGGCACTACAATGTTCTGGGCACTACAATGCTCTGGGCGCTACACTGGCAGATTTGCAATTTCCACTCAGCAACATCCAATGCTGCTTGTTTCTGGCAAACACCTATTGAGTTAAAGTCATCACTCAGAGTGGTGTAATTTTCAAAATGGGGTCACTTGAGGGGGGATTCCGCTCTTCTGGCACTTAGGGGCTCTGTATATGGAGTCCTCCAAATGTTCTACAGTAATTTGTTCTTCAGGAGTCAAATAGCGCTCTTTCTCTCCCAAGTCTCGCCGTGTGGCTAAGCAGTACTGTACAGCCACATATGGGTTATTGCCACGTTAAGCAGAAATAGCAAATTTTGGTGCCATTTGTACCCATTTCCCTGTGTGTCCATGTAAAATCTGGTGCTAAAGCAAAATTATTGTGGTATAAATGTAATTATTTTTTCTTCACCGCCCAGTGGTGTAAGGTTCTGTGACACACCTGTTGTGTCAATAGGATCACTGCACCCCTAGATGAATTCATTGAGAGGTGTAGTTTGTAAAATACAGTCACTTATGAAGGATTCTGCTGTTTTGACATCTCAGGGGCTCTGCCAATGTGACATGGCACCCGCAAACCAGAACAGTAAAATGTGTACTACAATTTGGTGCTCCTTCCCTTTGAAGCTTTGCACTGGCACACTCTGGAGAAATTACGTAAGATATTTCTCTAGTCACCTTCCACAACAGCCACCTTGGAGGTTGTCTCTCCGTCCTAATAGGGGACAGGAACACAAAGAGGTTAAATAACCCTCCCCTTCCTGCTACCAGGGCTGTGGAGTCGGAGTCGTGGAGTCGGAGTTAGTTTTGGTTGGAGTCGGAGTCGGTAGAAATGTACCGACTCCAGCTTTAAAAAAAATGTATTAATATTTCATAATTTAACTTTCATATGAATTTTATAAATGTTACTCAAATATATACTGTATGTTCTATCAAACTATGAACAACAGTGATAAGCAGTTCTGCTGGAGATAGAGACATTTCTTACTTCTTGTGTGTCACTGTTCTCCACTGCCCTTATCTAATCTTATACTTGGTTAACCTCATGCTGCCCCAACCCCCCTACTTACAGTGTCTGAAACTGAAAGTGAAAATGTGTTGCAAATTCTAAGTAGTAAAGCTCCTCCTCTAGACTAGATCATACTAGGTGTGCGTCTTCCAAGCATCTCACAACTGCCTGCTACTCAGAAGAGGAAGACTGTAAGAAGTATTATCCTTTCAACAAACTTTGCATCAGTTAACTGTGAGTACATGAGGAATAATAACAGTATTACTGACCACTATATCAGTTGTACGACCTGGCAATAATTTTGTACAATTGTTTTTAGGAAAAACAATTGTCATTTGGATTGTGAATGCAGAATTAAAAACCTGAGAATGTCAAAGAAGCATCACATTAAATCAGCTGTATTTGAACATTTCACCATCACTCAAGATAGAAAACATTATGTCTGTCAGTGTATGACATATGATCCAGACGAAAACAAATGCTGTGAAGCCAAGATGAGTGCATATTCAGGCAAAGATAAAAATGCTCCTACCAGAGCTTCTAATCTAAAGAGACATTTACAGCGCTTTCATCCAGAAGTACTGAAAGCAGTGGATGAGAAAGACTGCATCCAAACCAATGAACCAGTGCCCAGCTCTTCCAGCCAAACAAAGGAGCAGAGAACTTTGCAGCCATCAGTTGCAAGATATTTTGTCAGTGACAAAGTTACTGTGACAATGACAGTAGATACATTTAAAAAACAGATCATAGAGCTTGTTGTAAAGGATAGTGTGCCTATTTCATTATTTTCACGGCCAGCTTTTATGTGTCTGAATGGGGAAATGGCCCGCAAGCTTGGTGTTTCTCTGGAGATAGCGAGTATTAGAAAATTAGTAATCCAAGAAGCTTTTAAACAAAAGGAAGAACTTAAAAAAACTCAAGGGACGCTTTCTGTTTCTTAAAATGGATGCCTGCACACGTCACAGAGTGAACTATTTTGCCATCAATGTCCGATTTGTTTGTGACAAAAATGAAATAGTTACCAAGACATTGGCAGTAAAAGACACCAAAGCTCATCACACCAGTGAGTTTCTCCAGGTCTTGGTGGAAAAGGTTCTGCAAGACTATGAACTTAAAAAAGAGCAAGTTCTTTCTGTCGTAACTGACAATGCTTCAAATATGATAAGTACTATTAAGCTAATGAATGAGAGTAATGATGGTGACCAGCAGCTAGAAGAACATTCTGGGTCCACAGACACAGAAATGTTTGAAATAGAGGAACACAGTATTGTAACTGAGGAGCAAACTGAAGTTGCTTCAGATGAACAGCAACATGATAGTTTAGATGATCTTGTTGAAACTGTGTCAATATGTTCATTCATTCATCACATGCGCTGTGTTGTGCATACGCTACATCTGGCTATAAGGGACAGTCTGCAAGAAGGACATGCTGCTGCACTGATTGGCAAGGTGAGAAAATTGGCTACTGTTGCCAGAACCCCTAAAGTTGACTCAATTTTGAAGAGACGTGCTGGAAAAGGGGCAATTATTGATCAAGCCACACGATGGGGCAGTACTTAATGATTCAGCGCTTGGTTGAACTGAAAACCTTTCTTGTAGACATGGCTAACCCTCAACTGACGCTAAATGAAAGTCAGTGGAATCAGGTGACTGAGCTGGAAAAATTGCTAGAGCACCCATTTACAGTGACTAAAAAATTACAAGCAGAGGACTTAACTCCAGGTATTTTCTTAAAGGAGTGGAAGAACCTGATGTTTCGCCTGTCCCAAAGAGGAGGGTTAATTGCAAGTGGCATTGCTACATCAATGAAACGGAGAGAGGAGCTACTATTACAAAATAACATTCTTTTGGCAGCTGTTTATGTAGACCCAATGCATCGGATTCTTCTAGATGATCAACAGCTAAGTAAAGGAAAAGAAGCTCTGTTTGAAATAGCAGTAAGGATGAAAGGGTTGCAGAACAGTCAGGAGGAACAAGAAGAATTTGGTCGTCCTGCCACATCTTCACCCTCATCATCAACTGATGAAGAATTTAATTTCGAAAAATATTTGGATCACAAGGACCATGCAAAGCATTCCCGCATAGAAGAAGAGTCATCCCCATCAAGGAACACAGCCAGTATATTTCAGCAGAATTTTTCATGTGCACTAAAAGAAATTGAGAAATTTGACCGTTCATCAAAAATAACAGTGCAACAAGCGATTCCTCTGTATCCTGACATTGTCAGAGATGTTGCCCGAGTGGTTACTGCTTTGCCACCAACACAAGATAGTGTAGAGAGGTTGTTCTCTGCTCTCAAAATAATTAGATCAGATTTGAGGGCATCCATGAAGGAGGATCTGACAGAGGCAATACTTTTTCTGAGGACAAATTTATAGATTTCTTCTTATTAACTGCATAAAAGTGTTTATTGCATATTTACTTACAGTTTAGAAAAGTTTATAAAAGTTATTTGCTATATTCTAATTGTATTCTAATAAATGTAGTTTTTGCTCTAAGTGGTCTGATTACTTATATGATGGTGAGAAACTGAATAAGCACGATGTTTAATATTTTACAACAGTAAATTTGTTGTTATGAATTGGCCATTTATGAAGGAGTCGGAGCCGGAGTCGGAGCCTGATAAAAAACAGGAGTCAGAGTCGCAACTGTGGCTTACCGACTCCACAGCCCTGCCTGCTACCTCAGTGTTTTTCCTGTCCCCTATCGGGGCATGAAGAGGTTACAAGGGGCTGCCGTGGCCAGCGAGCGGAGCCCCTATGTACTCACAGCTGGGCAGCCGAGGTCGGGGGGTTCGCCTCTCCTCCTCCAAGCGCTGCTCCCGTCTCCACCGCTGGTGTGACTCGGGACGTCGGCCGCCCCTCCCGCGCCCTCTGGGGTAAAGTGGGGTGGTATGGTGCCTGCCGGGGTCCTGTAGCAGCTCCCCGGCTTCCTCCTTCCTCCCACGCTGCATTGAAGGCCACGCGCTTCTGAGGGGGAGGGCAGTCGACCGGAAGTGACGGTGGCGCACACTTCCGGTTTGCGTTCCCCGGGCGTTCCTGTGATGGGAAACGCGCGCCGGTACCCGGGAACCTGGGAAAAGGGGTCCAAGACAGCGGGGGTCGAGTGATGGTTCCTCCCCAGGGACAGGGGGAAGGAGGAGCACCCAGCAACGAACGCGGCAACACCCACATAAGGGTGCCACGGCTCCAAGGTAAGCGCAGTGTGTCTGTGGTGTGTACAGAGATGGATCGTGAGAAGCCCTCAACTGCAGCATCTGCGGAGCCCAGCGTTCCCCCTCCTACGAGAAGTTATGCCAACCTTGTATGCAGAATATCCTGTGTACCGAGCAACCCTCCCTATTTGACAGCATAAAGACTCTCATTAGACAGGAGGTTCAGACCTCCTTGGCAGCCCAGACCCCGGTGGCTCAGGGCCCTCCCCCAAAAAAGAGGAAAAGGGCACCTAAAAAAGCCGACTCAGATTCGGGAGAAGTCCGTTCCTCAGGATCGGAGGATATTTGGGGAAAATGAGGGCTCCACGTCCACCTCCAAACACGATGCGAAAAAATACTATTTCTCCTCTGAGGATATTGGTCTCCATGGTAAGAAATACCATGGGAGTGGAGGAGGAGGAGGTCAAGCTCTCAGTCCAGGATGAGATGTTTGGGGGGTTGAAACCCAGGGGTAGAAAGGGATTCCCGGTTCATGAAGTTATACAGGACCTACTAGCTCAGGAGTGGTCCTCCCCCGAGAAGGCACTCACTGTACCCTCTGAGCTAAAAAAAAAATCGGTTTCCCCTAGAAGGAGACAATTCTGTGTGGGAGATCCCTAAGGTAGACGTTCAAGTCTCTAACGTTACTAAGAAAATGTCCCTGCCTTTTGAGCATGCTTCCCAATTGAAGGATCCTATGGATCGCAAAATAGAAAGTCACCTCAAAAAGTCCTGGGAATCTTCTACGAACCTGCTCAAAGCAAATATTGCATCCACCTGCGTAGCCAGATCTTTGTTCTTCTGGCTGCGTACGTTGGAAGACCACCTATCAGGGGGTACCCCCAGAGATGAAATCTTAGACTCCCTGTCAATCCTCCAAAAGGCAACAGGTTATTTAGCCGATGCTTCAGGAGAAACGGTACGGGTAGCAGCAGGGTCCCTAGTCCTCTCAAACTCGGCTAGGAGAGCCTTGTGGCTGAAGTCATGGGGTGGCGACATCACCTCCAAGACAAAACTCTATGCCATCCCCTTCCAAGGGCGCCACGTATTCGGGCCTGTCTTGGATGATATTCTTGAGAAGGCTTCCGACAAAAACAAATCACTGCCGGAGCAGAAATCCACCATAAGGCGATTTTTTTTTTTGTCCCTCAAGAGAGCAGACCTCTCAGAAGGCATTCAGAGGGAAAGGCAAGATGGGTCGATGGAGCTACCCGAAAGGGGGTAAAGGAAGAAACATCCTTGTGCCCCAGCAGCAACAGCCCTCGGAGAAACAGTGACTCCCGGGTCGGGAGTCGACTCACTCAGTTTCTCACCCAGTGGCAGGCCATGACCTTTAACCAGTGGGTCCTGCATACTATACAATTTGGGCTGAAGCTGGAGTTCGAGCACCCCCCCCCCACATGCCCTGAGAATTACCCTGGCACAGTCCCCAGGTCTTCAAAAGGTCCTGTTGCTTCAGATAGAAGATCTGTTACGGGAAAGAGTGGTCTCGTATGTACCTCCACAGGAGATTGGCAGAGGACATTACTCTTGCTTGTTCCTGATAAGGAAACTCTCAGGAAAGCACAGACTCATCATAAATCTGAAGCCCCTGAACCGCTTCATCAAATACCGAAGGTTCAAGATGGAGTCAGTGAAATCGGCGATCCCTCTTATCGGACGGGGCTGGCAGATGGCTACAATAGATCTAAGGGATGCTTATTACCACGTTCCCATTCATCCGGATCACCGGAAGTTCCTGAGGTTCGCGGTCTCCCACGACCAAGGTATCAGCCATCTCCAGTTCAATGCCCTGCCGTTTGGCGTTTCCCTGGCACCAAGGGTGTTTACGAAGATCATGAGGGAAGCGATCATCTCCATTCGTCTTCAAGGGATTTGCATTGTGCCATATCTAGACAATCTTCTGATCGTCGTTCCATAGGTAACCCGACTGAACCAGGACGTAACGAAAGCCCTACAGTTACTCGAGACCCTAGGGTGGATTCCGAATCTCCAGAAATTGGCCCTCTATCCTTCCCCGAGGAAAAAATTCCTGGGGATCCTCTTAGATTCAGAGAAGAAGACGTCCTTTCTTCCCGAGGATCGTCAGACAGACCTTCGGCAGAGAATAATTCGGTTCAGGGACCAAAGAGCACCGACGCTGAGGGACGCCATGTCCATCCTGGGTTCCCTGACATCATGCATTCAGACGGTTTCCTGGTACAAGCTCACACGCGAGTCCTCCAGTCATACATCCTGGTAAACGCAAGGAAGTACCCAAACAACCTATCAAGAAAGGTTCCCCTTCCAGGACACGTAAAATCGGCCCTCTTGTGGTGGCTGAACTACCGGAACTTGAGACGAGGAGTAAGCTGGGATCAGCTGCCTCTGAAGATATTATGTACCGATGCCAGTCTGAGAGGCTGGGAGGCCGTGGTCGAGGATTCATACTTCCAGGGACAGTGGCCCCAGGACATAAGATCCAGATCCTCAAACCTAAGGGAATTGATGGCAGTGGAAGAATCACTGAAAGACGCATCTGCCCTTATCAGGGACCATCACGCTCGGATATACTCCGACAACGTGACCACGGTGGCATATCTCAGACACCAGGGGGGCACGAAGTACGCCAGTCTAAAGAGGGTGGCAACAAGAATCTTCCTCTGGGCGGAGAAACA
Source organism: Dendrobates tinctorius (assembly GCF_039654945.1). NCBI lineage: Eukaryota > Metazoa > Chordata > Amphibia > Anura > Dendrobatidae > Dendrobates > Dendrobates tinctorius. The sequence goes on along the minus strand of NW_027361810.1, from coordinate 20,859,508 downwards.
CCTGTTATCTATTTCTGCGGTGCACCTGAAGGGGTCAGAAAACATCCAGGTGGACTTCCTGAGCAGGAAGGACGTCAATCTGGGAGAATGGTGTCTGAACCTGGAGGTCTTCCAGGCTCTAGCCTCGAGATGGGGAAACCAGAGGTCGACCTATTTGCGAGTGCGCCAAATGCAAAAGCGACAACCTATTTCTCCCTCAGTCACACACACGGAGCCCGGGGGCTGGATGCATTCGCCAATCCATGGGCCTTCAGACTGGCCTACGCCTTTCCCCCAATCCCTATGCTGGCAAGAACGTTACAAAAAAATCAGAGCAGACAAAGTCACGACAATCCTGGTGGCTCCTATGTGGCCGGGGTGAAGCTGGTACAGCGCTCTGTTAGACATGGCCCAGGAAGATCCCTTGCTCTTACCCCAAAAGACCGACCTCCTCTTTCAAGGTCCCTTACTGCACCCAAACCCCGCCAAGTTATGTCTAGCAGCTTGGTTATTGAGGCCAACATTCTAAAGGCCAAAGGGCTATCGGATGAAGTAATCCGAACCCTTCAAAAAAGAAGAAAGCCGGTAACGAACGCAATTTACAGCAAAATATGGAAAAAAATTTGCTCCTGGTGCCTTCCGGGGGCCCCTGACCCCGCCCATCCCAATATTGCCCAGGTACTAGATTTCCTACAAAAAGGGTTAGATCTAGGACTCACCCCAAGCACATTAAGGGTGCAGGTATCTGCCCTTAGTTCCTTTTTTGACCAAGAGTTAGCCAAACACTGCTGGGTAAAGCGATTCATGACCACGGCAGGCAGAATTCGCCCTTCGCTCCCTAATCGAATTCCCCCCTGGGATCTTAATTTAGTACTCAATAGCCTAACACAGACCCCGTTTGAGCCCCTGTCAGAAATTCCATTAAAAATTCTCACACTCAAAACAGTGATTCTTGTGGCAATCACATCGGCTAGGCGGGTGGGGAAGCTACAGGCCCTGTCAGTACAGGAACCATACCTCTTACTCATCTCGGACAGTATAGTGCTGTGCCTAGACCCCTCCTTTATGCCCAAAGTGGTATCAGACTTTCATAGAAGTCAGGATATCGTGTTGCCCTCATTTTGCCCAAATCATTCTAATACGAAGGAAGAAAAATTCCATACCCTGGATGTCCGCAGAATGGTTCTCCATTACCTCGAATCAACCAGGGATTGGAGAATCGATCAGAACCTGTTCCTTCAATATTCAGGAAGAAATAAAGGGAAGAAAGTGGCAAAGAACACGGTAGCAGGTTGGATCAAGCAGTCCATCTCCCTGGCATATTCTTCAAGACATCTCTCTCCTCCCGAGTCGCTAAAAGCCCACTCCACTCGATCAGTCGCTACATCCTGGGCAGCAAGAGGAAACGCGTCTTCGGAGCAGATATGCAGAGCTGCCACCTGGTCCTCTGTACACACCTTTACCAAACACTATAGACTGAACTTCAATAGGGATCTGACATTCGGCAGACGCGTCCTGCAAGCCGTAGTCCCTCCCTAAGAAATTAACGTTGGCATGACTCCAAGGTGGCTGTCGTGGAAGGTGACTAGAGAAAATAGAATTAGACTTACCGGTAATTCAGTTTCTAGGAACCTTCCACGACAGCACTAATTTCCCTCCTTGTATGATGTGTTTACCGGATAAGTCCTGCTCTACTGGCGGTAACGGTTCATGCTAGTACATTCAGAAAAATCACTGAGGTAGCAGGAAGGGGAGGGTTATTTAACCTCTTTGTGTTCCTGTCCCCTACTAGGGCGGGGAGACAACCTCCAAGGTGGCTGTCGTGGAAGGTTCCTAGAAACCGAATTACCGGTAAGTCTAATTCTATTTTTGTTGTCCTTTTTCTCCTATTATCCCTTTTGAAAATTGAAAACTTGAGGCCAAAGTAACATTTTAGTTGAAAAAATGGTAAATTTTCCATTCACTTAGCCCTGTGAATCACTTCAGGGTTAAAAAGTCTCACTACACCCCTAGATGAATTCCTCAAGATGTGCAGCTTCCAAAATGGGGTCAATTGCGTGGGGTTTCTACTGTTTTGGCATGTCAGGGGCATTGCCAATCTGTTTCAGACAAACTTGCGCTTCAGAATTCAATTGACGCTCCTTCCCTTCCGAGCCCTGCCATGTCTTCAAACAGTAGTTGTTTACCACGTATGGGGTTTCTTTGTACTCAGGATAAATTACACAACAAATTGTATGGTCCATTTTCTTTTGTTACCCTTGTGAAAATTAAATATTTGGGGCTAAAGCAACATTTTTGTGGAAAAAATATATTTTTACATTTTCACGGCTAAATGATATAAAATTCAGTGAGGCGCCTGTGGGTTCCAGATGCTCACCACAGGTCTAGATAAGTTGGTTGAGGGGTGTAGTTTCCCAAATGGGGTCACTTATGGGAGGTTTCCACTGTTTAGGCACATCAGGGGCTCTGCAAACATGACATGGCGTCCGCTATCTACTTCAGACAATTTTGCATTCCAAAAGTCGTTTGGCGCTCCTTCCCTTCCCAGCCCCACTGTGCGCCCAAACAGTAGTTTTTCCCCACATATGGGGTATCAGCGTACTCATGAGAAATTGCACAACAATTTTTGTGGTCCATTTTCTTTTGTTACCCTTGTGAAAACAAAAAAAAATTTGGTGCAAAAGTTAAATTTTTGTAAAAAAATTTTAAATGTTAATTTCCTTCCTTCCTTGTTGCATTAATTCTTGTGAAGCACCTGACGAGTTAATAAACTTCTTGACTGTGCTTTTAAGAACTTTAAGGGGTACAGTTTCTGTTAAATAGACCCCTCAAGGTCAATTCAAATGTCATGTCGCCTCTATTACATTTTCGCTTTTGCACTGCAAAGTTTCTTCTCTTTTGTGCTCAGGCATGTAATAGAGTAACAGGTCTATAGCTGGTCACCATAGAGTAGTTGTCATTTCCAAAAACTTTTGACATGTGATAAGTTTGAATTGGTGAAGTCTGTGTCTACTGTGCATAGCAGGTTAACTGACCACTGCTTTATTTGCTCTTTTCCTCCTTCCTGTTCCATCTTCAGTCTCGGAGGAGAGAAGTGGTCAGCCGGGCACTTCTGCCTCTTTGTTTCAGCGATTTCATGAGGTCTCAGTACCCGGGCCCCTTTAAAATATAAATGACAGTTACTTGCACTTCTTGTGCTGAGTCTGAGAACCCAATCAGGATTCCTGAAAAGAGTATATGCTTCATGTAAATTACAGCAGAATAGGGAGTACAGCTCTGGAGTATAATACCGGATGTAACTGAGGATCAGTAATGTAATGTATGTACATAGTGAGTGCACCAGCAGAATAGGGAGTGCAGCTCTGGAGTATAATACAGGATGTAACTCAGGATCAGTAATGTAATGTATGTACACAGTGACTGCACCAGCAGAATAGTGAGTGCAGCTCTGGAGTATAATACAGGATGTAACTCAGGATCAGTAATGTATGTACACAGTGACTGCACCAGCAGAATAGTGAGTGCAGCTCTGGAGTATACAGGATGTAATTCAGGATCAGTAATGTAATGTATGTACACAGTGACTCCACCAGCAGAATAGTGAGTGCAGCTCTGGGGTATAATACAGGATGTAACCCAGGATCAGTAATGTATGTACACAGCGACTGCACCAGCAGAATAGTGAGTGCAGCTCTGGGGTATAATACAGGATGTAACCCAGGATCAGTAATGTAATGTATGTACACAGTGAGTGCACCAGCAGAATAGTGAGTGCAGCTCTGGAGTATAATACAGGATGTAACTCAGGATCAGTAATGTATGTACACAGTGACTCCACCAGCAGAATAGTGAGTGCAGCCCTGGAGTATAATACAGGATGTAACTCAGGATCAGTAATGTATGTACACAGTGACTGCACCAGCAGAATAGTGAGTGCAGCTCTGAAGTATAATACAGGATGTAACTCAGGATCAGTAATGTAATGTATGTACACAGTGACTGCACCAGCAGAATTGTGAGTGCAGCTCTGGAGTATAGCGCAGTATGTTACTGTTAGGTAGGATAATATGTACATACATAATCAATGCATGTTTTGTTTATTTTTATACCAAAAATCAAAATTAAAACTGTTGCTGATAACGTAATTATTTTTTTTGATCTGTCTGTTCAGGTGAAAGGAGCTGATTATGAAAGGTTAATTATTTGGGAGTCTTAGTTAATAATTTGCATGAAGCATAACAAATCTAATTTTTGGCAATGAGCAGCCCGACATTGATATCCATCGTACGGCCGTGCGCCCATCAATGTGCAGAAGGGGGCGTACAGATATTTTCATCCTTTTTAGTTAATTATTGAGGAAGATGATGATGATTCATGGGGGGGGATGGGTAGAAAAAGATAAATAAAATAAAAAAGCGCTGCCTCAGCACAAGCAAATGCCAAAAATGCAAAGCAACACATCCATCCTTTAGGGTAATATACTAGAACGGTGCAAAGTTAGACGCCGCCATGGCAGCCGCACAAGCAGCATTAGGGCTAATTTTGAAAATCTAGCGTGCAGTCAATTTTACCGACGCCTGGGGACATACAAGGTAGAAGCTGACAAGAGAACTCATTTTGTTTAGGTTATTTAGTGCTATGCATCATCCGTGGGCTCCTCCGTGACACGGCGGCGATATAAAGCACAATATTATCACACACTAAAAATTTATGTTGACATTAGATATTTGTTCAATATGTCAGCAGTATTACTTTCATAATCAAAAGAGTGAGGGAAGAGGAGAGCGCGCGGCCTCCCGCTCCTCGCTCACAGAGATCTATCTTTTTAATAACGCTCTATAAGGTTAATATAGTTTACCTCTGAGAGTATACAATGAAAACAAGCAAGGGTTTAGCGGGAAAAATGACAGAATCCATCCACCCGAGCTGTTTGTTTGCCATTACCTATGTGAACCATGTCGGGTTTTTTTTCGTGGCCCGCATCTGATAGCTATTTGTCGTACAGAGAACGGCGGCATTAGAAAAAAAAAAGAAGAAAAAAAATCAAACTCTTAATACTATTGTGTGCCCATAACCATCTGTCACTGCTAGCCTGGAGATGAGGGAAGATTACCAGGAATAAACACGAGGCTGCAGAGCATTGGTAAAGCCTCGAGGCAAGAAACTCTTGTGGGGACATCAAAGACATTCTAATTCTGAGGCAGTCAAGGATTACAGTGTGTAACCTGTGCTGACAACAGATAAATGAGCGACAATATTGTGCCAGAGCGGCTGGCACCGAGCGCGGCCCGCGATCACGACGACGATGAAGATCTTTATCTCCGGCGATGGACTCTACTTGGGATCATTTTACGATAATAAAAAAAAAATAATAATAAAAGTAGTAATATTTTTTTTTTTTGCATTTTTTTTTCGCCCCTCTCTGAGCTTGCCAGACATTTAGAAGCTAGCAGGGGTAGCAATCAGTTTCTTTAAAATTCAACCCATTAGAATCCGCACACAGCAAGGCTCTTTCGACAAGTATCCGGAGACTATGCAAATGCGAAGGATTGAACTCCTGCCCTTTCACGTTAGGACGCTTTGTTTATCTGATTTATGGAAATGCGTTGGTTGAAAATACCGTTTTAAATTTTTTTTTTTTCTCTATTTGATTTTTTTTTTATTTTTAATTGACGAATATAAATGACAATATAAGAAGATTCCGGCGCAAGAGAAAAGGAAGGGAGGAAGGGAGAGGAAGCGTCCCGCGTTGTCTTTTTGCGCTGTGAGTTATTGGTTTGATTAGAGCGGGAGGAAAAGAAAGATGATCATCTGGACACCGTAGGGGGAGAAAAGATAAAAAAAAAAAAAAAAAAGTTTGTGGAAGAGTTGTCAAACTTTTTAAAAAAAAATGTAAAAGTGTTCAAATAATAGGGAAAAATAAATGCAGGAGGGAAAGTGGAGATGAGGGTCCTTAAAATTTGTAGCAGATGTACAACATGCTAGTTAAGGTAGCACGATGGCTCAGTGGTTAGCACTGTATGCCTATACATATGAGATTTTCTGCTCGGCATACCTTCACTAGGGGTCCTTGTCATTGCGGGGCCCTTATATACAATATTAATCTTTTTTCCCCTTTTTCACAGTACAGTCCCCTGATGATGCTTCACTATGGAGGATGAAATGCGGCGGGAACGGGGAAGGATATTATTTTTCTCTTTTAGATATAGGTTACACTTGGGTACGGCCCTTGTCAGGGTTGGAGCCATTGCACGGGTCAGGACAGGAGATCTTAGTGAAAAAACTTTTCTCCTTGACTCATGCTCCTTCTTCCCTGTTGGCATACCTCCATTGCAGCAATCGAGTGAGTTGGAACCTTTTATTCTTCACTGGTAATTTTTGGCACTTTATTATCTTTTATGTTTTATGCAACTTTTGTGTTACATCTGTGTCAATAGAGCATAGCTCCTTTTATACCTTTTTACTATTAAAAGTTAGGTTTTATTTGCATGTTTGTATTCTTTCCTTACTTATGGTCAGCACTGTTGCCTTCCAGTGTTGGGGTCCTGAAATCCCACCAAGGACAACATCTGCAAGGAGTTTGTATGTTCTCCCCGTGTTTGCGTGGGTTTCCTCTGGGTACTCCGGTTTGCTCCCACACTCCAAAGACATACTGATAAGGAATTTAGATTGTGAGCCCAAATGGGGACAGTGATGATGGTGTCTGTAAAGTGGCGCAATGTCTGAATTAGTGGCTCTATAAAAACCAGCATAATAAATATATGTAGTTGCACCCAACTAACAACTGAAAGGGGTGCTGATGTGGGCGGCACCTTCTATGATAATGAAACATGCCGCCCCTCTGTGAGTCTTCTTAAAGTTCATGGAAGTTTCACAAATGTCTACTTCTTCTTGCTCTATAGACTTATAAGTAAAAAGGCCGCTTTAACAAGTTTTTTGTGCGGCACATAAATCCTTTGAGTTCCTTGACCAGATAGGAAGTCCTGCTTTCATCCAGTTTGCTCTCAGGTGAGGTTACAAGGTGAATTAGCTTCAAACTGTCTATTACTTGGTGTTCATGGCTCAAAACTAATGGTTCATTGTGATGAGCGAGTATACTCGTTGCTCGAGTTTTTGACTTGTAGACAGGCTGAATACATGGGGGAATTCCCTAACAAACAGGCATTCCACACATGTATTCAGCCTATCTAGCAGCCGCAAATCAGATGAGACGACGAAAACTAAATCTCCGAGCACGCCAAAATACTCGGAGGACACCCGAGCAACGAGTATACTCACTCATCACTAGTTGGGACATATACAACTATGGGGACAACGAGCGTGTATCAACGCAATGTGAAAGTGGTAATCTGTCTCTGGTTGTCTGAGATATTTCTCCATCTTCACTCTCAAAAGGGTTTTCACCTCTGAGTTTTTTGTCCAACTTAAATGAACGTATTTGGGGCTGAAATTGATATTTTTAATTCTGTTTCATTAAAAAATTTTAAATTTGGCACCTGTTTGGCTTTTAGAGTTTTTTTTTTTTTTTCTTACGCATTCAACTTTGACTTGGTCTGTGGTCATAAATCAGCTCAAAGGATCTCAGGATAAGACAGATAAAAGAGCTAAAAACTCTCCCATTGGACCTTCAGAAGGAGCTCACTCACAAATTCTCAGTTAATCCATTCTGCAGCCTGCAATGGACAGTGCAACATAGAGGCTGTAGAAGGCAAATACTGCAACACTTTTTTGACAATGAATTACAAAATTACATGCTTTATAAGTATGAAAAAAATAGTTCTTAAAGGTGGAAAACCCCTTTAACTTCTGCAGGGAAGTATAGATAGAAGGATCCCCAGAGTAGACAATGATCAGCGGTCGCAGCGCTGATGCAGTAGTAGCGCAGTCAAAAACTGAGCCAAAGGTTGTCGGCAAGAGAGCAGTGCAGTCAGGAGTGAAGCCGAGGGTTAGTGGCAGGAGTTTAGCAATAGGTTCCATATGAACAATCCCAAGGACGAGGCAGAGACAATATCTAGGAAGAAGGTGGACATCAGTAGTCAAAACTAGAAGTGATCACTCAAAGAATGAGAGCCAGGGCAAGGTATGACAGTCAAGGTGTAGCAGGACGATTCCTCTTTTAATATTGTGCCAGTCCTGATTTTATCTGTGGCTATAGAATAAACATGGCCAATGCAGGAGGGACCGCGGGGGTCGGTGCTGCAGAGAAAGGAAGCTTCTGATTGGCTGGCAACTGGACATCCTCGTCTGCAGGAGGGACCGCGGGGGCCGGTGCTGCAGAGAAAGGAAGCTTCTGATTGGCTGGCAACTGGACATCCTCATCTGCAGGACCTGTGGACACTCGCAAAGACTGTGCTGAAATTGGGCAACTACCGTTCTATTTTTCTAAGCCCCTTTAGCCATTATTTACATTTTATTTTTACCCAGTCAGTCGTCTTCACACTTGTTGTTGCTGTGACACCTCTTTTTCCATCACTGACAACCGTGTGGACGATATAAATACTAAATTTGTTTAAATTATTTTTTTTAACCCTGCTTTTCCCAAACTTATGTGAAGCACAGACAGAAATGATGTATGAAGCTTTTGATGTCTACCGTGCCGTCCTCCTGTTTATCGTTGCTTCCATCTTCAGACCGTTCCGCTGGAGTGTTTGGATCTTGTATTTACATCCTATCGCTAAGAAACCTAAGAGGATTGCGAGGGGTCAGGAAGTTATGGAGGTCACACACATTACTTTGATTATTACCATTAATGCCGTTCTTCCTCCCGACTCAAGGATCTGTAGTAAACTTTATGGCATTGATAGGAATGTGTTCAATTAGTGTATAGAGAATATACCGGGAATGCACGGGGCCGAGAATCCAGGAGAGCGCTGCAATAATATTTCATTTCTTCGTATCTCTCAATACACTAAAGGGTAGTTACTGAGAGACTGCAGCGGGTAGGCCTGATCTGCATGGCATTCAATATACAGTGGGGAAAAAAAGTATTTAGTCAGCCACCAATTGTGGAAGTTCTCCCGCTTAAAAAGATGCGAGAGGCCTGTAATTGACATCATAGGTAGACCACAACTATGAGAGTCCAAATGAGAAAACAAATCCAGAAAATCACCTTGTCTGATTTGGCAAGATTTATTTTGCAAATTATGGTGGAAAATAAGTATTTGGTCACCTAAAAACATGCAAGATTTCTTGCTCTCACAGACCTGTAACTTCTTCTTTAAGAGGCTTCTCTGTCCTCCACTCATTACCTGTAGTAATGTCTCCTGTTTGAACTTGTTATCAGTATAAAAGACACCTGTCCACAACCTCAAACAGTCTGACTCCAAACTCCACTATGTGAAGACCAAAGAGCAGTCGAAGGACACCAGAAACAAAATTGTAGCCCTGCACCAGGCTGGGAAGACTGAATCTGCAATAGGCAAGCAGCGTGGTGTGATGAAATCAACTGTGGGAGCAATAATAAGAAAATGGAAGTCATACAAGACCACTGATAATCTCCCTCGATCTAGGGCTCCATGCAAGATCTCACACTGTGGGGTCAAAATGATCACATGAACGGTGAGCAAAAATCCCAGAACCACACCGGGGGACCTAGTGAATGACCTGCATAGAGCTGGGACCACCGTAACAAAGGCTACCATCAGTAACACACTATGCCACCAGGGACTCAGATCCTGCACTGCTAGATGTGTCCCCCTGCTTAAGCCAGTACATGTCTGGGCCCATCTGAAGTTTGCTATAGAGCATTTGGATTATCCAGAAGAGTATTGGGAGAATGTCATATGGTCTGATAAACCAAAGTAGAACTGTTTGGTAGAAAAAAATTTGTTGTGTTTGGAGGAGACAAAATGATGCGTTGCATCCAAAGAACACCATACCTACTGTGAAGCATGGGGGTGGCAACATCATGCTTTGGGGCTATTTCTCTGCAAAGGGACCAGGATGACTGATCCGTGTACATGAAAGAATGAACGGGGCCATGTATCGTGAGATTTTGAGTGCAAACCTCCTTCCATCAGCAAGGGCATTGAAGATGAAGTGTGGATGGGTCTTTCAGCAGGATAATGATCCCAAGCACACAGCCAGGGCAACAAAGGAGTGGCTTCGTAAGAAGTATATGAAGGTCCAGGAGTGGCCTAGCCAGTCTCCAGATCTCAATCCCATAGAAAACCTTTGGAGGGATTTGAAAGTCCGTGTTGCCCAGCGACAGGCCCAAAACATCACTGCTCTAGAGGAGATCTGCATGGAGGAATGGGCCAACATACCAACAACAGTGTGTGGCAACCTTGTGAAGAATTACAGAAAATGTTTGACCTCTGTCATTGCCAACAAAGGATATATAACAAAATATTGAGATTAATTTTTGTTAATGACCAAATACTTATTTTCCTCCATAATTTGCAAAATAAATCTTGCCAAATCAGACAAGGTGATTTTCTGGATTTGTTTCCTCATTTTGACTCTCATAGTTGTGGTCTGCCTATGATGTCAATTACAGGCTGCTCTCATCTTTTTAAGTGGGAGAACTTGCACAATTGGTGGCTGACTAAAGACTTTTTTTCCCCACTGTATATGGATATCTAATAGTGATAAGTGCGTGTGCATGGATAAGGTATTATCCGAGCATGCTCGTGTATTAAAAGAGTATCTTCAGCGTGCTCGAATACTATGTTTTAGTCTCCGTGGCTGCATGTCTCGTGGCCATTTGACAGTCACAACACATGCAGGGATTGCCTAACAAACAAGCAATTCCTGCATGTGTTGCAGTTGTCGAACAGCCACGAGACATGCAGCCATGGAGACTAGAACATAGTATTCGAGCATGCTGTTTGACATCTGCAACACATGCAGGAATTGCTTGTTTGTTAGGCAATCCCTGCATGTGTTGTGACTGTCAAATGGCCACGAGACATGCAGCTGCGGGGACTCGAACATAGTATTTGAGCACGCTGAAGATACTCATTGCACGAGCGTGCTCATATAACACCTTATCCGAACACGCTCGCTCATCACTGATTATTTGCTTTTACATTGGATGGATCCTAATCAAATCAAATGAATTTCCATCCACTTTAGCACCCACTAAATGGCTAAATTGCCGGATATTGGAAGAACCATACCAGCTATGATTGGGAAAGGTATTCCCACATGGAGCTTGTTTCCTTGATACTTGCCCTTTTAAATGCAAGAGAGTTTTGAGCGTCCTGAGATTTTTCCATGACCTTTCATGAATTTAGCTCATCAAAGCTCCCTAATAAGCACCAACTGATCGGCGCTCGTTTACACAAGGCTGCGAACAGCGATGGATCGATTGTCAAAGCAATTGTTGTGTTCCCATACAGCACCGTGTTGTCAGCAGCACATCCTCTTTTTTTGAAAGGGGCAATGTGCTGCCAAAAACAATGATTTTTTTAAAAAAATTTTTTCGTTGGCATATAGGCAATCTGATCATCCAACGAACTAACGTTTCACTCATCCCTCTGGTGATCACTGGCATGTTTACATGAGCGGTATTCGGGTTTTCCTCTGAAAATGTATTTGGCAATGATCTTCACATCTAAATGTACCATTAAAGGTCACAAAAAGAACACAAAATATACGCTAGATATATTCTGTATCAAATCAGACAATGCAAAATGAGAAACCCATTTTAATATTTTTAATTTAATTCCAAATATATAAATAAGTCAGGAATATTAAAATTCTGTTCTGTTTTTTTTTGCTAAAATCTCTACTATTAAAATTAATTGGGAAAAAAAAACAAAACTAAATAAAGTAAAGCAAACAAGAAAAAACAGGCTGATATAGCATTAAAGAATGATGTGGGTAGCCAGGTAAGACCGATACACCACCAAATGTACTTATTGAAAGAACACTGCATGAAATATTGATACATGGGCAGCACGGTGGCTCAGTGGATAGCACTGCAGCCTTGCAGCGCTGGAGTCCTGGGTTCGAATCCCACCAAGGACAACATCTGCAAAGAGTTTGTATGTTCTCCCCGTGTTTGCGTGGGTTTCCTCCGGGTTCTCCGGTTTCCTCTCACCTTCCAAAGACATACTGATAGGGAATTTAGATTGTGAGCCCCATCGGGGACAGTGAAGATAATGTGTGCAAACTGTAAAGCACTGAGGGATATGTTAGCGCTATATAAAAATAAAGATTATTAATATTATTATACCGCCTACAGTCCCTGAAGGGGAGGAGAATGACACAGCGGAAGCCATGTCCCGCTCCTTCACGGCGCAGTGTTTTGTTTTTCCTGGAACTTTTCCTTTAAGGATCTAAATAACTTGTTAATCATTACAGCCCTTAACGTCCTTCATGAATAAAATGGAAAGTATAGATTTTATAATTTTTTTTTGCATGCATCTTGACAAGAATTGTTTTTCTTTTCTGCCTTTTTTTTTTTATATCCTTTTATTATCTGCTCATTATTTTTCTTTCTTTCCCACTCGTGTCACCGAATCTTCTAGTCGTTTCACATGTTGTAAGTTAAATGTTCACATTACAAACCCTATATCTCGCCTGTCACTGTTAATTTTTTTTTTTTTTTTTATCAATATGCAAAATGGGTTTTAAAAAATTCATCTAGTAATGTAATGTGTGGATCTCGGAGAACAAAGTGGATTTTCTTTAGTGAATACTACAAAAGCTCTCTACGGATACATCTTAAAGGCATCATGTTTTCAATAAACTTCAAAACACTTGCACTTTTTCCCAGTGAAATGAAAGGATATTCAAATAGGATGCGAATGGCTTTGAGATGGAGGAAACTAATGAAGTATGCATGCTGTATTACACCAAATAGGATTCTTTTTCTTATTAGATATTAATTAAATCAATTATGAATTCACGGCGAGAGGGAAAACTAATAGGGGCTGTTGTCCGATGTCATATCCAGACTATATTCCTTTTGAGTTTATATTATCACACAGTGTAATTCACTCTACAAAGACCAAAGGGTCCGGTCAATGTGAGCACTGTTTATGTGTAAGAATTGGGGATATAGGGGATCCAATTGCTGGGACCCCCACCAATCCAAAGAATTGGGCTCAGAAATGTCCTATAGTAATGGGGCGGTGGCCAGACACTAAACTCGGCTATTTCCAGCTAACACTTAGGGTACCATTACACTAAGCGACGCACCAGCGATCCCGGCAACGATACGATCAGGTAAGGATCGCTGGTGCATCGCCAAATGGTCGCTAGTAAGCTGTCAAACAGTCAGATTTACCCAATGACGCAGCAACGATCCAGCGATCCATATGACGAACTCGGCGATCATTGGGACCTTGTCACACAGCAGCGATTCTGACGACTCCCGCCTGCGTCCATGATCTGAATCGCTAACGAGGTCGCTCGTCGGTGTAAAACACAGCGATGCATGCTGGCCAGCGGGACACCAGCCATCAAAAAATGGCCCAGGACATTCGAGCACGATCAGCGACATCGCAGCAGGAGCCTGGTCGCTGCTAAGTGTCACATGTAACGAGATCGCTGGCGAGGTCACTGTTGCACTCTCGCTAACAATCTCGCTATGTGAGACGGGGCCTTTAGAGATTAAATGGGGCAAAGGGCATTTTCTAATCTATAGGCGTTCACTCTCCCTGGCAGCATTTAAGGTGGACACAGGCAGCAACTTCTTGTGTTCAAATAGCGAGTGGCTTATTACAAGACCATAAACCATCCCAGGACACAAAACCAAACAACTGTGTCTTGGCACAGAGGGAAAAAATAAACAGAACAGTCCATATAGCAGATACAGGTTCACACAGCAGGGTCATCCTTTCAAAGGTAAATCCAGACCTCTAGCAGAGGCTGATCAGTATACCACGTCTTGTCACCTCCACACACACACACACACACACGGACTCTAAGGGTACCGTCACACATAGCGACTCACCCGCGATCTCGACAATGATATCAGCGTGTCAGTATCGCTGGTGAGTCGCTATGTGATCGCTGGTGAGCTGTCAAACAGACAGCTTCACCAGCGATCAGCACCAGCGACGCCAAGTGCCCAGCGTCGCTGTGTACTTTAGTTACCAGCGCGCTGAAGTTAAAGGGATAGTCCCAACTTAGAAAATGATGGTTTATTACTGGGACATGCTACCACTTTATCACTGTTGGGGGTCCAATCTTTGGAACTTCTACCAATCTAGAGAATGAAGATGATGCAGTGGCAATTTCGATCTGTGTTCCGTAAATGGTCGTGCAGTGGCCACTCGCTGTAAGCCTTTTCAAATAAATAAGGCTGACTGTAGATTCCGGTACGGCCAGGTGGTAGGGAGCACACCTGTTTTGCCTCCCCTTTATTTTTTCCAGATCAGTTGGTCTCCTAAGGTTAGATCCTCATTTGATCATAAATTGGGTGGCATGTAGACATCATAAATAGTAAATGAGGTTCACCCATGTATTCCTTGGATTGGACCACACTGATCTTATTGATTTCATTATCTGTAAAAAACATTTTTCATCCTTGCCTATTGGGATATATGGGTGACATAGAGCGTATGCTTCTGCATGAGCGAATCAGGTTCACCCATGTGTTACTTGGATCGGACCACCAATGATCCCACTGATTTCATTTTGTTATCAAATATGAGCTTAGAACTTTTCAACTTTTGTCGAATTGGCAAAAACATGCCAATCGAGTTACAGTGATTGTAGCAATTGTGCGGTGGAGACTTTATCACCATGTCCTCACCAGTCATATACATGGAGTCACGAGAAAAGAAAAAAAGAATATTCTGGATATGATACTTTCAATATTTCCAGTGATGGTACTTTACCATCTCAAGAAATCGTCCATGGTTTTTCCTTGTGCTGTATATGGCGTCATAGATGAGGTGGCGTGTCCCTACACGACTTTCTCAAACTGCCAAAGACAATATTAATGACTAATGGAAGACATATATAATATTGTACCTCGTCTCTGCTTCAAATATAAAACTACAATCCTTCTACTGGATATTTCCATTATTCAAAGATCTGCATTTCAGATACAGGTATGTTATCTATTAGCCAGAATACTTGGGACTTAGGGTTTTCCGGATGAGAGTTTTTCTTCTTAATTCGGAACACTATGCCTTAAATATCCCGATACATATTTACAGGTTAACCCCTGGTATACACGTCACGGTCCAGGCGCTGTGTTTCCAAAGCATGGATTTCCACCAAGGTGCCAACTACTGTATATGGACTTAATTTATCGGGCTGACGCCTCCAAACCTTTGTGATTACATCAGAGTTTCTTCTGGGCTCTTTCTCCTTTTCTTCTTTTCTCCTTTCAGGACTCCTACCCTTTCCTTTCATGTCCCAGCTCTAATGTTACACCCCTTTTGCTTCATTTTTCATGTAGTGCCCAGCCACAAAATACACCAAGGCACCAGCGAAATTATTTTTTGTGATGTTATTGAGAAGGAAGATCCTGGCAGAGCTCTACTTAGATATTCCCTGCTACAATAAGTGCAGAAAACATTGAATGCTCTTAAAATACGCATTAGACATGATTTTCTCCTTTTGAAAAGTGTCCACTTTCAGTAGTTGTCAGCAGATGATATTCCTCCTGACCCCATACACATGCATACTAGACTTGGGTCTAACTTGCTTGTGTTTTCAGCAGCACCTAAGCGGACATATCGTGTACAAAAATTTGGCACTCGAAGAAGTTGCCAAATGGAACACTTTATTTTTAGGCAATCCAAAAATATGGCACAAACTTCCATAGGGAAGACATGTTCTTTCTCCACAACAGCGGTTTGATCTTGTTCTCACAGCGCATTACCATTACAGCATACTTTGTTCTCCTATTTGATCCGGGTTACCGATGAAGGTCAGAATATTTGATCAAAACATCTAAATCACTTAGGATTGCCTAAAAATGAAGTATTCCATTTTGGAACTTCTTTGAGTGCCAAGTTTTTGTACATAGACTGGATGGGATAGGATCCTGCCTGTGCACTACTGTCAAGGTTTTCCCGCACTCCAACTACCTCCTTAAGAAGACATATGGCAACGGCTTATCTCTCCACAGAACTTAAGGATAGGTGTTAAAATTCACCTTACCGATTCTTTTCTCCTATGACTACAGCTGGCAAGGGAGAGACAGACGGCCCCTTACATCCACAAAGTAGCCGATGGTCCTGCTGAAGTGTGAAGTGTTGGCCGAGTTTAATGTGTATGGATATCCTAAGTCCGAGAATATGAAAATATAGCCAAAATATATATGGTCATGTGAGATTTTTTTCAAGGAAAGTAGTCACCATCAATGGACTTGCAACCAAAGACATATCCATGTAGGACAGGGGAAAAACCATAACGTGTTGTGTTCACTGTTTGCCTACTGGGCCAAGTGTTACAAATGCCAAAGAACAGAGCTACAAAGCAAGAAATTGGAGATCTCCTTTAATATCTGATGTCCCCCAATTATTTTGTCTTCGAGAAGTCTCATGGACTTCCCATTGGGTCCAAGAAACCCCATAAATAATGAACAACAGGCAGACATTTTGTATATATATTTTTTTTAACAAACATCAACATTTCTCTATTTACAAGGTCTTTGTCTTTCCTGCAAATTCTTGGTGTGAAATTCCGATTTTTGTTCTATAAGTGGAGGAAAAAATAGGGGGGGTTGGCAGAACTCGTGTCCTCGTTGCCCTGGAAACAGATTTATTTATTAAAGGGTAGAAATAAAATGAGCTAATATACCACATACCTGCACATCGACAAACTCCTATTTCAGCTGTAGTTGACAATTAAGTCCTGGACAGCTACAGCCAGGGGTTAATGTTACTCATTAGAAGAACTGGGTCATTACTGGCAAATCAAGCCACTTACAGCAGCCGGGCTTAAAATGCAAAAATCCTGCATCTCGACTAGTGAGATTTTTATGTTAATTAACCTTACTTTCTGTGATTTTATATATATGTATGTACTGGGCTGTGTATCAGTTAATTAAAAAAAAAAAAGAAAAACACTGCGAGTTTACTTCTTTCAACTCGTTATTTTCCCTTGTCTTTGAAATGGTTTCATTATTTCATAGCAAATGCTTGTGTCTATATGACAAGCAAAACGGGTATTAAAACGAAGACGAGACACATCATGGAAATCAGTTTGATCACAGGGGAATGAGCAAATAAAGCTGCGGAAATGGGAAGAAATAAGCTTTGCTAATACCTCACCTAAGGAACGCAATGTAAACCCGGCAGAGCCGGAGATTTTGGAGGTGTTGTGTGGTTGTGTGTTTATGCAGCACTTGACCTTCAAGAAGGAAAAGTTTGTTCCAACTTTGTAGAACTTTGTGTTTTGTTGTTTATTTAGTTTTTTTTTATAACCATGAGTCAAGGTGACTTCGTCCTGTAGAACAGAGATGGAAGGATAGTTGCATATCTATACAGTCATGCAATTATTCATGGCGTAGAAGTAAAAAAAAAAAAAAATTGGTTTAAAGGAAAAACTGTGCTCCAAAATTTGATCCCAACGAATGAGCAATGACAATTGAGCAGAGGTTTGGACTCCACACATCCACTACGGTCAAAACAAGACAACAAAGCCCAATTCCCTTGTCCAGAGCCCTGTTCTTAGGATTGGGCGACAACCCAGTGTTCAGACCCCCGGTGTTCCCTATGGTTAGGGGACAACTTACTGCTTAGGATTCATTCACACGTCAGTTCTTCTCATACGACTGGTATCCCTGTTTTTGACGGATAGAACTCGTACCTTAAACAGTGGATGAGACCGTTCATTTGTCCATATTTTTCACGGAAAAAATCACAGAGACCAGTCTGTTCTTGATTCAAGGGTCGGATCGAAAGCAGCAATGCAGCACCATGGGGTCTTGAAAAATTTGTACAGCGCTCGGATGACATACAAAAACTGATGAAACTCGTAATAACCTCTGATGGTAAACATTGACCATGCAGATGAAACTCGAATAAATAAAATGTTGATGAAACTCTCACAAATTTTATCGTACAAGAAATCACTGACGTGGATAGAATTACGAAAATTCTTAAGACCCTGGACCAGTGGCACGAACTACTGACATAACTGCTGGACCAAGGTCCTGACAAACTTTTTCGTTTACATAGGTTGTCATGGATAAACAGATTTTTCTTCCCTTCTAGCTCAGTTAGTTTTTTATATTCTTATTTGCTGTTTAAGTAGTTCTCTAAAAAAAAAAAAAAAGAATAAATTATTTCAGAAAGACTTTTGTGATCCTGATAGTTTAGTTTCCCTTCTCTGCACAAATCTGAACTAATAAGTCATGTTTGACTTCCTAATTTCTACATCAAGTCCCTCATTTCCAGCCTGTATCAGATTAGTCAGCTCAATTAGTAACTTACCTGGGACACTATAGTTAAAATGACTCAAGCCAAACCTCTCTGTTAGTTTGAAGTCACAAGTCATTTTATGACTCTTTTTTTTAAGTTAATAGTGAAATTTGGATTAAATGTGTTTAAAATCCATTTATACTGCAAGATTATCATGAAACAGCGTTTCTAGAAACATTCATCTCATGACGAATCATTCAGTCTAAACAGGCTGTCAATCACCTGAGGTGAGATGATCTTATGGTTTGCACAAAAGATCATTGTTCCCCACAGCACATCATCCTGCGTAAGTAGTACCTGTCTTTCCGAGAACAATAACAGTTGTAAGATGGCTATCGGACAGGCCCTTGTGGGGAGATATGTATCATCGAGGTTTTTAGCTTCGGTGATGTAAACCTGGGAAAGCAGGCTCCAGCACATATAGGGTTGAGAGAAGTTAATAGGGTGTATCAGGGCCGGGTTTACAAGCAGTCAAAGATATGGGTAGGATTGACTGCTTGCATATCGCCACCCCAGGGGCCTGGTATTGCAGATAAAAATAAGACCAGTTGTGTCATTCTGTGTCTGGAGGTGTGTAGACCTCCAGAATTGCTTGGGTTTGCAAAAGGACCAAAAGATCTGGACACTAACGTAATGTATGGACTATTTACTTTCTGTTGTCACTCTGTGCCGGAAAAGGCTGTCTTTTTGTTTGGTTATGCTGAGCGGTTTATGAAGTTTTAATAAACCCGCCTAAAAATTAACCTGCAGATTAACCCCATATCTGCAGATTAATAGCGTTTTTTCACATGGCAGGTTCCGTGTAAGGTCCCAGTATATATTAAACTAAAGTCATCTGAACCTCTCGATACCGACAGGATGGACCAACAGTCTAATGTGTATGAAGACTCCCTGTCAGACGATGTCAGGGAAGAGAAGGATCCAACAAGCTGAATTTTCACCAGCTGCTTGTTTTGTTTTCTGGGAGATAAGATGCCACCTAAGGAGTCTGGCAGCATCTCTCATAGAGACCACAAGAACCGAGCTGAGCACTCCTGTTTGTGGACGATTCGGGTAGATAGCTTTCTAAGATATATATAGCCGCATTTACTGACTGGGATGTCATTTCCTCCTCACTTTACTGTTGGTCTCCACCATGGTTTTGAATCATTCATCAACGATTTGAAAATCTTAACATCTTTCTCATATAAACCATCTTTTTGGAAAGTAAATTTGCACGGACAACCTCTCTAAATGTGCAAAATATATCTCTTATCTGTCTGTAAAATCTCATTCACTTGTCCAAGTCTGAAGTCAATTCTCTACTGGTTTTTCTTTTTGAGTTAATGGTTACTGACTTTTGATACCGACTGTCTGTCTACGCGCCTTTACCATTGCACTGGGGAAATAAATAGGAGCAGAGGTTTCCAAGGTTCTGTGAGTTATGGCAATTATTAAAATTGTTTGCAGGATTCTCAACCACCGTTACAATATTTTCCCTCTTATTTTTGTGTCATTCCCCCGACAAGATCTGCAACCGAACCCCCAGCTGCAGTCATTTATCTCTAACTGGCATTTTAGCCTCAATTTTCCTTTTAACCTGCTCGGAAATCTACTAGATGGTAATATCACATCCATCGCCTGGCTGACAATTCAACAAAACTTCTCTTTCAAACTTCTCTTTTTCCTCCAACGTTTCTCGATTTGCTAACCGTAGGCGACAGCGTCGAAGACGCAGAGTCGTGGTGTTCCTACGAAGATCTAAACCTCATATTACCTGGAGAGAAAACTCCTCTAAATGGAAAAACAAGTGTTACGTTATCTAAGCCTTACTGCAATGACCGCGTGAACTCTTCAACTTCAACATACACCATGGAAAAACCTTGATTGTGCAGTGATCAGAAGCCAATGGCTCCCAGCTAAAGAATACTCATTGTCGAGGAGCGAAGAGCCGGGGCCACAGGGCAAAGCATTAAATGCTTTTGAAATACCTCCGGCCCCCGCAACCCGAAAATGGTATCCTTAGAACTGAGCCTCGGCCGTCTCCCTTGTGTGCTTCTTATCTTCCCAAGTAAACATATTTTCTCTTTCCTTTCATTTAGGGAACATGATAAAGATCCAGAGACCTTCTTCGAAATTATGATGAAACTAAAAGACCAGGGGCTGCCTTTCTGCCTGTCGGTGCTCGGGGAAACTTTTACTGATGTGCCAGGTATATATGCAGTTTCTGTTCTTATAACAGGGTGTAATTACTTGTATTTTCTCACCATTGCTACATAAGTTATTTTATTTATAAGTTGCTGAAGACTTTCTGTAATTCGATGTGGAATTTTTCATGCTAAGTCAGTGAAATCTTTCAATTTGTGCGTAGATAAGAACGATCAGTCTTCTAAGACCAGGTACAAAGAGTAAATACAGGGCTGGTTTCGTCTTTGCAAATTATAAATTATCAACAGGATGGGTGGACCCCCACAGATTCGGAGAACGGGGCTCGGAAATGTTTTGCTAAGCCCCCCACATACACATTAGAAAGTTGTCAGATGAACGATCGTTTGGCTGACATCTATGTCTCCAGACATATATAGGAACGCTCTGCCTAGCACTCTTGTGTTCTCTCGTTTGGCAGCATCACATCTCCCAGAGAAAAGGATAGATCGTCATGAGAGAGTCGGAAGGCCTCCATACTTAGTAGACTGTCACCTATTCCTCCTGATACTGGCGGGTTTGGATGATTTTCGTTTAACGTGTACTGTATATGGAACTTGGGGTGGTGGCTGGACATGCGCACACCTGCTCCTCTCACTGTCTATGGGACTGCCGAAAACTGCAGAGTACAGATCGGAGGAGGTCCCAGTGGTTGGACCCACTGAGTGATCAGCAAGTTATCACCTATTCTGTTCATGGGAATAATCCTTTACGTTGAAAACAGGAATCATGTTCTATTTTTCTGCAGCTTTATTATTTGCATTGAAAAGGCCTTTTTATTTGACTACTATAGAATGGTGAGGGGTCATAGACTGCAAGTGGAGGGGCAGCTAAGATTGCCCATGTTGATTTTCCTCTGGGTAAAGTGATCCTGTACCAGATTCCTCCTCTATAAAGACACCCAACATTTGCGAGTAAGGGAAGAAGGGAGAATTGGTCTGATCACAATGTCAAAATGTGAAAGCTGCTATTATGGGGTAATGGGATGAGCTAGCCTGTATAGGGAGTCCCGAGCTTGATTCTTGATACCTGGATCACAATGAGAGTGACTGAAGAGAATTTCGACTAACATAAAACGAGCCTCAAAAAAATGACTATATATTTGCCACGTATAGTCACCATACCTGATGCCCTCCGTTTACCTCCCGCTGTCTTCTCTGCTCCTTCTGCTTCGAAGATTGCTTCTACAGTGCCGAAGAGAGTGAGGAAAGTCTGAACCATTCCTCCCCTGCCTTTCCTATGCTGTGGAAGCAGAGATCACCTGGAGAAGCAGAATACATCTCAGCAGAGGAGGCTCCAGTCCTGTACCCATCCTTTCTTAGGCTACTTTCACACTTCAGGCTTTTTGAATCCAGCACCCTGCGGCGCCGCATCGCCGGATACGGCATAAAATGCGGAAACCGCATGCACCGGATATCATAGGCTTCCTTTATACAAAAAGCCGCATGACGCCGGATCCGGCATCATCCGGTTTTGTACCGCAGGCAAAAAACGTTACATGTAACTTTTTTTGCAGACGCCACACCGTCACTTTTTGCTGGATCCGGCAAAAGCAGGACACGCCGCAAAGCGGCGCCAATGTAAGTCATTGGGGAAAAAAATGGATCCGGCAAGACATATCGCCGGATCCGGTTTTACGAATTTTCGCCGCAGGGTGCCGAATTCAAAAAGCCTGAAGTGTGAAAGTAGCCTAATAGTTATACATTTTGCCACTCTTGTTTTTTCCTCCTAGGAAAGTGGATGTGAGTAGTTGAGTGTGTCCCTTACACAGTCTGACACTGTCCAATCAGTCCTGACTGTAACCCTATCTGTAGGGACATGCCCCTTTGACAAGGGAGGAGTGGCAACTCCCAGTTGTCAATCAAATCACAAATTTCTAGATGGAATATAAAAGCACAAAGTAGAAACCTAAGTATTGATTGGATAGATTTAGTAATGTGAGAATCATGTGGGAATAGTGGATGAGGGCAGGTATATCTCGCCCAGATTCCTTTCCTATGTGGCCTAGTCTGGTCAGTATCGCACCTGCTTGCTAATGAATAATGGGAGGTGGATATAAAAGGATGCAAGGTGGTTGTGTGAGTGTCTCAGCCTGGGAACACAGAGAGCCTGTCTGTGTGAGAGACACACGTGAGTGGAAGCAGTGCCCACTGCAACTGTGGTTTGGCTGGACGGGAGAAGCCCGCCAGTTGGTAGTTAGGTTGTCCATTGTTTAGTTAGTGCCGGACAGGCAAGGATTTGTTTTATGTTTTATTTCCTTTTGCATTGCTTTCACCTTTAATAAACCTGACCCAGGGTCAGTTACACCCAAATCCCAGCTCTGCGCCTGAGTTTCATGCTGAACGCACGTGACCTTTGACCCCAGCAAAGGCGATCCCGGAGTGTTTTATCACATTGTGGTGGAGAACGCGGGCATCACGTTGCAAGCATGAGCATGGAGGACGTGGTGAAAGCGCTGGTACAGTCCACCGCCGTCCAGCAAGAAGCTAATCGGGTGATGATGGCCCAGATGAAGGAGTTGGTGGACATGACAACTACCGATCGATCGCTTCTCCAGCAGGTGGCGCAGCGCCTGGCAAGCTTACCTGAGGTTAACCTGGAAGCAGAGTCGAGAGTGATTCACGTGAGTCGGTACTGGCAGAAGATGACGACCGAAGATGACGTCGAGGCATACCTGACCACGTTTGAACGGACGGCGGTGCAAGAAAAATGGCCGAAGGCACGATGGGCCGGCCTGATTGCCCCGTTTCTTTCCGGTGAGGCCCAAAAGGCGTATTATGACTTGGAACCTGAAGCTGCGCAGGACTTTGACAAATTGAAAGCCGAGATCTTGGCCCGGTTGGGAGTGACGACCGCTGTCCGTGCACAGAGAGTGCATCAATGGACTTATCAGCCGGATAAACCACCGCGGTCACAGATGTTCGACCTGATCCACGTGACGAAGAAGTGGCTACAACCCGAGGTGTTGACAGCGCCAGAGATAATCCAGAGAGTCGTCATGGACAAGTACCTGAGAGCTCTACCGCCAGCCCTGAGGAAGTGGGTAAGCCATGGAAATCCTACGACGGCAGATCAACTGGTGGATCTGGTTGAACGTTACTCCGTGGCGGAAGGACTCCGAGACGACGCTACCCCACCTCGTTCTTCATCATCTCCACGTGGAACCGGTAAGACTGTTCCAGGGAGTAGGGGAGATGGAAAAATCCCTAAGACAGTGGGAGAGGAAAACGCACTGCGAGGCCGAGAGTAACGAACTATGGTCTAAGCAAGGGGCCCGTTAGGTGTTTCCGCTGCCAAGAGATGGGACATATTGCTGCGAACTGTCCGGTCACTACTGAACCCATGCAGTGCGACATCACTGACTCTAAAAACCGCATGTCTATGGTTGCACGGGTAGTGAGTGTGAATGCCGGTCAAAAGGATGTGGAAAAACACTTGTGTGATTTAACTGTTGATGGCAAAAATGTGGTGGCTCTGGTGAAGGCCAGTCTGGTGTCAGCCCCGACTGGACCATCAGACAAATTTTCTGTAATGTGTGTGCATGGAGACACCTGTTCGTACCTCACCGCGGTCATATGCATTACTACTTCCTATGGGTCTGTGCAACATAAAGTGGGACTCGTCCCGGCGTTATTGCATGATGTTATCCTGGGCCGTGATTTTCCCCACTTCTGGCAATTGTGGGAGAATCAGTTGATGCCCTCGGGTAATAGTGTACATGATTCTTCTCCCAGGGCGCGTGTGGGTCCCGAACCCCTGGAAGAGGTCTCCCCGGAAGACTCGGGGGAAGAGTCTGCTGGAAATGACCTACAGTTCCCGTTTTCAGTCATGGCGGGTGATACGGAGGAGACCGGGGAAGAGGAGGAGGCCGACAGCCGTCCACCTCCCCGTTTGCCGGATTTGGAAGTTCAGAAAGATGACTTCCAAAGCGAGCAAATAAAGGATCCTACCCTTTCTCAGGCTAGGACAAATGTAAAAGTGATAAATGGGGTACCCGTAGAACCTGGCTCTAGGCTGGCATATCCTTACATGGTTCTGGAGAATGATTTACTCTATCAGATAGAGAAAAAGGGGGAAGATATGGTGCAACTATTAGTCGTGCCAAAACCCTACCGGCGGCAGGTGCTGGACCTGGCCCACGGACATGTGATGGGAGGTCACCTGGGAGTCCAGAAAACCACCGAAAGGATATTACACTGTTTTGTTTGGCCAGGCATGCATCACGATATTCGAGTATATTGTGAGTTTTGTCCTGACTGCCAAGCCTCTGCACCTAAGCCCCGGTTCTGTAGCCCTTTGGTACCCCTACCTATTATTGAAGTCCCGTTTGAGAGGATTGGGATGGATTTAGTTGGGCCCCTTCCATGGTCTGCACGTGGACACCAACATATCCTGGTCATCTTGGATTATGCCACTCGTTACCCGGAGGCCATCCCTTTGCGTAACACGGCCACAAAGACGATTGCCAAGGAACTGGTGCATGTGTTTAGTCGGGTCGGTATACCAAAACAGATACTCACCGACCAGGGGACCCCCTTTATGTCCAGGGTAATGAAGGAGCTCTGCCGATTGTTACAAATCGAACCGTTACGCACATCCGTGTATCACCCTCAAACAGACGGGTTGGTCGAACGGTTCAATAAAACTCTGAAGCAGATGCTGAGAAAGGTGATAGACAAGGATGGGAAGAACTGGGACTATTTACTTCCGTATTTGCTTTTTGCCATCAGGGAAGTACCCCAGTCTTCCACGGGATTCTCGCCTTTCGAGTTATTGTACGCCCGACGTCCTCGCGGACTGTTAGACGTTGCAAAAGAAACCTGGGAGGGTCAGGTCACACCATTTAAAACAGTGATAGATCACGTCACACAAATGCAGGACCGTATTGCGGCTGTTATGCCTATCGTCAAAGAACACATGATACAGGCTCAAGGAGCCCAAAAAAGAATCTATGATAGGGGCGCCAAGATCCGTACGTTTGCACCCGGAGATAGGGTGTTGATCCTGGTCCCCACGGTGGACAGTAAGTTCCTGGCAAAGTGGCAGGGCCCCTTTGAGATCAAGGAAAGAGTTGGTGAAGTAAACTACAAAGTATACCAGGCAGGTAAACGGAAACCTGAACAGATTTATCATGTAAATCTGATAAAGCCCTGGAAGGATCGGTCTGCCTTGTCAGCGGAGCTGGCCCGTCCTGTCTGCTCGCATACCGTACCGGAGGTACGGGTTGCAGAGACTCTCTCGGAGCGGCAAAAGACGGAAGTCAGGCAGTTTCTACTTCACAACCAAAAGTTTTTCTCAGAAAAACCCGGGCAGACTATGCTACTGAAACATGACATCGTAACGGAACCTGGTGTCACAGTTCACGTAAAGCCCTACCGAATCCCGGAAGCGCGCCGTGAAGCCGTTTCCCGAGAAGTGAAGGCAATGTTAGAGTTAGGAGTCATTGAGGAATCGCACAGTGCGTGGTCCAGCCCGATTGTGTTAATTCCTAAACCGGACGGCACCATCCGGTTCTGCAATGACTTCAGGAAACTGAATGCGGTCTCAAAATTTGATGCCTACCCCATGCCCCGGGTCGACGAGTTAATAGATCGGTTAGGAAAAGCCCGGTATATTACGACCCTAGACCTAACAAAGGGGTATTGGCAGATCCCTCTGGTGGAGGCTGCCAGAGAAAAGACGGCATTTGCTACGCCGGAAGGTTTATTTCAGTATGTGTATATGCCGTTTGGACTGCACGGGGCCCCGGCAACCTTCCAGAGACTGATGGATCGAGTCTTGAGGCCACATAGGCGGTACGCTTCGGCCTATTTGGATGACATTGTCATTTACAGCTTGGACTGGGAGACTCATCTCCAGAAAGTACAAGCTGTGATTGACGACCTGTGGGAGGCAGGTCTAACCGCGAACCCCAAGAAATGTCACATCGGGCTAGAAGAAGCCCGGTATTTGGGGTATGTAATTGGGAGGGGTGTTGTTAAACCCCAGGTTGATAAGATTCAGGCGGTTCAGGACTGGCCACAACCTGTCAACAAGAAGCAGGTGCAAGCCTTCCTGGGGATCGCCGGCTATTATCGCCGGTTCATACCCAATTTTGCAGCCATCGCTACCCCCCTGACGGATCTTACAAAAGGGAAAGACTCCGTCATGATTAAATGGAGTTTAGCGGCTGAAGAAGCCTTCCATAGCCTAAAATGGGCACTTTGCTCTCAGCCCGTACTGGTGACTCCGGACTTCCGCAGTGAGTTTGTGGTACAAACGGATGCCTCTGATACCGGTATCGGGGCCGTACTCTCACAAGTGAGGGACGGAGTGGAACACCCAGTCCTCTATCTCAGCAGGAAGCTGAATAAACACGAGCAAAGGTATGCAGTCGTAGAAAAAGAGTGCCTCGCCATTAAGTGGGCTCTAGAGGCCCTCAAATATTACCTGGTGGGCCGAAAGTTCAGGCTGATCACTGACCATGCCCCTCTCAAGTGGATGCACTTGAACAAGGAACGGAATAGCCGGGTGACCCGGTGGTTTCTTGCCCTGCAGGCCTACACTTTTACGGTGGAGCACCGCCCAGGGGTACAGATGGGAAATGCAGATGCCCTGTCCCGAGTGCACTGTTTGGCGGGTGTCATTGCTCGACCGGAGAGGTCTGAGCAGAGGGGGGGGGATATGTGAGAATCATGTGGGAATAGTGGATGAGGGCAGGTATATCTCGCCCAGATTCCTTTCCTATGTGGCCTAGTCTGGTTAGTATCGCACCTGCTTGCTAATGAATAATGGGAGGTGGATATAAAAGGATGCAAGGTGGTTGTGTGAGTGTCTCAGCCTGGGAACACAGAGAGCCTGTCTGTGTGAGAGACACACGTGAGTGGAAGCAGTGCCCACAGCAACTGTGGTTTGGCTGGACGGGAGAAGCCCGCCAGTTGGTAGTTAGGTTGTACTTTGTTTAGTTAGTGCCGGACAGGCGAGGATTTGTTTTATGTTTTATTTCCTTTATGCATTGCTTTCACCTTTAATAAACCTGACCCAGGGTCAGTTATACCCAGATCCCGGCTCTGCGCCTGAGTTTCATGCTGAACGCACGTGACCTTTGACCCCAGCAAAGGCGATCCCGGAGTGCTTTATCACAGTATTTTATGGGAAATTCAATTATTTACTAAAATAGACAAGTCGTCCTTAGACTAGGCCATCAATGTTGTGGTCACAGATCGGCCTTTTTACTGACAATCAGTAGATGTAACTGATGTGGTTGCTGTGTCAGGTACTACAGTAAAGGAGCATTTTGCCCATCAGGGGGTGTCTGTGGGATTAGACCCGCGCCATCATCAATGAAAAAGACCAGAAAAAAACCCTTTTAGTATTACACGATGTTTATCATTTTGAACTGTTGAACATAGAGGGGGGGGGGTCACATACTTTGTGCGTATGAGATTTGTAAATCACCTCTAATGTATACAGCAATCTCCTTTCAGACGTATAATGGCAATACCTTCCCTGCTGCCATATAACGTGCGATATGAATGGTCATGAAAAATGCATGAATTTATATACCGAACGAGTACTCTCCAAATATTTATAGGAAATGACTTGCTTTGTTTGTTTATCGCTTTAGGCAAAGATGTTTATTGGATTTGTCGAGTGGTTTTAATATTACCGCTCCAAAGCGCAAGTCACGGGAAATTTTCATTTCGAACAGGTTTGGAACGGCGCATCTCGTATCGCTGCGGACTGCCTGTTCCACGTCAGCCAGGAGGAAATCACTTGAATGAGTAAAGATGATTAACCAGAAAAGTTAGTCTATACAAACCCATATGACAACCGCTCACTGCAGACCGGTAACCTGCCGCCAAATCATAGCTCAACAGACGGTGTGGACTCGTCTTCATATTCACTGTCTGTGTAGGTGTACACCGATAGAAAGTCTGCGGGCCGCCGCCGTTACTAAGGCTCGTTTGCCTTAGAATTATATGATGTTCTCTTAGTTTATAACCAGTCTGTAATCACTGGAGGGTTTGTGCTATCTGCAACTTGGATGTGGCACCACTTTATGGTCAGTGATAAGTCCGTCCTCCCAGACTGCCTCAGACCATAAAAAAGAAGAGACCACAGCGCCAATATAGCTTAATGTCTTCTTTTTTTTTTCCGCCTGCACAGTGGCATCAAATTGACCTAAATGGGGCCATGCTTTTGTTTTTTGCACAGCAAGTGGTAGGGGTACGGCAGCATAAAAAAAAAGTCAAGAGCAGTGGAAGCCATTACTAACCAAAAAGTGGCACCATGTTCTAGCAATATGATATAATTTTATAAGATTGGGATACCACTTTAACAATAATGGTAGAATACTTCCAATGTCCATCCCTTAATCAATCCTTGCAACATGACCAGAGAATAACGTCAAGTCATAAAGTGAGAGAGCTATCTTGCATACTGTATGTTTTGCCCATGGAGCATTGGCTGTAAGACTTCACATTCAACCGCTCCCTTCGAGGAACACCGGTACGTTGTCCATTTGCTCTACACTGATGAGGGCCAAACACCCCAGATTATGCCGTGTCTAGATGAGATTCTCCTGTCCCATTTATCCTTGATCATGGTGTAAGGCTCATTGAAGGGTCGTAGGTTAGATACCTCTCCTTTGCGGTACTTGACTGAGCATTAATTTGCGTACTTTCCCCCCACGGATGATTGCCAATAAGGCTCCATATTCAGTTTATCTCTTGAAGTGGAAAGCAGTAGTTCCTCCACTTGATAGTTTCTTTCATTGTGTGAGAGCATTGTTTTGCTTTCTGAATACATGCATCCATATGCAAATTTATACACCCTAATGGCACTCCACTGCAGCCGCCAGAACGTGAGCGTGTTCCAGGTTACTTTATAAGGTTCATCCCAATCTTGAGTGTAGAAAAGCATCTGTAAGATGCAATAACTCATGCTTACTGACCCTACTGGGACCATTCGGGTGGCTTCCAGACAAAAAAAAGGAGAGAGCTCCTAGATTCCAAGAGGACCTGGCATATCTCTCGGGAGGCGATGAAACCTCCTGGAAAACTTCTGAAAGTTTTCTTGTGCATGACCCCAGAACTTGTCATCCAGACACACATTAGGGCAGTATGGAAGAGACGCTTAGAGTGTTACGTAAAAAGAGGATTTAACCATTTAAGAATATCTTTCAATCTATGTCCACAAGGGCATCCCTGAAAGTTGGCAAGTATGCCATAATTTTTTTTTTTTTGTGGCAATGGAGATGCTTCCATCAGAACGTCATCACCGATAGTCCCATTTTATTATGCAATTGTTGTCTTTAAGGATGTCAGTAATATTTCAAGTAAGGGACATCCTTGTGTCCTAATTCAGGACAAAATGGCCTCTAGAGATATGAGTTTACTGCTAGAGTTGAGAAAAAAAAGATTCACACTGCCTTGGTCCGGCATCCAGTTCGCTCTTCCTTGGCAGCCGGACTTCACTTCTACCGCCAGTATCCCCGTCTCGGCATCCTGCGTGCCTCTTTTTCTTACTAGACTTCGCAACGTACATCATGACATTGTGAGGTGTAGTAAGTACAAGAGGAGGCCAGGATGACAGGCCGGTGATGTCAACTGCACAACTGAAGACTGCCCTGGTCCAGCTGCCACATAGGAGCGGACGAACGCCGGATAAGGGCATCATAAATATTTTTGCTTAACTCTATTTACTGATATTTTTCCATTTCGCAGCTTGACCCATGAGATCCAGGGCACCTGCTCCCGTGCCAATTCCTGACTAGCTGGTGGCTCTCCTAGTCTAGGCACCTAAAGTCAATGTGAACGCACCCTTCCATTGATTTGCTTTTAGCCCAGATTATGAGCACAACTAACATTATATCTGGGACTAAGTAATCTTGCCCATCATTAATTGCCTCTCCCCACATAAGGCACACACACGTGTGCTAATTCCTCTTATTAATACAAGGCGCAGCCATCTTTCCTGACAGGGTTAAAGCCTTCTGTCGGTTTCTGGTGAAGAAGTCGAGATGAGAACTGTTGCCAATGCTTCAGAAAACCTTTTTGAAACATACGGTAATTGGAAACAGAGAGGTGGATTAAACAGAGAAAATCTTTTTTTTTATGTTTTTTTTATGCTCTAATCATATGGATCCATTCCAGATAACATTTGGGACCTTTTGGAGATTGCGATGAGAGGGTGGAGCAGGTGAAATGCCAGAAAATGACATCAGTATTGGCGACATTCGTGCATAAGTCAGCGTGATCAATCTCTCTTTTGGGTGCTGTAAGAATCACAGCTCGCTTTTGCCCTGGATATCTGTTCTACCTGTATATGATCATGATATATATTTTTCTTTTTTTTTTTTTTTACCTTTTTTGGGGAGGTCTTAAAGTGATCTCTTTGCAAATAGAAATACCAATTATACAGTAAATCACAAACTTCTATATTTCTTGTTTTTTTTTAAATCTTTTATTCAGGTTCTTTGAAAGCTGAGCGCCAACCATTATGGCTGTTTTCCTTTCTTTCGATTTTCAGACTCCAGAGTTGCAGTCTGTTCAACATAGAAAAGTTGATGGGCCCCAAGGACGTTAGCATGTTGGTTGGCACCCAGCTTTCTCTAAACAAAGAGGCTCTTTTTACAAAAAGAGGGACTTTTCTCACCACCCTTTTAGATTTCCTTTACGTCTATGGCTCTTCTTTTGTATAGCTCCAACAACTTTTCAAATAGTCTTCTGCTATGCCAATGTGAATATAATCTCAGGAAGCAGAATGTTTTCTTTGCACTCTCAGCAGTGCCCGTGATACTCATATATAGTTGTGCTCAAAAGTTTTCAAACCCCGGCATCACCCAACCACTAACCATGAGTGGAGAAAAAGTTTTGGTGTTGTCATTCATATTCTCTGAAAAAAGGCCAAGAAAGCAAAAATTCTGCCGGGTTCTGTAAACTTTTGAGCACAACTGTATGAACCCCAGGATCGAAGCCATGGGCCGAGTTGTGAGCCCGAGTTGCAGAAGTCCTCCAGGAATGGTGACCCAGGCATGCTTGAACTCACTGGATGTGGGACTTCACTTGAGTCTTAGGTACATTTCCACGGTACTGCATCTTTTCTTACTTTTAAACACATACCCTTATTTCAGGTCTTTTGGCGAGGATGCAGTATTTTTCATTTTCCCAGCTGTAGGTCCAGTCATTACTACACTGCAAATTCTTCATGATTTATTTTGACTTTTTTCCCTTTGTGTCAACCTATTCATGTTTGTCCTTGTCATAACGACTTTTCTTTGTGCTGTTCCCTTATGGGTTCCCTCTTGATCAGTTTATGGGTTATCAAGTGTGGCCATCAGGTTCCACTTTCCCCTGCAAATATCTAGACTAAGCTCCTAGCTCCACTGAGGTGGCAGCCCAGGTACATGTTGGGAGCATGACTGTCACGCAGGGTGAGGATGAAGCTAGGTGCACAACAACGGGAAGAGGGTGGGGGAGCCCAAACACTAGGAAAGGGGAAATGGAGACCCCTAGGCAAATCTAATAACACCCTGTCTGCCCTTACGTCCCTAAAAAGTTTTCGAACTTATCGCTAAGCAGGAACCGAATCCCTGACTGACCCTAGTGATAGGCCCTGGATAGTGAGTGGAAGGGGTGAGCACTAGTCAGCCCCCACTACAACTAAAGGCAAAGCAAGAAGGCAAATGAGGGAATACACTTAGCGTGAGACGACACAAGAGAGCTCACATCATCAATCCTGCAAGAAGCTCCATGAAGAAACTAGTCAACTTCTAGCACTTCCAACACAGGCAGACATAAATAAAGCTATCACTGGCACCTTGCTAAAGCAACTAAAGATATTTAAGCATCCAGCAAGGGTCTGTTATCAACAGGAGACGGTGGAGATCACTGCAAGATCCTAGCATGCGAAAGATATCACTCCACAGCAGAGATGCAATATCCAGAATGTGACTGCAGAGCCAGGCGCAGTGACCTTCTACCGCTGCATCCAGAATGACTGTCTATCACACCTGACACACCCGTGACAATGACATGGTTTCGGTATGGGTACCCTGAATTTGTCACCCAATGTCAATTACTGTAGTAGATAACCAAGAGGAAACAGAAATGGCAAAATAAAATACTAGAGGAAACTCCAGGAATGCCAACGTTTTTTGTTTTTTTTATACCTTTATTTTCCCAGATTAAAGTAATGATTTTCTACAGTTATGGAGATTTGTCCTCTCGTTTCTCTTTCTAGTTTATTAGTAAAGCACTTAGGAAATAGAATTGTGTGGCGAGCAGTCATCTCCATCATGGGTTGGATCAACTAGGGAAATGCGCCTGGTAATTACATTTTCTTGATAATTGCTGCTCTTAGATGGAAGATGATATCACTTCACTCAGTTAAGACATCTTACTTAAGTCTTCTTGGGCCTGTGTGACTTTTAGGTATCTCGGAGTACTTAAAAGATGCGTGTTATTAATTATCTTTACATCTCAGATCGAGATCCCTTGTAACGTGTCTACCTACGACTTGCTGAAATCAGCGATGGCTTATACCAAGGACGCTCATCCACTATTCACAAGGGAAGCAGCCATATTTTCTGCTTGGCCATTCTATCGGATCCTAACAGATCAAGAAAGTTGTCATTTTTTTTTAACGGATTTTTTTAAATTTTGGAACTTTTTTTTCCTTTTTGCTTTGTCGCTAAGATATCAGTGGATTCTTTCAGTGTCATAGATTGGCAATTATTACATTCCTTATTTTTCTCATCTATATGTATAAAGCAGAGTGTAGGTGTGTGTAGGTATCATGCCACGCCCACTCCACATAGCCCTGCCCACTGGTGGGTGGAGAGCGGGGTTGCAGGGGGAAAGTGCGGGATGCGGGTGGAGAGTGGAGCTACGAGGGAGAGAGCGGGACACGGATGGAGAGCGGGGCTGTGGAGGGAGAGCGGGACTGTGAAGGGATAGAACGGGACAGCGCATGGAGAGCGGGGCTGCAGAGGGAGAGAGTGGGATGGCGGGTGGAGAGCGTGATGGCGGGTGTAGAGCGGGGCTGTTAATCGAGAGAGCGGGGCGCGGGTGGAGAGCTGGGCTGCTGAGGGAGAGCGCAGGATGGCCAGTGGAGATGGGCTGCGGATGGAGAGAGCGGGACGGCCAGTGGAGAAAGGGGCTGCTCAGGGAGAGAGCAGGGCTGCGGAGGGAGAATGCGGGACAGCGATTGGAGAGTGGGACTGCAGAAGGAGAGAGCGCGACGGTGGATGGAGAGCTGGGCTGCGGAGGGAGACAGCGGGGCTGCAGAGGGAGACAGCAAGGCTGCGGAGCGAAAGCGGGGCTGCTGAGGGAGAGAACGGGATGTCCAGTGAAGGCAGAGACTGCGAAGGGAGAGAGCGGGACAGTGGATGGAGAGCAGGGCTGCTGAGGGAGAATGCCGGACGGCAGGTGGAGAGCTGGGCTTTGGAGGAAGAGAGCGGAACGACAAGTGGAGAGCGGGATGGCAGTTAGTTACTATGCCCAGACAACGCTGCGCTCTTCAGCCAGTCAGTAATAAATTACATACAGCCACAACAGTAAAGGGATTTTCCATTTTCAGAAAACCCCTGGGCCCCGGCTGCAGTTTTGTTTTAAAAAAAAACAAAAAATGGTGCTTTTCGTTCCCTCACTTTTCCAGCGCTGAGTCTCCTCCGCAGCTCCCGATATCGATTTCTGTCCGTAGTCTTGGTGTCAATAGCACTGCCGCTGATCAATGAGCGTCTCGTGCTGTCAACTTGGGCAGAGCACAGTTTTTCTTTTTTTAACCCCCACTTCACCTGGCGACAGTGGTTGTCGGAAAACGGAAAATACCTTTAAAAACCTTGAAGTGATTACATTGATCATCTCTTGAGAGTGACAACCGTGAAAGGGTTAAATATTTAATGTAACAGGTGAACAGTCCTTGGAATTGATTTGTTGGAAGCAGGAAAGATGAGCAAGCCTCAGAATCTGAGAGACTTTGATAACAGCCAAATTGTGATGGCTGGATGGAATCTTCTCCAAG